>NC_053429.1:111100352-112300352 GCF_007990345.1 Gossypium hirsutum | reverse complement strand
ATGACCTCCATGGCTCGGTATCGCGATACCCCCTATTAAAGGTGATTTCTTCAATTTTAGGCCATCCTTGACTTCTAACACCACTCAATCAGATCGTTAATCCCCCTAAAGTATTTGGCTAATTTGGGTTTAAAAAATGGCATAAAACTAGCAAAAACAATTTATTAACGACAAAGCTAAAAATTAACAAAAGAAAAGAAAAAGACACCTAAATTGCTATAGAATAAGCTTCTTAAGTGTAATAGAGAGCCTAATTTGACATATCAAATTACGAAAAATCAGAGCCAAAGAGGGAGCATATTGCCATCAATGTCGCGACATCCAACTTCAAGCACAAAGGAAGAGCATACAACCTTCAATGTTGCGACAGCAACTACTACAGGGTGTCATGACACTGGTATGACGAGACCAATTTGACTCTTGAGGGTGTTTTTCGTCTACACAATCATAATTAACATGTTATAACACTTGTAATTGACCTAATTTGGTCATCTAACACAAACACTATAAATATTGGCTCTTAAAACCTAATAGGGGGTTCAATTGGAGCATTCAAACTTTAAGATTTCTATTCTTAGTTAGGTTTTAGTTTTAGTTTCAATTTCTTTTTAGTTTTAATTAACATATAGGGTTCACACATATGGGTTTACACATAGGGGTTCGCACATATAAGGTTTGCACATATAGGGTTCGTACATATAGGTTCGCATATATGGGTTTGCATGTTTAGGGTTCACGTGCTAATTCATGTTATGGTTCACACATTTAATCACATAGGTTTTGCATATTATTACTCGTAGGGTTCTCATAAATACATATACAAGGTTTGCGTATACATATAGGGTTCGCATGTCATAGTAGATATGGTTCACATGCAAAACAGTTAGGGTTTGTATGTAATAGTAGATAGGGTTCGCATATCCTAACAGGTAAGGTTCGCATGTAACTTCCTTCTAGGGTATGCATAAATATTCTAAGGGTTCGCATATTCATTCCTATAAGATTTTGCATATAGGTTCGCATTAGGGGGTTCGCATAAGAGGCTTGCACATGCAAGGAGGTTTGTACATGAAAGGGGGGTTTGCATGCAAGGGGGCTCACCTATAAACTACTTTACTTCCTGGCCTTTCAATCAATTATATATAACGATTTAAGTTTAGATCCCATACCTGATTTTGTAGACACAAAAGCCTTAATTTAGATGAGGAGATTGACGATTTATTTGGAGGAGAGGAACGATTTGAGATCCTTGATTTTTTTTGCTTGAAAATTGATTTGGTAATGGCGGAGAAAAGGAAGAATTTTGAGAGTTTTCTTGAAAACTTCACTTGATATAAATTCTAGGGTTTGAAAGATTAGCTATTTATAAAAGTCTTTTTCCCTAATTAAAATAGGTTTTAGGAATTCATGTAGAATTAGAATTATTTTAAATTAAGAACTAAATTGAAAAAAAGAGTTTTGGGTTGGGCTAGTTTGAAAATTTGGTTGTGTTATATGGTAAAAATTATAAAATAAAATATTTTAGTTGAAACATCTACAAAGGGTTACAAACTTAGGACCTAAGGTGAAGCTAAGGCGTTACCACTGAACCAACAAGCTCATTATTGTTTCTTCGTTATCAAAAATAATTTTTAAGGCATTCTAAATTCTCTTACCCTATGCTAAAAAAAATCTAAATTTTATCCCTATTTTTTATAATCTTAAGCCAAATTAGTTTTATTTAATTTATGTTATTTAATTTAAATTTGGTTTTTCTTACTATAATTTTAGGTTATTACTATTTAGCCAAATAAGTGTAGAAAAATGAATTTTAGTTTAATTCAACCTCCCTTAGGTATGGTCCTCGGAATACTTTTCAAGTGTTTCGTTGTAAACAAACTATATTACAATTTGACCCATATACTTGAGGACATTGCTGCTTGTTATTTATCCTTTTGCTATAGTATTTCCAATCCAGACATTCGCACATCTGGTGGCGGTCAATACCTAATGCACCAGATTTCAGTTCCTTATCTATTTGAACTCAAGCTTTTATTTACATCAAAGTATACAAGTCACACATGCATAGTTCGTCTTCCACTCAAGATTAAGGTATGCCGCACTTTGAACATCACAAGTGAATAAATCTGTAAACGGATTTAGGATCTATTCTTCTTGGGTCCAGTCTGATATACTATTAGACTAGTTAGTCACATCTATGTCTCTAGCTTCTAGGAGCCATCCACTCTAATGTTCAAGACAAGGCATCTCTCCAATTGAAATTGATAGACAACATATTAGTCTTGCAATCGGTTTGCTCATTTCTGATTAGACTAAGGACATATTTAGGTTCATCTACTAATATAAGTTGCCTTTCCATATTACGATCTGACCATATAATACCTCTTAGTATTAGTTTAAACATTAGACAACCAATGAGCCAATATTTACTTATATTTTGCTTTCCATGGAAAAACCATATGAGGACATTATACAAAGTATATTAATGTAATCCAAGAAATTTTTTATCAACCTATTGATAGGGGTATCCCTTTACCTAAACTAACAAAAATATCTAAGTCTTCCTTAAATGTCCCTTTTCCCCTTTTTTATATGTGAAGAGAGTAAATGACAATTCACCAATAATATTTTTTCTAGCATTTCTCCCTTCGTGGAACATTACTACTAGACAAACTTGAAAATAAACTTATCACAAAATGATTAAACAATGATACCTAATAACAACATAGAACTCGCAAATACATCTTTTTCACTCTACAACTTCCTTGCCTCAAGCATGACACCTCCTTTGGAACCTTTGGCATAAGTACTCAACAGTACAACATCTACCCCACATGAGAATCAAATGCTACAATGAGCACCTAGCTAGAAGAAATACTACATCTCCTTTGGCCCTTTAAAACAAATGAAATGCAATCCACATAAAATGCACTACTTAGTCCACTCTACAACTACTAACCCTTAGAATTAAACATAGATTTTCATATTAAAAACAAAAGTCACTGATCAATTGAAATATTTAAAGGGAACCTCATTCCTAAATGTTGTGCATGAAAGAAACAAACTCAAAGGATATTGCAAGACATTCTCACCAACATAGAAGAGACCTTAGGCAATAACTAGTGCCTTAGTCACATTCCTCAAGCATGCAACCAAGAAAAACAATTTGACTTCCACATATTTGTTGTCATATAATTGAAGAGCCAAATTCCTATAAAAATGAAATCATATCAAATAAACTATCTCTAATCGATTATTCATCTACAAGATGCTTACATAACTAAATTATCACATCTTATAAAGACATTGACGCGAGTTTGAAAGGTTACTACTCACCTAACAATTTACCTTCAAAACACCAAAACACTCTAACCATAGGTTAAGCAAGAAATCTTTCGAAGGGTACGATCTTTCTCGCACATAAAATTTTTAGCATAATTTTTACAAAGGATGCAAATATATCTCTAAACACTCTTTGCATCTTCGTCTACTTATTTAATGGTAGATTTTTCTTGTCTTAGCCTTTTCCTTATCACTTTATAATCGGTGCTAGACCCAACGAGGACAATTGTTAGACCAAATAATTATTATGCCAATACAAGAGTTGTCAAAAGGATGGCACCATACGCTAAGTAGTCAAGTTTGTCAGACCAAGGATTAACCTCAAGCTAAAAAGGAGATCAACAATAAAACCATAGGTATTCCCTCACAGCCGGTCATATCTTTTCATTGATCTCCTTTTTCTCTACAAAATTTATTTCCTCACCTTCTTCATTATAAAGTTCCGTCACTGACTTTAAGCATGGGAAATTTCTCGAAGCATAAACTCAAATGTCCTTAACTTACCTTTGTTTTACAGAAATCCGAGAGCATCGAAATCAATGTCCAATCACCATCACCGAATATATGGCTGAAGTTACTTTTATCTGAATTTAGATTAATTTGTTGAGAGGAATGCTGATGGTTATCAGGGATTCATTTCTTCAGTTTGCATCAAAAAATAAATTAGAAACTAAAGCCTGAATTTATAAGAATTTTGAATAATTGGAACATCTCACCATAGTAGGGTGGTTTACAAACCAAAAATTCAAATATTAAAAGAACCCAAACTGTCCCGTCTTGTTGTACTCAAACCATTGGAAGCAGTAACCAAGCCCAACTAAAAATCATAAGGATGGTGGAAGCCAGATAATCCCTAGAAGGAAGGGATACAACAGAACTTGTACTGGCAGGAGCAGGAGCATTAGCATTTGCAGATGGTGGCTTGGTAGGGCTAATCTGTGGTACAGCTGGAGCCTCAGCACGACTAGGAGCTGGTGCCAGTGCCTTCCTCAATTTTGGAGCGGAAGCATCAGGAAGGTAAGATGCAGAATTTGGAATTGTTAAGTTTAGTTCCCATGCAAAGGTGGCCATGCACGACATACAAAGGTGGTCATGCTCCAGGAATAGCAGCAAGCAGTGGTGCCATGGTGTGCAACAACTGAAGTTTGAAGCTGCCAATCCACTTGCTGTTTTTTAGTTCCATTTTGATTGTTTTGTAATCTAGTTCATGTTGAACTAAGTAGGTAAATGTTTTGATATTGATTGACTGAAAAGTCAGCAATGCAAGTTGTACAAGCTAATCTTGTAAGTTTCAATGCAAATTAGTGGAGTTAGGTAGTTGATTAGGTGATTACTTGTTTGTTTTACTTGTTGACTGATATATGTAATGGCTTAATGCCTTGTTGATGTGTTAATGAAAAAGATCAGCTCATTTTTCATTCAAATCTTCTTCTCTCTTTTCTGTTATTTACTAGCTAGTTTCATTTTCTGTTTCTACTTCCGAGTTTGTTTCTTCACCAAGGCTCGAGGCTTGCTATTCAAGCAAGATACAAAACAGCCTGTTGCTGCCTCTTGCACCAACAATTGGTATCTAGAGCCGTTGTCTTAGTGGACCTATTGCTTCAAACCAAGGAACCTGATGGCTTCTTCAGGATTTTCACCAGCAGCCCCACCAGTCTTCAATGGAGAAAGCTTTCATATATGGCTGGTAAAGATGAAGACTTACCTGCAGGCCTTTGATCTGTGAGAAGTTGTTAACACAGATGCTGAGCCAGCACCACTGAGGGCTAATCCCACAGTAGCTCAGATCAGACAACATGCTGATGAGAGGACCAAAAGGCACAAAGCCATGTCCTGCATTCAGAACTGTGTATCAGATGTCATCTTTACCAGAATTATGGCCTGTGAGACTCCAAAACAGGCCTGGGACAAGCTTAAGGAGGAGTTTCAAGGCACTGAGAGAACAAGGCAACAGCAGCTGTTAAATTTGAGAAGGGATTTCGAGAATTTGAAGATGAAGGAAGAAGAAATAGTGAAGAAGTATTCAGATAGAATTATGGCAGTGGTTAACAGTATAAGGCTCCTAGGTGAGCACTTTGATGAGGCAAGAATTGTGGAGAAAGTCCTCTCCACTTTGCCTGAGAAATATGAAGCAAAGATATCCTCCCTAGAGGACTCAAGAGACCTTGCTAGCATTTCTTTGACTGAGTTAATCAACACCTTCTATGCTCAGGAACAAAGGAGAGCTAGCAGAGCTGAAGATCACCAAGAAGGTGCATTTCAAGCCAAGGCCAGAGAAGCCTCGAGCACCAATGCTCAAAGAGGCAAAAAGCCTTGGAAAAACAGGCCTAAGCCTGATACTGCAAGGAGTCATGACCAGCCCTGCAGACATTGCAAGAGGCCAGGTCATCTAGAAGACAGATGCTGGTTTAGGCCAGATGCAGTATGCCAACACTGCAAGAAGAAGGGCCATGTTGAAAGGGTCTGTAAAAACAGGAGTAAGCCAAGGCAGAATCAATTTCAGCAGTCAAAGGTTGAAGCTCGAGTAGCTGAAGACAGTAGTGACCAAGAAGAACAGGTCTTTGCTGTTTCCTGCTTAGCTGCTGAGAAGAAATACTCAAAAGGCTGGTTGTTGGACAATGGTTGCACTAACCACATGTCACCAGATGCCTCCTTGTTTAAAACCTTGGACAGAAGTTATAAAACCAAGGTCAAGGTTGGAAATGGTCAGTTTATAAGGGCTGAAGGAAGAGGAGAAGTGCTGATATGTACTCCCACAGGCAACAAGATCATTCCAAATGTGTTGTTGGTGCCAGAGATTGACAAAAACCTTCTCAGCATAGCTCAACTGCTCGAGAAAGGTTATTCTGTTGTGTTCAAGGACAAACAATGCCACATTACTGATCGAAGTGGATCAAGCCTTATGACAGTCACAATGACTGATAAATGCTTTGAGGTTCACTGGGCAAATGACTCAAACTCAGCATACACAACCTCTGTTGATGACTTCAAGCTTTGGCATCAAAGGCTTGGACATGCCAACTTCAGATCAATGGCTCGATTGGCCAAAGAGGGCTTGGCAGAGAACTTCACCAGCTCAGTGGAGCATGATGATGTGTGTGAAGTTTGCCAGATGGGGAAACAGGCAAGACTGCCATTTCCTACAAATTCAGCTTGGAGAGCTACTGAAAGACTGCAGCTGGTGCACTCTGATGTATGTGGCCCGATGAGGACTGAATCACTTAGCAAAAATAGGTATTTCATCCTCTTCATTGATGATCTTACAAGGTTTTGCTGGATTTTCTTCTTAAAACACAAGTCTAAGGTAGCTCAAGTGTTTGTGAAGTTTAAAAATGCTGTAGAAACAGAAACAGGTTGCAAGCTGAAATCGATAAGGACAGACAATGGCACTGAGTACACTTCAGCTCAGTTTCAAGCCATTTGCAATGATGCTGGTATCAAACATCAGCTTACAAATGTCTACACACCTCAGCAGAATGGGGTAGCTGAAAGAAAGAATAGAAGTCTGATGGATATGGCCAGATGTCTCCTGTTTGAAAAGAAACTGCCCAAGACCATGTGGGCTGAGGCAGTAAACACTGCTGTTTACCTTCAGAACAGGCTTCCTACCAAAGCTCTTGCATCCGAGACACCTTTCGAGGCTTGGTTCAGTTTCAAGCCTTCCTTGGCACATCTGAAGGTGTTTGGTTGCCTGTGTTATGCACAAATACCAGCAGCAAAGAGAGACAAACTCTCTAAAAGGGCTCAACCAGGTGTTCTAGTAGGCTACAGCTCAGTCAAGAAGGGCTACAGGGTTCTGGATCCCTTGACAAACAAAGTCCAGGTGAGCAGAGATGTCATCTTTGATGAAAAAGCCTGCTGGAATTGGGAGAAAAATGAGCCAGAAGCAGCTTCAGAAGACCTAGTGCCTAATCAAGCTGAACTTGAGCAGCTAGGATCTGAAATGGATGTTGATGATGTGCCTGTGAGAGGCACAAGGCCCCTAGAAGATATTTATGAAAGGGCACAGGTTGCAATAGCAGAACCTAGCAGTTTTGAAGAGGCTGAGGCAGATGAAGGCTGGAAACTAGCTATGGTCAATGAAATCAACATGATTGAGAAGAACCATACATGGGAGCTAGTTGATAAACCTACTGGAAAGAAGACCATTGGAGTAAAATGGGTCTATCGAGTAAAACAGAATGCAGATGGCAGTCTGAACAAGCTAAAAGCCAGGCTTGTTGTCAAAGGATTTAACCAAAGGTATGGTCTAGACTACCTGGAGACATTTGCACCAGTAGCCAGGCTTGACACAGTTAGAATGATAGTTGCCTTGGCTGCTCAACATCAGTGGACCGTTCATCAGCTTGATGTTAAGTCTGCATTTCTCAATGGTTTCCTGGAAGAAGAGATCTACATCGAGCAGCCTCAAGGATTTGTGATCACTGGCAAAGAACACATGGTGTACAGACTGAAAAAGGCTTTATATGGCCTGAAACAGGCTTCTCGAGCCTGGTATGCTCGAATTGACTCTTACTTGCTCAGTTTGGAATTTGAGAGAAGTCCCAGTGAACCAACACTGTATGTGAAGAAGAACCAAGCTGAAACTCAGCTTATTCTGTCACTCTATGTTGATGATCTATTGGTAACTGGAGGAGATAGAAGAATGCTGGAAGATTTCAAAAGAAAAATGATGGAAATGTTTGAAATGTCTGATTTAGGCAGAATGAACTACTTCCTTGGAATGGAAGTGAACCAAACAGAAAAGGGAATCTTTCTTAGTCAGAGTTCTTTTACTATGAAGATCTTGGACAAGTTCTCTATGAAGAACTGCAAGCCAACAAGCACACCAATGGCTGTTGGAGTGAAGCTTTCGAGGCAAGGGAGTGGTGAACCAATTTGCGAGACCATGTACAAGAGTCTCATTGGTAGTCTGTTGTATTTGACTGCAACAAGGCCCGATATCATGTTTGCTGTTAGTGTGCTATCGAGATACATGAATTGCTGCAATGATCAGCACTTTCGAGCAGCTAAAAGAGTGCTAAGATACATCAAAGGCACCATTGATCATGGTGTATTGTTCGAAAGGGTTGAAAACATGAAGCTGATAGGCTATGTTGATAGTGACTGGGCTGGATCGAGTGATGACATGAGGAGCACATCCGGATATGCATTTAGTCTTGGCTCAGGCATGTTTTGCTGGAGTTCTAAGAAACAAAGTCTGGTGGCACAATCAACAGCAGAAGCTGAATATGTTGCTGCTGCATCTGCTGTGAATCAAGCCATATGGCTTAGAAAAATCTTGGCTGATTTAAACCAAAACCAAAAGGAGGTAACAGAGATTTATTGTGACAACAAATCTGCTGTTGCAATTGCAAAAAATCCCATTTTTCATGGCAGAACCAAGCACTTCAATATTAAGTTGCATGTTATAAGGGAGATGGAACAAGCTCATGAAATCGAGGTGATTCATTGCAATTCAGAAGTGCAAATTGCTGATATCTTCACAAAGGCACTCAATGTGTCTAAATTTGTTAAATTCAAAAGGGAATTAGGTGTTACTAGCATGGAAACTAAGGAGGAGTGTTAAGTTTAGTTCCCATGCAAAGGTGGCCATGCACGACATACAAAGGTGGTCATGCTCCAGGAATAGCAGCAAGCAGTGGTGCCATGGTGTGCAGTAACTGAAGTTTGAAGCTGCCAATCCACTTGCTGTTTTTTAGTTCCATTTTGATTGTTTTGTAATCTAGTTCATGTTGAACTAAGTAGGTAAATGTTTTGATATTGATTGACTGAAAAGTCAGCAATGCAAGTTGTACAAGCTAATCTTGTAAGTTTCAATGCAAATTAGTGGAGTTAGGTAGTTGATTAGGTGATTACTTGTTTGTTTTACTTGTTGATTGATATATGTAATGGCTTAATGCCTTGTTGATGTGTTAATAAAAAGATCAGCTCATTTTTCATTCAAATCTTCTTCTCTCTTTTCTGTTATTCACTAGCTAGTTTCATTTTCTGTTTCTGCTTCCGAGTTTGTTTCTTCACCAAGGCTCGAGGCTTGCTATTCAAGCAAGATACAAAACAGCCTGTTGCTGCCTCTTGCACCAACAGGAATCGAGGCTATATTTATAATATTACTGACTTCGAGTACTGAAACCTTAGGAGGTTGCGCTGTAATTTGTTTAACTAATGTACAATCAAGTTTAGAACCTGGAGCAGCAGATGCAAAAACCACTGGTGTATTGCCCGTGTTGGTCATATTCAAGAAACCTTGCTGGTTTTTGGCTTTACCGCTTTCTTGGTAAAGTGTTGTGAGAATGGTTGCTTGTTTTGTTTGCAATTGTTTTAGCTTGGCTTCATCATGATAATCGAGTATCACATGCACGCCCAAGACCTCCTTCATTGCATCTTTGGATACTCCATTGACTGCAGCCATATTAGAATTGGCAACAACAAGAACAGTGACTCTATGCTTCTTGTTGATTTCACCAGCAATACCCGTTTGAATCAACAAGTTGTTGAAGTTTGTGAAATCCGGGTAGGCGCTGAGCATCTTGTTGATGTTAAAAGCATCAGCAGCTAATGCTGATAGACAAAGAAAAAGCTAGAGAGAAATGCGACAGCATGAGAAGACATTGGAAACATTTTATGCAAATTTAAAAAAGATAAAACTGTTAGTACTTGGGAGAAGGACATAACGAAGGATTTATATGAAAACTTGTGGATACAAATTGGAGCCTATATTTGTAGGTTTCGACCAAATAAGTAGGATTTCTGTTTTGGTTAGAGAAACAAAGAGAAGATACAGTAAACAGGTGGGTTCAATGCCTGTTTTCACAATAGCTTAGAAACTTGACACTTTAAATATGGTAAATTCTAACACGATTACCAAATCATGCTTCCAATCCATGAAGCCTTAAACTTCCTTCTTCAAAGCATAATCAGCCTTCTAATTGTAAAATCCACAACATCTTGCTCTCCTTTCTTTCCAATAAAGTTGTACATCATAATGGTCAAACAACTATTAAATGATATGCATATTATAGTGTTTTTTTTAATTTAATAAATATTAATTTTTAATCTCACATTCCTTAACGTGATTTTACGCATTTAATATTTAATTAATTTTTTAAAGCAATAATTAACTTAAAATAATATTTTTTATTTAAATTATTAAATATAATTAAAAATATATTAATTTATCAATTCAAATATTATAATAGAAAATTTTTAAATAATAATTAAAGCATTTTTAACGTATTCAACATATAATATAGTTTTACTTTATGTAATTAAGGCAAAGTAACATTATTGAAAATAATAAATAATTAACATAAATAAGTTTGGTATTAATTAAGTGATTTAAAATTGTAAAAACCCAATCACTATTAAATTTTAATTAAAAAATGTTCAGAAACCTAAAAAACAATTATCCAAAGGACTAAAATAGATATTAAACTATTGTTTTCCTATAGTTAGTGGATGATAATGTTGATTTCACTTAAATTCATTAATGGTGGATTGATTATAATAATAACTTAATTAAAATTAATTAATTAAGGTTAATTAATATTTAACCATGGAATAAATACCAAAGTAAGTGGAGAAAAGATGATAATTCATCATCTTCTCCATCGTCCACTTGAGGAAACAAGGAAAATCCATCATTTTTTAAGCTTTAAACATTCGAACACCAATTCAAACAACTCCTTAGGCCATTTTTCTTTTATTTTTATGGAAATTTAATCTTGGGAGCTTGATCTTGGGAGCTTGATTTTCATGTATCAATTTGTTCAATTTTAAGTTTTTAGTAATTTGTCATAGTTGAGAAATTGATAAATTAGGCTTGAAATTGATAGATATTAAGCTTAGATAATGAAAATGGTTAGATTGTAAAGCTAATAAAGTTTGTTAGTTAACTTTGTAACATTAGGAACTAAATTGAATAAATTGAAAAATATAGCTAAAGACGACGTCGAGCAGTCGAGAGGGAAAGGAAAAGCGAGAGGCACTAACGAGTAATTGCTATTTTGGTTTGTACTTTTATGATTCAATATTAGTTTATTTTTTGCATATTCATGTTAATTGCATGATTCAGTACCGATATGAGTATATAATTGTTGTATGAATTCATACGGTCTGTGTGCTAGGCCGTGTGGTTAATTTAATTTTCCAAAATTAAGTGCAAGTTTAACACAACGACGACACACGCCCATCTTCTGGGCCGTGTAGCACACACGACTAAGGCACACACCCGTGTTCTGGGACGTGTGCTCAATTCTGAGCATTCTGTTTCTCAAATTTAAGATGCAAGGAACACACGGCCAAACCACATGCCCATGTGACACACGGCCAAGACACACGTCCATGTGCCTACCAGTGTGGACAAAATAAAGTCATTTCCCAGCTTTATTTCTCACCCAAATTTGCCAATAACCTACACTAAAACTTACAAGTATATACCAGCCAATTTAAGCATTAAATCCAAGCCAATTCTAACATCTAATATGATATTTTATCAAATGCATTCATGTTTATATTCTTACCTTTGTTTAACTTATATGTTAAGCATGACTTGATCAACCATACTTAATATACTTAACACATAGGTATTTGTCATAATATAACCTTATAAATATACCAAAACAAATCATTACTAGCCATTCCAATGGATAGTTTACAAACCACATTGATATGCCAACAATAGCCAAGTTACCTATACGTGTCATTATACCAAAATAAGTTTCCTAATTATACCAAAACAAGCTAGTGGATAGTGTGATGATGCTCCAACCGGTCTCCAATCTTCACGAGCTTCCGAGCACTATAAAATAGAGAAAATAAAACCGAGTAAGCATTTAATGCTTAGAAAGTTCGTATAACAGGAATTAAAACTTATCAATTATATTTATTAATGTTAAGCATACAACTAGCATGCTTTTCATCAATTTGACAAGTTTACCTAAACACATATACTCAATCAAGCAAGTTAGTCATATAATAAATTTGTTTATCGAATAACCATAGACGAGCTCATCACATAACCCTTCGTCAAATAATTCAAAAGCATTCAAGGCATATTTCTATTTATCTCATTATTTTTCTCATGTCAAAAGTTTTATTCGTTGAATTATTGAAATATCGACGGATACTCAAATAGTACACTCAAGGTGTACAAATCTATAATTCATCAATTCATAATCAGGGGTACCCAGTAGGGCACTTATTCAAGAAGCACACTCTTTAGCCATATATCAGGATGCTCAAATGAGACATGTAATCATGTAACAAGACACTTATCCGAATTAATCAGTAAACTCATAAGAGTTTTATTCAGGGAGTTCATAAATCTTATCAAATATCTCTGAAGAGATAATATCAGGGAGCACCGGATAAGGTAACAGGGAGTTTAAGCGAGCCTTGTCAAAAAACTCTTAAGAGTTCATATCAAGATGCTCACAAAGAGCTGAGATAATGCGCAACACATGCTAAATCACTACCAATCAAGATGCTCGTAGGAACTATACATCAGGATGATCAAGAGGGCTATATCAGGATTACTAGTCTGAGCTAAATCTTGTCTGCAACATAGGCAGAATCACATTCACATATAGGAAATCATACGTATCCATCGATTTTCATTATTCCAACGGGACTTAACATTTTAAATATGTAACACCCCTTTACTCGAGATCATCGCCGGAGTCGAGCTTGAGGCGTTAACAGACTTAATTTATCACTTAAACAATTTCAAACAATTTATTTCACCTTTCATAATAAAGTGCTCATCTGCGTCACAATCGCTAAAAAAATCATATCTTGAGTTACGAAACGCAAAATTTAAATCCATAAATATTTCCTGAAACTAGACTCATATATCTATTTATAAATTTTTTTCCAAAATTTTTGGTCGGGCCAATTAGTACAGTTTATTAGTTAAAGTTTCCCCTGTTTTACTGTTCGACTGCTCTGACCTCTGTTCACTACGAATCACCTTTCTATCTATACAGAATTCAGATGACTATTCCATGTGTTTCTCTTAAAAATAGACTCAATAAGGAATCTATACATATAAAGTATGACTCCTAATTATTTGTTTACAAGTTTTAGTGAATTTCTAAAGTCAGGATAGGGGATTTAGAAATCGCTCTGACCCTGTTCCACCAAAACTCAAATTTCTCATAAAATAAAACTCATTTACCTGTTTTGTTTCTTCCATATGAAAATAGACTCAATAAGCTTCAATTTCATATTTATTCACCATCTAATTCTGTCTCTACTATTTTTAGTGATTTTTCAAACTCACATCATTGCTGCTGTATGATACTATTTTATAGCAAATTTCACCTTTTTATGAATTTCCATGGATTAGATAGCACATTAAGCATACATAACACCAAATATGATCTTGATTAGCCATTCCAATGGCTAGTCATTACCAAACATTTCCTTACCACGCAATAGCCATATCATAAGATCATATACACAAAATGATTATAATGTTATACATGTCATACTCAAAATATACAAGCCACTATACCAAAATGGTCCATAGATAGTGTAAGCGAGCCTCCGACCGTTCCCAATTTCCAAGCTGGCTTGTCAAAACTACAAAGAATGGAAAGGAGGGAGTAAGTATAAATGCTTAGTAAGTTCACATATAAATAGCAAGTAACATAATCATGCAATCCAATATAAAACATCATTTGCATAAATATCACCAAGACATTCATGTTACATTTACATTTACTATCTTACCACGATTTCATCATACCAAGTTCTCAACCCAAGGGTTTAAGCGCATACCTGTCAAATTTTCTCATTCACCACACTTACCAACATGTCACCTTCGTCTTAAGTTTCTCCTTATTCACTTAAGATTCACTCGTTGAACTCATCAGAATATAATTTGGATACACGGATTGCATGCACATAAGTGCCATACCGCAGCTAGAAAAACTCAATAGCCTACAGAAATTATGTAGCCAAGCTACCATGTAACCCTCTTATAAGCGAACTCGGACTCAACTCAACGAGCTCGGGCGTTCGCATCCATAAGTGAACTCGGACTCAACTCAACAAGCTCGTAACTCAAATATCCTAGTGACATGTCACTTGTATCCTAATCTATTCCCAAGGTTCAAACGGGATTTTCCTCAATCACACATCTTTGTCTTCTTCCATGGAATGTCAGAACCGATACTTGGTAGCATTTCATATTTATCAAGTAGCTCACATAATTTGCATATTACTAAATAATAATCCACAAAGCATAATATTTCATGATAATAATCATCATATCATATAAATAACATTAAATTACTTAAAATGACAATTATATTACTAAATTTACACATGAACTTACCTCAGCACAAAATGTTAGGAATCGAACGTATTCCTCGAAAACTTTATTTTTCCCTCGATCACGACTCGAATCTTGTTTCTCTTGATAATCAAGGCTTGAAAATGTTGACACCCTAGCTATGGTGACAAGCAAAATTAGACAGCCCTTATGGAGAAGATGAGACCATTTTTTGTGTTATTTTTCCCTTTCTAATGACTATATTTACCAAATGACAAAAATGCCCTTAATGCCTTTCTTTGTAATTTTTCATGTACAAGCCCATTTTTGTGAAAAATTTTAGAAATTGGTTATATTTCTATTTAAGACCTCCTGATTAATATTCCAAAGCAATTTCATACTAAAAGCTTCTAGAATGCAAGTTTTTCAACTTATTCAATTTAGTCCCTAATTTCAAATTAAGCACTTTATGCATAGAATTTCTTCACGAAATTTTCACACAATCATGCAATCATATCATAGACCTCAAAATAAATATAAAATAATTATTTTTATCTCAGATTTGTGGTCCCAAAACTACTATTCTGATTAGGCCCTAATTCGGGATATTACAAAATACATTTCCAATCATTTAATCATTTCATGTATTTATAACATTCATATAAATCACATAAACATAGACCACATTTAAATCATATTCAACATTCAATTGAAACATATTAACATGCATAATTAAGTTACACGAACTTACCTTGATAATAGTTTGTATAAGAAAATCTACTAATTTGAAACATTCTCTTTTCCTCAATCTAGCTTCGAATTTGAGTTATCCGGATCTATATAAATGAATTTAATCATCAATTTAATACAATTCATATTCAATTGTATTCAATTTACACTCTAGGAAAAATTACCATTTTGCCTCTAAACTTTTCATAAATTCCAATTTCGTCCCTAGGCTCGAAAAATGAAATTAATACAATTTAATCCTTATTCCAAGCCTAACTGAAATTTAGTATAACTTTTACAACACATGCATTTCAAAAAATTTAGAATTTTTCTACAACTTTTCAATTTAGTCCTTAAATCATGTTTTCAACAAAATTCACTTTGTAAAAGTAGTTTATTTGTCAACAACCTTTAGTTTATTTGTCAACAACCTTTCATATTCTACCATAAATTTCAAATTTCCAGCATATTCATCCATGACAAAATTTCTATACTTTAAACTTTTAAATTAATCCCTAAAATGGATAGATTAGACTATCCTGAACTCAAAAATATAAAAATTACTAAAAATAGGGCTTGAATACTTACCCAATTAAGCCAAGAAAGCTTGTTTTCTCTTTACTAGGGTTTCCATGAAATGTTTGGGGAAGAAGATGATATAAAATGATTTTTATTTCTCATTAATTATTTATCATCCATTAATTTTTCTCATTTCCAATTTAGTCATTGCCCTTTTTTAAATTTCCATGGATGAATCATCAAAAATATCTACTGACTTTTCTTTAATGGTCTAATTACCATATAAGGACCTCAAGTTTTGAATTCCATAGCTATTTAATCCTTCTAGCTACTAGAATTCAACTTTTGCATTTTATGTAATTGAATCATTTCCGTAATTAAGCACATAATCGATAAAATTTTCTTATCAGAATTTTCATATAATGTTCCTATCATAATACATACCATGCAATAATATTAAAATAAATTTTCTTTTCGGCTCGAATTTGTGGACCTAAAACCACTGTTTCAATTTTATTGAAAATGGGTTGTTACAACTCTCCCCTCTTTAAGGATTTTCCTCCCTGAAAATCTTACCAGTAAAGAGATTTAGATATTGCTTTCTCATGGTATCCTTCAGTTCCCAAGTAGCTTCATCAATACCATATCGTTGCCAAAGAACTTTTACTAATGTCACACTTTTATTCCTTAATTCATTGGTTTCATGTGCCAGGATTTTGATTGGTTCTTCACTGTAAGTCATATCAGATTGAGTCTCAAATTCTGTTGGAGAAATAACATGTAAGGATCCGATCGGTACCATCGTAACATAGAAACACGAAAAACATTATGAATTCGATCAAATTCTAGTGGGAAGGCTAACGATATGCAACAGGTCCAATTCTTTCTGTGATTTCATATGGCCCAATGAACCGTGGACTCAATTTGACTATTAGAGGCTGCTTTCAAATTGTCCTGAATTACTTTCACTTTTTTTTTCGATTTCACGGGCTAAGTCAACTCCCTATAACTTTTTCTCACTGAGTTTTTTCCAATACAATGGAGTTCTACATTTGTGACCATACAGAGCTTTATATGGTGCCATTTTGATTCTAGACTGATAACTATTATTATAAGCAAATTTAACAGGCAATCTGACAATCTCAGAAACATATAACTCAGCCAATTTATCCAAGGAAAAATTCATACGTACCGGAATAAAGTGTGTAGACTTTGTCAACTGATCAACAATTACCCAAATGGCATCTTTCTTCTTTGGAGACAGGGGTAATCCCGATACAAAGTCCATGGTAATTCTTTCCCATTTCCATTTTGATATTGTAACTAGCTGTAATAATTCTGAAGGCACCTGATGTTAAGCTTTTACTTGCTGACATATCAAACATTTAGATACATATTCAGAAATATCCTGTTTCATACCCGACCACCAGTACATCTTTTTTAGATCATTATATATTTTATTTCTACCAGGATGAGTAGACATGTTACAATTATGGGCTTCATGTAAAATCTTCTGCACCAGTTCTGAGTTCTTTGGAATACTTATTCTGCCTTTGAATAATAAACAATCATCAGAAGCCTATTCACACTGTATCTATTTTACTTGTAATTTTGAGCTTCAGAAATCTGCTGCAAAAACGTCGGTCTAGCTTTTAACTCAGCTATGATTGAACCATCATCAGATACGACAACCGGTCATTTATTTCTCGTAAAGAAAACATGGATTTTCCACTCAGAGCATCTGCAACCACATTGGCTTTTCCCGGATGGTAGTCAATAACCAAATCATAATATTTCAATAACTCAAGCCACTTACGCTGTTTCAAATTCAAATCTTTCCGTGACATCAAATACTTCAAACTTTTATGATCAGTGAATATGTGACATCTTTCACCAAACAGATAATGTTGCCATATTTTCAATGCAAACACAATTGCTGCCAATTCAAGATCATGTATCGGGTAATTTTTTTCATATGATTTTAGCTGTCTTGAATCATAGGCTATTACTTTACCTTATTATATAAAAAAACAGCCTAAACCGTTTAACGATGCATCACTGTAAATTAAAATTCCTTATCCGATTCAGGCTGAACTAACACAGGTGCTTCTGTCAATAAGGCTTTCAACTTATCAAAACTCTGCTGACATTTATCACACCACTCGAATTTCACATCTATCTGCAACAAACGAGTCATCGGAGAAGCTATCATTGAGAACCCTTTAACAAATCTCCGATAATATCTAGCTAGTCCCGTAAAACTTCTAACTTCAGACACATTTTTTGTTGGCTTCCAATTAACAATGATCAAAATTTTGTTCGGATCCACTTGAATACCTTCTGTAGATACTATATGCCCGAGAAATCTAACTTTTCGTAGCCAAAATTCACATTTACTGAATTTGGCATATAAATGTTTCTCTCACGATGTTTGTAACAAAATTCTCAAATGATCTTCACGTTTATTGTCATCTCGAGAGTAAACCAGAATGTCATCTATAAATACCACCACAAACCTATCTAGATATGGTCTAAAAATTCTATTCATCAGATCCATAAATACAGTAGGTGCATTTTTCAAACCAAACTGTATCATAAGAAACTCATAGTGCCCTTTGGAACATCTGATTCCTTCACTCATAGCTGATAATAACCAGAACGGAGATCAATCTTTGAAAATACAGTGGCACCTTTCAACTGGTCAAATAAATAATCAATACGAGGTAATGGATTCTTGTTCATTATTGTAACCTTGTTGAGCTGTCTGTAATTAATGCACAGCCTCAAAGATCCATCTTTCTTCTTTACAAACAGAACCGGTGCACCCCAAGGTGAGAAACTGGTCGAGCAAAGCCTCTATCAATCAACTCTTGTAGTTGTGGTTTCAACTCTTTTAATTCGGTAGGAGTCATTCTGTAAGGTGCTATGGATATGAGTGTTGTCCCCGAAACATCTATAAAGAATTCCACTTCTCTAACCGGTGGTAAACTAGGTAATTCTTCTAAAAATACATTAGGAAATTCACATACAACTGGCACTTACTGAATCTTCGACTTAGATACTTTAGTGTCCAACACATATGTAAGATAAGCATTATAACCCTTTCTGACATATTTCTGTGCTGATATTACTGAAATCACATTAAATAACCCATCTAATTTATCAGATTCAACATGGAGTAACTCACCATTCTGACATTTCAACACAATATATTTCTGTTTACAATTCACCATTGCATCATGTTGGATTAACCAGTCCATTCCCAAAATCACATCAAATTCATCAAATGGAAATAACATCAAATCTGCTAAAAAGCAATAACCCTTTTACCATCAACAAACAGTATTTACAGACTTTATCCACCATAACATATTGGCCCAGGGGGTTTGAAAATTCAACCACAAATTCGGTGAATTCAACAGGTAAATTTTTAACAGACACTAAATTTGTGCATATGTATGAATGTGTGGAACCAGGATCAACCAAAGCAGTAATATCAGTATCAAGTAGAGAAAATGTACCAGTAATGACTTTTGGTGCAAAAGCATTTTCTCTAGCACGAATAACATATGTCCTTGCTGGTGATCGTGCCTTAGATTTGACTGTTGTATCCCTTGGAGTACCTCAGCTACCACTAACATTGCCAAAGTGACAGGGTGGTCTGCCTCTAGTGGTAGGATTACCCGGTTTCGAAGTTTGATTAGTATCATTTTCTGTAACGCCCCGTACCCGAGACCGTTGCCGGAGTCGAACACGAGGTGTTAACGAACTTAATTCATTTATTTACACAGTTCATTTTAAAATTTCCAGACAAGCTGGCTAATTGCATCACTGTCACCTTAAAAATCATATCTCGAGTTCCAAAACTCGAAAACTGATTTCGTAAATTTTCCCTAAAACTAGACTCATATATCCATATACATATTTTTTTCTAGAATTTTTGGTTGGGCCAATTAGTACAGTTTATTAGTTAAAGTCTCCCCTGTTTCAGGGTTCGACTACTCTGACCTTCATGCATTACGACTTAGATATCTCCCTGTACAGGGCTTCAATACATATGCCGTTTGTTTCTAATGAAACTAGACTCAAAAAGGAATCTGTACAGATAAAGCATGACTTATAATTATTTCTGGTTAATTTATGGTAAATTTTCAAAGTCAGAACAGGGGATCCAGTAACCGTTCTGGCCCTGTTTCACGAAAACTTAAACATCTCATAAAATACGGCTCATATGGTCGTTTTGCTTCTTCCATATGAAAATAGACTCATCAAGGTTTGATTAAATAATTTATTCATTATTTAATTGCATTCCTACTATTTTTAGTAAATTTTCAAACTCAAATCACTGCTGCTCTCAGCATCTATTTTAAGGGAAATTTCACCTATTCCATAGTTTCCATGATTCAACTAGCCATTGGACATACATAGCACCAAATATGATCGTGATTAACCATTCCAATGGCTAATAATTGCCAAGCATTTCCACACCTCTCAATAACCATATATATACAAAATGATTTTAATACTATGCTCAAAATATTTAAGCCATTTTTGCATGGCTATCCGAATATATACACATCACCAAAGGTACTTGATTAACAACAAAGGTTAGTCCTATACATGCCATTATCAACGTTTAACTAAAAGAGTACCAAAAGGGCTTAGATAGTGTGGACGACTTCGACTTCGACAATCCCGAGTCCGATAGCTGACGAACAAAATCTATAAAACAGAGAATTAAAGAAACGGAATAAGCATTTAATGCTTAGTAAGTTTTGAGTAATGAAATTATTTACGACTAAAGTATAGTGTTCATATGACTAAATGAATAATTTCATATATGCACATTCTCAAAATCATAATTACTTCACGCTTCAACCAATATATTCATACAAAGGGTATCAAACCTAACTAGAGGCCGGAAGCTCGTTAATCAATTGAGCGAGTACTATTTGAAAGGAGTCAACCTTTCCGATGCATATACGAAACATACCTTATCGTTTTTATTTTATGAGCGTATTAATTGAAATTATTACAGCAAGATCGCTCGCTTCCAAACCCAAGTATCTTCGGGATTTAGCCGGATATAGCAACTCGCACAAATGCCTTCGGGTCTTAGCCCGGATATAGTCACTAGCATAAATGCCTTCGGGACTTAGCCCGGATATAGTCACTAGCACAAATGCCTTCGGGACTTAGCCCGGGTATAGTAACTACTCGCACAAATGCCTTCGGGACTTAGCCCGGATATCATCCGAATAATCAAGCACATATACCAATAAATCATGACACATCCGTATTTCATTATCATAACTAGAATTCAAACACAAGACGCTTATCAACCATTACCATTTTCGGCTCAATAGACACATACAAAGAGCATGATTTTGATTTGCTTTATAACATGATCTCTATACACATTCGGCTACCCGTCATAGGTATAAACTAATCACCTCAATATACAATTCAAGTAGAATCATTATATCACCGTTTATTTGTTATGCTTATATGTCATGACTTAATCAAATCATAAACTAAGTTTCATTACTCGAAAACTTACCTCGGATGTTGTCGAACGATTTCGACGGCTATTCGATCACTTTTTCCTTTCCCTTATCCAACTTTGATCCTCTAGGCTCTTGAGCTAAATCAAACAATTTACTTCCCAAATCAAACATAGTCATACGACATCCCTATACGTTTTATACTAGCCGAAATGTACCATCAAGATATACTTTACTCAAATAATTTACCTTGGCCGAACATGTATAATGTTTTGTAGCTTAATAAATTTAACATACACTATGTATTTATAATATTTGTGCAGCCAATTATCCATGGTCATACACACACACAATCAAAAATAAATACCAAAATTTTCATATCCTTTATGCCCTAAGCTGAATACTCTTGTCATGTTCACCTACATTTTTCAAGTACAACATTCTCATATTCGGCATTAGTATCAAGCATAATAGCCAATTCTTCCCACCTTGAATCTATGCATCTATTTAATCATAGTTTGTTCAAGCACTCATACAACAAGATACATCCAATTTAACAAGAAACAAAAACCTTATTTCTCTATAGCTACTATGGCCGAAAGTTCTAGGCATCTCAATACCGAAATTTTTAACATGGGTTGCCTAAAGAACTTGGTGATGAGTTCAAATTAATCTAACATTTCAAGCAACTTAACACATCCATATAACTAAAAATTCTAAGTTTAAACACAATACAACATTTTAGCACCATGGCCGAATACTTCATGAAGTTGTCAAGACCCATCCTTTTCAAATTCTCACACACACTCACATCCAATCCTTTTTATTAAGCACTCAAACTCAATCATCTTCATGCCTCATCACCACAACATCAAACACCAACCAAGAAGACAACACCCATGGCTGAGTATCATCTCCATCAAATAGCAAAAAGAATTTAAACCATGGGCTAGGTAGAATTCAAACTAACATCTAAAAATATGCATGAACTTCATGGAATAACATCAAACATACCTCTTCCTAAACATCAACCAGCCGAACATGAAGCAAGAGAATCCTCTTCTTCTTCCTTCCTCAAGTCACGGCAATGGGGGAGCATGGATGAGACAACTTTGTTTTCATCTCCCCTCCCTTTTCATTACTTTATTACTAACCTTTTATTTTATTATTTCTAACATAAAACATTAACACAAAATGTTTATAATATGCTTTAACCCATAGCATGGCCGGCCACCATCTAGATTTTGGTCAATTTGACATGCAAACCCATCATTTTTATAACATGCATTAATAGGTCCTTATAGATTAACCTATCACCTTTTAAAAGTGTCACACATAAGTCCTATTAATTAAATTCACATGCAATCGACTAAATCGAAGGTTAAAACTTTCACACATTCATATTCACATATTTTAGACAATAAATATCATATTCCAATACTTCGGTGACTCGGTTTAGCGGTCCCAAAACCACTTTCCAACTAGGGTCAATTTAGGGCTGTCACAACTCTCCCCCACTTAAAAAATTTTCGTCCCCGAAAATCTTACCGGTAAATAGGTTTGGGTATTGTTCTTTCATAGAGTTCTTGGTTTCCCAAGTAGCTTCTTCGATCCCGTGTTTAAGCCATAACACCTTTACTAATGGAACCCTCTTGTTTTGCAACTCTTTCACTTCACGAGCTAGGATGCGAATCGGTTCTTCTTCATAACTCATATCGACTTGAATTTCAACCTCGGAGGGATTTATTATGTGCGAAGGATCAGATCTGTAGCGTCGAAGCATTGAGACATGAAAACTTTGTGAATCTTATCGAGGTCAGGGGGTAAAATCAATCTATATGCCACTAGGCCAACTCGTTCGGATATTTCATACGGCCCTATGAACCTCGGACTCAGTTTGCCCTTACGGCCAAATCTGAGTATCTTTTTCCAAGGTGAAACTTTAAGAAACACTTTGTCTCCCACCTGATACTCAATATCTCTTCGTTTTAAATCCGCGTACGACTTCTGACGATCTGATGCTGCCTTCAGACTTTCACGAATTATTTTTACTTTCTGCTCAGCATCTTTAATCAAATCAACTCCGAAAATTTTACTTTCACCGAGCTCGATCCAAAACAATGGTGTACGGCATTTACGACCGTACAAAGCCTCGTAAGGCGCCATCTTAGTACTTGATTGAAAACTATTGTTGTAAGCGAATTCAATCAAAGGTAAATACCGCTCCCATGAACCACTAAACTCAAGGATGCAACATCTCAACATATCCTCAAGTATCTAAATTATCCGCTCGGATTGACCATCAGTTTGTGGATGAAAAGCGGTGCTAAAATGCAACTTGGTACCCAAAGCTTCTTACAATTTCTTCCAAAATCGCGAGGTGAACCTCGGATCTCTATCCGACACAATAGAAATAGGTACCCCGTGAAATCTTACAATCTGAGAAACATACAATTCCGCTAGTTTATCCAATGAAAAATCCGTACGTACAGGGATAAAGTGAGCCGACTTAGTCAGTCTATCAACAACAACCCAAATCGCATCTTTCTTACTTGCCGACAATGGCAACCCAGATACAAAATCCATCGTGACTCGATCCCATTTCCATTCAGTTATCATGATCGGCTGAAGTAAACTTGTAGGTACTTGATGTTCCGCTTTCACTTGTTGACATATTAAACACCTCGAAACAAAACCGGAAATATCTCGTTTCATACCATGCCACCAAAACTGACGTCTCAGATCGTTGTACATTTTCGTACTCCCCGGGTGAATTGACATTCGGCTACAATGAGCTTCATTCAGAATCATTGAAATAAGTTCTGAATTTCTTGGAACACACAAACGACTTCTGAACCTCAAACAATCGTCATCATCAATTTGGAACTATGATTCCATATTCGAAACGCATTCAGCCCGTTTTGCAACCAATTCATCATCGACTTTTTGAGCTTCACGAATTTGGTGAATCAACAATGGTTTGGCCTTTAATTCTGCTACTAACACATTGTCGGATAGAACAGACAGGTGTACATTCATCGCTCGTAAAGTAAACAGTGATTTACGACTTAAAGCATCCGCAACCACATTAGCCTTTCCCGGGTGATAGTCAATGACAAGCTCATAATCTTTTAACAACTCGAGCCAACGTCTTTGTCGCAGATTCAAGCCTCTTTGAGTCATCAAATATTTGAGACTTTTGTGATCCGAATATACATGACACTTCTCACCAAATAAGTAATGTCGCCATATTTTCAAAGTGAATACGATGGCAGCTAGTTCGAGATCATGGGTTGGATAATTTTTCTCATGTGGCTTCAATTGTCTCGACGCATAAGCTACAACTCGACCTTCTTGCATCAATATACAACCCAACCAAAGTAAGGATGCATCACTGTAAATGACAAACTCTTTGCCTGATTCAGGCTGCACTAATACTAGAGCTTCAGTCAAATAAGCTTTTAGTTGATCGAAACTTTTCTGACATTTTTCTGTCCATTCAAACTTAACATCTTTCTGAAGTAGTTTTGTCATTGGTGTGGCTATCATCGAGAAACCCTTTACAAACCGTCTGTAGTAACCGGCAAGTCCCAAAAAGCTCCGAACTTTAGTAATATTTCTCGGAGGCTTCCAGTTAAGTATGGCCAAAATTTTGCTCGGATCAACTCGAATACCCGATGCAGATACCACATGACCCAAGAAGCTAACCTCTCTTAACCAGAACTCACACTTACTGAACTTAGCATATAACTGCTTATCCCGTAAAATTTGCAACACTAATCCCAGGTGTTCAGCATGATCAGTTTCATTTCTCGAATAAACCAAAATATCATCGATAAACACAACTACAAACCGATCCAAATACGGTCTGAAGATCCGATTCATCAAATCCCTAAATACCGCAGGGGCATTAGTGAGCCCAAACGGCATCACTAAGAACTCGTAGCGACCATATCTCGTTCTGAAAGTAGTTTTGGGTATATCCGAATCTCGAATTCGCAATTGATAATAACCCGATCTCAAATCTATCTTTGAAAACACTGAGGCTCCCTTTAGTTGATCAAACAAATTATCAATACGCGGTAACGGATATTTATTCTTTATTGTCACTTTATTCAGCTGACGATAGTCGATGCACAACCTCATGGTTCCGTCCTTCTTTTTCACAAACAATACTGGTGCACCCCAAGGTGAGAAACTCGGTCGAGCGAAACCTCTATCCATCAACTCTTGCAACTGAGCTTTCAATTCCTTTAATTTCATTGGTGCCATACGATACGGAGCTATCGAAATCGGTGTAGCCCCAGGTACAAGTTCGATGCCAAACTCTACCTCCCGAACAGGTGGCAACCCCGGTAATTCTTCGGGAAAAACATCCGGATATTCACAAACCACTGGTACCGATTCAAGTTTCTTTCCTGAATTTTCATTATCAAGCACGTATACAAGATAGCTTCACACCCCTTTCTCACATATTTTTGAGCTAACATCGAGGATATTATTGTTGGCAATCCATTCAAGACAGTAGACTCAACTCGGATTATCTCATTATTTGCACACCTCAAATCAATAGTCTTGCTTTTGCAATTCACAACCGCATCATGCACGGTCAACCAATCCAAACCGAGAATAACATCAAATTCATCAAACGGTAAAAGCATCAAGTCCGCCGGAAAACAGGAACCTCGAATTACTAGGGCACATTTCTTACACACCTTATCAACAACCACACAATGACCCAAGGGATTCGACACTCTAATAACGAACTCAGTAGACTCAACAGGTAAAGTCTTACTGGATGCTAAAGTCTCACATATATAAGAATGGGTAGAACCAGGGTCAATCAATGCAATCACATTAGTATCAAAGAGAGTGAATGTACCGGTAATAACATCTGGCGAGGAAACATCCTCGCGTGCGCATATAGCATAAGCTCTAGCAGGAGCACGAGCCTCAGATCTGGTTGTAGCGTCTCTAGATCCTCTCTGACCGCCACTAGGATTTCCCGTATTTCTAGATGGTCTACCTCGAGCAGTAGTAGTACCCGGTTTCCCACTCTTGTTTACATTTTGTTCGAACAGTCTCGGGCAATCCTTGATAAAGTGGTCAGCTGATCCGCACTTATAATAGGAGCGGTCATGGAATCTACAACTCCCCGAATGCCATTTACCACAATACTGGCACTCTGTTCTGTCTCGACGATCATTTCCAACACTGGCAACCGAAGTGACTCGTGTACTCACAGGGGGTCGATCACGATCTCGTCTAGAAAAGCCCGAAGTGTCTTTAGATCGGCCTAAATCATCTCTAAATTTCTTCAATGACTGTTGAAAGGGCTTCCCCGAAGATCTCTTACGAAACTCCTTTGCTCCCATTCAGCTTTTCTTTTCTCCTTACTGAGCTCTTCGGCTTTGCAAGCTCGCTCGACAAGTACCACAAATTCCCTGATTTCTAAAATGCCAACATACAGCTTTATATCATCGTTCAGTCCATCTTCGAAATGTTTACACATCACAGCTTCTGAAGAAATGCATTCTCGAGCGTACCGGCTAAGCCTTACAAACTTTCGTTCATAATCAGTAACCGACATGGAACCTTGTTTAAGTTCAAGAAATTCTTTCCGTTTTTGATCAATGAATCTCTGGCTGATATACTTTTTTCGAAACTCGATTTGGAAAAACTCCCAAGTTACTTGCTCTCTGGGCACGACAGAAATCAACGTATTCCACCAATAGTAGGCAGAATCACGTAGCAAAGAGATAGTACACTTTAGGCATTCATCGGGTGTGCAAGATAGTTCATCAAGTACCCGAATAGTGTTGTCCAACCAAAATTCAGCTTGCTCGGCATCGTCGTTGTCTGTTGCCTTAAATTCAGTAGCCCCGTGTTTTCAGATTCTATCAACTGGGGGCTTATTTAACCTTATCTGGTCAGTTACCGGAGGTATCGCAGGTGCAGGGGTTGTATAGTCGGGAATGGGGGTTGTGGAACAACCGTATTAGTTCGAATGTATTGGTTGAACCAATCATTCATCACGCTATAAAAAGCCTGTCTAGCTTCATCATTCTGATTACTAGCAATAGGTTGAGAGTCCCCCGGCGCTGTCCCTTGAGCGGGAGAAGGCGCTACACTCTTAAGATCATCAGCTACCGCCCGGTTGGGATCGGGATCCATTACTATAAATAAACACATTTTTAACTGTCAAAAATCGCCACACTATCAAATAAACACACAATGGCATGTACAGCTAGACCCGAACATAGTACGGTAGTCCTAGAATTGACTAAACCGTAGCTCTAATACCAATAAAATTGTAACACCCCGCACTCGAGACCGTTGCCGGAGTCGAACACGAGGTGTTAACGAACTTAATTCATTTATTTACACAGTTCATTTTAAAATTTCCAGACAAGCTGGCTAACTGCATCACTGTCACCTTAAAAATCATATCTCGAGTTCCAAAACTCAAAAACTGATTCTGTAAATTTTCCCTGAAACTAGACTCATATATCCATCTACATATTTTTTTCTAGAATTTTTGGTTAGTCCAATTAGTACAGTTTATTAGTTAAAGTCTCCCCTGTTTCAGGGTTCGACTACTCTGACCTTCATGCATTACGACTTAGATATCTCCCTGTACAGGGCTTCAATACATATGCCGTTTGTTTCTAATGAAACTAGACTCAAAAAGGAATCTGTACAGATAAAGCATGACTTATAATTATTTCTGGTTAATTTATGGTAAATTTCCAAAGTCAGAACAGGGGATCCAATAACCGTTCTGGCCCTGTTTCACGAAAACTTAAACATCTCATAAAATACGGCTCATATGGTCGTCAAGGTTAGATTACATAATTTATTCATTATTTAATTACATTCCTACTATTTTTAGTAAATTTTCAAACTCACATCACTGCTGCTGTCAGCATCTATTTTAAGGGAAATTTCACCTATTCCATAGTTTCCATGATTCAACTAGCCATTGGACATACATAGCACCAAATATGATCGTGATTAACCATTCCAATGGCTAATAATTGCCAAGCATTTCCACACCTCTCAATAACCATATATATACAAAATGATTTTAATACTATGCTCAAAATATTTAAGCCATTTTCGCATGGCTATCCGAATATATACACATCACCAAAGGTACTTGATTAACAACAAAGGTTAGTCCTATACATGCCATTATCAACGTTTAACTAAAAGAGTACCAAAAGGGCTTAGATAGTGTGGACGACTTCGACTTCGACAATCTCGAGTCCGATAGCTGACGAACAAAATCTATAAAACAGAGAATTAAAGAAACGGGATAAGCATTTAATGCTTAGTAAGTTTTGAGTAATGAAATTATTTACGACTAAAGTATAGCGTTCATATGACTAAATGAATAATTTCATATATGCACATTCTCAAAATCATAATTACTTCACGCTTCAACCAATATATTCATACAAAGGGTATCAAACCTAACTAGAGGCCGGAAGCTCGTTAATCAATTGAGCGAGTACTATTTGAAAGGAGTCAACCTTTCCGATGCATATACGAAACATACCTTATCGTTTGTATTTTATGAGCGTATTAATTGAAATTATTACAGCAAGATCGCTCGCTTCCAAACCCAAGTATCTTCGGGATTTAGCCGGATATAGCAACTCGCACAAATGCCTTCGGGTCTTAGCCCGGATATAGTCACTAGCATAAATGCCTTCGGGACTTAGCCCGGATATAGTCACTAGCACAAATGCCTTCGGGACTTAGCCCGGGTATAGCAACTACTCGCACAAATGCCTTCGGGACTTAGTCGGATATAGTAACTTGCACAAATGCCTTCGGGACTTAGCCCGAATATAGTAACTTGCACAAATGCCTTCGGGAATTAGCCCGGATATCATCCGAATAATCAAGCACATATACCAATAAATCATGACACATCCATATTTCATTATCATAACTAGAATTCAAACACAAGACGCTTATCAACCATTACCATTTTCGGCTCAATAGCCACATACAAAGAGCATGATTTTGATTTGCTTTATAACATGATCTCTATACACATTCGGCTACCCGTCATAGGTATAAACTAATCACCTCAATATACAATTCAAGTAGAATCATTATATCACCGTTTATTTGTTATGCTTATATGTCATGACTTAATCAAATCATAAACTAAGTTTCATTACTCGAAAACTTACCTCGAATGTTGTCGAACGATTTCGACGGCTATTCGATCACTTTTTCCGTTCCCTTATCCAACTTTGATCCTCTAGGCTCTTGAGCTAAATCAAACAATTTATTTCCCAAATCAAACATAGTCATACGACATCCCTATATGTTTTATACTAGCCGAAATGTACCATCAAGATATACTTTACTCAAATAATTTACCTTGGCCGAACATGTATAACGTTTTGTAGCTTAATAAATTTAACATACACTATGTATTTATAATATTTGTGCAACCAATTATCCATGGTCATACACACACAATCAAAAATAAATACCAAAATTTTCATATCCTTTATGCCCTAAGCAGAATACACTTGTCATGTTCACCTACATTTTTCAAGTACAACATTCTCATATTCGGCATTAGTATCAAGCATAATAGCCAATTCTTCCCACCTTGAATCTATGCATCTATTTAATCATAGTTTGTTCAAGCACTCATACAACAAGATACATCCAATTTAACAAGAAACAAAAACCTTATTTCTCCATAGCTACTATGGCCGAAAGTTCTAGGCATCTCAATACCGAAATTTTTAACATGGGTTGCCTAAAGAACTTGGTGATGAGTTCAAATTAATCTAACATTTCAAGCAACTTAACACATCCATATAACTAAAAATTCTAAGTTTAAACACAATACAACATTTTAGCACCATGGCCGAATACTTCATGAAGTTGTCAAGACCCATCCTTTTCAAATTCTCACACACACTCACATCCAATCCTTTTTATTAAGCACTCAAACTCAATCATCTTCATGCCTCATCACCACAACATCAAACACCAACCAAGAAGAGAACATCCATGGCCGAGTATCATCTCCATCAAATAGCAAAAAGAATTTAAACCATGGGCTAGGTAGAATTCAAACTAACATCTAAAAATATGCATGAACTTCATGGAATAACATCAAACATACCTCTTCCTAAACATCAACCAGCCGAACATGAAGCAAGAGAATCCTCTTCTTCTTCCTTCCTCAAGTCACGGCAATGGGGGAGCATGGATGAGACAACTTCGTTTTCATCACCCCTCCCTTTTCATTACTTTATTACTAACCTTTTATTTTATTATTTCTAACATAAAACATTAACACAAAATGTTTATAATATGCTTTAACCCATAGCATGGCCGGCCACCATCTAGATTTTGGTCAATTTGACATGCAAACCCATCATTTTTATAACATGCATTAATAGGTCCTTATAGATTAACCTATCACCTTTTAAAAGTGTCACACATAAGTCCTATTAATTAAATTCACATGCAATCGACTAAATCGAAGGTTAAAACTTTCACACATTCATATTCACATATTTTAGACAATAAATATCATATTCCAATACTTCAGTGACTCGGTTTAGCGGTCCCGAAACCACTTTCCGACTAGGGTCAATTTAGGGCTGTCACATTTTCAATCCTTTTAGGGCAGTCTTTGAGAAAATGATTAAGAGAACCACATCGGTAACATGCCCCACTTTTCAAACGACATTCCCCAAAATGAAATTTATTACAAAATTTACATTTAGGTTTGAGATTACTGACACTACCAACATTGGTTACAGATGGAGACGAGGATCTCGGGTTAACGCGTTGAGAGCTTCGCTATTTTCCAGAATATCCCATAAAGGTGGTAGAACGATCATGGTACTTCTTTGATTTCTTTGAAGCGGATAATTGTGACTTGCTCATAAATCTTTTACTACAAAACCCAAGCTTCTCTTTCTACTTGTTTCTTTTCTTTACTTAATTCCTCAGCTTTGTGTGTAACAGCCTAATTTCCAGTGGTGTCAAAAACAGTGCAGGATCACTAAATCTGACAAATGAATTTTAAAATTAAATAAATAAATACCTATGAGTCAAGTGTGATGGAAGAAGAATTTTTGGATTAGTGAATTTTGTGATTTTAAAAGAAATTAAAAGTAAATTAGGTCTAAAATGAGGTATCGAGACCTTGAACTCATAACCAAGCCATAAATATTTTTAGAAATATTTATGGAGTATCATTGAAATAGTATTAAAGTTTCGTTATAAAATTTTAACGTTTGGATAGTCAATTGGTTAAAAAGGACTAAATTGAAAAAGGTGTAAAATTAGTTAATTAGTGATTAAAAAGCTTAAGTGACTAATAAGAAGGGTTTTAAAAGGTAATTAGACCCAAATAAAATGGGCTGGATGGTTTGGGCATAAGAATTAGCAGGAAAATAAGGAGAAACAAGGGCAAAATTAGAAATTTTGCAAATTAAACATATAAAACAAAGACTAAATTGAAAATCTAGAGATTTCTTCATAATTCATCAGCATAAAAGCCATAGAAGGTCAGGAAAAACTGGTTTTTCATATTTTCATACCAAGTGAGTTCAATTCTTACTATTTCTTTAAAATTCTTCATGATTTGTGACTTTTACAACTAGGTCCTACTATTAAATTCATTAGTTTTGATTTTATGGATGAAATTGAAAGTTAACATGGTTGAGTACTGGACTTTTATGATGAAAAAACATGGGTTTGAAGTTTTAATTTTATTAAAAGATGGGTTTATTAAATGTTTTTGTGTAAAAATGATTTTTAGGACTTAATTGTGAAAAGTTGGGAATTAAGGTTTGATGCTGAAATTATAATTTTCAAAGGTTATGAAGTATTTTAAGATGATAGAATAAAGTGTTAATTGAGGAAAAATCAGCTCAATTGGGGGGTGAGTTTAGTAGGGACTAAATTGTAAAAACTATAAAGTTTGGGGTAAATGTGTAATTTATAAAATTGAAGGGCATAAAGCATGAATTGAATTGGAATTGAAGTAGATGCTGATGAGTAAATAATTTTATATTCTAGATCAAGAATCGGAAGATAAACAAGGAAAAGGAAAAGTTACCAAATAATCCGTGAAATATAACAACTTTTACAAATTGGCCTAGGTAAGTTTATATGGTTGAATTGTTCGATTATTTGTTAAATTAAAAAATGATGTGGTGTCATCTACATGTTGCTATTGTATTGTTAATAATGTGAAACATTATAAAGATCGGATTGGAAGTTCAAATTGAGGAAAACGCAGGATTGAGTACATTCGTGTTGTGACAAGTGATGAATTGACGAATAAGACCATGGTTGATCCATGGAAAAGTTATGACACGTAGGTATGGTATTATCCATACTGAGTTATGATACGTAGGTATGGTATTTTCCATATTGAGCTATGATACGTAGGAATGGTATCCTCCATACCGAGCTATAATACGTAGGTATGGTATTTCCCATACCGAGTTGTAAAACGTAGGTATGGTATTAACCATACTGAGTTGTGAATCATGGCACTAAGCAAACGATGTACTCAAATTCGTAAGTCGTCCCTTAATTTGACATGTGTTGGTAAGTGATAGTTGAGGCTAAATGTTGAACTATGAATTGATATTTGGTTATTAAGCTCAATTGAGTGAACTCATCGTTTGAAATTGTATTTGGCAGGAATTGAATGTTTAATATTATTTATTGAATTGGTTGTGAATGCTTGGTAAGATTGTTATTAAGAACCTATGAACTTACTAAGCTCCCAAAGCTTACCTTCTGTGTTAACGGTTCTTGTAGCGATATCAGTGAATCGGATCAACACATCGGGAAACACTATCCAGAGTTACACCGGTAGATTTTGAAAAAAACTTTCGATTTATATGGCATGTATAGGATAAAGTTGAAAGATGTAACTTTGAATTATAGATGTATGTATGTTGAATATCTATGTTTTGAAGTTGGATTTGGTAGGATAATGGATGAGGTTATTTTGATAAACTTGGGTAAAGAAGTATGGTATTAAAATGGTTTATGGAAACTTGGGTTTTTAGTTGAATTGGTTTCTTGGTTGGGACATATTTGTATACTTGAACATTGATTGCAAGAAGATTATAAAATGGGTGAGAAATGTGTCCCTAAAATGGCCTAGTTTTATCTACGCGGGTAGACACACGGGAGTGTGTCTAGGCCGTGTGTGACACATGGTCTGCCCCATAGGCGTGTGATCTGGCTATGTGTCCCCTGTATCCTGGAATTTTGCTTTGAATTGGCCACATAGGCAGAGACACGACCATGTGTCCCAGCCATGTAAAGGTCATGGCCTTAGGATAAGGGCATGTGCCCAGGCCGTGTGAAGTCTGCATCTTAAATGTGAGAATTAAAATTTACTACACGGCCTAGCACACGGGCATGTGACTTGGCCGTTGCCCCTAAATATTGATGATGTCAAAAACAGAGAGCTCCACGGGCAAAGGACACGAGCGTGTCCCAAGCTACACGGGCGTGTGGGTACTGTTCATAAGTGGAATTTTTTAAATTTAGCAATAATAATAATCTTATGAGAACCCGATTGAGTCCCAAATTGATTTTAATGTTCGTATTAGGCTTCGAGGTCCCAAATAAGGGACATTATGTATATTCTCAGGAAATGAATAGTAAATGATTCGATTAATCTATAAATGTTCTATATTTACTGGTAATCTCTGTAACCTTGTTTCGGTGACGGATACGGGTTAAGGGTGTTAAATTGTGTGCTTCGATCAGTCAGTACCACAAATTCCCTTAATTCAAGAATTCTGATCAATAACTTAATATCTTCATTTAACCCTTCTTCAAACCGTTTACACATATCAGCTTCTATTGGAACCCATTCTCTGGCATACTTGCTTAATTGAACAAATTCTCGCTCAGACTCAGATACAGCCATGTTTTTTTGTTTGAGCTCTAAAAATTCTTTCTTTTTCTGATCCAAAAATCTCTGACAACATACTTCTTTTTAAATTCAGTCTAGAAAAATTCCCATGTAATGCTTTCTCTTGGTACAACAGAAGTTATGGTATTCCACCAGTGATAAGTTATTCTTTCAATAAAGAAACTGCACATTTCGAACATTCAACTGGTGTGCAAGATAATTCATCTAAAACCCTGATGGTATTTTCCAACCAAAATTCAGCCCTCTTTGGATCATCATCAGTAGTAACCCTAAATTCCTCTGCTTCATACTTACGAATTTTATCTACTAAAGGCTTATCAGTTCTAACAGGTTCAACATCAGTTCTAACTGGTGTGCAAGATAATTCATCTACTAAAGGCTTGTTTTGCCTCCTTACTTCAACCCTCAAATACGGGCCTTCCACTACTAGATTCAGCTTTTTGAACTAAAGCTGAAGCATTGCCCTCAGCTTTCTCAGGTTCAGCTCTAGCTTGGTTGGATGCCATTGTTATATGAAAAACACATTTAAAATGGTCAGGAGATATCACACTATCACGAATTATATAATGGCATGTATAGCTAAACTCGCACTTTCTACGTTTAGTTCGAGAATTAGCTAATCCGTAGCTCTGATACCAATAAATATAACACCCCTAACTCGTATCTTTCACTATAATAAGGTTAGAGAGTATTACCAGAGTTTACAGAAAAATTATAGATAATTCATGTTGATTACTATTCATTTCCAAAAGTGGTCATATTGTCCCTTAAATGGACCCTCGAGGCCGAATATAAACTGTAATTGTCCATTTTTCAGTGAAATAGGACCACAAATCCGAACCGAAAATGAAGTTTATTTTTATTTCATTATATGGTTCATATTATAATAGGCATGTCGTGTGAAAATTTTGATACGAGAATTTTATCGATTAAGTGCTTAATTACGAGAAGAACTAAATCGCATAAAATGCGAAAGTTGAATTCTAGTAGCTATAATGATCAAATAGCTATGGAATTCAAAAATTAAGGTCCTTATATGGTAATTATACCATTAAGAAAAGAATGTATATTTTTCTTGGTGACTCATCCATGGAATTATAGAAAAAAGGCAAGGACTAAATTGGAAATTAGCAAAATACTTAATTAATTAAAAAGTTGATAAAAGAAATCATCTTATTTTATGTCATCTTCAAAGTAAAACACATGGAAACCCTAGGAGAGAGAAAAAAAACTTTCAAGGCCTAATTGGGTAAGTTCTCTTGTCCTGTTTTTAATAATTTTGGTATTTTTGAAACCGAGATAGGTTAATCTCTCTATTTGAGGGATTAATTTGAAAAGTTATCAAGGTAGGAAAATGGGCCATGGATGTATATGTTGGAAATTAAAAAATTTATGGTAGAGAATGAAAAATTATTAATATATAAACAACTTTTACAAAGTGATTTTTGATGAAAACATGATTTAGGGACTAAAATAAAAAGTTGTAAAATTTGATGAAAAATTCTAAAATTTTATGAATGCATGTGCTAGAAAATTTGTAATGGGGCTTTGGTTAGGCTTGGAATAGGGAGTAATTTGCACAAGTTTCATTTTCTAAGCCTAGGGAAAAAATTGAAATTTATGGAAAAGTTAGGGGCAAAATGTTAATTTTCCTAGGACGTAAATTGAGTCCATTTAAATATGAAATGCGTGAAATTGATGGTTAAATTCATATATATAGATCCGGACAACACTAATTCGAGGTTAAATCGAGGAAAAGAAAAGGTTTCGGATTAGTAGACTTTATACGCGAGCAAGAGTCGAGGTAAGTTCGTGTAACTTAATCGGGCATGTAATTATGTTAATTGAATGTTGTATTTGTATGTAATGTGGTTTATGTTGATGTGCTTTACTTGTATGCTATGATGGAAAATTGATACATGCTTGAAATGGTGATAAAGGGTTAAGTCCTGATTGAATGTGAATTCCGATGATTATATGCGCTTTCCCGAAACTAATAAGGTCCTGCATTTGTTGCAAACAAGATTTAGCTTAGACGAGTAATCCCATTGACCTTGTTATATAAAGGATTTATCCCGAACAAGTAATCCTGATATAATACCTCTCGAGCATACGTTATGATTAGGGTTTAGCCTGGACTAGTAATCCTAATCAAGCTCCTCTGAGCATATGTTATATAAAGGATTTAGCCTGGACTACTAATCCTATTATACGATAAGTGGCTCAAGAGAGTGTTTCTTGGTTAAGTGCCCTAAGGGGTACGCTTGAATAAGGAATTGACAGATTATTGAATCGTACACTTCAAGTGTACTACTTAAGCATCCATCGGAATTCAATGATTCAACAGACATAAAACTCTTAACATGGCATGAGAAATTTGAGATGAATTGATAATGTCTTGAAAGAGTATTGCATCATGAGTTCATCTATGTTACTTGATTGATATGAAGATTTTGGTGACTAACATGTTTGATTGAATGAATGTGATTAGGCAGTTTAGCCAAATGGATGGAAACATAACATTGTATGCCTAGATTTAATAAGCAAGATTGGTAAGTTTAGTTTTTGTTATACAAACTTACTAAGTATGTAATGCTTACTCCAATTTATTTTTCCCCTATTTTATAGTACTCAGAAGCTCGTGAAGGTTGGAAGATCATTGAAGCATCGTCACACTATCAACTGGATATTTTGGGTATGCTTAGCAAAATCGTTTTGGTATAATGACATGTATAGGATAACTTGGCCAATAGTGGCTTGAAATGTTATTTTGTAACCTAGCCATTAGAATGGCTAGTAATGGTTCATTTTGGTATGACTAAGTAGATTATTATGATATATATATAAATACACACATATGTTATGTTAAAAATATTTGATCAATTTTATGAATGCCTAAGTTCAACTAAGGTAAGGTTGTGATCATGTATGGTTGTAGTGATATGCCTTGTGAATGATAGAAATTGCCCAATTTGAATACTTGAATTGGTTAGTATTGGATGTGAGTTTCAAGTGCATGTCTTGGGTGAAATTTTGGGTGAAAAATAAAGTTAGAAATGACTTCATTTTGTCCACACGGGACACACGGGTGTGTCTTTAGACCATGTGTGACATACGGCCTGGTAACATGGGCATGTGGTTAGGCCATGTGTCTCCTGCACCTAAATTTTGAGAAACGGAATGCTCAGAATTGGGTGCACGGGTAGAGGCACGGGTGTGTGTCTCAGCCATGTGTGCCACACGGCCTAGAACACGGGCGTCTGTCTTAGCCGTGTGAAACTTGCACTTATTTTCGAATTGAATTAATTAACCACACAGCCTAGCACACAGCCGTGTGGCATGGCCGTGTGTGCAAGTCAGAGAGTTACACGAGGTCGAACACAGCCTTCAATACGGGCGTGTCCTAAGGTCACATAGGCGTGTCCCTTGGACCACACGGTCATGTGAGCCCTGTACCTTGGAAAAATTTTAAAAAGTCGTAAAAATTTCTTAGAGGTCTCGATTAAGCCCCGACTCAATTCTAATGCTCATATTGGGCTTCAAGGGCCCAATTAAGGGACATTATGGATGATCTTGGTAAATAAATAGTAATTTACGTAATTTAATTGAAAAATGTTCTGAATGTTCTGGTAATACTTCGAAACCTTGTTCCAGAGACGTATACGGGTTAGGGGTGTTACATAAACATTTGAATCGAGTTGGGACTGTAACAGCCCGATTTAGACCCTAATCGGAACGGTGGTTTTAGGACCACTAATCCGAGTCAGAAAAATATTTAAAAATTATTTTCTATGTTTATTTTGTGTGAATTTATATCTGTGAAATTTTCGTGATTTAATTTTGTCGTTTAAGTGTCCGATTAAATAAAAGGACTTAATCGCGTAAATTGAAAAGTGGGTAGTTTATTTTGTAAAAGGGCTTATTTGTTAATGGCTTTCTAAGTGGGGGTATTTATGATGAAATTAGCCCATTATATATATAATGTTGGACAGTAGTGGGTGATTTTATAATTTATTAACTAAGGTTAAAAAAAAGGTAAAATAATAATAAGTTAATGTATGTTATTATATTATAAAATAAAAAGCCATATCCATGTTATTTTCTTCATCCTTGCACCGAAACTAAAACAAAGAAAAAGAAAGAAAACAAAGTAGGGTTCGGCCTTGTTCAAGCTAGATTAAGGTAAGTGTTCAGCTCGGTTTTTGATAATTTTTACGTTTTTGAGATTGTTGCTTCGAGTTCTACAAAACCCATGCTTAAATTTTTAATTTTGATGAATATTTTGAGTTGTGCCATTGTTGATAGCTTGTGATTTTTGTGGTTTGATGATGAAAAATGAAAGATATGTTTTAGCTTAACATATTTTGTATTGGAATTTTTGTTGATTTTGAGTAATTAGGACTTAATTGCAAAAATAATAATTTGAGGGACTAAAATATGAAATAAATGAAATATATGGACTTGTATGGTAATGGGTAAGATTTGGCCAAACTTGGGTATTTGGGAAATTTGTGTATTTTGTGTTTTGTGCAATAGGGACAAAATTGTAAAAAAAATGTAAATGTTAAGGGTAAAGTGGTAATTTGACCATTCATGTGTTTTTTGACTAAATTGAATAAAAATATGTTTGGATGAGCTTAATCTGAATATGTTTAGATCAAGAACCAAAGAAATCGGATTTGGATCGGGGGAAATCGAAAGTTGTCGACTAGTCGATCCGTACCGATTTTTCGTTGTTCGAGGTAAGTTTATAAGCAAATAGACATACTAAGCTTTAATTTAATGCAAATTTTATATGCTGTAATGAAATATATTAATTATTATGTGGTAATGCCAAATGTGTATAAGCATGGTAACTTTGTTCTTGCAATCAATTCGACTGAGTGACGACGTCTGGAAGCCCCGTATGAACCTTAGGAATAGTTAGGATACATATGTCATGACATAGGATTCTGATATATGTGTGCGAGTAAGACCATGGAATCGTTATGTGATTCCGATATGTGTTAACGAGTAAGACCCTGTCTGGGACAGTGGCATCGATATGTGATTACATGTAAGACCACGTCTGGGACGTTGGCATTGTTCAACTTGTGTGATTATCCGAGTGTCCTATCCAATTCCGAATGGTTCATTGGGTAAAGGTAAATTGGGTACGAGTGTGTATTATGAGTTAAATGACCAGGTATGAATTAGTTTGTTGGCTATTAATGATAATATAAGTTTATACTTGATATTTGTTTGTTCATGTGAAATTGATATTAATAAATTTAAGTGATTTTGGTATGTGAATTCGGCTTTGTGATCATATAAGTTGAGCATCAAGAAATGATTCATAATTTTAAGCAAGTGTGTGATTATATATATAAATGGCCCTGTTGGTGATATACATATATATATATAAATATTTATGCAATATTATATTGTGATTTACTAGCCTATGTAAAAAGTATATGCAGGTTTGATTATAATATAATTAGTTGTTTGGAAAGTTGAATGATAATAAGACAATTTGGCCTTTTGACCATTCGGCCAAAATAATGTACATGTACGAATGTATACATGGGGATTTATATACAGGTTTTAAGTTGAGATTAAATGGCATATAGTTATTATTCACAATGTGTCAATTATTTTCTTATGACTTGCTAAGCTATAATAGCTTATTGTGTATATTTGTTTCTGCTTTTTAGATTTTGGAGTCAAGCTACAAGCTCAGGGACCGTCCGCAAAGTTCATCACACTATCAGCTATTTTGGTACCTTTATAAGTTAAACTCGAATTATGACATGTATAGGTTGGAATGTGGTATGGGAAATATTGAGCTTTGATTTTGTATTAAGGCCATGCGAATATGGCTTATTTCTATGCTTGTATTCGGTTCTGGTTTGATAAAGGTATAAGTCTGATTAATATGCTGTGTGCCATGAATGGATATAGTATGAGTTATTTGTCTGAATGTTGAATTTAGTTAATGACTTTGCATGAGGTATGGAGAAATTTGTCTTAAGCATGTTTGGCTGCTTTGGATGTCCTTTATACTAATTTATTTAGTAAATAAGTGCATTTGATCACCATGTTTAGTCTTAGTCTTATATGTTCTAGTTGTGATGTTTAGTGAACTTAATTTTAGTAATTTCGGTGATGGAATTTATGGATGTGTTCATGGCTTTTAGTAGTGGAATTCGGTCATGTAAGGCTAATAATAATAAATAAAATGTCCCATGAATATGTTAATCATTTGTTTGTATGGAATAAAATGTGAAGTGTGGTGCTCAATTTAAGGTAAAAACGTACAGTATGTATATGAGTAAAAGAAAAAGCATGTTCGGCCATGTTGTGTCATAACAAGGTTACATACATTTTTGACCATTAAATTAGGTAATATGTTTTAATCGGTTATATTAAAAGCTTCATTCGATTATGCCTAGTTATTTCCACTTATGAGTTTATATTTATTAAATGGGTGTAATAGGTAACCTGAATGTTTGACTTATGAATTATATATTTGTATTAACAAAGTAAAGCCACGTAAATAAATAAAATAAAAGTATTGGAAATAGTTTCTAATAATGTTTGATGATGTACGTTCGCATGAATTATATATGTCGGTTTTACATTCTATTAATCAAGCTATTAATTTGATGCATGTTCAGTATATAGCTAAATAGTTTAATAGACATAGATTATATTTTATATTATGTCAAGTTAAATAAAAAAATAAAAACAATAATAATAATATTGAATCTCTGATTTAGATTGTATATTAATGTAATTAAAAATTTCAAATTGTAATATGTTTTGCAAACTTGTAAGATATGTATAATGATCCATAATGTCTCATAACCCTCATCTGGCGACCGATATGGGTTAGGGGTGTTACAGGGACTAAATTGGGAACTTAGAGAATTTTTTTCAAAATTTCCAAAACTTTTCCTAGATACAGGGCATACACGCCCATGTGGACAAGGGACACGCCCATGTGACCATAGGACACGCCTATACTGCAAGCTGTGTTCGATCCCGTGTAACTCTCTAACTTGTGCCACACGGCTAGCCACACGCCCGTGTGCTAGACCGTGTGGTTAATTTAATTTTCCAAAATTAAGTGCAGGTTTCACACAGCCAAGACACACGCCCGTGTTCTAGGCCATGTAGCACACATGGCTGAGACACACGCTCATGTCTCTGCCCGTGTGCTCAATTCTATTTGTCAAATTTAAGATGCAAGGGACACGTGGCCAAACCACATGCCCATGTGCCAGGCCATGTGTCACACACGGTCAAGACATACCCCTGTGTGTATACTCATGTGGACAAAATAAAGTCATTTCCTAGCTTTATTTCTCACCCAAATTTGCCAATAACCTACACCAAAACTTACAAGTATATACCAGTCAATTTAAGCATTAAATCCAAGCCAATTCTAACATCTAGTATGGTATTTTATCAAATGCATGCATGTTTATATTCTTACCCTTGTTTAACTTATATGTTAAGCATAACTTGGTCAACCATACTTAATATACTTAACACATAGGTATTTGTCATAATATAACCTTATAAATATACCGAAACAAATCATTACTAGCCATTCCAATGGGTAGTCTACAAACCATATTTATATGCCAACAATGGCCAAGTTACCTAAACATGCCATTATACCAAAATAAGATAGTGGATAGTGTGATGATGCTCCAACTGATCTCTAACCTTCGCGAGCTTCCGAGCACTATAAAATAGAGAAAATAAAACCAAGTAAACATTTAATGCTGTGTAAGTTTGTATAACAGGAATTAAAACTTACCAATTATATTTATTAATGTTAAGCATACAACTAACGTGTTTTTCATCAAGTTGACAAGTTTACCTAAACCATATACTCAATCAAGCAAGTTAGTCATATAATACATTTGTTCATCAAATAAGCATAGATGAGCTCATCACATAACCCTTCATCAAATAATTCAAAAGCATTCAAGGCATATTTATATTTATCTCATTATTTTTCCCATGTTGAGAGTTTTACCCATTGAATTATTGAAATATCAATGGATACTAAAATAGTACACTCAAGGTGTACAAATCTGTAATTCGTCAATTCATAATCAAGGGTACCTAGTAGAGCACTTATTTAGGAAGCACACTCTCAGCCATATATCAGGATGCTCAAATGAGTTATGTAATCATGTAACAAGACCCTTATTCGGGCTAATCAGTAAACTCATAAGAGTTTTATTCAGGGAGCTCATAAAGCTTATCGAATATCTCAGAAGAGATAATATCAGGGAGCATTAGATAAGGTAACAGGGAGTTCAAGCGACCCATGTCAAGAAACTCTTAAGAGTTCATATCAGGACGCTTACAAAGAACTGCGATAGTGTGCAACACATGCTAAATCACTACTAATCAGGATGCTCGCAGGAGCTATACATCAAGATGCTCGAGAAGGCAATATCAGGATTACTCATCCGAGCTAAATCCTATCTGCAACATAAGCATAATCACATTCACGCATGAGAAATCATAAGTATCCATTGATTTTCATTATTCCAACGGGACTTAACATTTTAAATACATTTCCAATCATGTAATCATTTCATGTATTTATAACATTCATATAAATCACATAAACATAGACCACATTCAAATCATATTCAACATTCAATTGAAACATATTAACATGAATAATTAAGTTACACGAACTTACCTCGATAATAGTTCGTATAAGAAAATCTACTAACCTAAAACTTTCTCTTTTCCTCGATCTAGCTTCGAATTTGAGTTATCCGGATCTATATAAATGAATTTAATCATCAATTTAATACAATTCATATTCAATTATATTCAATTTATACTCTAGGCAAAATTACCATTTTGCCTCTAAACTTTCATAAATTCTAACTTCGTCCCTAGGCTTGGAAAATAAAATTCATGCAATTTAATCCTTATTCCAAGCCTAACCAAAATTTTAGTATAACTTTTACAGCACATGCATTTCACAAAATTCAGAATATTTCTACAACTTTTACAACTTTTCAATTTAGTCCCTAAATCATGTTTTCATCAAAGTTCACTTTGTAAAAGTTGTTTATCTATCAACAACCTTTCATATTCTACCATAAATTTCAAATTTCCAGCATATTCATCCATGACAAAATTTCTATGCTTTGTTAACTTTTTAAATTAATCCCTAAAATGGATAGATTAGACTATCCCGGTCTCAAAAATATAAAAATTACTAAAAATAGGGCTTAAATACTTACCCAATTAAGCCAAGAAAGCTTGTTTTCTCTTTCCTAGGTTTTCCATGGAACGTTTGGGGAAGAAGATGATATAAAATTATTTTTATTTCTTATTAATTATTTATCATCTATTAATTTTTCTCATTCCCAATTTAGTCATTGCCCTTTTTTAAATTTCCATGGATGAATAATTAAAAATATCTACTAACTTTTCTTTAATGGTCTAATTACCATATAAGGACCTCAAGTTTTGAATTTCATAGCTATTTAATCCTTCTAGCTACTAGAATTCAACTTTTGCATTTTATGTGTTTAATCCTGTCTGTAATTAAGCACATAATCGGTAAAATTTTCTTATCAAAATTTTCATATAATGTTCCTATCACAATATGGACCATGCAATAATATTAAAATAAATTTTCTTTTCGGCTCAGATTTGTGGTCTTGAAACCACTGTTCTGGTTTTACTAAAAATGGGTTGTTATGTAAAAGAAGGAACAGAACCTTCCATGACTTGGTTCGTTCAATGTTAAGCTAGTCAAAACTTCCTACTTCCTTCTAAGGATATGCAATACCAACGGCTTGATATATTCTAAATGATATGCCAACCAAGTCCACTTGTAAGACACCTTATGAAATGTGGCATCGAAAGAAACCCACTCTCAATCACTTTAGAATATGGGTTTTTCTAGCACACGTTATGGATAAGGATGCAAAGAAGTTGGATGCACATATAGAATTGTGCATGTTAGTAGGATATCCCAAAGGAACAAAGAGAGGATTGTTCTACAATTCGGAAGATAATACGATTAAAGTTTCTACTCATGCTACTTTCCTCAAGGAAAGCTACATGGATAACTTTAAACCTCAAAATAAAGTGGTACTCGAGGAACTTTCAGGAGTGGTATAACAATCACCAAGTTCAATTCTTGAGGAAGTTATAGAAAGACCTGCAGACAGTCAACAGCATTAAGGATTCTGTCATAGTAGAAGAGTTTTTCAGAAATCAGACTTATTCATCTATGATGGTAGTATTTATAATAAAAAAGCCAATCATGAGGATGATGATCCACTCTCTTACAAGGAAGCTATGCAAGACTTTGATTCCAAGCTCTAGAAATATGCCAGGATGTTGAGATGGATTTTATGAAATCCAATATGGTGTAGGAACTTGTAGACTTACCGATTGGGATTAAACCCATAGGGTGTAAGTAGATCTACAAGAAGAAGAGAAATGTGGAAGGCAAAGTGGAAACACACAAAGCTAGACTTGTAAGGAAAGGCTATACATAGAAAGAAGGCATCGGTTACGATGAGACCTTCTTTCCGGTAGCTATGCTCAAGTCTATCCGCATACTCTTATCCATTGCCATTGTTCTTGATTATGAGATACAGCAAATGAATGTCAAGACAACATTCTTGATTGGCTATCTTGATGAGACCATTTACATGGCTCAACCCACTGGCTATGTTGTCACATGAAAGGAGCAAAAAGTTTGCGAAGTGCTAAGATCCATTTATGGACTTAAGCAGGTATCCCGCTCATAGAATAAAAGATTTGATCAAATGATTAAGACTTTTGTATTTGAGCAAATCATTGATGAACTTGTGTTTAAAAATGTATAAAGAAAAAAAAGGCGGCCTTCCTCATTTTGTACGTCGATGATATTCTACTTATCAAAAATAATGTAAGAAAATTGTCATAGGTTAAACTGTGGCTAGCTCAATAGTTTAGCATGAAAGACTTGGGTGAAGTTAGTTATATTCTTGGAATTCGAATCCTTAGGGATCAAAAGAATAAAATGATAGCTCTATCTCAAGCTTCATAAATCGATAAGGTTCTAGAATGTTTTGTAATGATCGATGCGAAGCAAGGCATTCAGCTGACTGCCTCAGGTTTTCATCTTTCTTTAGATGACTTTCCTAAGACAGTGGAAGAAAGAGAGAATATGAGTAAGTTTCAATATGCTTCGATAGTTGGAAGACTTATGTATGTGATGCTTTACACACATCTAGATTTTTCTTCTTTTTTTTTGCAGTAGGAATGATTAGTCGATATCAGGCAAATCCAAGTCTCAAGCATTGGTAAGCTGTAAAGCATATAGTAAGGTATCTTAAAAGAACCAAGGATTATATGCTTGTGTATTCTAGGGAGAACCTTACTCCTATTGGATACACAAACTCAGACTTCTAAACCTATAAAAATTTAAGGAAATCGACGTCGGGAAATGTATTCGTTCTAAGCTGTGGAGCCATAGTATGGAGATGTGTAAAACAAACTTACAATGCTGACTTTACTATGGAGATCGAATATGTGGCTGTTTCTAAGGCAACGAAAGAAGCAATATGTCTTCGAAAGTTCTTAACCAAACTTGAAGTTATTCCTGGTATGGAAAAAGCTATAACACTGTATCGTGATAAAAGTGATGCAATAGCTAAAACCAAGGAAATGAGAAGTCATAAGTGAACGAAACACATTGATCAGAAGTATCACTTGATACGAAAGGCAGTATAACAGCCCTAATTTGACCCTATTCGGGAAGTGGTTTCGGGACCACAAAACTGAGTCACGATAATAATTAAATGTTATATTTTATGCCTATTATATGTGAAAGTGTATGTGTGAAAGTATCGTGTCTTAACTTTTTCATTTGAATGTGGAATTAGCTAAAAAGGACTTGTGTGTTAAAACTTAAAAATGTGATAGGAAGAATTTAGAGGGCCGAATAATGCATGGTATATTACAAGGAGGACTTGCATGTCAAATGGACCACTATTAAATTAGTGGACGGCAATGATGATAGTTGACAAGTAAAATATGTATTTTGTATTGTAAAATAATAACCTAATGAATATTATATGCATTCCATATTAGTATTATAATATTTAATGATTTTATAAGAAGAAATATATTAATTAATAAAAGAAAATAGGTGAGAAAAACAAAGTTTTCATTCATTCTTCTTTCATTTTTGCCGAAATTTAAAGAAGTAAAACAAAAGGTTCTTGGATATTCGGCCTTGGTGTTTCTAATTGGAGGTATTTTTGATTTTATTTCTTGATAATTTATGTGAAATTGAGTTAATTGCTAAGCTCCTTTCATAGCCCATGACTTAATTTTTGTTATTGGCTTGAAATGATGCATTCGGCTATGGGTTGTTTGGGTGTCTTTGAAGGTGTTATATGTTTTGGAAATGGTTTGATAATGGTGATAGTTATGATTTATAATCATTCATGTAATTAGCTCAATTTGAAAATTATGTTTAATGTGTAAGTGCGTGATATACTTGGGTAAATGAATCTGTTTGAGTAATGCTTTAGTTGGGAATGTGTTTTTGTTATAATGCAAAAATATATATATTCGAGTGGGTATTAGTTAATATGAAATGGATGTAATGACAACGTATGTGATTGTATCTTACATTGGAATGATTAGTTAATTAGGTACGGTTGATAAAAACAAATGATGAATATGTTATATGAATGATTTTATTAATATGCCTTGTTTGAGGTACGATAATAAAAGACTAAAATGTTAGGTTTGTGCCTTAATTGTGGTTTGACAAGTATGCATATTAGGTCATTATGGGTTTATTTATATGATAATGCTATATTTTTAATATTGAATAATTGTGGCTTAATTGTTTAATGGCAATTGTCTATTATGGTGAAATGCAATGTTAACATTTAGTTGCTAGTGTTTATATGTGTGTTAGCTGAATTTGAACTCGAATAATGATTTGAGCACGATGTATTGCATTGAGATTATGCTTAAGTGAAATTATAGATATGTGATGAAATTGATTGGTGATATACATGTTTAAATAATCTGAATGCAAAGAGTTGTGAAAGAGTAAATTGTAGTAAATCTGCTTGGGACAGCAGTTGTAACGTGATTTTGGAAAATCACCATAAATTGTGAGAATTGAGTTAGAAGCTGAATAAATTATGTAATTAAATCTTAATGAGTCTAGTTTCAAATGAAATCAACAAGAACATATTTTGACTTCTGTACAATTAGAAATTTGATTCGAAGTAAAGGGTGGTCAGATTAGTCAAATAGTGAAATAGGGGAAATTTTAAGAAAAATCTGGTATTAATTGGCCAAACCAAAAATTCTGAAAATTTTATGGATAAAATATATATGAGTCTACTTTCAGGGAAAATTTACGAAAATTGATTTGGAGTTTCATAGCTCCAGTTATAAATAATTTAGTTACTGTTGCTCAGGAAGACAGCTTATAGTGAATTTGTGATTATGTGGTAAACATTGATAAAAATTTGTTAATGAGTTGCTTATTGTTTTCTTATAAACTTACTATGATCTATATGTGTGAAAGTAAATATATATATATATTATATTTTTGAAGTAATGCTTGAATAGTCGAATAATGACAAGTTTAAAATTGTTGAATTTAAGCTCAAGAGCATAGAGGGGCAAATTCGGATAAGAAAAAAGAGAAAGTAGTTGAATAGCCGATCTAAGACTGTTCGAAAATATTCGAGGTAAGTTTTAAGTAGTTAAATATATATAATATTCAAAAATGACATGACTGATTATGAGAATTAAGTGTTACTTGTCATATATGTACATGGCCGAATGGCAATTTGTATTGGAAGTAAAAAGTGATATGTTTTCATGATCAAATGATAGTGTTAGATGAAAATGAGTAAGATTTTACGTGTAAACTATTATGTATTTAAATGTGAGTGATGAAATGAGATAAAAGTGAATGAAATGTAGGATGATATATTCGAATAATGCTTGTACCTAAATTGGTGTGATTGTGTTATATAAAACTTGTTGATTTGAATATTGTACAGTACTATTCAGGCCTTTGAGCCTAGCAGGCTATAATGCCGGTGAGATACTATTCGGGCCTTTGACCCTAGCAGGCTATAATGCTGGTGAGATACTATTCGGGCCTTTGAGCCTAGCAGGCTATAATGCCGATGAGACATTATTCGGGCCTTGAGCCTAGCAGGCTATAATGTCGGTGAATGAATTCGGGTTTTTAAACCTAACAGGTTGAATGCGGGTGATTTGATAAAAGTCTAAAACTAAGATACCTTATGTTAGAACGACAAATGAATACATTCAATACGTTAAGTTGGCCAGGTACGTATTATGTATTTATATGTGAGTATGATTTGAATTGAATCATAAGAGCATAATTTGATACATATGTGAATACATGATATATTTATATCTATGGTTATGATACATTCGGTCAAGGTGTGAAAGTATGTGAAAATGTTTGATTTATTTATGCCATACGAATTCAGATTAAGTGAAATTAGAATGCTAATTGTGCATTATATGATTGTGTATGTTCAGCCAAATGGTAATATATATATAGGAAATGACCTTTTGAGAAATTTGATAATTGATGTATAATTGAGTTTATTTGTTGCATTGCTTAAAACTTACTAAGCTTATGAAAGCTTACTCGGTTTGTTATATTTCTTTGTTTTATAGATTGTTGATTCCAGTTACCTGCTCGGAAAGGGGATTGTCAGCAACTTGTCATACTATCTGTCTTTTGGTACTACTATATTTTGGAGCTAGTATGACATGTATAGAATAGACTTAAGTGAATGATATTTTGAAATGTTGATGTATATAAGCCATGAGTAAATGGAATCTTTTGAATGTTTGTATAAAGTTAACCCATTCCGGCGACGAATACGGGTTATAGGGGTGTTACAGGCAGTAGCCGAAGGAATTTTAGATGTGATGAAAGTAGCTTCTGAAGATAACCTTGCGAATCCATTTACTAAGACTCTTGTAACTAGGAGTTTTAACAAACACGTCAAAGATATGGGAATGCAAAACATGACACATTTACTTCACTAGGGCAAGTGGGAGATTTTTGGGAAATGTGTCGATATTGTAGTAAACATGTAATTCTTTCTATTTATTTGAACGATGAATAAATAGATAAATTTAATTTCACATTTCACTATTATGTCTTTTTTATTTCTATCTTTTATATTTTGCATGGCTTTACTAGCAACAGTGGAATTCATAGCTTAATTAAAGATTTAATGATATCCTCTTATTGTCTTTATGTGGATTGATAAATATGGAACATGGCCACGGGTTGCTGGTTCTCGAATGAGCAATTTATCATAGTCTTTTGTTGAAAGTGATCATACTAATCATTAAGAAGATACAATGATGACAATAAGAGAAAATAAGGTTGTATTGAGTGAACGGATTTAACGCAAAGTAATCAACGATATCATATGAGGGTAACACACACATGACGAGGTCATTGGACAAAGTAGTTGGATGAATTGCTTTGGTAAAGAGTATACAATAAAGAGTTTTCAATCATGGTACTTCTTGTGGACTAACTCCATGATTAAATAATTGTGAATTATCGGAACGATGCTTCTGGACCTAATTGTAATTACTAGAGCCTAATTGTGTATGTTCGATTAGTCCCTCCACTAGCTCAACAAAAACTCCATTTGACTACATTTGAATCAGAAGTAAATTCAATGACTTAGAAAATAATTTAATTGAGTCGATTTATCCAATGTGGAATTAAATTAGGTAGTCATGAGAATTGTTCAACTAGAAATTTGATTAAAGAATTTTTTTGAAAAATTAATTTGGAAAATCTAAGTGATATTTTGGACAAATTAATTTTGATCAAGTAAATTTAAATTAATCAAATTAATTAAAATTAATATGATATTTTAGAAATTAATTTTCAAGTCAAGCAACTGGTCCAATGCGTAATTGAACTTAAAAATTGGACCTGAGATCGTCAATTGGGCATAGGAGTCCAAAACCAAGAACAAGACCCAAAACCAGTTGAACCGGGCTCGGTATGTGAAATCGAACCGATGGTCTAACTGGTGCCTAGACCGAACCGGTCGGGTCGTCACTGACCCGGACCGAACATACAATAGCTGAACCAGCTTGGGTGTCATAAAGGTGCCGAAATTGCATCATCGGAGACGGCGGTACTGGTGGCAGTGACGACGGTGCCCGGTTGCCGGCAACAGTTCGTCTTCGGTGGTTGAGTAGCGGAAGAGTTACACTTCTGTAGACATTCAATTTTGCCCGGGCCCAGAAATAAGTCCAAAAACGAAGTCCAAGTTCAGTCCAGAATTACAAATATAATTTGGCCCGATCGGAATGGCCCATTACTTGAAAAGATCTAAGGTCCATCTACAAGCTTGACTCATATGGAAATATAATCTTCAATGATAGGCAATCTTAGATATGATATGCAATCTTAGATATGATACAATCTTAGATATGATTGCAATCTTAGATACGATATGCAATCTTAGAAGATATGATTTTGTAATCTTAGAGATTTAATTTGTAGATACCTTTTAATCTTAACCGTTGATGTAATTGATCTGTACCGTTGGATTTGAGGAGGTTCAACTATAAATAGAGGCCTCTCCCTTCATTGTAAACACACTGGAGTTTTGGGAAACAATAAAAATTTTTGAGAGCTTTCACTCAAATTTCTCTCCCTCTTATGTTCTTATTTTCTACGGTTTGTTCTTATTTTATTCTTTGTTCATCTTCGTTTTTCAACCCTTTTTATTTTGATTTAATCCATGTTTCCCTGATTTTTTTTATATTTTAATTTTTTTAATAATTTTAGTATCATATTAAACTCTTTCATTTTTTAATAATTTTTTTTAGTATTACTCTTAGTAAATTATTTTTTAAAATTGTATTCAAATCATTATTTTAAAAAAATATATATTTCATTTAATTATCATATTTTATCCAAAAGTTTTTCTAAAATGAGGCAATGTTTTTCATATTTAGGAATTCGGGAAATAGTGCCCTAACATGCTGGGTTGCGATTTCCTGTTTGTCTAAATGCCTAAAGTATCCTTCTAAATAGATTTTGTAAATCACGAGATGATTTCAGTTACGAGAGTTTAAGAATACCGTGTCCTATCATGATGGATGTGATGTTTGTATTCTTTCAGAGCTAAGGAATCTCGATTTTTCAACTTAAATAATTTCGGTTTTAAAAAAGGGATCCTATTTTTAAATCCTTTCAAATTTTTGACATTAAGATAGAAAACTATTCAATTTGGTACCAATTTTGGGCATTGCGAGGGTGTTAATCCTTCCTCGTACGTAACCGACTCCCGAACCTGTTTTCTTAATTTTCGTAGACCAAAACGTTTTATAAGGTGATCCAATCACACCTAAAAAGGTTGGTGGCGACTCCCGTTTTCGTTTTTCAAAAGTCGATCCCTATTTTTCAAACATCCCTTTAAAAAATGGTTTCGACAGCTTGGCGACTCCGCTTGGGACTTAAAAGAGTCAAGCCAAGAAATTGAGTATTTTCTGTCTTAATGTCGGAAGTTTGGAAAATTTAAAGTTGGATCCTTTTTACATGTGTTTGCTGCATATGTTTGTGACCTTATTGCTGTACATTACATTTGAATGACCGTTGTGGTCACACCCTTAAGTGGGAGTGAGAAGCTACGCTTTCGTAAGGTTTTCACCTTCGTATGAGCTAGTGGATTGTTTCCGGGATACTGTACCTATGTCTTCGTGAGATTTTCATCTCCGTATGGCCATAGGGAAATGTGTCCCCCTGAACTGAACTGAACTTGGTCTATATGAGCTTATAATGGGTGAAGACTAAGGAATATGCTGGTTCAGGTACCCTGGCTTTAGAGCTAAAACTCATATAGTGAACTTTAAAGAGTTTAGGAAAGATAGTGATAGCCTTTAGTAAGCTACCCTTGTAAGTACTTGTTTATTATTTTTTTTTATGATACTAACCTATTTTTATTTTACTGTCATTGCATGTCATTTGGCATTTAAAGGTGTCGATTCACAGCTCGGTTTCTAAATTAGAAAGTTTTGTAATGAGGAATGAATACCTTGATAGAGTAGAGGACAATGCTTCTGTCTGTACCTGGTCAGAGAAAACCCAGTTAGAGAAAGGAGATAGTGTCACTGAAGGATATACGTTAGAGTTATGGGACTTCACCCGTATTAATTCGACGCAGAATGAGTTTTAGGAGCTGAAAAACATTTGGGCCCAATGGGATGACGAGGCTAAGCAGCTTTTCTATCAGAATTATGGAGACCTTCCCTATTGCTAGACGTCAAAGTAGATAGGCACTTGTTTCGAGCTATGGTACAGTTTTGGAACCCTGCTTATAGTTGCTTTACATTTGGTGATGTTGATCTTGCACCTACTTTGGAGGAGTATACGACTTTACTGCGTTGCCCGAGGATTCAGGGTCACAAGGTTTATGTTAGGCCTGCTAGTCTTCCAACTTTTGCAAAGAAGTTAGTGATGATTACTGCGATGAGTGAGCAGTGGCCTGTAGCTCATATACAGCAAAAGGATGATAGTAAGTGCGTTCCATGGGCCGTTTTGAGGGATTTGATATCGACACATCCAGACGTAAAGAAAAGGGTCGACGTCCTGGCTTTGAGTATTTACGGCATGGTGATTTTCCCACAGACGTTGGGGCACATAGATGAGGCAGTTGCGGATTTGTTCGATCGCGTTGGTAAGCAGAATACACCGATACCAGCAGTCCTAGCTGAGACATTTAGATCTTTGAGTGCATGTGAGAGAGCCGGCGAAGGTAGATTCATTGGATGTGCACAGTTTCTGTTGGTTTGGTTCCACAGTCATTTTTGGAAGCTTGATAAGGTTCCTTACCGAGTATTCTTTGAGGGTTATTCTCCCTTAAAAGAAGCAGTAGACATGCTGAGGAGAGATGACATTTCAGAGGAGAGGTGGATAGACATTCTTCAGAATCTTCGAGAGGAAGATGTTATGTGGAAGGCTCCTTGGTTGGTTCCTAGTGAAGTCCTTTACCGCTATGGCAGTTTTGATTGGGTCCCTTTGCCAGGAATTTGGGGAGTTGTTGGATATGCACCATTGCTTGTTCTAAGGCAATATAGAGTGAGGCAGTTCATACCGGTTACACAGGGTCTAGCTCAAAATGATTTCTTTTATAAAAGAGATCACTATAAGAAAAAGATGCGAGAGATTTCTGAGGCTTGGAAGAAGCCTTTCTGTATGAAGATCTTGACCAAAGGCTCGACGTCAATCCTTGAATATAAAGGGTGGTTTAGTAGAAGAGTCAACGATAATGTCCCTAGGCCAATTTTGGGAGTGGCTCGATTATTAGAGGAGAGCTTACGAGTGATTCCACCAGAGTTGGAGGTTATGAAGCAAGAGTTCGAGAGAAAGAATTCGGAGATTGAAAAGAGGATTGAGAAGCTCGAAGAGGAAAAAATGTGCTTAAGTCACGACGTCAATGTTCAAAAGATGGAAGTCGAGAAAGTGAAAAAGGAAAAGAGAAAGATCGAGGAAGATCGAGATAATTTAAAGACGCACTACAAAAAGGCCCAGGTAACATTGAAAAGGGTTGGATTAGGGAGATCTCCAGAGCAGTGGCAGCAAGAGATTCAGGAAGAAAGAGCCAAAGCCGAGTATTGGGAGAAGAAGTTCCAAGAGATGCAGTCGCGTAATCAGGCCCTAGAAAAGGAAAATCAAGGATTAAAAACTAAGGTGGCTGAACTTGGATGATCTCTTCATCATCACCGAAGTCGTAACCTTGTAATCGAGTTAAAGGCAAGCTTGAATAAGATCGAGGAAATGAAGCACGATATTGGAAGGTTGGAAGCAGCACTACAGGGCTGTGAGCTACGGATTAAGCAGCTCGAGGCAAGAGAACAACAGTGGAAGGGAGAACTTCACCATCTTCAGGATCAAGTTGGAAATAGGGATTATCTCATGGGAGAAGCCTTAGTTTAGATTCGAGAGGTTTTTGAACACTTGTAAGATTTAGCAGTACAAGCTAGAACGCTGAGTATAATGTATGAGTCATCGTCAGACAAAGGACGTGAGTTAACATTGTTATTAGATAGGGTTAAGACTCTAGGCCTACGGGCGAAAGCTTATTTGTAATCCGTTTTATGAAAAGATTTTTGTTCCTTAAATAACATTTTCTAAAATGAAATTGAATCAGAATTGACATCTTTTTGCATTCATACATTTGCATTTCATAGCATCTCATTGTATCATATACATTCAAGTTTATAGAAAGACCCTAATTAGTTAAAATTAATAGGGAGAAAGAGAGTAAGAGAAAGAAAATTTGGAAGCAACACATCACTATAGAACTCGTGCAAAAACTAAGAACATGGACCAAAGATTTGAATAGTTACAGAAGGACACGCAGGACCAATTGCAAGAGCAATTGGCAACGATGCAAAACGACATGAGGGAGCAAATGTTGGAGGCACAAATGAACATGATGGCTGAGATGGCCCAACTTCTAAGGGCCACTGATAAGGGAAAGGCTCCCATGGAAATTACTGGCTAGGAGGGTGAGGATCATCCTCCAAGTTTCACCCCCACCTCACGTGCTTACACAAACTGAGGCACTTCTTAGGAGGCCATCTGTCACTATAAGGCCCCAACAAGGGTCGGTCGATACTGGGATCCCTATGAATTTCCTAACTGGTTCAAGATTCAATTTGGGTGACAATCTTGCAAATCCTGTCATTCTTGACTTAAACATGGCTAAAAAAGAGGATCTAAGAACTGAGGCTGCAAGACAGTTGGAAGATCGCTACAAATGGTTAGAGGAAAAGTTCAAGGCTTTAGAGAATGCTGATGGGCATCATAGGGTTGATGCCAAAGATCTAAGCTTGGTCCCAGACTTGGTGCTTCCTCACAAATTCAAGATGCCAGAATTTGAGAAGTACAAGGGGACTACTTGCGCAGAAGCCCATATTATGATGTTCTGTAGGAGGATGACTGGGTATGTGAATAATGATCAATTGTTGATTCACTATTTCCAAGACAGTTTAATTGAAGTAGCAGCGAAGTGGTATAATCAACTAAGCTAGGCCAGAATAAGTTCATAGAGGGATCTTGCACAGGCCTTCATACAGCAGTACAATCATGTGACTGACATGACTCCGGATAGGATCATGCTGCAAAACATGGAGAAAAAGCCTAATGAAAATTTTAGGCAATATGCACAGAGATGGAGAGAGGTAGCAATGCAAGTTCAACCACCGTTATTGGAGAAGGAGACTACCATGTTGTTCATCAACACTCTGAAAGCTCCATTCATCACTCACACAAAAGCTTTACGGATATAGTCATGGCGGGAGAGATGATTGAGAATGCCATAAGGGGTGGCAAAATTGAGGGGGAAACAACTAAAAGATCGGCCCCAAAGAGAAAGGATAGTGAAGTGAATAACACAAGCACTTTCAACACGAGGGCAATCACAGTTGGTCAACCTAAAATAGCTGCGGTTGAGCAACAGAGTTCTCAAAGGCAAGAGTCAGGTACAAGGCAGAATTCTGAAAGGATGCAATTCACACCTATCCCCGTGACGTATCGTGAGCTCTATCAAAGCTTATACGATGGACATGTTATTTCTCCTTTTCACCTTAAGCCATTGCAACCCCCATATCCTAAATGGTATGACGCAAATGCCAAATACGAATACCATGCTGGAATACTGGGGCATTCGATTGAAAACTATACTGGTTTTAAGAAGGCCGTAGAAAGGCTTATTAAGATGGGGGTAGTGAAGTTTGATAATACCCCGAATACTGAAAACCCATTACCAAATCATAGCGATTAAGGAGTGAACGCCATTGGTGAAACCAGTGAGAGGAGAATAAAGGAAGGCGTGACGGAGGTGAGAACGCTGATGAAGATGATTTGGGAAGAAATGGTAAAAAGAGAGATCATAATCTCTAAAGAGAGGAATGAAGAAGCAAGGGACTATTGTGAGTTCCATGCCGAAGAGGGGAACAAGATTCAGGAATGCGACGAGTTTAAGGCCTTGATACAAAGCCTTATAGACAACAAGGAGCTAGGATTTTATGAAGCTGGGCCAAATGAGAGACATATATGCACATTAGAAGGTGCACCGAAGAATCAAAACCGGCCAAGGATAATTATTTCTTTACCAGGAAGTAATGAAGTTGAAATATCGATGGTACCGAAAGTCATCATTCATAAACCTGTTTCTTTTCCTTATAAGGATAACAAGAAAGTACCATGGAGTTATAACTGCCATGTGTCAATGCCGGAGAGGGAGGATATAGCAAGTGCTTCTAAGGAAGTTCAAGGTGAGGGTTCCCATACACGGAGCGGGAAGTTGTATGATACAGTGGGCGTCAGAGAGGAGCCCACAAAAACAAAGAATGTTAGTACAGAGAAGGAGAAAGAGGCCGAAGCACCTATCAAGGAGCCGTAAAGGAGGAAGAGGCTAAGGAATTTCTAAAGTTCCTTAAACATAGCGAGTATAGTGTGGTCGAGCAATTGCATAAGCAGCCGGCTCGCATATCAGTATTAGCTCTACTTCTGAGTTCTGAGGTGCATCGGGATGCATTCATGAAGGTGCTCAACGAAACATATGTTACCCATGACATATCCATTAACAAGCTGGATCGGTTGGTGAATAACATAAGTGCGGATAATTTCATCTATTTTAATGACAATGAAATCCCACCGGGGGGCAGGGGGTCAACAAAGGTCCTGCACATCACCACTCGATGTAAGGGGTACACATTCCCAAGCATGCTCGTCAATAATGGATCGGCTTTGAATGTTCTATCGTTCTCTACTCTGAACAGATTACCCATTGACGATTCTCACATGAAGACATGTCAAAATGTGGTAAGAGCCTTTGACGGTACAAAAAGGAAGGTGATGGGAAGGATTGACATCCCCTTGGAAATTGGGCCGAATATATACGAAGTAGACTTCTTGGTGATGGATATCAAGCCCTCCTACAATTGCTTATTAGGGAGGCCATGGATACATTCAGCGGGAGCGGTGCCCTCATCGTTGCACCAAAAATTAAAGTTAGTGACGGATGGACAGTTAGTAACCATCAATGTGGAGGAGGATATTATAGCCGCAGTCACTAACAAGGCCCTTTATGTCGAGACAAGCGAAGAGTCTATTAAGTGTTCCTTTTGCTCTTTAGAATTTGTGAATGCAACCTTCATTTCAGAAGGGAGTGAACGACCGGCGCCAAAGATAGCAAGAGCCACGAGAATGGCTCTACAAATGATAGTGGGAAAGGGAGCCTTACCAGGAAGGGGGTTAGGAAAATACCTACAAGGAGGGACTCAAATCCCAGAACTAAAAGAGAAGAGAGATCGCTTTGGTCTGGGCTTCAAGCCAGACTATAAGCAAAGGAGGAAGGAAGTTGAGAAGCGCCAAGAAGGAAGAAGGGCGCGCCTTAATAGAAGAGAAGTGGAGTGAGAGCCGATGACATTCCTTCCAATATCCCAAACCTTTATATCAGGAGGGTTACTTTTAAAAGAAGGTCATCAAATTAATGCTATACATGACAAAGGATCAGAGCAAGGAAACCTTGAGGGTATTCTCCCTTACGAACCGGGAAGCTCTCTGAACAATTGGACTGTGGAGGAACTTCCTGTAGTCTTTAGGAATTTTTCAGAGTAATTATCAAAACATTCTTGTTACTCTAGAGCCTAGGAGTAATAGGATTTCATTTGTGAAATGGGCTTCCAATCATCTATTATTTTTTAATAAAGCATAACTTTTATCAATTTGAACGAGTATTGTTTCATTTTTATCAACCAATATTCCGTTAAATTTTGGCAATTCTTATTCATTCATTCATAGCACATAAATAATCATTCTTAAATTCATTCATTCTTTGTATATTCTTTATACTTCACAGATCCCTAGATATCAATGACATGAGCATTGATATTACAAATCCTGATTTCTCTTATGAGCAAGACATGTGTTTAGAGGAATCACAGGATTTTGAAGATGTCCAGGATTGTGATGTGTCTCTAGATCTTTTGAGGATGGTGAAACAGGAGGAGAAACAAATCATGCCACATGAGAAAGAGGCAGTAGAGAATGTATCCCAAGAGGAAGGGAAAGAGGTGAAAATTGGCACGCATATTGCTGATGATATAAGGCAAGGACTGATTGAGTTGTTACATGAGTTCCAGGATATCTTCGCATGGTCCTATCAAGATATTCCAGGGTTAAATACTGATATTGTGGTGCATCGTCTTCCAATAAGACAGGATTGTAAACCAGTTCAACAGAAGTTGCGAAGAATGAGACCAGATATCATATTAAAAATAAAGAATGAAGTCAAGAAACAGTTCGATGCAGGATTCTTACAAAAGGTAACGTATTCTGAATGGGTAGCTAACATTGTACCAGTTCCTAAGAAGGATGGTAAGGTACGAATGTGTGTTGATTACAGGGATCTAAACAAAGCTAGCCCAAAAGATAATTTCCCTCTGCCTCACATAGACACTTTGGTAGATAACACAGCAGGATATTCGTTGTTCTCCTTCATGGATAGTTTTTCAGGGTACAATCAGATAAAGATGCATCCTGAAGACATGGACAAAACCACATTCATAACCTTGTGAGGGACTTTCTGTTACAAGGTAATGCCCTTTGGGCTAAAGAATGCAGGGGCAACATACCAAAGGGCTATGGTGACCTTATTTCACGATATGATGCACAAGGAAATTGAGGTGTATATTGATGATATGATTGCCAAATCTCGAACAGAAGAGGAACATATTAAGGTTTTAAAGAAACTATTCTTGAGATTAAGGAAGTTTCAGTTAAAACTTAATCCGGCAAAATGCACTTTTGGAGCCAAGTCGGGGAAGTTACTAGGTTTTGTGGTCAGTGAAAAAGGAATAGAAGTTGATTTAGACAAAGTTAGAGCCATACAAGATTTGACTTCACCGCATACTCAGAAAGAAGTTCGGGGTTTTCTTGGAAGGTTAAATTTTATTGCTCAGTTTATTTCACAATTAACTGAGAAATGTGACCCTATATTTCGCCTCCTTAAAAAACACAACCAATGTACTTGGGATGAGGAATGCCAGAGTGCTTTCGATAAGGTTAAGCAATACTTGTTAAATGCTCCTGTGTTATCTCCACCTAATCTAGGTATACCATTAATTATGTACTTATCAATGTTTAGCAATTCTATGGGATGTGTGCTTGGCCAACATGACGATTCGGGAAGAAAGGAGAAGGCGATATACTATCTCAGCAAGAAATTCACAGAGTGTGAGATGAGATATTCGCCAATTGAGAAATTGTGCTGTGCTTTAATCTGGACGACTCGAAGGTTGAGGCAATATATGTTGTATCATACTACTTGGCTTATTTCAAAACTTGATCCTCTGAAGTATATGATGGAGTCAACAGCTTTGAATAGAAGTGAGGTGGCAAATTCTGTTTTCAGAGTTTGACATAGTTTATGTGAGCCAGAAGGCTATAAAAGGAAGTGCGATAGCGGAATTTCTGGCTAATAGAGCTCTAGAAGACTATGAGCCGTTGAATTTTGAATTCCCAAATGAAGAGTTGATGTATGTAGCAGCTATAGAGGATTATCCTTGGAAGTTGAGCTTTGATGGGGCATCTAATGCAGTGGGAAATGGAATTGGGGCAGTCTTGGTATCCCTAAATGGTGATTATTATCCATTCATGTGCAAGTTGGATTTTGATTGCACAAACAATATGGCCGAGTATGAAGCGTGCATCATGGGACTCCGAGCGGCTATAGAGCGAAGAATAAGAACCTTGGAAGTTTATGGAGACTCCGCGTTGGTAATTTACCAGCTTAAAGGTGAATGGGAGACAAGGGATCCTAAATTAATCAATTATCAAAAGGTAGTTTTGCGGTTACTTGAGGAGTTCGATGACATCACTTTCAATTATATCCCACGAGACAAAAACCAGATGGCAGATGCTCTAGTAACCTTGGCTTCAATGATTAAAGTGAATAAAGAGGAGGAGATGAGACTCATTCAGATGAGTATCTTCGAGGCTCCAGCTCACTGTTGTAACATTAAGAAAGAAGAAAAGGATGATAACCCTTGGTATCAGGATATATTGCGATATGTGAGAGATCATAAATACCCAGAACAGGCAACTGAAAATGATAAGCGAACTTTAAGGACATTAGCCTGCGACTACGTTTTGGATGGGGACATCTTGTACAAAAGAAGAAAGGACCAAGTACTGTTGAGAAGTGTTGACGCCGTGGAAGCTAAGTTAATCTGGGAAGAAGTTCACGAGGGTGTTTGTGGGACGCACGCTAATGGTTTCATGATGGCTAGACAAATCATGAGGTTTGGATATTATTGGTCTAATTTGGAAGGGGATTGTATCAACTACGCCAAAAAATGCCATAAATGTCAGATTTATGAAGACAAGATTCATGTACCACCTTCACCTCTACACGTTATGACTTCTCTATGGCCTTTTTCTATGTAGGGCATGGATGTCACTGGGCCAATATCACCAAAAGCTTCAAATGGGCATCACTTTATTTTTGTGGTCATTAATTACTTCACGAAGTGGGTAGAGGTTGCTTCTTATGCGAATGTTACTAAGTCAGCTGTAATTCGTTTCTTGAAGAAAGAGATTATTTGTTAGTATGGGATGCCTGAAAGGATCATATCAGAAAACGATAGCAGAAGTTTGCAGTCAGTTCAGGATTAAGCATCATAACTCTTCGCCGTATCACCCAAAGATGAATGGGGCAATGGCAGCTGCTAACAAAAACATCAAGAAGATAGTGGGGAAAATGACTGAAACCTACAGAGACTAGCATGAGAAGTTACCATTTGCACTCTTAGCTTACCGAACGTCTGTCAGAACCTCTACCGGGGCAACTCCTTTCTCGTTGGTTTATACGATGGAAGCAGTGTTACCCATTGAAGTGGAAATACCGTCTCTTCGAGTCTTGTCAGAGATAAAGTTGAATGAAGCTGAATGGATACAATCGCGATATGATCAGTTGAACTTGATTGAGGAAAATAGGCTAAAGGCCATTCGTCATGGTCAGATGTATCAGAAGCGAATGATACGAGCTTACGATAAGAAAGTGCAACCAAGAGAATTCCACGAGGGGGATCTTGTGCTGAAAAAGATCCTCCCTATTCAGAAGGACTTTAGAGGAAAATGGATGCCAAATTGGGAAGGGCCGTATATCGTGAAGAAAGCCTTCTCTGGGGGTGCATTGATCTTAATAGAAATGGATGGGAAAAGTTTGCCCAATCCAGTGAATTCAGACTCAGTCAAAAATTACTTTGTCTAAAGGAGAGAAGAATTCAGGGTGAAAACCCGCAAAGGGCGCCTTGAGTTTTCAAAAAAAAATGGAGAGGCTAAGGTGAAAACCTGCAAATGGCGCCTTGTGACCAAATGGGTTTTGAGTTGAAAACCCGAAAGGGCAGCTCAAATTTTGAAGAGCACACGGTAATCTTGCTATATCTGATTCAACAATGAGTGAAGCGCGTTGCTTATCGAGGCATCAACAAAGTACTTTGGATCTTTTAAACACATGTTGAATTCAAGAAAGTCTTCATGGAGCTGGCATATAAACACTCAAGCGGCGATATATAGGGCATCTAACTTTTGTCCTGTTTGCTATCTTTAGATTCTTTTTCTTCTCAAAGATGGGCTTTCAGATTAATTTCCTTTGTATTTTTGACAAATTTATCCAAATCTAATTATTCTCAAGATTAAATTCATCTTCCATTATTCTTAAAGTATGTTGCATTAAAATAATGATGGATGAACTAAATAATTTTCACAAATTAAGTTTTGCTCATTACTCTGGAAATTTCTAGATAATACAAAAAACTAAAGCAGAACAATTGTTCGAAGAATTCACGTAAGTGAGGTTTGAAAGAACTCGAGGAAATTCTTTCTTTAGTCCAAAATGATGATTGGACAAATCAAACGATTCAATCCTAAGAGAGGATCATCTTACAGACATTTTTGGTGGGTCATAGCATTTGAAGAATGGTACAAACCCACAGGCTGAGTAGGAATGATACTTCGAGAGAAATAAAGATAAACTTCGACGAAAGAATGAGTGGTGACGTCTGGAATAGGGGTCATATTCATAAACATTTTGCATTATAACAGGTTTAATTAGGAGCATTTGACTCACTTCGATCATAGCATCCTAATCATTAGGCATGCACTCATACACATTATACAGGTATGTCCTTCAAGGGATAATGAAGATTGATGCGCCTTAACCCCCTAAACAGTAGGGTAACAGGCTAAAGCATAGCAGATTTGACCTTCAGGTGTTTACGCTGAAGCGGATCCAAGATGATTTAACATATCTGTATTGTCAGCGAACAAATCAAAGAAACAGATTTGGCATCTCCATATTCGACGGAGAGTAGATCGAAGACATAACAGATCTAACCTTCGGATGTTTTCACATCAAATTAGATCCAAGATGATTTTGCATCCTTGCGTTGACAAAGAGCAGAGCGAAGACATAGCAGATCTGACCTTCATTGAAGCAGATCCAAGATGATTTGGAATCTCTGTATTAGACGGGGAGCAGATCGAAGACACTGCAGATCTGACCTTCATTGAAGCAGATCCAAGATGATTTGGCATCTCTATATTAGACAGGGAGCAGATCAAATACATAACAGATTGGACCTTCATTGAAGCAGATCCAAGATGATTTGACATCTCTGTATTAGACGGGGAGCAAATCGAAGACATAGTAGATCTGACCTTCATGTGTTTACATCGAAGCAAATCCAAGATGACAGATTTGGCATCTCTGTATTAGACGGGGAGCAAATCGGAGATAACAGATTTAGCATCTCTGTATTAGACGGGGAGCAGATTGAAGAAGCAGATTTGGCGTCTCTGTATTAGACGGGGAGAAAATCGAAGATAATAGATTTGGCGTCTCTGTATTAGACAGGGAGCAGATCAAAGATAGCAGATATCGCTTTCCTGAGTTGCAATGAAGCAGATTGAAGCCGTCAAGAGGCCATTTAAAGAAGATCAAGGATCAAGAACTCAAGACTCGGCGAGCCCGGGCAAAATTGGTCCTTTTATAATCTTTGCTCTATTCCTGTTACACAGCAATGAGCAAAGAGGGGCAGCTGTAGACACTCAATTTTGCCCGGGCCCAGAAATAAGTCCAAAAACAAAAATAATAAACCAAAAAAAAAACGAAGTCCAAGTTCAGTCCAGAATTACAAATATAATTTGGCCCGATCGGAGTGGCCCATTACTTAAAAAGATCTAAGGTCCATCTACAAGCTTAACTCATATGGAAATATAATCTTCGATGATAGGCAATCTTAGATATGATATGCAATCTTAGATATGATACAATCTTAGATATGATTGCAATCTTAGATATGATATGCAATCTTAGAAGATATGATTTTGTAATCTTAGAGATTTAATTTGTAGATACCTTTTAATCTTAACCGTTGAAGTAATTAATCTGTACCGTTGGATTTGAGGAGGTTCAACTATAAATAGAGGCCTCTCCCTTCATTGTAAACACACTGGAGTTTTGGGAAACAATAAAAATTTTTGAGAGCTTTCACTCAAATTTCTCTTCCTCTTACATTCTTATTTTCTACGATTTGTTCTTATTTTATTCTTTCTTCATCTTCGTTTTTCAACCCTTTTTATTTTGATTTAATCCATGTTTCCCTGATTTTTTTTTATATTTTAATTTTTTTAATAATTTTAGTATCATATCAAACTCTTTCATTTTTTAATAATTTTTTTTAGTATTACTCTTAGTAAATTATTTTTTAAAATTTTATTCAAATCATTATTTTTAAAAAAAATATATTTCATTTAATTGTCATATTTTATCCAAAAGTTTTTCTAAAATGAGGCAATGTTTTCCGTATTTAGGAATTCAAAAAATAGTGCCCTAACATGCTGGGTTGCGATTTCTCGTTTGTCTAAATGCCTAAAGTATCCTTCTAAATAGATTTTGTAAATCACGAGATGATTTTAGTTACGAGAGTTTAAGAATATCGTGTCCTATCATGATGGATGTGATGTTTGTAATCTTTCGGAGCTAAGGAATCTCAATTTTTCAACTTAAATAATTCTGGTTTTAAAAAAGGGATCCTATTTTTAAATCCTTTCAAATTTTTGACATTAAGACAAAAAACTATTCAATTTGGTACCAATTTTGGGCGTTGCGAGGGTGCTAATCCTTCCTCGTACGTAACCAACTCCCGAACCTATTTTTTTAATTTTCGTAGACCAAAATGTTTTATAAGGTGATCCAATCACACCTAAAAAGGTTGGTGGCGACTCCCGTTTTCGTTTTCCAAAAGTCGATCCCCATTTTTCAAACATCCCTTTAAAAAATGGTTTCGACAGCTTCTACTGGGACTCTACCAGAGAATTTGATATCAAATTAACTATTTCAAAAATAATTTTATTTTAATAATTTAATATTAAATTTAATTTAATACTTATCTTAACAGTATTTATTAATTTAATATTAAAGTGATTATCTTAATATTAAATTTAATTTAATATATAAACATTCTATTTTTTTAGTAAGATTTAATATTAAATTTAATCTAATATTTATCTTGATAAATATTATATTAGTTTAATATTAAAGTGATTAAGTTTAATTATAGTTGAACTTTCTAAACTCTCCCTATATAAAGAGAGCCTTGGTCACTATTTCACACACTTAAATTCAAGAGAAAATTGTAAAGAAAAAATTCTCTGAAGAGATTATTTTAGAAAATTTCTAGAGATATTTTTCTAATTTACAACTTGACCCAAAAGTTTAGAGAAATCGCAAAATTACCGCATTGGTAATTCTTGTGAAAAATTTTCTAATTCGAAGCGAGCCCACACTCGACAGACGTGAGTTTAAGGATAGCGGAGAAGACTACTCGTTCAAAGTAGTCATCCTAGATGAATAGAAAAGGTACAATTTTGATTAAGTGTTTATTGCTTTAGATATCACAACCAAGATCTTGTTTTGAATAAATTTTGAAACTTAGTATTCCCCAAAAAAATTTCACTGTGTTTTCCAAACCCTTTTTTTTCCAACACGAGTTTGGTTTATAGGGGTTAAAAAATATGAAATTGGTAAATGATATTGAATTGCAAATGATTATATGAATTAATACTATACGTGCATATATGCAAACTGAGGTTAGAGACATCATACGAACAGGTTGATACAATCCCTAGTGGCTGAAACAAATTTGAACGACTTAATAGACTCAAGAAAGTAGAATTGAATCGTAAAATAAATGATTAAATAACAATGGATGAAAATGAGATTGAATGTCATATTGATGCATATGCATGCACACTTGCACACACACATATATATATTTGAATTTGAATTTGAATTTGAAATGGTTACGTTTTAGTTAAAATAATATATGGCATAAAATAATTAGTTTGATTATCAATTGAAATGGTGAATGAGAATGATATTGGAGTATTGAACATGTATATTGATATGGTCGAATTATAACATATACAGATTGAATTATTATAATGTTTATGCTCATTTTATGACATGAAAGTACCACTAAATTTTATTTCTCAACATACAGTTTGTTTTATTTCGTGCACAAGTTTAGGCAGGTCTTAAAGTCCGGAGACATTATTCAACATCCAACTAGCATTCTTCATATCAACCATGTTTGTATAGTCCCTTTTCATTTTAATATATGACATGTAACTAGGTTTTTATTTGGTCTTGTATATAACATGGTCGTATTGATGTTTAGGCTAATAATGGTTAATTTGATATGGCCAAATGATATTTGATATGTTATGTTTTGAGTTTGTCAAAGTTGAAATGAATTTGATATGCATATGTGATTTTTAGGTTGAATGTAGTGAATTGGTACAAAATGGACAAATAGTTTATATGTGGAAAATGTCATTGATAACAAAGTGGAAATGATGTTTGATGTAATGTATATGTATAAGTGATGTTCAATGCTTAGAAATGAGCATATGAATATGGTATTTTTTCTTAAATGACTGAATGGAAGGTTAACTTATGTGTTTGGGTGATTTGACTATGTACCATTTGGACCTTTTAGAAACAGATGGTCACGTCATGACAAGATCAAGCCACTGTGTTGTGTTGTAACGAGGAACCCCCGAAATCACAACGTCAACTTGATGTTTTGAAAACTTTTCAGTTTGTTCCTAATTTGGCCTTGGGTTAGTAAAAGAGCTTTCGTAAGCTCATACTTAAGATCATCATAGTTCCAAAATCATGATTTGTATGCTTTGTAGTCCCAAAATTTTTGGTATAATAATTGACATTGTTTTGGGAATGGGTACAATGAATTATTGAAAAAAATTAGAAATGAGTAGGTCAAGGAGAGATCATAAGAAATTAATTTGATATTAGAGATAGAAATCTATGTAAAGAATCATGAATGTGAAAATGTGGCAAAAAAAAAGGCCAAATCGTAAATTCTGAAAAATATGAAGACTAAAGTGTAATTTGACCAAGTAGAGAAAATGGTAGCTAATGATTATTATTTGGAAAAGAATGATGTGGAAAATAATGGTGTGATGAGGATCACATTTGGACTAAGTTGGATAAAATTCGAAACACAAGGATCAAATTGTAATTTTTTTTTATTTTCATCATACAAGGGAAAAAATGTAATTTTGTTCACAATAGGAAAATTATATATATATATTTTTCATTTTACGTTAATTTATATTATAAATATTAATTTATGAGATATTATATGATTAGGAGTAAATTTGAACAACGAGATATGTTTTGACATGGTGATTAGATGTGGACCATAAAATTTTAAATTGAGACTTTGATTAAGCTTGACTTGGTCTTATTTTTTGTAATAAAAAATAATAAAAAATTAAATAATCTTGTTAATTTTCTCATCCACTCAGTTGACCCCTCATTGGCAATTTAAGAGTTCTCTCTTTTTTATTTTATTGCTAATTTCTCAAAATCAACCTCAAATTTCCTAACTCCACTTTGATTTCTCAATAAAATCACTTAAAAAATTACCTCCTATACTCATTTCTGATAATACTCTAGAACGTCATATTTTTATGTGCTAATTGCATATTTATTTTGAGTATGATTCTACTAATTTGGGCTATTTATGGTCTTTTATCTTTTAGGGACTAAATTGAAGGCAAAAGTAAATTTAAGGGTGAAAATGTGAAATTAAAGATGAACTGGGCCAACATGCGACAGAGGAAAAAAGGTGGTGCTAAAAATGCAAACATGGAAGACCCAAGGACAAAAATGCAAAAGAAGAGATTTTATAGCACAAGACTCTATTTTAATTTCAATTATATTAGGATAATTATTTAGGATTTTTATTAGATTTAATTTTAGGATTTATTTTCATTTATTTTTAATTATCTTTATTTATTTGTATTTATCTTTTAGAATTTAATTAGGAATAGACTAGGTTTTCTAGTACTATAAATAGGGGATGGAGTGGCACATATTTGACATCTCTTTTTCTGTAATCACTCCCTCTCCCAAAAACTCTGTCTTTTATTCCCTCCATCTTTTCTTCAATAAAAATCTCATATCTATTTTATTTATTTCTTTCCCAAAAATCATGAGCCACTAAACCAATCTAGCCGAAGGTTATCAAAATTTCCCAAAAGGGTTAATGAGGCTTAGAATCCGCGCTTAGCCTTCTCAACAGGGTATTCATTGCTTCTCCGCACTACGAGGCTGACGCTTCCGTCCATGTCCCTTAATAGGTGATCTTTTCAACTTGTGTAAGGAACAACCGCTTTGTACATTTTGGGAAGATTACACAGTCAGTTCAATGGCTTTCTACGTCAAAGGTTGGCGAATCCAAGAAACAAAACGGTGTGGTATTCGCCGTTGGGAAGTGGTGATCTAGCAGAAGATAGTCTCATAAAAGTGATTATTGACTAGAGTCAGGTTCCGCCAAATCTTAAGTCTAAATCTTTAGAGCTGATGGTCGTAGGCGTCCTCTTCCACTATAACTGACTTATCCTGCTCGAGAAGGGTTACTTAAAAGCCAAGGATTGAACCTAAGGCGGAACGAGACAACCGGAGGCTGGAATCTCGCCACATAAGAAACTTTCTCTTTTCCCAACTCTATTTATTTTTATATTACTCATTTTAATTTCTACAATTTATTTAATTTCGCAATTTCAATTCACTTTAAATTATGTTTTTATTTTTTTTCAGATTCTTAATTCTATTTTTTATTTTTTAGGAACGCAGGTTTTCTTGGCCAAGAAATTTTCCAGGATTTCAAGAAACGAGAATTCGTACAATCCGGTCCCTAAGGATTCGACCCTACTTCTCCTTTACTATTATTTTTACTATTTTACAGGGAATAGGATATTTTTGGTGCTCTCAACGACCGCATCAATTTCCACCATAATCTTCTTCATCCAAGCTTAGTGTTTTATGGGTTTAATGGGAGAAAGCTAAAGCTAGAGAGAGAAAACTTCAAATAAGGTAAGAAAAGATGTTTCCATCATTCCTATCTTTAGTATTTGAGATTTTTGTTATGAGAAAGCTACGTAAGCTTGAGTATTAATATTTTCATTATATTTTTTATTTTTAAGAAAATAGGAAATGATGGAAATTGAGCTTCCAAGCTTGAGTAAAAAGGATTCAAGTGTTAGAAAGCTTAGTTTTTGGGTTTAATTTCATCCAAGAGGTAATTACCCTTTGATTTGTTAGCTTCCCTTTAATAATATAGTTATGATATTTGATAATTAGCATGATAAATGGTTAAAAGAATTATATGTATTAGAATACGAGTGATCATGACTTGATGTAACACCCCAAAATTTTTTATAAGACACATTGCACTATTTTAGAATCAAATATAGTGAACTAGTGAGAAAGTTAAAATATGGGTAAATAAAGAATTTTTATGAAAGGAAAATTTGTACTAGAGATGAAAATCCAAGAAAGCAAATCGTGCGGGCTTAAGTGACTCCTTTGCTTTAAATGCGCCTAAGTCAGCTTAACTCTCGTAAAGTGAGGATTCTCGTAGAATTCCTCTAAGGTACCAAAATATAGAGGAAGTAATCTCAAAGGCAAAAGAAGATCGAAAGAGTAGAATAGCCATGGAAAAGGAATGCACAAGGTGTTTTAGTGAATGCTCTCAATTTATTCTTTTGCTCAAAGAATAACGGATACAATGGAAAATATTTATTTGATCCCTAAAACTATATGTTGTGCTCATCCACCGCAAACCTCCCTAAACCTTGCATCCTTTTGTCCATCGTTGATGACAAGAAAGTGTTTTTAGATGCAAACTAAGGTGGGGAAATGGGTTGAGAAGGCAAGTCATAATTAAGGTTGTGTGCATAAAATAGTGTAAACATATTTGCATTTTATTTTGTATTTTATTTATATTTATATTGTAATTTTATATCATTTTTATTTTTGTAATTTTATATTTTTTGAATAACTTGTAATTTTTTTTCAATTTTCTATATATTTTTTATAATTTCTTGAACTTTTCTACATATTTTTAAAATATTTTAAACATTTTTCATAATTTTTACCACTTTTTCATAATTTATATAAAATTTTTAAAAAATATTATGTTAATAATTTTTAATATTTGTATGCAATTTCTTTATATTTTATATATTTTTATATTTTTTACTTTAATTTTTTATAATTTTTAAAATTAATGATTTTTATGATTTTCTATAATTTTATGATTTTTTTAATAATTTTAAATATAAAATACAACTTTTTCCTAGTGTTAAAAAAAATAGTTGCCCTACCCTTTAACAATTGACCAATAATTTTAACGGTGAAAAGGTTTAATTGATTGTAAATTAACACATGAAATATATTATAGAGTAGGGCAACTATTTATAACATATTTCATGTGTTATTATTAATTAGTTTCAAACCATATGTTTCATTTTTTTATTGTATATTATTATTAAACACACATTTTTATTCTAAATTCGTGGTATGCATCGGATAAGATTTTTAATTTTACTTTAAAAAATTACAATATGTTGTTATAAATAATTAATTTAATGAAGAATATATTTTGTAACTATGATTATTATTGTTTTTATAAATAAAAAATTGTTATAAATTATTAAAATAAAATAAAAAAAATTAATTCTAATAAAAATTTGATTATTATGAGAAAATATTGTTATAGTTGATGTGGACTAATTATAAAAGAAATCTTCACAGTATATTTTTCCCATCCATTTTCGCAATTTAACTTCTCATTCTACGGAAAGAGAGAAAACGATTGCTTTGTTTGTAGGGAAAGATTCTTGAGTTGTTGAATAAAATATAGATTTAGGTTTTATTTTTCTTTAATTTAATTTGTTTTTACACCAAAAAAAATTAAATTAATTATATCAATATTAATTCAAGATTAAATATAATCTCAAATTGTTTTGGAGTCCAATCATTCCAATCACTGTAGGATATTATAATCTTGATAGTAATAATAAAATACTTTTAATATTACAAATAGTGAGTGATATCTAACAATGCATCACTTTTACTCAAGTTGAAGGAAGTCATGGTCTAACAAACTTTTTTGCAATAATGTTATTGTACAATATATCCCTTTGTTCTTGATATTCAAATTGAACACAAGTCATAGAACAATCACACTCGTATAGTCTAATATGTCATATTAACTCATTTGAACACAAACATACATTTCTAGTCTCCCTTGATCAGGGGGCTAAGACATCTCTCTTATTATTTAAAAGAGAAAAATCCTATTTTGGTCACTCATATCCCGTTAGTAGTTATAGAAGATGTTTAACTGTATCAAATATATAACTCCCAATGTTGGAACTATAATAACCTCAAGTCTAAATACTATATACACCATTATCATTATGAGAATTGTTGTGATTATTACATATTAATCCAATAAGCATTCCACAGTGTCATGGGTTGCGAAGGGCAAGCAGCAACCATGACGGACTTGTGCGATCCATTGAATTTGAGGGAGGTCATTTGGCCCAATCGGATAGGTCCAGCGTTTGGAGAGATTGAAAGCCCATTTCCGGAGCTTGGCAAATATGGAAAGTAATCTTCAAAGATATGCTTGGAAAATATAGAAGGGGATCTTCAAAGATATGTGATCCTAGACTTTAATGTAATCTTTAGAAGATACGATTCTGTAATCTTAGAGATTTGATATCTAGTTAGCTTTGAATCTTAGCCATTGATGTATTTCAATCTGTACCGTTGATATTGGGAAGGCTCAACTATAAATAGAGGCCTCTCCCCTTTATTATAATTCATTAAGTTGTTAATAGAATTTTGAGAGCATTCACTCAAAATTTTCTCTCAAGTGTTCTTATTTCTCTGTGGCTTTTGTTCATCTTTCAAAATCGTTCTTACTTCGTTCTTGTGCTGTTCTTCGTGGGTGCCTTAGAGGAATTCAGTTGAATCCTCAATTGTTGCGAGTTAGGCTGAATTAGGCATTTGTGAGCGAAGAAATTGTCCAAGGCCACACGGATTGCTTGTGAAAACTCTAAGTCCGTGACAGTTGGTATCCGAGCTAGCGTTCGAAGGCACCGTTGAAAGATGTCGAAAGAAGTTACTGAGAATGTTGATGGAATGGAGACCCGTGGGAGGGCTAGGAAAGCTAGCCGCTCAAGAGACATACTATCGGCTTTGGAAGATCGAGTCGTCACTCTCGAGGAATTCGTAGAGGATGTCAAGGAGAGGGTTGATGATATCGATGATAGGGTCAACGACGGGTTGTTATCCATGAAGGAGCAACTTAGAGACTATGTGTTGGACCATGTTGAGAAGCTGACTGCTATGGATAATGCAATTGAGGAAAAGCTTAGTGGCAGGAATGATGCCATTGAGGCTATGATGACGGCCTTGAAGGAGGAGATTGCGGAGCTTAAGGGTCAACTCACAATCTACAAGGCTGCTTTGGGCAATGGAGGGTTAGCTACTATCGTGCCTAAGTCTAGTGTTGATGTTCCTAAGCCCAAGGAATTTAAGGGAACCAGGTCCGCGAGAGATTTGGACAACTTCCTGTAGGGAGTCGAGTAATACTTCCATGCCAAAGGCATCACGGATGATGCCACTAAGGTAATTACTGCTGCTATGTATCTTATTGACGTTGCCTTGTTGTGGTGGCGTCGTAGGTCCACCGATGTGAGACGGGGTGGGATAGAAATTGGAACTTGGAAGGAGCTCCAATACGAGTTCAAGGCACAGTTTTACCCAGAGTATGTCGAGGATGAAGCTCGGGCAAAGTTGCGTCGACTTTTGCAATAAGGCACTGTAAGGAAGTATGTGCAGGAGTTTAGCGAACTCATGCTTCAGATATCAGATATGGGTGAGAAAGAGGCATTCTTTTCCTTCATGGATGGGTTGAAACCATGGGCGAAGCAAGAGTTGCAACGCCGAGGAGTACAAGAGCTTACCAAGGCCATGTCTGTAGCAGAATCATTGGCCGAATTTGGGGTGAAGAAAGACAGGCCTGAGTCTTCTAAGCCCAGATTCAATTCGAAAGGAAATAGTGGGGTAGACAAAGAAAGGCCCACTAGAAATGGCAACGGTAAAAAGTTGTGGGACAAAAAGAAGGGAGGGCCTATAAGTTGCTTCTATTGTGATGGCCTGCACATGATTCAAGACTGTCCAAAGAAGGCCCCGCTCTCTGTTAAGGAAGCAAAAGTAGAGTCCGATGTGGAGGATAACAATCTTGGTTCGATACTAGGGGATGTCAAAGACAAGACGAGTCATGGGCTGATGTTTGCAGACATTATAGTGGCTAGCAGAAAGTTGAATGCACTTGTCGACACAAGTACGTCTGATTTATTCATGTCCGAAGGGGCTGCTCATAAACTTAACCTCAAGATTAAAAATGAGCCGGGTCGGATTAAGACGGTGAATTTAGAAAGTGTTCCAATCAAGGGGGTTACAAAGGGAGTAAATCCCCAATTTGGCGATTAGACCTGTAAGGCATCCATCAAGGTAGTACCACTTGATGACTATGATTTTGTAGTTGGATTGATTTTCCTTGATCAGGTTAATGCGACGATTTGTCCTTCCGGTAATTTCATGGTGATTTCGGATTCGAACCATCAATGCATAGTAAGATTGACAAGAAATGGGAGCCTGGAAAGGAAAACATTGTCCGCAATCCAATTTACTAAGGGAGTACGTAGAGATGAAGTCTCCTACTTAGCCACTTTGAAGATAGAGGAAACCGATAAGACCATTGGTGAGATCCCTAAAGAAGTGGGCCAAGTACTACAATCCTTTCAGGATGTGATGCCTGCAAAGTTGCCAAAGAGTTTGCCACCTAAGAGGGAGGTGGATCATAGGATTGAATTGATGTCCAACATGGTGCCGCCAGCAAGGGCCCCATATCGTATGTCCCCACCGGAATTGAAGGAATTACGGAAACAGATAAAGGAGCTTTTAGATGCGGGATTCATTAGGCCATCTAAATCTCTGTATGGTGCACCGGTGCTATTTCAAAAGAAACATGATGGGTTATTACTGATGTATATCGATTATCGGGCCCTAAACAAGATCACCGTAAGGAATAGGTACCATATTCCCCTCATTGCAGACTTGTTAGACCAGCTTGGTAGTGCGAGATGGTTTACCAAGTTGGACTTGAGATCGGGGTACCATCAAGTTCGGATAGCCGAAGAGGACAAGCCAAAGACAGCTTGTGTGACGCGGTATGGCTCGTATGAGTTTTTGGTGATGCCCTTCGGACTCACGAATGCCCCAGTTACATTCTTTCACCTTGATGAATAAGGTACTTCAACCTTTCCTTGATCATTTCATGGTTCTTTACCTTGACGATATTGTGGTGTACAGTAAGTCACTCGACGAACATGTGGAACATTTGAAGGAAGTGTTCCAAACATTGAGGGAAAATGAGCTATTCGTCAAAGAAGATAAATGCACATTTGCTTAACGAGAGGCGCTATTTTTAGGCTACATTGTGGGAGGTGGCAAGATCCGGATGGATGAAAGCAAGGTTCGAGCCATTGCCGAGTGGGAGGCTCCAACCAAGGTGACAGAATTGAGATTTTTCCTTAGGTTGGCAAACTAGTATCGATGTTTTATCGAGGGCTACTCTAGAATTACCGCACCCTTGACTGACATGTTGAAAAAGGGTAAGGTATGGGATTGGAACCCACATGTGAGAGGGCCTTCAATCAATTGAAGCAAGTAATGAGAAGTAAGCCCGTACTTGCATTGCCGGATTACTCGAAGCCTTATAAAGTACACACGGATGCGTCAGATTATGTCATTGGGGGGTACTGATGCAAGAGGGCCATCCAAATGCTTTCGAAAGTCGGAAGCTTAATGAGATGGAGCGGAGATATACAGTTCAAGAAAAGGAAATGACCACTGTGGTGCATTGCTTGCACACATAGAGGCATTATTTACTGGCTTCTAGGTTCGTGGTCCTTACCGATAACATTGCCAACAGTTATTTTCTAACCCAGAAAAAGTTGTCTCCCAAACAAGCTCGTTGGTAAGTTTTTCTAGCGGAGTTCGATTTCACAATGGAATATAAGCCAGGGAGTGCCAACATGGTGGCTGATGCACTTAGCCGAAAGATGGAATTTGTAGCCATCAGTCAACCCGACGGGCCCTTATTGAAGCACATTCGAGAAAGGTTGTCCTATGATCCCACAGCCAAAAGCTTGATTGAGCTGGCTAAGGAGGGGAAAACGAGGAGATTTTGGCTTGATGGGGAATTATTATACACCCATGGGCACCGCCTCTATATGCTTCACTATGGGAAATTGCGCAAGGAAGTCATGAAAGAATGTCATGACTCACGATAGGCGGGCCATCCGGGAATGCACCGTACCTTGGCCCTTTTGGAGGATCGGTATTATTGGCCCCATATGGGTGAAGATGTGGAGACCTATGTGAAGACTTGTCTAGTATGCCAACAAGACAAGGTCGAGTTAAAGAGTCCCGCCGGCTTGCTACAACTCTTGCCCATTCCAGAAAGACCATGGGAGAGTGTATCCATGGATTTTATTGTGAGTTTGCCTAAGTCTGACGGATTTGCAAGTATTCTTGTTGTGGTAGACAAGTTTTCAAATTATGAGACATTTATTCCTGCTACCAAGAAGTGCCACGCTGAGGAGGCAGCTCATTTATTTCTTAGACATGTGGTGAAATATTGGGGAGTGCCACTATCTATTATCAGTGATCGAGATGGGCGATTTACAGGCTGGTTCTGGACGGAGCTGTTCAAGTAAATGGGTTAGGACTTGAACTTTTCCACAAGCATGCATCCGCAAATTGATAGGCAAACCGAACGAGTGAATGCATTGTTGGAAACATATTTTTGACTCTATGTGAGTGCCACGGAAAGGGATTAGCCCAAGTTGTTGGATGTCGCCCAATTTTAATACAACTTGCAGCGAAGTGGGGCTACGGATCAAAGTCCGTTCGAGATAGTGACGGGCCAACAGCCACTTACACCCAATACTGTTGCGACCCATTATACAGGACCAAATCCTGCTGCGTACCGATTTGCGAAGGATTGGCAAGAGAAGAATGACTTGGCTAGAGCTTGTTTACACAAAGCAAGTAAGCGTAACAACAAGTGGGCCGACCAAAATCGAAGGGATGTGCAGTTTCAGGTGGGTGACTCAGTCATTGTCAAACTACACTTGATGTTGCGATATACGGGTTTGCATAGGGGGCTTGTGCGAAGGTATGAGGGGCCATTTAAAGTCTTAAAGAGAGTAAGCAAGGTGGCCTAAAAACTTGAGTTGCCAGCCAAGCTCAAGGTCCACCCAGTGTTCCATGTAAGCATGCTTAAGCCATACCATGGGGATCAAGAAGATTCGAGTCGAGGCAAATTAGATCGCGCACCAATGGAGGTAATGGTCTCTTATGACCGAGAAGTTGAAAACATTGAGGCAGATTGTGTGGTGAGATGAAGGTATCATCGGCCGCGACATGAATACTTGATTTGATAGAAAGGACTTTCCGACAGCGAAGCAAGTTGGGAACCTACCGAGGCATTATGACAGTTCCAAGAGAAGATAGCCCAGTTCCATGAGGGGGACGCGACGAGGGCGTCCCTAGAACAAGTGGGGGAGAATGTCATGGGTTGCGAAGGGCAAGCAGCAACCATGACGGACTTGTGCGATCCATTGAATTTGAGGGAGGTTATTTGGCCCAATCAGACAAGTCCAGCGTTTGGAGAGATTGAAAGCCCATCTCCGGAGCTTGGCAAATATAGAAAGTAATCTTCAAAGATATGCTTGGAAAAAATGGAAGGGGATCTTCAAAGATATGTGATCCTAGATTTTAATGTAATCTTTAGAAGATACGATTCTGTAATCTTAGAGATTTGATATCTAGTTAGCTTTGAATCTTAGCCATTGATGTATTTTGATCTGTACCATTGATATTGGGAAGGCTCAACTATAAATAGAAGCCTCTCCCCTTTATTGTAATTCATTCAGTTGTTAATAGAATTTTGAGAGCATTCACTCAAACTTTTCTCTCAAGTGTTCTTATTTCTCTGTGGCTTTTGTTCATCTTTCAAGATCGTTCTTACTTTGTTCTTATGCTGTTCTTTGTGGGTGCCTTAGAGGAATTCAGTTGAATCTTCAATTGTTGCGAGTTAGGCTGACTTAGGCGTTTGTGAGCGAAGAAACTGCCTAAGGCCGCACGAATTGCTTGTAAAAACTCTAAGTCTGTGACGATAGTACACACTATTTTGTTGATGTGTACCCATATGTTGACTTGATGTCTTATATCTACGATAATATCTTGTCATTAATAAACCACACATTAGTCTCAACGTATTATTATTATCCAACCCACAATAATTCTTGGCTAATGATCGTTTAGGAATAATCATATTATTATCACAATTCTATTATTAATCAGTTTATTTAATACACAAGTAAACCTAAAAATAATAATCACAATGCCTTTTTCAATAAACAAAATAAATAAACATGTTACAATCATCTTATGGTTGTGCATTGGTCATACTCCAACACGTATAAATTATCATTATAACCCCCACGATTCGTGTCTTGTGTGCTCTTGTGATCTCCTTATTATGCAAATCATTGCTTCTTGGTGTTTTTTACTTGTTCTCAATGTTCCCCATTTTTGGTACTCGGCGTTTATTGTTTTTGCCTATGGGCTCTTTTCGGCTTCTCATGTCATATACAAGGTCTCATTCTTTTCAAATTTCATATCATAAATCAACAACATCACCATGTTTTCTTCTAGCTAAGGGTGAGTATTCGACCGAGTGAAGTTAAATTGAGTAAAAAAATTTCGAGTTAGTTGAGTTTACGAATCTTATTTTAGCAACCGAACTCAATTTGAATTCTTTTCGAATCAAGTCAAAAAATTTCAAGTTGAGTCGAGTCGAATTCACGAATCTTATTATTTATACTCAATGTTCCGTTTACATGGACCGATTATTTTACTAGTAGACGAAGTACAAGCTTTAAGATTAATTTTGACTAAAGGAGAAAAGAAGAGCAGGATGATTCGGGAAGAAAAATAAGACTAATGAGTAAACATTTATCAAAATAACGTAGTTTTGCAACTTGATATTTTTTTACTTTTAACTTTAAAAAAGGTAAACATTTATCAAAACGACGTAGCTTTATCTTTTCTTATTTGGATTTTTGGATAGCTCGAATTAAGGGTGAGCGTTCGATCGAATCGAGTGAAATCGTTCGAGTTAAATTAGAAAAAGTAATAATGTTAAATTAAAATCTTGTACAATATAACTATTTCCATGTTAGAACACATAAATTTGAAACAAAATATATTTAAAATCTTTTTTAAAGAAAAATAATAATAATAAAAGATATTTTCGTATGATAAACTTGAATCATTAATCACTTATTTAGATTCTAAAATTATTATTTTATTAAATTTTTTAATTTTTGATATATTTTTTAGATTTTTTTAAAATCAATAATAATAACAAATTTTTGAATTTTTATAAATATTTTAAATTTTAAAAGTTATTTTCAAATTTTGAAAATTACTTTGATTTTTTTGTAATTTTTGTTAAGAGAGACCAATTTGCTCGTTTTCAAAGTTGTTAGGGGCTAAAACGGTATTTATACTAATCTGTTATTCGAATTATTTGAGTTATTCGAATTGTAAAAATTTAACTCGACTCGAACTCGAAATCCGAAATTTCTTATTTCAATTTACTCGAATAATTCGAATAACTTAATTCGATTAACTCGAAATTTGAAAAAAATTCATTTTTTTCGAATTAAATCAAATTTTGCTCACTCTTATATTAGCAATGGGAGCAATCGAGAAGAGGTCATCGCCACCATAGAGGATTCGAACGTCATGGTTTCAACAACATCACTTGATATGATCCCTTCGACTTGACTCTACGTATACCACTCATGATGAAGTCTCTCTTCCAGAGTTACTCGTGGAGGATGCAACGAGCCTAGAAGGAGGCTTCCTTTATGTCGCAACTCCTTTGGGGTTGCGTTTTGTTGATGAAGCCTCGTTTGATCGAATACTCTAATCTGAATATGATTGTCGTCCTTTTTGGAAGTTAACAAGTGACCAAGTCCATACGTAAGTTGCGGGGGAAAGTGATGCTATTCGATTCCTCCTCATTGGATTCCTCGTATTTGTCATATTTTTAGGTTTCCTGCCGATTATTCCCCTTAGAAACTAGATTATGACAAGGTGATGACTCAAAGTCCCTGTAGAGGATACCTCTTTGTTTAAATCGTCTAAAGTTAGGTTCCTTCTCGACTCCTTTATCGTTGGGTGTAGCTTCAGTGTAATTCATGGTTTATAATCATAGGTTTCATTGTCCTTGATGAATAAACATAGTTTCTACTGTAAATCCTTTTTTTTCATTTTACTTTGTTAAGTCTAACCTTTTTTACCTGTCCTCGCAAGCTTTTGGATAATGGCAACGGGACGATGCTCCAAGCAGATTTTTTAAAATCTAAGATTCCAATTCAAGTGGTCTTTTACTATTTTTTACAAGGTTGGACGATATTGAAAAAAACTAGTTCAATCAGTATAATTAGCCAATCTGATATGATTTTACAACTCTGAAAATAACAATTACATTGAAGGAAACTAAAGTACGAAGAGCAAGCTACATTTACTATTTACAACTTATAAGCGGGTCACATCTAGAAATTGAAATATAGGGGCTTAAAAATAAATTTTCTTTTCAACTAATGCAAAGTGAAACAATCTATATTTGTACTTAGAATCATACCGTTTCCATCCCAGCTTCTTTACACCTGGAATTTGATGGTTAATTGGCAGCTATAATTTGAAGTAAGAAGAATGGAAACAGATGAGCAAAGTATTCAAAAAACTAACCTCAGCATTCTCTGTTTTATATTTTTGCAGTTCTTCTTGGGCACAAAAGAGCCTATGTATATCACACACAAAGCATAAGATTTTTTTCTTATTTAGTTTTAGATGGAAAAAACAAATCCCATGCACATGACATCGAACTACCTCCACTGTAACTCAGTTATTCCATGACGTAACTCTTTCTCCCGATCATGAGCTTCTTCCAACTGCAATTCAAGAAATATGTTTCTTCAATAATTTGTGTAAAGTGCAAAGTTCAGGACCATTCATGCAAAGCTTTAAGTCCTGGAATTCCAAGAGATGGGAATTCTCATGTATGCATAGAGAGCTTTCATACAGTAGGCTCAACCTGTTGAAAACACACATGCAAACTACTACTTTTCCAGGTCTCTACCATGCATTTAACCCAACTCTAATATCGACCTTGTTGATTAAATGTTAAATGTGATTTTAATAGGTTTAATTTAGAAGTTTATTTTTAGGAAAATGAGAGGTCAAGAGTCATTAGTTTATGGCTATTATTATATTCTAATATTTTCAGTTTTTTTTAAGGACAATAGCCTATAAATAGTTTGTAAGCATTTGATATAATATAGAGAGAAAAAAGCAAGAAAATTTAGAAGTAAAAAATAAAAGTTTTTTTTCTATCTTGAGCTATTTGTCAATTTGGTATCCGAGCCATGGAGAGTGTGACCAGTAATGTGCCGCTGCCTCGACTAACAAAGGCGAACTACGAGAATTGGAGCATCCAAATGAAAGCTCTCCTCGGGTCTCAAGATGGTTGGGAGGTGATCCAAGAAGGTTTTGTAGAACCGACAACTACCTCGGGATATACGGTGGCTCAAAATAAGACGTTGAAAGAGATGCGATCAAAAGATAAGGTGGCATTGTACATGTTGTTCCGAGCTATTGACAGTCGGGCTTTGAGAAGAATGTGAGTGCGAAAACTTCAAAAGAAGCATAGGACATTTTGGCGAAGGTGTCGCATGAGACAAGAAGTGGCAAACTACCATGGTCGAGGAGATTAAAGCAATTGACCGCAACAACACATGGGAGTTAACAGAGTTGCCGAAAGGAAGTCAGCCCATTGGTGTGAAGTGGGTGTTCAAAAGAAAGATGAATGCTCAAGGGGGCAAGATAGAACGGTACAAGGCATGACTTGTTGTAAAGGGATACAAACAAAACGAGGGAATTGATTATGATGAGGTGTTTGCTCCCGTTGCAAGAATAGAGACAATTCGATTGCTCTTTTCACAAGCAGCTCAATTCAAATGGTCGATATTTCAAATGGATGTCAAGTTGGCATTCTTGAATGGTGTGCTCGAAGAAGAAATCTACATCGAACAACCACCTGGATACATGAAAAGTGGAGAAGAGAAGAAGGTGCTGAAATTGAAGAAGGCACTTTACGGGTTGAAACAAGCATCGCGAGCATGGAATACTTGTATTGATACATATTTCAAGGAGAACGGGTTCAAATAAGTATTGATACATATTTCAAGGAGAACAGGTTCAAATAAGTATTGATACATATTTCAAGGAGAACGAGTTCAAATAAGTATTGATACATATTTCAAGGAGAACGGGTTCAAACAATGTCCCTATGAACATGCCCTTTACGTGAAGAAGAATGGAGGTAATATGTTATTTGTTGCTCTTTATGTTGATGACCTCATTTTTATGGGGAACAATGGTGAGATGATACAAGATTTTAAGAGCAAAATGACACAGGAATTTGAGATGACAGATTTAGGTTTAGTGAAGTTTTTCCTTGGTTTGGAGGTAAGACAAGAAGAGATAGGTATTTTTGTGTCATAGGAGACATATGCAAAGGAAATTTTAAAGAAGTACAAGATGGCATATTGTAAACCGGTATCAACACCAATGGAACCAGGTGTAAAACTCTCAAAATTTGATGGAGGAGAATGAGTCGACGCGAGAAAACACCAGAGTTTGGTGGGAAGTCTTCACTATCTCACTTGCACAAGGCCTGATCTTTCTCTAAGTGTTGGCATTGTAAGTCAGTTCATAGAGGAGCTGGTTTATTCACATTGGAAGGCGTTGAAGCGAATCCTATGGTATATCCAAGGAACGGTATCACTCGGATTATTTTATTCAAATGTGGAAGATTACAAGTTGATTGGGTACTCTGACAGTGATTGGTGGAAAGACTTAGATGATCGGGAAAGTACACAGGGATATGTGTTCTTTTTGGGTAACATGGCGTTTACTTGGCTTTCAAAGAAGCAACCAAAAGCTGAATATGTGGCAGCGTCTTGGTGTGTGTGTCATGCTATATGGCTCAAAAATTTGTTGGACGAGTTAGAGCAACAACAACTCGGTGCGACTGAGATACGAATTGGCAATAAATCAGCAATTGAGTTAGCAAAGAACCCAGTGAATCATGAGAGAAGCAAAAATATTGACATTCGTTTTCACTTCATCCGAGATCATGTAAAGGAAGGAAGTGTGAAATTAGTGCACATGACAGGCCAGAACCAAGTTGCAGATATCTTCACCAAACTGTTATTGATGGTACTTCTTGACAACTGTAAGAAATTAATAGGCATGAAGGATGGCAAAAGCATTTAAGTTTACGAGGGAGTTTTGTTGATTAAACATTAAATGTGATTTTAATGGGTTTAATTTAGAAGTTTATTTTTAGAAAAATGAAAGGTCAAGAGTCATTGGTTTATGGCTATTATTAGATTTTAATATTTTCAGTTTTTTTTAAGGACAATAGCCTATAAATAGTTTGTAAGCATTTGATATAATATAGAGAGAGAAAAGAAAGAAAATTTAGAAGTAAAAAATAATTTTTTTTGTCTTGAGCAATTTGTCAGACCTTCACCTTCCACCATCACCAAAATATTTTTCTGTTCCATTTTTATCATGTATCCGCAAGTTGCCAACCACTCAACTAAATTTATCTATCTTTTATTCTACCTAAAGATTTAACATAAGTGCCAAAATCACTTATTTCAATTCATGAACATTCACAACATTCATGGTATGACGTACAATTATTAGAGACTATCTTACTAGGAAGACTTTTAATGGTAGAGAGCCCTCAACGACTTACCAAAGATTTCTCTGTAACAGCCACTCTAGCTGGTACGCATACTCCCTCAAATGCATGGTTGGCTAAGTAATGAAGAATATATATATATAAGATTGTTAGATAACAAAATAACAAGAAGAAGAAACTTTCCTTTTGATTTCAGAATGTGTATAGAACAGAACGCTATGACTATTTAACATAGCAATGTAACTGTACCAGAAATAACAGCAACAACTATATTAACAAGATAACTACTTTAACTAACTGAATCAACAATAGTAAACGTTAGAGTATTCATAACATTCCCCGTGCTTAGTGACTTCTTTCCCTCCTTGTAACTTTATGACTGCTGGTAAGTACTTTAAGTTTACTTCTGAACTTAGTGAACAATCCTACTGATAACGGTTTAGTAAAGATGTATGCAATCTGATATCTTGAATTGGAACATGACCAACCTGAAGTGAACCATCTGCAACTCTTTCTCTAACAAAAAATAGATCTAACTCTACATACTTAAATTTGGAATGTAAAATAGGATTCCCTGCAATTGCAATAGCTGCTGAACTGTCACACCATACCAAGGTTTTGTTCTTAATTGGTACATTTAATTTAGATAACAGTGTCTGGATCCAAATTATTTCTATTGTGACATGTGCAAAGCTTCTGTACTCAGCCTCAGCTACGGACCTTGAGACTACTTGTTGTTTCATTAAACTCCAGGAAACTGGGTTCCTTCTAAGGAATACACAATACGCTGAAGTAGACCTTCAGTCATCAACATCTGAACCCCAACTCGCATCTGAAAAGCCTTCAAGTAAGAGCTTCGAAGCTCAACTAAAACGTAACCTGTGATCCAAGGTGTCTTACAAATAACGCAAGATCCTCTTGACAACTTTAAAATGAGAATCCAATGGTTTGTGCATGAACTGACATACTTTATTCACCAAGAAGGCAATATTTGGCCTTGTGATCACAACGGATTTTAGAGCACCTACTATACTCCTATATAGAGATTCATCTTCAATAGGACTTCTAACTTGAGCAAACAAACTGCATGTAGTCACTATTGGCATGGGAGATCCATTAGACTTGTCCATGGATGCTCTGCGAAGTAGATCAAGAATATATATTTTCTGATTGAGGAAAAGACCATTTGAAGTGTAAGTAACTTCAATGCCCAGAAAATAGCTTAGCTGTCCTAAGTCCTTCAAATAAAATTCATCATCGAGTTCCTTAATAAATTGATTTATCGCATGATAGTCATTCCTAGTCACAATGATGTCATCTACATACACCATAACATAAAGTAGCCGAGACCCCTCACGATGAATAAAGAGAGAATTATCAGCCTTTGACACCTCAAACTTAGTAGCTACATAGAACTCCTTTAGTTTGTGTAACCAAGCTCAATGTGCTTGCTTGAGACCGTATAATACCTTTTTTAGCTTGCATACCAGCTGTTGTTCCTTACTCCCTTATTGCTCAAAACCTGGTGGTTGCAAATTTCTTCATGCAGATCACCGTTTAGGAAAGCATTGTTTATGTCCACTTCTCTGAAAGACCACCCCATCGAGATATCTAGTGCAAGAACCACCTTAATTGTTGTTGGTTTAACCACAAGACTAAAGGTCTCCCGAAAATCAACACCTGCTTCTTGAAGGTAACCCTTAACCATTAACTTGCCTTTGAATCTAGCCACTGAGCCACTAACATTCCTTTTGACTTTAAAAATCCACTTACAACCTACTGCCTTACGTTCCTCAGGTAAAGGCATTAGCTCCCAAGTCTAATTAGTGATCAAGGCATCATATTCTTTCTATGCAGCTTCTGTCCAAGCAGCACTTTTGAATGCTTCTGCAATAGAGACAGGCTTCTATTCAGTAAAAATTGTCGAGAACACACGAGGCTTATAGATTTCATTTTTTACCGATTTTGCATGGGATGCAAATTCAAATTGGTGTGTAAAGGTGAAACAGACTTGTCAGACCTGTAAACGGTGGTTCAAGTGGAGGAAGGTCATTATCACTAACACAAGCAACTACTGATAGATCTTTAATTTGAATTTTTCCCTTAGTAGAATATTCAGACGCAATAACCCTTGTTGCTGAAGAAGGACTTGCTATAGAAGAGACCTGTTGTAAAACTGATTAGGAAGTAAAGGCACGATTACAATGCCGAGGTGTAGGAGTCACAACTACAAGAACAAAAGACTGTTGATGCAAATTCACTTTGGAGCCCGATCGAGATGGTGAAGAAAAATCCCACTGAAAAGGGAGCTTATAACATCAAAGATAATATACCGAGAAACAAATACACGACCTGCTTCATCAAGAAACTTATAACCTTTTTTGATTTGTAGCAAAACCAAGAAAAACACACTGTTTAGATTGAAACTAAAATTTATGTTGATTGAACGATCATAAATAAGGGAAACAAGCATATCCAAACACTCAAAGGTGTGAGTGAACAACTTTGACTTTGTAAAGCTTCTCATAAAGGGTACATCCTTGTAGAACAGTGGTAGGTAACCTGTTTATCAGATGTACTGCATGAGAAAAGGCATGTGACCGAAATTCTAGAGGCATGGATGCCTGAGCCAAAAGAGTCAGTCCCATGTCAACAACATGTCTATGTTTCCTCTCAACTACTCTATTCTTCTCAAAAGTATGCAGACATATGACCCTGTGTTGAATTCCTAATCGAGAGAGTTTATTCGAGAGAGAATGATACTCCCCATCCCAGTCGCTTTGAAGCATTTTGATTGAACAACCAAATTGAACTTGAACAAACTTCTGAAAGTGAAGAAAATAGCTTTAGAATTCATATTCATTCTTTAGGAAATACAGCTAGCTACATCTGTTATACATATCAACAAAAGAAACATAATAGAGAAAACCATCTGATTGGTTATGTGCTGGTCCCCAAACATCAGACACAACTAACTCAAAAGGTAAAGTGTACATTGTTTTGGAAGAGTCAAAAGGTAACTTATGAGCTTTGCCTAGTTGACAAGTTGAACACACGTGAGGTAACTCATTATTACTGAAAACAATATTACAATCATGTAAAACTCGACCATGTGTGTTATCACACAGATAACCGAGTCGTTTATGCCACAACTTAATAGGAGGTCCTTGTTGAACATTGTATGCTAGCTATAGTGCTGACGCTCATATCCTATTAGCCACATTAGTAATCGGCCTGGAAGCTACTCCAGAAATATCAAATCTATAGAGTCCATCATGCATGTGGCCCACTAGAAGTGTTCTCCCTGTCTGAATATCCTTCATAAAACAAAGAAAATGATGAAACTCAAAATAAACACCATTGTCTTTTGCAAACTGTCCTACTGATAATAAATTCTTATAGACAGCTGGAACATGAAGTCCATTCTTGAATTGCAAAATCCTAGCACTAGCCAATAGAGCAGAGACCCTACATTAACTATAGATACAGATTCACCATTTCCCATATACACCTTACTTGTACCTATATAGGTCGATGTATTGGCGAGATTGGCCATGTCAGAGGTAATGTGATTAGTTGCTCCTGAGTCAAGGTACCAGGTTTGATCTGTGTTGACAGAAGAAGAGTCTCGAAAATTATTTTGAGAGGACTGAAAATGAGGTTGTGGAGAAGAAACAGACGAGCTACAACAATTAGATAGAGAGGAGGAATAAGGTGCTTGACCATTGAAATGATGATAATTGACTGACATAGAGGAGCCTTGACTGGTACTAGAAAAATTCTCATCAAATCAGTAAAAGCAGGTTTGAACCACATGACCTACTTTTCCACATAACTGACACAGTAGCTGAGAACGAGACCAACTACGCCCAGCACACCAGAGCTACCTCGAGACCAACCTCTTACATAGCCTCTATGACCATGCTTGAACTCGTGAGAATAGCTCTTGGAATTTGCAACTTGTTTTGATCGATCATCTTGTTTTTTGTAAGATGCCAAATTGGCCTGTAGAGGGACTTCAGTGACTAAGGCCACCTGCCTTGCCTTGCAATCAAAAAGCATCTCTGTCAGCAAATCAAGGGACACTGAAGTTGCTAATGCTAACACACGAATAGACTCCTATTCCATCGAAAGCCCTGCTAAAATAATGCTCCCTTGTTCTTGATCAGTCACCATACTACAGCTGCAATCAAGCTATCCCTCATACTTTTTACTTTGAACAGGTATTCTTTGATAGTAAGATTTGCTTTCTTTAAAGAATATAAAGCATGACGTATGCTTGAAATTTTCACATTTGACTTAGCACTAGATTTTTGTCAATACTTGAAATTTCTTGGCTATTGTGAGATACACCAAGACCTTATCTGTGACTGTAGATAACAACAAAGAGGCGAGAAACTTATCATATTTCTTCTGAACAAGAAAAGCTGGATTGGCAACCAGCTACCCCTCATTGCTAGTTAGAAATTGTGCAAGAACATTAACAGTGCCTAACACATATACTTCAAGATCATATCCTTCAAGAATCAATAAAACTTAATGTTTCCATAAAAGAAAATTGTTCTCACCAAGTTTTATCATGTCATATTTGGAAAAATACTGAACCTAGTGCAAAATCAGACCATCAGTATCTTGGGAGCGAACTGCCTCCCTAGTGTTTGATGAATGGCGAGGAGTATCAGTTGTTGGAACTTCTTTCGTAGCCATTAAATCACAAAACATGATACTAGTTATACCATGAAAAAACTAGCTCTGATACCATGTTAGATAACAAAATAGCAAGAAGAAGAACCTTTCCTTTTGATTTCAGAATGTATATAGAACAAAAGGCTATGACTATTTAACATAGCAATGTAACTGTACTAAAAATAACAGCAACAACTATATTAACAAGATAACTACTTTAACTTAGATGTTACAAATCATAGAACAGTTTGGTGGACTCCCCACTGAAGACCCACAATTAAATTTAAGACTCTTTCTAGAAGTATATGATTAATTCAAACAGCAGGGTATTCTTGAAGATGCATTGAGACTTAAGTTATTCTCGTATTCTTTAAGAGATCGTGTGAGAGCATGACTAAATGCTTTGTCATTAGGAACGGTGGCATCATTGAATGATCTTTGTTAGAGATTCTTGTTACGATATAACCCGCCTACTATGAATGCCAAGTTGAGAAATGATATTACATCTTTTCGGCAGATGGAGGATAAGACACTATATGAAGCTTGGGAAAGATTTAAGGAGTTGATTCGGAAATGTCGATGTATAGCTTCTAGCACTGGACTCAAATAGAGATGTTTCATAATGGGTTGAATACACATACAAGAATTGTAGTTGATGCTTCTACCAATGTATTTTGTTGGATAAAACTTATAATGAAGCATACGAGATCTGGGAAATGATTTCCAACAATGTCAGTATCGGACCACGAGAGTTAAAATGGGTAAGAGAGCTACTGATACCGTAGAGCTTGATGCAATCACTTCGTTAATAGGCCAGGTATCTTCTTTAGCTAATATGATTAAAACTATGAAAAATCCAATTGTAGTCCATAAGATGAAATCAACAGAATTGTCAAGTGTTTATTGCGGAAAAATCTTGTGTTTGACGAATGCCTGTCAAACCCAACATCAGTATACTACATGGGTAATTTCAATCGAAATATCAATCCATATTCCAATACCTACAATTCAGTGTGGAAGCAGCATTCGAATTTTAGTTGAAGTAATCAAGGTGCAAGAAATTTCAACAATGTTACAAGACAGAATGTCAACAGTGCATCGCCTAGTTATGTTCAACCTATGCCGAGGCAAAATACTCAATACGGTCAAGCATCGTCTTCTACTTCCATTGAAGTTTTGTTAAAGGAATATATCACCAAGAATGATGTTGTCATTCAGAGTTAGGATGCATCTCTCTGAGCGCTTGAAAATCAAGTAGGGCAAATAGTGAATGCTCTAAATTCAATGCCACAAGGAGCATTGCCAAATGATACCGAGAATTCAAGAGCACAAAGTATAGAGAAGTGCACGGCTATCACCCTTAGAAGTAGGACTTAGTTGAGTGATGTTGTCCACGATGCTGCGGTAGTAGAGGATAATGCAAGTAACAGCCAGGTAAAGATCTCAGAACCATCTGGAAAACATATTGCATCTAAGAAGGGTAAGTAGAAGAATGTTGTGGCAAAACCAAATCAAGTTACCAACAAAAATGTCATAGCAAAACAATATCAGCAACTATAAAGATAACCGTCTCTACCTTTTCCACAGCAATTCCATAATTTTAAGCAGCATATTCAGTTTAAAATATTTTTGGAGGTTTTGAAGCAACTTCATATTAACATACCGCTAGTCAAAGCTTTGAAGAAAATGCCCAATTATGTGAAATTCATAAAAGATATATTGTTAAAGAAGCACAGATTAGGAGAATTTGAGACTGTTGCTCTCACTGAAGGGTGCACAGTAATGTTAATGAATAAGCTGCCTCCAAAGTTAAAGGACCTAGGGAGTTTCACTATCTCATGTTTAATCAGAAATCATAATGAAGGAAAAGTATTATTTGATCTAGGCGCAAGTATAAATCTAATACCTCTGTCTATTTTGAAGAAACTAGGAATCGGGAAAGTGAGACCTACCACAGTGACGTTGCAATTAGCTGATAGATCTTACGCCCATCCAGAAGATAAAATTGAAGATGTATTGGTAAGGCTGGACAATTTTATCTTTACTGTAGATTTTCTTATTTTATAATGTGAAGCTGACCATGATGTACCAATTATTCTTGGAAGATCGTTTCTTGCTACTAACAGAACCCTAATTGATGTGTAGAAAGGTGAGCTAACCATGAGAGTGAATGATCAGCAGGTTACTTTTAATGTGTTTGATGGGTTAAAATGCTCGTATGAGAATGAGGAATGTCACCCATTGACTTGATAGAAATAGCAATGGACGAATTTGCAAAATTTTGCTACGGCAATTTTGAAAATGAAAACTATTTGATGGAGCAAGTTGGCACAATAAGTTTTAAAGAGATTGGCGAATCTATGGAAGCCCAACAAATAGTGGATGGGCCAGGGAAGAAATTTGAATCACTAGATTTATCAAATTGATCTTTTAAGCCTCCTAAACCATCTATTGAGGAATCTCCAGTACTAGAGTTAAAGTCTCTGCCACAATATTTGAAATATGTGTATTTGGGAAATAACAGTACTTTACTAGTTGTAATTTCTGCTAAACTAACACCTGAGCAATAAGACAAGTTGTTAGAAGTGTTATTGTGATCTAAAAGAGCACTAGGTTAGACCCGTGCGAATCGAAAAGGAATTAGCCCTACATTTTATATGCACAAAAATTTGTTGGAAAAATGTCATAGCGAATCCATTGAACAGCTGAGGCGACTGAATCCAATTATGAAGGAAGTTGTCCAGAAAGAAATTATTAAGTAGATTGATGCTGGCATTATTTACCCAATTTTAGACAACTCGTAGGTAAGTCCTGTGCAATGTGTACCCAAGAAAGGGGGTGTCACAGTAGTAATTAATGACAACAATGAGCTTTTACTGACTCGTACTGTTACAGGATGGAGAGTGTGTAAGGAGTATCACAGGCTTAACAAGGCAACCAGGAAAGATCATTTCCCTTTGCCATTCATCAATCAAATGTTGGACAGATTAGTAAGTAAGGCTTTTTATTGCTTCCTAGATAGTTATTCAGGATATAATCAAATTTCCATAGCACTTGAAGATCAAGAGAAGACAACTTTTATGTGTGTATAAGGTACTTTTGCATTTAGGCATATGTCGTTTGGGTTATGCAATGCCCTGGTAACTTTCCAGCATTGCATGATATTCATATTCTCAGACATTATGGAAAACTTCCTTAAATTTTTATGAATGACTTCTTTGTGTTCAGAAATGATTTTAAAGATTGCTTAAGGAATTTGGGGATGGTTTTATGCTGCTGTGAAGAAATGAATCTATTATTAAACTGGGAGAAATGTCATTTCATGGTCCGTGAAGGTATTGTCCTGGGACATAATGTGTCACAGCGAGGAATTGAAGTAGACAGAGTGAAAATATAAGTGATCAAAAAATTACCAGCGCCAACCAGTGTTAAGGGTATTAGAAATTTTCTAGGACATGCATGATTTTACAGAAGATTTGTCAAGGATTTTTTTGAAAATCTCTAAACCCTTATGTACTTTACTTGAAAAGAATAAACCTTTTCATTTTGAAGATCAATTTTGCAAGCTTTCGAAGAACTCAAGAAGTAACTTGTAGCAGCACCGATTGTGGTTGCTCCAGAATAAACATTGCCCTTTGAACTCATATGCGACGTCAGTGATTATGCTGTGGAAGCTGTGTTAGGTCAAAAGAGAAACAATGTACTACATGCAATATATTATGCTAGTAGGATATTGACAAAGGCTCAGCTTAATTATACTACTACAGAGAATGAGCTATTGGCAATGGTCTTTGAATTCGAAAAATTCCATTCTTTTTTAATAGGAAAAAAGGTCACAGTCTACACAAATCACTCGACTATCAAGTGCTTGGTATGGAAGAAAGATGCTGAGCCGAGATTGATTAGGTGGATACTCTTGTTACGAAAGTTTGATTCGAAAATTAGAGATTGGAAGGGAACCAAAAATTAAGTGGCTAACCATTTGTCAAGAATAGAATCGAGAAATGAAGATGAAAGCAAGAAACTTATTAAAGAAGAATTCCCAAATGAACAGTTGCTCATTGCCAAGGCATTACTTTGGTATGTCGACATAGTAAACTTCTTAGTAAGTGGTGTAATGCCACCTAACTTCAATGCTCATAAAAGATGAAAATTTCTTCACGATGCCAAACTGTACTATTGGGATGAACCATTCCTATTCAAGTATTGTGAAGATCAAATAATTCAAAAGTGTGCCCCTAACGATGAGATGCATAGTATCTTACAACATTGTCACTTAGCCCCATATGGAGGACATTTTGGAGGAATGAAAATAATTGCCAAGGTACTCTAGCTAGGATTCTATTAGCCAAGTTTATTTAAAGATGCTCATGAATTTCATAGGTCATGTGACCATTGTCAGAGAATAAAAAATGTGTCTAGGAGACAAGATGGGGAATAGACTTTATGGGTCTATTTCCACCATTCGTGGGCAAGATATACATACTTTTGGCAGTAGAATATGTTGCTAAGTGGGTAGAAGAAGTAACCCTAGCCTCTAATGATGCTAAGTCGATATTGAAATTTTTACATAAGAATATTTTCACACGATTTGATATACCGAGAGCCATTATCAGTGACGAGGGATCCCATTTTGATTGCAAACTGATGGCCAATACCTTGCATAAGTATAAGATGAAACATAGAATTGCTACGGCATATCACCCTTAGACGAATGGCCAAGCTAAAATCTCTAATAGACAAATTAAACAAATTCTGGAAAAAAGTGGTGAATCCATCTCGAAAAGACTGGTCTACTAGATTGGTTAAAGCTCTATAGGCATACTGAACTGTATTTAAAACACCATTAGGGATGCCATCTTTTAAACTTGTTTACAGTAAGCTATGTCATTTACCTTTTAAACTTGAGCATAAAGTGTATTGGGCAATTAGAAGGCTGAACATGGATTAGGCTACTGCTAGCGACAAGAGATTGCTAGAATTAAATAAGATGGAAGAGTTTCGAACACAAGCATATGATAATGCTCGTTTGTATAAGGAAAAGACCAAGCAATGGCATGATGTTAGAATTTTGCCAAGGCAATTTGAACCTGGACAACATGTATTATTGTTCAATTCCAGGCTGAAATTATTTCCTGGTAAGTTAAAATCTTGATGGTCAGGATCTTTTGAAGTAATTCAAGTGTAACGCATGGTCTTGTTGTTGTTAAAGACCTAAGAACAAGGGCTACATTCAAGGTTAATGGACAGCATTTGAAGCATTACTGGGATGCTCCTATAGAGCATGACAAGTAAAGCATTCATAATGTTTGAATTTTTTGTTTTTGTTAATAATTAGTTTTTTCTTTTTTTCATTGTTATTTTTATTTTTATTCTCTTTATTTTTTCATTTATGTTTTTTTTTATAAACAGAAGTAGAATAAAAAAAGCAGGATTTGTTAGTATGTATTAAGCACCAATTTGCCACAGCATTATAGAAAAACATTATACCGTGACAAACTAAATGATGAGGGGTTAATAAAAGAGTTGATTGGTTAGAAAATTCCAAAGGAAAGAGTTTTAGGCAGTTGCATTTAGTGAATATTGGGAAATCCTAAGTATGAAGCCCATAATGTAGGGCTTGTTTATTTCATTCCCCCCCAAAGTCTTTTCTATTTTTAACTTTTCCTGCACGTCATAACCCTTCTTCCTTACATTTTTTATTCCCTAAAAACTGTCATTATTATCCTTTTTTACTTTCTTCAAACTGTTCACATTTCCCACTTCTTACAAAGTTCACATTTTTATGATTTTCTCGTCTTCAACCTCTCTGCTATTTGTTGTATACTTCATTATTCTCTTTTCTATTTCCCTAACTTTCTCTTCATGGCTTGTGTAAAGAGTACTTCTAAAACAGCAGAATCTTTGCGCACTGGTGCCTCGCAGCCGTAGCTATTCTTCAATGTTGCTGCTGCCACAAAAAGTGGCCATTTTTTCTTTAAATGGAGTAGATTTTTTCTATACCCAGGGGATGTTGTGGGTAAAGTGGTAAAAGATTTTTACACTTATATAGATTCCCCGGATTCTCGTTTCATTTATGTGAAGGGTAAATCTGTGCCATTCGACGAAGACCATGTTAATGCCCAGTTCGGCATCGAGGAGGTTAGAGATGAGCATTCTGAATTTGTCGAGAATATTACACTAGAGGGGTTAGTAAAAGTATTGGAAGATTTATGTGTTGAATGAACGTAGTGGACTATTTCAAGCCAGGGGTGTTACACAATTGAAAGAGCTGCATTAAAACCAATTGGGAAGGTATGGTACCATTTTTTAAGGATTCGTCTTATACCGTCTATGCATAACACAATTGTTTCAAAAGAAAGAATGTTGTTGTTGCATTCTATTTTACAAGAAAGACAAATAAATGTAGGAAAGATTATCTTCCAAAAGGTCCATAGGTGTGCTGATAAGAATGTCGAGAGTTTGAATTTTCCTTCACTCATTTCTACCTTATGTAAGACGAAAAATGTGCCTTTAGTGGATGCTGAGGACGTTATCCCCATTAAAGATGGGGTAACACGAGCATTTTTTACCAAGCTACGATGAATTGAGTTTGCCACAACATCTTAACACAATCACCCTTCCCCTACTATTCGTGTTCCCATAGCAACATCTCCCTCCTCTCATGACCAGAAAATCTTGACTTCTCTAAAGCAATTAGAACAAAGTTTGTCTCTGTTTAAGGTGTAGCAATACCAGATGATTAAAGAGTTGGAACAAAGCAACGAATGCTAGTTTCAATACTGGTTGTATATGAAAAATAGGGATTTGGCATTAAGAAGATCCCTCCAAAAAAATTTCGAGACCCATGCCAGAATTTCTTACTTTTCCAGCTACTTTGCTCTCGTCTAATAGTGCAAAGAAGAGCCAGATCCATTCGTTGCTAGAACTGACTCCGTGACTAAAAGAGTTATTGCAAATAAAGGAAAAGCTACTAAAGAGGAGTTAGAAAAGCCAATCTCTACCGAACTAGAGAATGATGTAAAAGAAGGAAAGGAAGAAACAAATGTCCCTACCACTGCACCAGTACTGCTACTAAAAAAGGTAAAACTCTTGTACCAACATCTTCACCCACCTCCATGACAATCGATCAACTGATTGATGAACTAATAGAGACCGACAAAGAATGTAAGAAATTTAACCTACGGAAAAGGAAGATGCGATACAAAGTTAGTACTCGCAAGTCCACAAAAAAGAACTAAATAAAGTGCCAACGTTCCAGTCCAAGAAAGTACAGTTTTTGTTTTGGTTTTCTCACATGCATTGCATAATTTTTTTATCATTTGTGTGCATATTCATACTTGTTATGTACTATTCATGAGTTTACATGCATTGAGGACAATGCATCCCTTAGGTTTAGGGGTGTATTGTGCATCTAGGTTGCATTTTATATTTAGTATGTTCATTTTGGTATATAGTTTATTTTTTCATGCCATAATAACTATTGAAATACTGCTTTATCTATAAGAAGTACAGCTTTTCTTTATGATGTTCGATGATGAGCTTAAATTTTCAATATACCTAGAACAGGTAACAATGGATTGGGTAAAGTTAGCTTAGGCTAAGTTGCTTGGAAATTGATTTCTAAAAATGGGATATCTTATACACTCTTTTTTTTTTGGTTTTTTGAAATATAGTAGTATCTTTTAATTTCCTTAGGGATTTTTGAAACTATACATTAGTTAAATTGTTATGGCATTTAAAAAAAAAGTATACACTCCAATGCTTAGAGATGCTAAGTAGGTCATCATTACTCTGTTTGCTCCATCGTGTTGTTGATTAGAAAGGAGGGTTTAAGTAAGAGTTTGTGATATAATTTTAGGGGTATTCCACTGTAGCAAAGAACTGAGTAGATAAAGAGGTAGTTGTATACTCTATCCATCTTTTTAGTTAAAGGCCTTAGCTTCATGAGTGACTTTTGGTTTAAATTGTGGCATGATGAGGTACTTGGCAATTCAGTGTATGCTCCATCGTGGCTATCAAGACAAAAACATTTTTGTGACATGACTAAATCCCCTAATATGGTTTCCATTAAAAAAAGAAAAAAAATAAAGAAGAGGAAAAAGAAGAATAAATATATGAATAATATATTTTCATATGGGCTTAAAGCAAGTGACTTCTGTTTAAGCAACGAATGAACTAAGTGAATAAAAGATATTTGCTATAGGACAAAAGAAAGAATGCATGGGTACTTAGGAAATTTTGTTTCTAGGGAGAAATTTTTGCACTGCCTTTGCTAAACAAACATTTGACATTCGAATTAGTTTTAGGAAAAGAGAATATTGCTGAGAATAAAGGTATAAATTGTTTTTTGAATAGCTAGGTAGTATAATAAGTTTTTTTTTTGCCAAGGCAAAATGGGTGCACTCATGCATTAAGGTGTATTTTGCTTGAGGACAAGCAACAACTCAGGTTTGGGGGTGTGATAACTTTTGAAAAATGTTATATTTCATGCCTTTAGACCTAGCTAATTGTTTGTACTTAAGTACATTTTGCTACCTTTTAGGAAATTTTAGTTAGCATTTTTAATATTGTATTAGGACTTGGACTGTGTTGGAATTAGGTGCTTTTAATCGCTTGCGATGGAGTTTTTTATGTGTTGGTGTGGCAGGAACAGGTTTTGGAACGAGGAAATAAATGAGTGAAGTTTTGTCAGGGCAACGTACAGACAGGTTGCCAGCACAGATGCTGTGGCAATGCCGGGAAGACCAAGTCAACATTTTTCACGCAACAGTTCTAGCTCAAGTTCAAACTTGTACCAGATAAATCGCCCTAAAAGAGGAGAAGATAATCATGAGCTATTAGTCGACCCTAGCCTAATCTATCTATAAAAGTCAAAGGAGGAAACCCTAAACGGCAAAAAAAAAGTGGGAGAGATCCTTAGGCGTGAATAAGGATTTGGCTGTGCAAAGGAAAGGAAGTTGAAGGCAGTCATTCTTAGCCATCATAGGACGCTGTGCTGCCGAAGTGTGGACTAGGCAAGCGAAAGTTACTTCCCAAAGTTCTTCCGTTATTTTCATTAGTGTTCCTTCGAAAGACTGAATTGAAGTAGTTGAACACAATGTTGAATATTATTTTGGTTTGGAATTTTATTTCCCAGCCCATGAGCTTAATCTCATAGGGTTGAGGTTACTTTTGATGAACCTTAAATTGTTTTTATGGATGCAGTATATATCTAATTTACTTTACTGCTTCATTTGATTGCTCTTATTTCTCAATGAAAATGCAAACGATCTCTAAACATAGAAACTATTCGCATACTTATAAACTGATTCTGATTCCGAAAGGGTCGAATTAGTTGGATTAAAATTAAATGAAATGAGCAAGTATTTTATGCTTCAATCTGATCCTTGTGAGAACGATATTCACTCTCACTTTATTACTTAAACTAACTTGTAAAGTTGGACAAAATCACACATCATTTTACACGCGACAACTAATTCAATTATATCTCAAAATTAAGTTTAAACTTAAAAATAAAATATATATTTAATTTAGCTTAAATCGAGTATCAAGACTTAATAATATTCAATCTGGGTGAGGAAGAGGGCAGGCAAAATCTAAGAGCTGCTTCTAACAAATTAATTTAAAGAAGAAAAAGAGAAGGCTTCTTTGTGTCTCTTTCGCTTTTATTCTGATTCTCTGTGGATCCCTATAAAAAAAAAACATTTTTATTAGGATTCTCTCTCTCTCTCTCCCTCCCTCTCTCTGAATTGTTAGTCAAATTCCCAATCTGAAACGCCGCTGTTTCTCAATTCACCGAAATGAAGCTCACCGTTAAAACCCTCAAGGGTACCCACTTTCAAATTACTGTTAACCCCAACGACACGGTTCTCCTCTTTCTATTGCTATCTTCATTTCTTTTTCCTTCTTTTTTTGTCTGGTTAAAAATTGGGATTGAAATTTCAATCTTCTTCTTCTTCTTCTTCTTCTTCTTTGCTTTTTATTAGGTTATGGCTGTGAAGAAAAACATAGAAGGTATACAAGGGAAAGACAATTATCCATGCGGCCAACAGCTTTTGATTCATAATGGGAAGGTTTTGAAAGATGAAACTACTTTAGCTGATAATAAAGTCTCCGAGGATGGTTTTCTTGTCGTCATGCTTAGCAAGGTATAATTTTCTCTTTTTTTAAAAAGAAAATGGTTACTATAATACTATGTTGGCTAATCTCTTAATTAATGTATTTTTTTTTTTTTTTTGGTTGTGTATTTTGTACTTATATTTCTACAAGATGGAAATTAGATTAGTAGGTGTTTGGACCATTGTAATTTTTAGATAATCTGTTGGCAGCTGCATGTGGAAGGTTAGTTGTGATAAATTTTCCTAATTGAAGGTGGGATTTGATCCTAGGATAGTTTTTTTTTTTTTTTTGGTTAAGTTTGCCTGCTTGCACTTCCTTGTATCAAGCTGTCTTGATTGTTTGAATCTTATACTAATGTGGGTTTATATAGTAGTCTGGAGAGGCTTTCATTAAAAGCCTTGACGTGTTTCAAAGAAAAAAAGGGAAATTTTGACAAGCAGTGTGGAGAGTTTCATGATTTCTTCTTTTAGCTACTTTCCTGTACGTTCTACGGTAGTTTGATATCTTCGAATGGTTTTTGAAATTTCTGGTTTAGCATGATACATGCACTTGTAGTATTACTTACACTCTTTTATCTGGATGTTCTTACAGAGCAAGTCCTCGGGTTCAGCTGGGGCATCATCTGCTCAGGTGTCTTACTCTTTTTGATTCTTTTTTGTTAGGTTGAGCATTGTATTTTAGTTCCACTTCTAGTTTCATATCAGTATATAAACAACTTTATCCTTGTCTTACCTGACAGCCTGCTTCTTCAACTCCATCTACAATTGCACCTGTCTCTAATCCTACCCCTACCCCTGAAGCTCCTACACGAGCACCGTAATTTCATTCTACTATTTCTTCCTCCCACAAAACATGCCCTCTTTTAGGTTCAGCCACATTTATCTTATGTTTATCATAAATTCTTTTATTGTAGGGCTTCAATGGGCACCACATCCGCTTCCGATGCTGCAACAGCTAAGTATGTGGTGTCTATCTCCTAAGTACCTGTTTATTAGGTCAATAGATGCTTGAAATTATGTTCTTGGATCTCACACCACTAAATTGTCATGATAGGCAAGTATTTAGAACCACCTGTGATTAGGCTTGACTTGTATGGAGCGGTGGTTAAAGTTCTTGTTAGACACTTGTTTGACACGGGTTCGAACTGTGTTACCCCGTCCCCACCCCTATTATTTGTATAAAAAAAAGAACCACCTATGGTTAGTTTGTATCGAAGAAAGAAGATAATAAAATAGGAGATGCTAGTTAGTACTTTGATTTCCTTTTGGTTGATATTTCCAACGACTGGAGGGAACCCTCCCCCTCTTTTTTTTTATTAACTTGGCTGGTTAGAAAGCAGAATAGCACTTATTATTTACACTATGCACTGCTGTTTCTTATCCTTTTTGTCTGTATTGAACATGCCTAACACTTACCTAAGAGGATTCAGTTATTTGTTACTTCCCTATGCATACTTTTTGCTGTGAAGGTCACATATATTTCAACCAGGCTGGCTCTGTAAGAGCAGTTTTGATAAACCAAATACTAACCTACTTTTTACAGAACTAAGCAGTACAACTGTCAACAGAAAGATAATCACTTCATTTTCAGTTTGCTTTACTGATTGGAATTGTTTAATCAGTTGCTTTGTTGCTGTAGTAAGTAGTTCTATGTCTCATCTGACATTGCATCTGTTGAAAAATAATGCTAGGAATATTTTCTTCTTTCTCTCGACATTGAGACAAAACTTCCAGGTGTTATCTGATTAATTCCTTCTTTTGTAATTTGTTTCTTGAAAAGAATGTATATTGCAGTGCTCTCCCTCTACTGCACCTCTTGTATTTTTTTAATTTTGTGAAAGTAATGGGGAAAAGATTATCTTGATGCAGTCCAAATACCAATACCCATAGTCAAGCTGCTTCCAATTTAGTCGCTAGAAGTACTCTTGAACAAACTATCCAACAATTGATGGATATGGGTGGTGGCAACTGGGACAAAGAAACAGTAACTCGTGCACTTCGGGCTGCTTATAACAATCCAGAGAGAGCAGTCGATTATCTATATTCCGTATGACTGGAACTTTATGATTGTATCAAAGCTAGAATTCTAACATTAAACTACCATATTTGTTTGGATGCGGTTCTGATGCTATTTTATCTTCAGGGGATTCCTGAATCAGCAGAAGTCGCTGTGTCAGTGGCTCATTTTCCCACAAACCAAACTACTGAAACTGGTGCAGCTCCTATTGCTCCTGTTTCAGGGGCTCCTAATTCATCTCCTTTGAATATGTTTCCTCAGGTAAAACCTTAGAGGCTTGGACTGTGAAGTACTTCAATCATAACGCAATTGTTGTTAGTTATCGTGTGCGCTGGATTTTATTTCTCATTCCCAACATGCTGAAATGATACTAGGAAACACTCTCTGGGGCTGCTGCTGGTGGGCTTGAATCCTTGGATTTCCTCAGAAACAACCAACAGGTGTAGTCCTGTTAAAACATTTTTGCTCATTTGCTTTCTCTTGTAACCATGAAGATCTCTCATTCTGACATATGAAATGCTAAGTATGAAATGCTAAGTGCACCTTTGTTTGCATTTTAGTTCCAAGTGTTGCGTTCAATGGTACAATCAAACCCGCAAATTCTACAGGTTCACATTTCTATGTTTTCACTATCTAAACATAGCAGCAGTTTATTGTTCTGGAATTGATCTTCTTTGGTTACAGCCCATGCTACAGGAGCTTGGGAAGCAAAACCCCCTGCTTTTAAGACAAATTCAAGAGCATCATGCAGAATTTCTTCAGCTAATAAATGAGCCTCTCGAAGGTTCTGAAGGGTTAGTGCTTATGCTATGGATGGAATTGTTGACTTAGCATAGCATCGGTAGTAATATTTTGTGTTTCAGGGATGTATTTGATCAAGCTGAACAAGAAATGCCTCATGCTATCAGTGTTACCCCAGCAGAACAGGAGGCAATCCAACGAGTATGCGAATCTGTTGCTATTATTTTGTTTGGATCTTCTCTAACGTCTAAATTTTTTTCTTTTAATCTGGTTTTTGAAGCTTGAAGAAATGGGATTTGAGAGAGCCCTGGTCATTGAAGCCTTCCTGGCATGTGACCGGAACGAGGAATTGGCAGCAAATTACTTATTGGAGAACGCCGGAGATTTTGAGGATTGATTGATTACCTTATTTGGTTCATAGTTTTGGATGTATCTGTTAGATAAGTTTACTTGGGGTATTACTGTTTGGACCAAGCATTGGTATTAATTGAGTGCTATATAAAAAATTGTTTATGATCCATAGGCTTTTCACACGATTAATTCATTTTCTATTTTTTTACCTCATTTTGCTACTTAAAATATTATTGTTTCTGGATTAATCAAAAAAAAAATTGTTGGTTGTTTTAGCATTTAAATTAGCGCTATTGTTTTTTTCTTATAAAAACATACAATTTTTCATTTTCATATATATAACTTTAAAAATAAAAATAAAAAATCAATAAATGTACGTATAATCTAAAAAACATATCAACTTTAAATATATATGAAATAATTAAACATTTTTCCCAAAGAAATTAGAAGTTTTGGGTAATTTTTTTTAAAATTAAAAATTTTCTATTTTTATAACTTTTTAAAATGTCTATATATATTTTTATAAAAGAAAGGTATGTGGCACTATTTATTAGCTAAAACGATCCGTTGCTGGGTTGGTTTGTTTGTTTTTAATTGTGTTAAAAACTGGGAAAAAAAGTTACAACGGATGAATACTTGAAGTAGTAAAATGAGGAAAGAAAATTTTGAGTTAAAAATCAAGAATAACTTCTAATCAGCTTTCTTGAACCTCCTATAAACAAACCTAGCAACTAACACGTACAAAAAGCATTTAAAATATAACACCAACATATAATACATGATAATTAATCATATGAAATTTCTTAAGCATTAAACTATTAATATATTAAAATTCATACGAAAAATTTCAGCTCCTCCACTTTTTCAAACTATATCTTTGTTTTGATTCGGTGGCGCCAACCTTTAAATTGTTCGCTAGTTATGACTTCTTCAACATTATTTTCCTAGTATTTATTTTATTTTTAATTTCAGTTTACATTATCGTGATTTTATTTACAGTTTCATGGTTTTTATTGTATTCATTCTGTTTTTTTTTAAAGCATATGTGGTTTATTTTTAGTTTCTAATCAAGTTTTAGTGTATATATGAAATTTGCTAATTTAAGAGTGTTGTAATGTAACGACTCGAAAGTCAGTGAAATAAAAAATGATGGTTTTGGAATGTTATTTTTTGATGATATGATCAGTGAATATTATCTAATATATTACAGTATTATATTGAAGTTTGGTTTAATAATTTTGGTTATTTGAAAAGTTAGACAAGGTATAAGTGTACTGATTCTAAAGTCGATAGTTTTAGAAATTGAGATATCGGAATCTCATTTTCGTAAATCAGACTTGTAAATATTTTTATTAAATATTTATGGAGTTATTTTAGAAAAGAATTGAATTTCGGTTAGATAATTTCGTTGAATTAATGTGTAATTTGAGTATAAGGACTAAATTGCGTTAAATGATAGAAGTATGAATTGATATTAAGTTGAATTAATGATTAAAGGATTTAAAAAGCAAATACACCTTTGTGATTATTGTAGTGGACGGTCATGGGATAAAGTATTATATACATAAGTTAGATATGTTATTATTAACATTAATATATGTAATAAAATTATATAACAACAAAATGTGCTAAGTGGATTGACAGAGACTGTAGCTATTCTCTTCTCATTCTCTGCATTTCGAAACAAGAAAGAAGAAGAGACGCACGGCATTAAAGGATGTAGGCTTTTTTAAGCTTTAATTGGTTAGTTAATTTAGTCTATTTTTTTAATAATTTTTATGTTTTTAGAATCTCAATGCTACAAGTTAGCTGAACCATGTTGTAACTTTTGTTATTGTTAAAATTTGAGTATGTTACCTTAGCTGAATGGTTGAAGTTTAAGGTGTTATTTTGATAGATTTTAAGGTTAGATGTGAAATAGAACTAATTTGTAAAGTCAACAGATGATTTTGTATAATAAGAACTAAATTGTGCAAAATTCAAAATTTGGGGTGTAATTGAGATATAGGAAGTCCTATAAGGACTCTAGAAAATTCGACATTAGGTTTTGGGGATTAAATGTGAAAATTTTTACAGTCTCGATTTTTGGACTAAATTGAATAACATGCGAGTTGTATAATTTAACAATTGAATTCGAATTGGGATGTGTAGTGTTAATTTATTATATTTGTTTCAATACGTAGTTAACGTTGACCCTAAATCCTTGAGAAAGAAAGGAAAAGACAAGATCATCGACAAATAGCTCGAAGTTCACGGTTTGTGTTTCTATAACCCAAACAACTTCAATTGTTACACTTATGAACTGTTTTGCATAAGAAGATCATGCGGTAAGCTATAAATGATAAAAAGAGATGAATTGATCCGATTCAAATTTATTATTTGTGATGAGGATTAAAGTGAATAGTTTTGGTAATATCGTATAATAATATAAATATGACATTAAGTTTGTTTTGAGATGTGATATATATAAATATAATTGTGTATATGTATATAGGTATGATGGATGAAATAATGATATGGATTTGGGACATTGATTATAAATGAAATTGAATAAAGGATACCAGAGTTAAGTCCGAAAATGTGTATATAACATTGATGTGATAAAAAATATTTTGATTGTTATACGGAGAAATGTATATATGTTACAATTATGTTAGGTTGAATTATTATAAGTAAATCGAATTAGAATATTAAATGGTACATTATGACATGTAGTTTTTCAATATTAATTTGTACTAGATCTTTTTGTTAAGTCATGCATTACATAATTTATATTATAATTTAATATTAGATATAGAAATACCATTGAGTTATACTTAGTGTACGTTATCATTTGTTCGTGTGTAGGTTAGATATTATTCAGTTCGTAAGTCGATTCAGCATTTAGTGAGAATCCCGAATTCAACTATTGGTGAAATGTTCTTTTGATTTTGGCATGTGCCTAGGATGTTCCATGTATATATATGTGTGTAATGCTCATTTTGTATCTTGATGGCATTTAAGTTTCTAATTTATAAGTATTGTATATATATATGTGTGTGTATGTGTGGTTGATAGGGATGATTATCTTGAAGATGTTTATATGTATAATGATTAAATAGATGAGTAGTTGATATGTTAAGGTAGTTGTGGCTAATGCATAGTTGTGAGAGTAATAGTTAACATATGATTTGATCTTAATAGATGGTAATGCTTTGGTGTATTTGTAACACCCCTCACCTGTATTCAACACCGGAATAAGGTTATGGAGCATTACCGGACTTATAAAACATTTAAACATTCAATTCACATATAATTTCACATTTCATGAAAACATTATTCAAACTCAAGCACATTGTCCCTATAATGAGCCTACAAGGCCCTAAACATGCTTTGGGAGTAGTTCGGGACTAAACCGATAACTTAGGAAACTTTCACAAAACCTTAAAAAATTTTCTCAAAATAGGGGCACACACTCGTGTGGCCCGCGTGTCTCTCACACGGCTATAGACACGCTCGTGTCACCGGCCGTGTGGACATTTGAAATGACAGCACATGGTCGTGTCCCAGCCCGTGTCCGACCCCATGTAACTCTCTGACTTGGGTCACACGGCCAACACACACGCCCATATGGCTAACTCATGTGCCCTAAAAATGGCCATACACTCTCGTGTGCCAGGCCGTGTGCTAGGCCATGCCAAACCTGTACGGAATACTGACTTATGTCACACGGCCAAGTCACACGCCCGTGTGTGAGGCCATGTGGAGCTTACTAACTTGATTTTAATTTCAACACAAAGGGACACATGGCCATGTAACATGACCGTGTGTCACACACGGCTGAGACACACACTCGTGTCTCTGCCCGTGTGGACAAAAATAGGCTATTTACCAAGTCAATTTTCCACCCAAATTTGTGCACACCTACATCAAAACATTTGGTAGCAAACATATCATATAAAAGGCATTCCAACATCCTTACTCAAGTATATTTCAAACCTTTTTCCAACACTAACCAATCCAAAACATAACTACCACAATATGGCATCAAAATTCATACCAAACTTTACTTACTTAAACATCAAAATGGCTAAATTCAAATATGCATTATTTAGCCTAATTTCACAAGCAAACCAATTCTCAATATCAACCATTTAGTATCTACCATATCCATATGCAAAAGCTTCATAATATAAGCCATACACATATCTATCATGAACTTACAATACAAACCATATATGCACATATATATACATAGCCGAAACAACCAAATTAAGACAACTCTCATGGCTATATTTACAAACCAAAACATATACATTTACAAGTCATTTCAAATGACCAAAATCATTTACCTATACATGCCATATACTTAAAATACCAAAGTTTATAGGTGTAACACCCCTAACCCGTATCCGTCACCGGACTAAGGTTAAAGGCATTACTAGACAAATCAAAATATTTTACGAACAATTCATATACATCATTCACAATCATAGTCAAACATTACCATAGAGTATAGAGTATCTTATATAGGTCATCGAGACCTTAAACATGCATTACAAAGGGGTCGGGACTTTAACAGCCTGATTTTGGGCCTAGTCAGAATAGTGGTCTCAGGATCACAAATCCAAAGTCAGAGAAATTATTTTATTATTATTTTGATATTATAGCATGTTTTTAAAAGTGCATGAAAAATTTGGTGAAGTAATTTTAGCGTTTGTGAGTTTAATTGCGTAAAATGACTAAATCGCATAAAGTGAAAAAGTCCTAAATTGATAGCTAAAGGTGTCAAATAGCTGGAGAATAAAATTTTGGGGTCTTTAAAGGGTAACTAGACCCTTTTTAAAAGATTTTGGCCTTCCATGAGACAAAAAAGAGTAAATGGTCAAAATGTTAGGTAAGTGATGACATTTTATGTGATAAAATAATACCCTAAGTGCCTAGCCTTCATCTTTTTCACCTATTCTTTCTTTTTAACCAAAAATATCAGCCAAGAGAAGAGTTTTGAAGCTTGAAATTTTTAGTAACTTATCATCTCTAGAAGTAAGTGATTTTCATACCCTTTGTTGATGATTTTTGCATTTTTGAGACCCTTGAAGCATAAGCTTTCAAATGAGGGTACTATTTTGCAAAATGATGAAGCGTTTAGCGTTTTTTCATGAAATGATTTTTAAAGTTTTCTGATTTTTTATGGAAGAAAATGATCTTGGGTGTCTTATAAATAACTTTTGTGAAAGGTGTTAGCATGAAAACACCTAAAAGGACTATTTTGCATAAGTTGTAAAATAGATGATAAGTATGTGAAATAGTGGGAATTTAAAGTTGCTATAAGAGTAGAAAGGGTTCGGCTAGGCTTAAGATGTGAAGAAATTCAATAAAAATCAATTTTTGGGCTTAGGGGTAAAATGGTCATTTTGCAAAAGTCTAGGGGCAAATTGGTCATTTTGCCCAACTATGAATTGTAGAGTGCCTATGTTGATAAAGTGATTAAATAAGTGCATTTTGTTATTATATATCAAGAAATACCGAATCTGAACCTAGACCGGGGGAAAGCTAAGCAAACCGACTAAATTGACTTGTAACGCCCCGAACCCGAGACCTTCGCCAAAGTCGAGTACGAGGTGTTAACAGACTTAATTCATTAATTAAACAGCTCAAACAATTTATTTTAGAACTTCCAGACAAGCTGGCTAACTGCATCACAGTCTCTTAAAAATTCATATATTGAGTTACGAAACTCAAAATCCAATTCTGTAAATTTTCCTTGAAACTAGACTCATATATCTATCAACTAAATTTTTTCTAGAATTTTTGGTCAGGCCAACTAGTACAGTTTATTAGTTAAAGTCTCCCCTATTTTAGAGTTCGACTACTCTGACCCCTGTGTATTACGAATTAAATATCTCCCTGTACAGAGTTTCAATTATTATGCTGTTTGTTTCTTATAAAACTAGACTCAATAATCTTTACATGTAAAGCATGGCTTCTAATTATCTCTGTACAATTTTTGGTGAATTTCCAAAGTGAAAACAGGGGATCTAGAAATTGCTCTGGCCCTGTTTCACAAAAATTTAAATATCTCATAAAATATAACTCATATACCTGTTTTGTTCCATCCATATGAAAATAGACTCATCAAGCTTTAATTATATATCTCATTCACTATCTAAATCCATTTCTACTATTTTTAGTGATTTTCCAAATTCAAGTCATTATTGTTGTCCGATACTGTTTTAAAGCTAATTTCACCTTTTTCATGATTTCCATGGAATAACTAGCATTTAGGCATACATAACACCAAACATGTCCTTGATTAGTCATTCCAACAGCTAATCATTATCAAGCATTTACATACCATTCATTAGCCATATCATAAGATCATACACACAAAATGGCTACGATGCTATACATGCCATACTCAAAATGAAACGACTAGCTATACCAAAATAATCCTCGTGATAGTGTGCCCGGACCTCCGACGTACTTTACGATCCCCGAGTTAGCTTGACAAAACTATAAAAAGAAGGTCCAATAAAAAAAACTATAAAAAGAAGGAAAATAAAGGGGTAAGCATTAAGCTTAGTAAGTTTGCATGCAAATAAATAACAACATTCATAAGAATTATCTTACTACTTGGCATGATACTACTTAATGCAACTTCATTAATTGTCATAGACATATTTTAAACTTCTTCACTTACTCACTTACTTAAATACTTACTTAATCAAATTTATTAATACATTTTACTTACCTTTTTCTTTATCAAGCATACATGAACATTATGTACTTACCTTTACTCTTCTAGCATGAACTTGTCTTACCTTTTTAGTATAACTCGTCTTACCTTACCTTACCTTACCTTACCTTGATATTCTCTTTAAATTTTCTCGTTGAACCACTTGGAATACTAAGGATACGCGGGTACCTTACTATTGCCATGACTTGTCATGGTCTTACGTGGTATCCTTTTGAAACTTATCATTGCCATGTCTTGACATGGTCTTACATGGTATCCTTGCCTTATGAACTCACCAATGCCATGCCTTGGCATGTTCTTACATGGGACCTTTGCCTTATGGTAACTTATCAATGGCATGTCTTGACATGGTCTTACATGATTTCCTTGCCTTAGAAACCTTACCAATTGCCATCCCTTGGCATGGTCTTACATGGTATCCTTAAACCCTAATGTCATGACATTTGTATCCTACACATTCCTAAGGTTCAACCGGGACTTTCTGAAATTACTTCTCCGACAATTCATGCTTGAGTCTCCTTTGAATAATTTCATAAAATAAATATACACATGCTGGAAATTAACAAAATTAACATAAAATAATAGAATATTGCATTTATTTACTGCAAACTTACCTCGAAACAAAATACGATCAACTATATCGATTTAGTCCACTATCTTTTTCTTTCCACGGTCTAACTCCGAATTTTGTTCTTCTTGATTATGGAGCTTGGAAGCTTGGAACAAACCCTAACTATGGAGAAACCTTGAAATTTCGGCCTAATGAAGAAGATGGACAAAAATTGGCTTTTAATTTTGTTTTTAATTCATTTTTATAACTAAATGACCAAAATGCCCTTAATTAAAAACTATGGTGTTTTATTTTCCATTAGGTATTTTTGTCCAAACTAGTATAATGGTCTAATTACTATCCAAGGACATCCACTTTAAAAACTCATTACTCACAAGTACTTAATACCTTTGTGAACTAGAACACACATTTTACAACTTTTACAATATAGTCCTAAATATCAAATTAGGCCCTCTATAGATAAAATTTCTAAATGAAATTTTCACACAATCATGCAATCAAGCCATAGACCTTAAAATGATAATAAAATAAATTTTTCTACCTCAAATTTATGGTTTCGCAACCACTGTTCCATTTAGGCCTTATTTCGGGATGTTACACGACTAGTCGCCACATTTTGTAATTCGAGGTAAGTTGTATGTAAATAATATAACTACATTGCTTATGTATGTGTTGAATTGTATTTCAATTAATATAGCATGAATTGCTTGATTTTGGAATTGAGAAAGTATGATGATAATAGAGATAGTAGAATTCCTGTTTGAACCTAGGAAATAAATCGGATATTTTTGCCATGACAAATGGGTTATTGTGGGCTAGTGTAAGACATGTCTGGGACATGCATCAGCCACATTATAAGAGCCAGTGTAAGACCATGTCTGGAACATAGCATCAACATTGAGACGAGCGCTAGTGTAAGATATGTATGGGACATGCATCGGCCTCAAGATGTAAGCCAGTGTAAGACATGTCTGGGACATGCATCGGCCATGAAATGTGTCAGTGTAAGACCATGTTTGGGACATGGCATTAGCACCTTACCCCGTGTTTGAGGCTTATGGAATATCCGATAATGTTCCAAATGGTTCAACGGTGAAAGTCATGATTTCTAGTTAATGAGGAAAGTATAACTGTGTTGTGAGTAATATAGGTACCTATTTGGTATGTATAAAATGTGAACCCAATATGTACTATATGATGTGTATTGGATATTGATGAGTAAGTTTTGCTTATGCCCACTTGTAAGTTATGAGCTTGTTGATGAATGGTAAAGTTGTGTTGTATATTTATTTATGTGCAACTTACTAAGCTTTAAGCTAACTCCCTCTCCTTTTCCATTTCCTTATAATGTCGCTTATCTAGCTCAAAGACCAACAGAAATCAGAGATATTGATCACAGTATCAATCGAAGTATTTGATATAGTTTGATTTATATTTTTGAATATGGCTTGTATAGGGAATTAGACTTGTGTTTTGTGTTATTATTAATTTGGCCAAATGTGTTGGCTTGGGATAAATCCCTCATTTTGTATTAATCCTTGAATGATGGCTAATATTCATTTTGATTTATATGCAAAGATGTTATTTTCATGGATGAGTAAAATGCACAAATGTAATGTTATTTATTGTGGCTGATTTGGTTGCATGAGATAGCCTTATATTGGTTTTGGTTGCCATTGTGCAGGTTGTGTAAATAAGGGTGGCTAAGAGGCTTGGTAAATAGCCTTATGTTGTCCACACAGGTAGACACACGGGCGTGTGTCTAGGCCGTGTGTGACACACGGTCTTCCTTATGGGCGTGTGGTCCGACCGTATGTCCCCTGCACGTAAAATTTTCAAGTCAGTATGCATGGTAGTAAACACACAGGCAAAGACACGGTCGTGTGTCTCAGCCGTGTAAAGGACACGGCCTAGCACATGGGCGTGTGCCTTGGCCGTATGACATTTTAGGGTTGCTGACGTCAGAAACGGAATGTCCAAGTTTTTGCACACGGCCTAGGACACGAGCATTTCATGGCCGTGTGAAGGACACGGGCCACGACACGGGCGTATGCTAGGCCGTGTGAAAACCTCTGTAAGTGTGCATTTAGAATTAATTCCACACGGGTGGAGGACACGGGCATGCACAGGCCATCAGCATGACCATGTCGAATTGGCCACACGGGCGTGTTGCCCTTCCACGAGGGCGTGTGCTTTGTTTCTAAGAAAAATTTTCTATAGATGGCTTAAGGGTCGGGGTTAATCCCAAATAGTTTTCAATGGTTGATTTGGGGCCCGTAGGCCCATGATAAGAAGTTTAAAGTAGAAATTGAAAAAGTTTCAAATTGAACAGAGTTTTGGTGACTCTGAAATGTTTGAAAGAATGAGTTTAAGGTTAGATAATGCCTCGTATTCCGTCCCGACAAAGGGTACTGGTGTGGGGTGTTACAGGGACTAAACTGAATTTATTCAAAAAATTTTGAAACTTAAATAGTTTTTTAAAGTTGTACAGGTCATACGCCCATGTGAACAGGTTGTGTGCCTCACACGGCTTTAAACATGCCCGTGTGTCTAGGCCGTGTCAAAACAGGGCATACATACTGACTTGTCCACACGACCACAAGACACACCCGTGTACCAGGCCGTGTGAAAATTAGGGAGGCTACTTACTTGAGTCACACGGCCAGTCACACGCCCGTGTGTCTAGCCCGTGCTCGAAACTGACTTGGCCACACGGCCTAGCACATGCCCGTGTGTGCAACCGTGTGGTCTGCTTAGGCTCATTTTGAAATGGCCATTGAGCAACACAGCTGAGACACATGCCCGTATGGGCAAAAATAGGCCATTTGCAAGGCCAATTTGCCACCCATTAAGGGTCCTCCTTGCAAGCAACAAATAAACATCAATTGCATACCAAATGCTCAACCATTTCACAACCAATACATACACCAATAATGTCATATAGTTACCAACCAAATTCATGCTTATTCACCATTCCAAATCATGAGCCAAAATCATGCAAAAACATATGATTCACAATCTTAAATTTACTTCATTCAATCTCAAGCCAAAACTTACCCAACTCCAAAATAAACACTTACCACAAACTTACCCAAAATGACCTATTCTCTTGGCCATTCAAGAACATGTCATATTAGCATAATTACATCACATAATTCATACCAAAAACACATTCATATACACAACCAAAACCAAGCCAAATCACATGGCTAAATATATATATTACCAAACATATTCACACACTTCTAGCCTATACATGCCATACTTCAATATATACATTTTCAAAGGTACCAAAAAGAAGTTCGATAGTGTGGTGATGATCCTCGATGATTCCAGAGCTCTCGGTAGCTACGATATCTATAAAATAATGCAAACACACACAAAGTAAGCTTTCAAAAGCTTAGTAAGCCATATACAAATAAACTTAACATTCAAAACATGAAAGCATACATATACTCCATGGCCAAATACTATCAGAAACCACATAGTGCATATATATTTCACATAATCCAATTCATTTACACATATAGCATATTTTCTCATACTTATAACACATATCATCACTTGTACTTATATTTACTTTTTTATTTTCAAACATAGTATACATTTTGAAAGTACCTGAATTGGATACACATCTCATATAATTATCCGTTTCTCGGAATGTCCGTTGAACCATTCGGAATCATAAGGATACACGGATAGCTCAGAAAGCTCATACAATGCCAACGTCCCAGACGTGGTCTTACATGTAATCAAATATCGATGTCACTGTCCCAGACAGGGTCTTACACGAAATCAAATACGATGCCAACGTCCCAGACGTGGTCTTACACATAAATCAAAATTCGATGCCAACGTCCCAAACGTAGTCTTACACGAAAATATATATCGGATCCTATGTCATGACATATGTATCCTAACTATTCCTATGGTTCGTATGGGGCTTTTCGGACATCGGAACCTTGTCGATACTCTCTCTCGGGTATCTCATATTCAATGCATTAAGCTATTCATCATTATTCAATAGCATATAAGAACAATTAAATCATTTCAAACGCATTTATTTGTATATAGACTTACTTCGTACAGATTTGGACAAATGGAGTCGACTACTCGACGACTTTCAATTTCCCCCGATCTAATTTCATTTTCTTTTGTTCTTGATCTATATAAATTCAAATTTAACTCTTTTATTCACCAAATCATTCAAATCAATCCACAACACACATTTAGGGAAATTTAAAAACTAGCCCTCACATTTTCGTAATTTTAACAATTTAGTCCCTAATTCATAAAATCACAAAATACACAAAATTTCTTTAGACATGCTTGGCAGAATATTCCTATAGCTCATACAAGTCCACATATTTCTTTTATTTCTCATTTTAGTCCCTCAATTTACAATTTTCACAATTTAGCCCATTTTACTCAAATTCATCAAAAATTCAAAGATAAAATATATCAACCCAACACATATCTTTTATTTTCCAACAACTAACATCACAAAGCTCACAAATTCATCAATGGAATATTTCAAAATTATCAACAAAATCAGAAATTAATACATGGGCTTGATAGTATAAGAGCAACGATCACAAAAACGTAGAAATTATCAAAAACCGAACAAAAACGAACCTTGAATCAAGCTTGGACCATGGCCAAATGCTTCAAACAGTTAAACCCTATCTTTTCTTTCTATTTTCAATGGAAGATAAATGAACTAAATGAATTTTAACCTTTGTTTTTATTTAATTTAACTTAAATTACAAAATGACATTATTACCCTTAATGAATTAATATCAAAATTCCACTAACTATAGACATATATGTCCATCCATTACTTCAATGGTCTAATTTCATCATAAGAACCCCACAATTAAAGAAACATAGCAATTAAGTACTTTAACAATTAGAAGGCCACTTTTACATTTTACGCGATTAGGTCCTTTTCACAAATTAAACACACAAATGATCTAATTTTCATACGAAACTTTCACACATGTCAATTCACATATTATAAGCACGAAAAATAATATAAAAATATTTTTTGAATCGGGTTTGTGGTCCCGAAACTACTATTCTGACTAGGGTCTAAACCGGACTATTACAATAGGTACCAAGTGATAGGTGGATGGTGTGAAGCGATCTCCGACGATCCCCGAATCCAAGCTAGCTTGATAACACTATAAAACATGGGAAAATAAACAAAGTAAGCTATAAAGCTCAGTAAGCTCGTATACTCGTATAAAATAAACTCAACTCAATTTCAAGATTACAATTCAACAATTTGAATATATATATCAACATTTGGCATATATTAGCTAACAAATACACAATTATGATATTAATCACATTCTTCACAAGTTTCTTCGAACCAAAACTTATACATGTCACGTACGTAACTGTACCATCTCATATTATTTTCAACTCAATTACATCTTTCATTTACCCATTAAACCATTCAGAATAGAAGTCGAATACTTAAGAGTCTTGCACACTAAGTACCTATACCAAGGCCCGAAGCCAAATCAAGGTAGCTTATATTTGAAATACTGATATCATGGCTCGAAGCCAAATCAGCCGATATTCAGGCTCGAAGCCAAATCAGTATAATTCACAACTGAAGTGCTAGTATCATTGCTCGAAGCCAGCTCAATGTATCCCCTAATGACATTTCACTAGTATCCTAAACTATTCCTAAGGTTCAACCGAAATTTTGAATGTCGAATCGTCGTCAAATCACTATCGATCATATCCATAGTCTCATATTCACAATTTATACAATATCAAACCAAATGAAATACATTTTTATTAAAACTTATAATATACAAACTTACCTCGGGTTCAAAAACGATAAAATAGATCGATTAATCCGAAACTTTATTTTTCCCTTGATCTGCTTCCAAATTTCACTTCTCTTGATCTATATAATATCAAATTCAGCTCATTTAATTATCCCTCTATTCAATTTAGTCCAAAACACACTTTAAAGCACATTTACACTTTTGCCCCCAATATTTCACATTTTTCACAATTTAGTCCTTATTTCATAAAATCACAAATTAATGAAATTCAATATTAAACCATGCTAGAAAAATTACTATTATACCTTAACAGCCATATTTTTCATTTACTTCACATTTTAACTACAAATTTTTAACATTTCTCAATTTAATCCTTATTTTGCATTTTCTCAAAAATCACTTAACAAAACTTGTATATCTATCAACAAGCATTCATAATATATCAAGAAACTTCAAAATACATGCTTATTCATCAATGGAAACATTCAAAATCTCTAACAGTTTTGGAAATTAGTCCCTGGGCTAGCTAGACCTAGTTGCAACGATCTCAAAAACTTAGAAATCATTAAAAACGGGACAAAAACGAACTTACAATTGAACTTGCAAATGACCGAAAGCTTCAAGCCCTAAAAATGCTTTTCTTCATGCTTCATTTGGCTAAGGAAGATGAATGAAAACAAAATTTTATGTTTTGTTTTAATTATTCATCACTTATTTGTTAATTTACCTAATTACCCTTTTAATATAAATTAAATTTCAACAATACCAATCATCATACAAGTCCACTAACATACTAATGGGTTATTTACCACTTAAGGACCTTCACTTTAATAAACCATAGCTATTAGACACATTTAACTAATAGCACACAAGTTTTACACTTTATGCGATTTAATCCTTTTTATCAAATTGACTAATCAAACGATAAAATTTCTTAACAAAATTTTCACACAAACATATTATCATGCTGTAAACATTAAAATAATAATAAAATAAATGTTTTGAATTTGGATTTGTGGTCCCAAAACCACTGTTCAGATTTGACTAAAAACGGGCTGTTACAGTATGCTTATAAATAAAATTGGATGCTTAGTTGTTCATGTCTAAGTACCTCAATGGTAGATTGTTTATGTTGATTGATCTTAAGTATATATATTTTGTTTAGATGTTGATTTGTATGTTTTTATTGTGTTTAGGTATGTTATTTGAGTTTAGGTAAATTTTGAGCATAAGTGGATCTTTTAAAGAGAAGTTTTTACTATTCCTGAACTCAAGTATCAATATTTTTACATCTAGTATCGATACTTAACCAAATGAATAGTTTTAAACAAATAGAATATCAAAAATGATATCGATTTTCATTTGAGTATCGATATTAGGAAATTAATATTGATATCCTTGTCAAAGAAAACATGATTGAAATTTGGTATCGATTTGGTATCGATACCAATTGTGGATTTTTGAAATTAACCTTTAAACTTTGAAAATTTTCATTTCAATTCTTTTTCATGCTTGAATTTCTCAATTAGGTCCATACAGATTTCAAATTTTCATTATGTTTGATTATGCACGACGTGATGTCTAATCATGGAGATTTTGTTTTGTAAAGTGTATATATATAATGATTGTTAAATTTGGTGGTAGCACCTTACTACCCGGGTCCGGCGACCGAGCCAAATAAGGGGTGTTACATGTAAGATTTATTAGGAACCATTCTCAAAAAACTTTATTATGATATATCATAGTGTTGGTGATAGATTCAAGATAATGATGAGGAGGATAGGTCATTTGAGGCTTGACTTTTTATGCATCAGTAATGCGGTGGGTCTCTTGGGGCTATTGGCAGTTGTTTCTTGGTCGACCGGTGTTGATTGTCAAGTTGATTTAATGATGGTAGGGTTAGGATGTAAATTTTAGCTTTGAATATTCCAATGTTGTAGTTACTATTATACATTAATTTGTAGTAATTCATTTATTGTTTATACTATGTGTCATCTCTTTATATTATTATTCAGTATTTTATTAAAGAAACTATTAATATATTAATTTTTTATATTCATACTATACAAATGCATTTGATAAATAAACTGAATTAATTTCTAATTTCTTCAAATGTTTCTTTACTGTGTTGATTTTTTTTCATGTTCTCGTTCAAATTTCTTCGAGAATTTTAGTTTTCTACTATTTTAATCAAACAAATTAAGGGAAAATAAAAATAAATCAGCATTATTCTTATTTTGCTTTGATAACTTATTTTATTTTTTAAAAAGAAAATATATATATGAATTTCCTATATTTTTAAAAAGCAAAAGTATATATATACGATTTTCCTATATTTGATAATAATTTTATTTCGATTTCCCTATATTTGATAACAAATTGCTTTGAATAATTGAGTAAAAAATTTTGAGAAATAGAGAAAATCGATCTAGTCGTAGTGGTTGAATGGATTTGAAATACAAATTAAAATTCTAGTGGTTATTCAAATTGAATTTTATTTTTTATTTAATTTATGTTTGTTATACTCTTATTCACGTCAAGACACGTGACAATGGAAGAAAACACCTAAATAGTAAGACAATCAATAAGTCTGAAGGTAATCTGCAAACCCCTTTCCAATATGATCATTCAAATAAGCATCTACCATCTACCATTAGGGTCTTTAGTTTCATTAGGAATATAAATTGTTGGTCATCAAATACTACACGAGTTCAACTATTTCATACCATCAAGTCAAAATAAATGATAAGATATGTCCCATAACAAATATCCTCATCCCATTGAAGGTATCCACCCCACGCGTTCTATAATGATGACTTAATGACAAGTCTAACACGTTAATATAATCTTACATAGAACCCTAGTCTATAAATACCCCCAAGAATGAAAAAAAAAGAGATCGACTTTCCAAGAAACAATGCCTACACTTTGCTAACTTACCTTTAGCTCTCAACCTTCATACTCTCCTTATCTTCACTCTTTGTATCCTCTGACTTTCCACTCGGCTGAGTGAATCGGCTTCCACAACAACCACCTCCACTCCATATTCCTTCCTTGTTTTACCACAATATCAACAATGATTAACTTCAATTATTTTATGATGTTACGATGTAAACATAAATATTTTATATTTAAAATAGTAAAAATAACTTTAAATTATTATTTGTTATTTTTCAAAGAAATACAGTATAAGAATTATTGATTGTTTTTATTTATTTCAAAATTTATTTTTTAAAAAAGAATTATGAAAACTGATTTTGAAATTTTATTTTAAAATTCATAAAATGTTATTTTATCAAAATAAAAGATAAAAACTCAAAACCTAAAATTAATATAATGAATATTTAAAAATATTGAAAATGAAAAGAAACAATTGAAGCAGCCAAATTTCACCCTGAGCAAAAGGCAAATGGATGTGAGCCCTAAGAGTTTTATTTTGCTTTTATATCTTTATTTATGTATTTATGTATATTAGTGTTTTAAATTATTTTTGGATAATCACCTATACAACTAGTTATTTTAATAATAGTATTAAGTATTTTTTTAATTATGTTATTTTAGTTTTATGATTTTTGTCTTGATAATACTCAAAACTTAGATGTTTGGGCTTATTTTTTCAAAATTATTTTTTCTCTGTCATGGTTTTTGGGTCAAAATTACGATGAAAAAAGTGTTTTTCCACCTAAACGCAAAAAGCTGCATCTAAAAGTAAAAATTATCAAAATATCTTTATTTATATTAATTATTTAAAAGATATATAAAAAATTAAATTAAATTATATCTTATGTATCATTATATTAAATTACTTAAATATCATTATCATTATATTAAATTATTTAAATATAATTTATTATTATATTTAAGTTTTAAAAATATTTTATGTATCATTAATTAAACAAATAATTTATATTAATTACTTAAAAAGTATTTAAAATTTATAGTTGTATGTGAAATATTTTAACCTTTACTTCTCTATTATACGTTCACGGATAATATTACTAATTTCATTCACTCTAATAGTTACCCTGAGTATTTCAACCATAATCACAATAGAAATCACTAAAAATTAACACAATACACTTTTTTTACCACACATTTCAAAACCACTTTTTTAGAAGAGGTTTTTCCAATATAAACATCTAACTCACATCAACATGAAAAGGACGAAATAAGTAGACGAATTACGCATTTTGAGCTTTGGAAAACCACCAGTTTTTCATAAGCTGTAATATAAGAACAGATTTAATCTGAAATCGAGATACTAAATGAATATCAAGGTTTTTCTTCTTAAACTTGCAATAATTACATAAAGATAATTCAATCAAGAAGGTTCTTAGTATCTCAGTGGGGGATGTAATCAAATCTGTCACAGACCATCAGACATACAGTAACTTTCCTGCAACAATAAATATCCGACATCAATTTGTTGACTGCAAATCCATCTCAGATCACCCACACACATACAAACATACATATACAGAGCAAATTTATTGCAAAGATATCCGACAACATATGTTTTAGAGAGACTTAGAAGTCCCTGTCTGGGAAGAGAATAGGAGCAAGGAGAGACCACATATAGAGAGCTGCAGTCACCCAGGCTGTTAGAATCCGTACCCACACAGATGGCCACCCTACATCTACTAACTTCCCGCTCTCCCCAACTGAGGTAGACCATCCCGTCAGAAGCATCGCTGAGTACATACTTGCCAGGGAAAAAATGATATGGAAGAAGGCGTACGAGTACGTCACTGCCTTATTCTTCTCCTCCTCCTCCTCCTCATCAGCCTTGTCCAATGGAAGTAATGGCTTTCCACCACCTTTACGCATTCAAACTCAATGTTAAACCCTACTCTTAACATATCTCATCTTTTCATCTTTTCTTTTCTTATTTTACCCTCAGAATAGATTCAAAAAATGGGATACAAACAAAAGGGATGCAAAACCATGAAATTTACAGACAACTCTCGACCCTAATCTTTAGAATGGAAAACCATATAAACATTAACAGTTTGGTATATAATGTATGATGAATGAATATTTTGTCAAGAATACCTGCACGAGGTGAACTTGGTGGGGATAGTAGAGTTGTAGAAGACCCAGCTCGAACAGCAGAATAGACAACAGAAAGGATAGTGGTAAGCAGGCCAACAGTCACAGTGCCAGTAGAAATTGCTTTAGAATGCTTGTGGAGACCATTGCATTCATAATCTCTTGGTTCACTTGCAAGCCCACTGTAGCAGAGGTACATGCAATACAGTGATATAACTGATGCTGGTAAAATGCTACTACCAACCTGTTACATGACAAGATAATTAGACAAGAAATCATCAATATATATGTATATTAGCCTACTAGGAATAGAAAAGAAGCATCTCCATAGATTGAAATAAACAACAGCGTTAAATCATAGTCATTACTTTTTTCATTTCAAATGCAAGTGACTGGTGATAAGAGTGAGAGATGATCCTTCAATATTTCAATTTTATGGAACAAAAGAAAGAGCATGATTATAAGGTTTAATATTTAAATGGTTAAGCCATCTTTGCACTCAATTCATCTATATTTTGGTTGTAAATCCTTTATTTGCAATGGGTGGAACTGTGGACACAAAAGCATGTTCATTTCCACATTCTAATCATTGTCCTATGTTTGAAAAGGTATACCTATCTGATCAATTATGGGAATAGTATCAATATTCTAACTGGGATTACCAACTCAGGTTTAGGCTGGTCCACTTTACATTAAGGGTATATAATCCACAAGAGAGCTAGTTGTTTCCAATGCAAGAGATGAGAAATTTTGCAAGTGGTGGCATCAACTTTACTCCAATCAATGTATTGGCTCTTCAGCAACTAACAAAAACACAACTAATTGAGTTTATAGTTGACAGGTAATTATGATTACGAAAAACCAAAGGAGAGACTTACTTCAGGATGCAATGCAACTATGGCAAACAAAATGACAAGAATCAAGGTCATCACGATAAAGAAGGTATTGAGTCCACAATCCTGTCCAGATGGAGTGAACCAGTGAAAGAGAAGTCCCGAAAAGCCAAATGTCGCCAAATAGCAAACAAGTGAAACAATAAAAAGAGCAACATACCTATAAATAAAAACAAGCAGGTCAGGAATCAGAAGAATACAATGAACAGATACCATAAAGACATCAAAAGGCAAAACTAACCAGAATTGCTCATCGTATCCAACCCATTTGTCATTCCATCCATGAACAAAGTCAAGTAAAAGCACAACTTGAATCAAAAGAAACAGTCCTGAGCCGAAATTTGATATCGTCTCTGCAAATGCAAGATTTAAGTTTCAGACGAAGTCAAACTAGAAGTGATTTTAGACAATTTATTATTTCCTCTAATCATTGGAAAATGCTCCATAAGAAATCTCCTAAAGCATGTAACGACTTTCAAAATATGGCATTCTTAATTTAGTAGAACGATACACAAGCAGTGTTGCTTACCATAAAAGCTGATAATCTCATTAGGAACAAAAAACATCAAAATAACTAAAATGAACCAGCAGATAATTTTCATCATCCATCCACCATGGTGCAAACCATCACGAGGATCTCTCTGATTTTTAACACCAATCATTAAAAATGATAGGATAGTGAAAAAGAGAAAATTTCCCAAGCTGACCCTCAGCACCGCATCTGTTTCAAACCATTCCCTGTTGGGTGTTTTGTGAAATTGATTGATCCCTGTATAAATAACAATATTATATTCACTAAATCAGCAAATCAAGTATATCAGGACATAGACAACAAGTTCAGTTATACCTCTCAAGACCAAGTTTACTTTTCCCCATCAAGAAATATGTAAAACATTATAAACATGAAATGTGTGCCACATACAAATAACTAATGGCAAAATAACATGGGGCAGCACGGTCCAGGAGAAATGAGGTGCAAGTACCAGTTATCCAACACTCAAAATAAATATATATATACAGTTCATCCAGGAAACAGTTTTGATTCAATATACTGAACATGGTGAATAGAAATATACCCAGATTCATATGGAAATCAGAGCTTTCTTCAGATTCATGTGGTGAATAGTTAATTAAGAGAGCATGTTTAAAATGCATTTAGCTCCGTGTAAGACAATGCTAATGCAACAAAGCCTAAAGAATTTGACTTATCCGCCCATTGAAGAGGTTATTGATTGGATACTATTTACCATATTGCAGCAACATTCACTCAGTGCAACAGTTACCAAGATATGTGTAATGGAATCTTAAAACAAACAAATTATGCTCCGAATAATTAATAATATAAAGATATAGAACACACTCAGCAATAACCAAAATAAAATAAAATAAAAGAGGCAAAACCGAACGAAACTTACAAGGCAGCTGCTCCATGAGAGGGGCGGCAACCTCACGTAGGATCCACGAAACAAACAGAGAAAGGGCAAATAGTCCACAATAGGCTATCCTTGCAGACCTCCGGCTTATCCCCGAAACCACCGTGCGGCACGCATCGCAGGCGCACGCCGCACAGCACGATGCAAGGCATGAAGCAGCCCACATCTTCACCCCAACAAGATAGATTAACCCGCCGAACCCTAAAACCTTTATTACTTTGATCAAAACTAAAATTAAATGAATAGATTCTGTACAAGACCCTAACTGTTGAGAATTGAATCGGAAGAGCCCTCAAAAAGGAAAAATAATAATTGAGCAAATATGTGTTACCTGAGAAATTGAAGGAGAAAAAGTTAGGCGAAGGCGATGATTCGAAACACAACAAACCCAAAAGAGGAATCGGAATTGCTTTCTCAGTCAGACTCTTAAATTCCTAAAATCATATACGGCTGTTAGATATTGCACTTCTCCTAATTTCCTTATCACAACCGTTTGTTTACCTTGATGACGACTTAGATTGTCTTTTGTTAATAATTTGGGTAATCTGCACTAGTAGTCACTCAACTATTAGTAAATTCATTTTTAATACCCAATTATAAAAAGTTATAAAATAGCCACTCAACTATTAATAATATGAAAAGTTACAAAATATCAATCCAACCATTCAATTTTGTCTTTTTTGGTCACCACATGACTAAGCAGTTTGTAAAATTGATAAAATAGTAACTTTAACCCTCATTATTTATATATTATATCAATTTAGTCTTAACTCTAGAAAATCTAACCTTCAACATTTTTTCAATTCAACTTTTCTTTGTGACCATTTCACCTAAAAAGATAAAAAAAATTATCAGCTAAATTTTATTGAAAATATATTAAAATGGAAACACCTAAAAATCTAAGACAATAATTTCTATCTTTTCTCATCCTTTTAAAATTAACCTTTAATGTCAAAAAGAAAATAAAAACTGCAAAAAATTAGACTAAATTACACAATATGAATGTTAAGGGTTAAAGTTGCTATTATGTCAATTTTAAAAGGTGCCACCATTAGTTAGTCGTTGACAAAAAAAAAAGACAAGATTGACTAGTTAGCTGGCCATTTTATGTAACTTTTCATAGTTAGGTGACAAAAAAAAGAAATTTATTAATAGTTGGGTAAAAATTAACTTTTTGTGCTTTGGTGGCCAAAAAAATTTACTAATAGTTGGGCGACTACTAGTTAATTTACACTAAAAAATTTTATATTTGGTGTTGTGGTTAAAATGAGGTAATGTTTAGAAATTTAATTAGTTGGAAAGTGATTCTAACTTTTAGTTTCTCAATATTTATTTACTTTCTTTTGAATTTCATTCCTTCAAGTTACTTTCCTATAAAATGGCAGGGTAAACTACACCATAGGTCACTCAACTATTGCCTATTTTCTTTTTTGGTCATACAACTATCAATTTTTTTAATTTAGTCCCCAACTATTGCCCTTTTTATTTTTTGGTCACCAACTACCATTTTTTTTTAATTTGGTCACCCAACTAATTGAGATTATTGTTTTTTTTGTCCATTTTATGTTAAATGTGTTAAATCTTTTACCGGAGAGTGATGTGACAATTAAAAAAGCAGTATAATAACAAATTTAGGCCTCAACTTTTACATATTATATCAATTTAGTCAAAATTTAAAAAAATTAACCCTCAAAATTTACAAATGATCTCAATTTGATCTTCAAAATTTACCTTTCTCTTTCCCTTCCCCACTGCCACTACCATCATTCGCACTGCCATTAAGATGATGGTAAAACGCAAAACAAAAGCATTAAAAGAATTAGCAACAACTAAATCAACTTGAAATTGGTTTTAGCAATGGAATAGAGGACATCATTGAGGGCAATGTATTGGTGGTTATGGCAATTGCGACGACTACGACTATTGTGCACCATCAAATCAGGATCCAAACACGTATATTGCAATTGTCGTTACTAGTTCTTCTTAAGAGGGGTGTATAACAATCATCAATGGCTTGTAATTTCGAACAATTTGCAACAAAGAGATTTTTTTTTATAATTGCAACAATGAAGAAAATAAGAAAATTGATAAAAGAAGAATTTAGAAAAAAAAAAGATAGATATTAGAAGGAGAAAGAAAAGATCTAATACTAATTGCACCAGATCAGGAAAGAAGGGTACCTATAGTTGATCTTCCATATTTATATACGTCAAATTAAGCTCTTTGAACACTTAAAAGGCTTATTATTGAGTACTTTATACAATATTTCATTACTTTCTTGTGACTATTAAATTTTATGTTTAACTTTAGTTTTATTATGTTTTTATGCTTTTTGGAATAAAATGACAAGTTTATGCCATTAGAAACTTAATCTTTAAGTTTGTTTTAGGCACTTGGTTAATACAAAAAATAAGGAGAAGAGCCTAAACTAAAGCCAAAGTTGTGACACCAAGATGCTGATATGATGACACCAATGCCTTTGCTATCAACCAATAATTTGGACTTCACCAAATTGCACATCTGAATAGACTGTCTTTGAAATCCCGACATCAAGGTGTTGGTGTCGTGACACCAACCCCTAAGGTCGCAACTGTGACCTGGTAAGGTCGCAACACTAGCTACAACCCTTGTAAATAAAGAAGTCAAGTTGTTTAAAGATGATGTCACGATACCAACGAGCTGTTGTTGTGACATTGAAGCCCAAAAACATCCTAGAGTAACCTGTTGCTGATGTCCCGACACCAGTATATGGGTGTCATGACACTGACTCTAACGAGGCCAAAATTCTAAAGGTATTTTTCGATCCAACAAGACTTAAGTTAGACTTTAAGTGAGTGCATTTTGAACTATAAATACTACTTTATAAGCTTTTGGGAGTCGATTTTTTTATGTTGAACATTTTCTTTACTTTTCATATTTTTAGATTAGGTTTCTTTTCTTTTCTTCTTATTTTTTAAATTAGGCTTTCCCTTTCTTTTTAGAATAAATTTTATTTTCTGTTATTTTATTTCTTCTTTCTTGTTAAAGACTTTTGTAAACAGAGATGGATTAATCTTTTAGGTGCCATTGATTTCATATCTAAATGAGCATTTCTATTTCTAGTTAGATATTAAGGATGAGCTTAAACCAGAACTAGGTGAAGGTGTGGAGGAGCCAACACACTTTCTAATCGTTGTTGTAGAGGAGCCAACCAACGAACTTAATAAGCATATCTATTTTCAGTTTGAAGATCATATGGAACTACCTTGCGTAGTACAAGGCTGCAAGGGATGGAGTGTTTTTTTTAATCAGCCAAATGTTATATTTGAGACTACAATTGAAGATGTTGGAATTGGGTCTTCCTTAAGGAAGGATCTATGTAAGGGCTAAGTCAAAGAGAGATAGTTGTCAGGGAAATAAGGTAATCATATGTTGAGATCAGTGTGGAATGAATAGATCAGGGCAAGGATCCGCCATTTAGGTGGCGAAATTTGCAAGCCCACTAGTAGAAGTCGATAGTCTGATTAATTAGTGTATATGACTAACTTTATAAAGTCAAGTCGGGAAAAGTGATATGAATGTTTGTAAAAATGTTGTACAAAGATAAATCCTAGAAGAAATTGTCATGTGGAAGAGCACATCTATGTCTAAACCAGGGGTTTAGCTCGCTAAATGATTAGCTCGGAGACTTCAAGGCACTAGTTACGCTAGTAAAACGACAAAACTTCCTAAGATGCTTAAGGGGTTTTAAATTCTATGTTTTATTCTTATTTTGGAAGATTTAGTACCTTTTGTTTATTGTTGTACAGAATCTCGTTAAGTTCATCTAAACTTACGATTGTACTACACTAGTTGTAGAATCAAAATTTAAGGAGTCGTTGTGGGAGGGGACTAAGACAGACTCTACCAGATTCATGCAAAGGGATTGGTAACTGTATCATACGTATAGAAGGGCATCCTTAGAGGCCCCACACACTTCTACATTAAAGTCTTAATTTAAAATTTGTAAGAATTTAGTAAGGTAAGAAGTTTGTAAGAATTTAATGCTCGTATGATATGAGTTATAGTAGAATTTAAATTCTAAAAATTTATATGGTCTCTATAATTGAGTAAGATCAAGTAGTAAGATCAAGTAGTAGTAATGCATGTGTCATTTGACAAAGTCTAAGTGCGTAAATAAATTAGGTTAGATATTTTGTTAAGTAATCCAGTTTAATTGTGACACTCGGTACCTGAACTCGACGATCGGGTTAGGTATAAGATGTTGCACTATGCCTTGATTAATTATTGGCTATTGTTTTACTTTTTGGGGGAGTTCATGCAGATATAGGGAGTAAAGTAGAATCATTTGCTTAAGTTTTGTCAAAAAGCTTAAGAGAGATGTTTTTAGGACCAAGTTTGTTCAACAGTGTTTGTTTAGTAACCTAATCAGTCATGGACTTGGTCAGCCACATTACAAGACAACCTAGGCATTTTTATGTGATGACTTTTTTGACATGGGCCTTATGGAAAGCTTTATTCTTGTTCTCAGAAACAAAATTATCAACAGGAGCATTACGTGAATAGATTGGATTTATGAAAAAAAAAAGTTGAATCTGACTTGGGATTTGAGAGAGAATTTTTCTCTTCTCAAAGACGTCATTGATGGCTTATTTCAAGGAGGGCTTTTCTTATTGACTTAGGACTTCGCTGATTGAATATGAAATATATAAGAAGTCAAGTTTATCTAGGTTACTTGGTACTTATTGCAGTTGCTTAGGATGCCTATTAATAGGATAGAGAGTTGAAAACTGTTATTTTGGTTAATTATTCTCTTTGTTTATTTCCGCACTCTACTTTAGGCGTTATTTGTGAGTCAATTTAAACTTTTGTAAGTGATATTTGGGTAAGTGGTTGTAACTAGTTGGGACTAGCTATTAGGCTTGCAAATACATCTTGTAGAAAGGTAGTTTAGGCTTACACTAATAGGTGGTTGGATCAATTGAGGAATAAGAGACCATCCACTAAGTAAGGATATGTAAAGTAAAATTATTTTCGAATTACGTAAACAAATTGATAACCGTGTTCAAATCTCTCTCTACTTTTGTTATTTCTATTTCTATTTTATTGATTCTATGACAGAGTATAGTATCAAACAGTTAAGTGATATTCATAACAAACTAACGTATTTTCAAAAATAAACCAAAATGCAATAAATTTAAAGTTTTTAAACAAAAGCATTTCATTCATACATGCCAAATTTCACATCATGTTCCATACTTCCACTGATGCAACTCTCACCATCACAACCAAACTTCTGATAAATTTTGTGTTGCCCATCAATGTTATCTTTCTCTTGCAAATTTTTTTATTATAATTTTTACAAATTTTAACAAGTTTTTATAATATTATAATATCTTTTTAGTTTTTCTTATATAATTTTTTGTAACCTTTTTATTTTAAAAAAATACTTTTTTCAAATAATAATGTCATTATTTGACGCGTTGTAATTTATAATTAGCCAGATATCTTAACCAATTTTTTGTAATGTTCAAAAGATTCAACCAGTGAACTTTTAATATGGTTAGGGACTAAAGTGGAAAAGAAATAAGGATCAAAGTGAAAAAAATAGAATTTAAGGACTAAAATATAAATTAAACCTATCACTAAACGACCTTTGAACGTCTCCAAACGTCAATATTGGCCCAATAGAGAAGACATTAGTTCAAAATACCTTCGACGCTTCCTTCCTCACCCAATAAAAAACACCATTTTATTTCCTTGATTTGCCTTTTCTTTTGAATTTTGTTTCTTTAATATCTTTACTTGAGTCGTGACACAAAGAAGGGAAGACGAGGGATTATAAAGAGAAAACATCAAGACGTACGCCCTTTATTTGCTTCCCTTTCATCTAACCTTGGTTTTCTCTACTGTAAGTATGTTTCCTTTTTAAACTATTTGATTTATTGCAGATCTGGGTTTTGTTTAATTTTCTAGGATAGATATGGGTTTTGAATTTTATGTTTGTTTGATAGAAATATGTATTGATTATCCAGCTTGTTAATTGTTTCTGATAAGATTTGTTTTTTTTTTTAAATGTAGATTTAACATGTTATTCTGGCTTTTCTGTTTTTGGGTTTTTGAAGATCTGAGTTGATAGCATGTTTTCATGAGCGCGATTAAGGACTAGAAAAAGATCTATCATGATCTAGCTGAAATAATAACATTTTAGGTTAAAAATCTGTCTCAAATAGTTAAAGTATAAATAGCTTTCAGGTGAAAGGGAAATTAAGGATTTATGCTTTGTGATATAACAATTGAACATTGATGAAGCTAATTCATGAGTTGCTATATGTATTTGTTTGGCAATTATGGTTTAAAGTGTTATTGGCCTTCAAGCTCGGACGGAATCTGTAGAAAAATATTTTACAAAAGTTTGTAGTGCTGTTGATAAGGGAAATTTGCACCCTGCTTCTAGCTGATACTGATATATATATATAAGATTTTCCTGTTAGGGTTGTTCAATCATTTAGATATTCGCATATGTGTTTAACTAGATGTGTTCGATTCAGTCTTTTGTGTATTCTTTCCAATAGTTTATTGCATTTGAAATGAGGCTGTCGTAAAAAAGCATTTTGAGTGAGGCCCGGGCTGCTGCATTAAAGCAGGGATTTACATGGGTTATTCCCTTGAGAAATTAGATAATTTTGACGTATTGTGATTTAAAACTTTCTTTGTTTCTGAGTCTGGGTTATTCTCTCTTACATGGAGTGATGTATCGAATTGGCTACAGGATTTCAGGTCACATCGGCTAAGGACTATTAGTATCTAAATTCTAAATTATGGTCCTTGATGCCATTGTATCTTCTCCCCATCGGAGATCAGGATCAATGAGGAAACAATTCCCAAAAGATGAGTTGGGGAGCTGGTCAACACTTGTTCAGAGGCATAGATTCCTCTTAACAGCTTTGGGACTCTTAGCATTCTTATGTACTATCTACCTTTACTTTGCTGTTACTCTAGGAGCTACAGACACATGTTCTGGCTTGGAAGGAACACAGAGAGCAACGTGTAAACTGCAGCACGCAAGGTCGACTCTATCCCACGGAAAACTCAAATTATTTTAGCATGTTTTTATGGAAAAATCACTGGTTGCTTTTGACATTCTATTTATCATTTTTTTTAGGCAATTTGAGGGTTTTTAAACTTGAGAAAGAAAAATAAACACAATTCATTTATAGTAGATTAGCTAGTGTTGGTATGCTTGTGGGTGTTTATATAAAGGGTTTAATATGTGCAATGGAAATTGTTCTGCAAACCTTATTTGTAATGAATTAATGTTATGAAGAAGCTAATTTTGTCCATGTTGCCATTGTATTTTAACTTCTGAAGTTGGTATGATGCAACAGCTTTTGTCTTCAATGCATTATCATCTCTGAGATGCAAACCATTTTGAAGCTGTGATATTTAATATGTTAACACTTACCTATTTTCAAATTTCTTGTATTACAATGTTTTAAGTTGCAATACTGGCAATTTGGTTTTGCTTTAACACTGAATCAAAGCGTATAAAAGGATAATTTTGTTTCACTTGGCACAAATTCGGATGAATTTCGAATCTGATTTATCTATTTACTTGTTTATTATAAAGGAATAGACATTATTCTTAGGATATTAATGTTTTTTTTTAATTTCTGATATTTTTAAAAAAAATTTACATATACATAAGAATAATTGGTGTTGCTACTATTTCAATTAAAGTTGCATATAATTTTAATATTTATTTTTATAAGTTTATTATATAAATATTTTTATCAACATTATGGGTCTAGTAATTGATACATGAAAAATTTTAAACAAAATGAAAAGTTTGGATAACCATAGAATATTTGTCAAATTCATGAGTGGAGTGGTTTGTCTTTCATGAGAAGGATTAAGGAGGCTAAAATTAGCCAGTCAGAGAATTCAACTGATTGCTATAGTGAATCTCCTTGACCATTCATGCGGGTGAGCCCCTTCTATATACCTTATCGTTATAATGGTGAAGTATTTAATTGAATTGAAATTTTATGTTTTATTTTAAATTTTTATAATAATTTTTCTCTTATAATAGTATATTTGTAGAAATTTAAAATAAAATTATAATTATTTCATACAAGCAAAATCGCTAATTGTAATTTATTAAATAAAAAAGATGTTAATTAAAATATTATTTCATAAAATGTTTAAATTTCATATGAAAAACCTATTAGTTATATTTTATTAAATGAATTAATTTTTAACGAATGGAATTAAAGATATTAATTCAATAAAAATTTCTAATTACATTTTATAGTATGAATTTCATCAAATTTGTAAATTGATTACTTGAATTTAATAATTCATGATTAATTAATTAATTTAATTTGATAACTTAGACGGATTAATTGAACTTGTTAGATTTATGAATTTCATAATGTAAAATAAAAGTAATAATGTATGCACCTCGTATGTATTTTAATTTCCACTTTTCTTTTTTTTTAAACATAATTTTCACTTTCTTCATTTGATGAAAATTCACAATATGAATTTTATAGTAAATTTATAATAACCATCTCTCTATAACAAGTTGTTATAGGTGTATAACAACCATTTCTCTGTAACAAGCACAATTTTCACAAACCAATGAGGCTGTTATAGAGAGGGTTGAATATATATATATTATTTTAGATGATTATTTTATATTTAAATCATTTTGAGTTAAGATTAAATCTGAATGATATGTAATTTAATTTATGTTAGATTCATATCATTTCAAATTTAAATTATTCAGTGTTAAGTATGACTTCTATTTCAATCAAATTTGATAAATAATCTTCTAATTAAACTCTGTTTATTTATTTCAATCAAACTTTGATTAGTCTAGATTATTTTATTATTATTTGACCTATGAATTTAACTTATAAATAGGTTCTTTTACAACCTTAAAAAAAATACACCCATAAAGATTAAAACTCGTAACACTTTAAGAAAATTTTGTGTTTATATTCTGAGGGTTCTTTGTTTTTGGGTTTTTTGGGGTTTAATTTTTATCTCTATCTTTTATACTCTTTGTTCTTTTGCCATTATAGTAAAATTATTTTGCTTGTGATTTTTATCCTCTTTGGAGGGGTTTTTTCACGTTAAATTTCTGTGTTCAATTTCTCAATTTTTTTTCTCAATTTTTACTTGTTCATTGCTTAATCAGGTCGATCCCTAATAAGTGGTATCAGAGCTAATTTGATTTTTGTAGATCAGCCTATAACACCCCTAACCATATCCGTCGCCGGAACAAGGTTATGGAGTATTACCATAATTTACTAATCAAATATAGACATTTCATACGATTTCTAATTCATATAAGAAACTAATCATAATCAATCATAAATATCCCTTATAAGAGCCATCGAGGCCCAAAATATGCATTGGAAATAAGTCGGGATTAAATTTGGTATTCAGACAATTTTCGCAAAATGTTAAAATTTTTCCTAAGTGTAGGGGACACATGCCCTTGTGGCCAAGTCGTGTGGTTTACACGACCAAGAGACACGCCCGGTCTCAGGCCGTGTAGGTATTTGAAATAGGGACACACGACCGTGTTCTAGCCCGTGTCCATACCAGTTTAACTCTCTGACTTGGGTCACACGCCTGTATATTAGGCTGTGTGAGCATACTGGCTTGCATTAAATAGGTGCAGGGTCACACAGCCAGGTCACATGCCCGTGTGCTAGGCCATGTGTCACACACATCTGAGATACACGCTCGTGTCTTTGCCCGTGTGGACGAAAATAGGCCATTTCTAATGCCACTTTTCTCACCCATTTGTCTTCCACCTACTTCAATGCTTTAACATATTCACAAGCCAATTCCAATCATTCCAATCAAGCCAAAACCAAGTTTAATACATTTTATAACACTCCATATGTCCAAGTATTCAATTTCACCTACTCTTATCACATATATGCATATTTTACCAATTATACAAATTCAAATCAATTAATAATAAGCCTATATGATTTCCATCATTTAACTTGTAACACCCCTTACCCGTATCCGATGCTGGGACAAGGTACGAGGCATTACTGAACCTAAACATACACATACATGTAAAAACCGGGCCAAAAAATTTCTTTTAATTCAAACTTTTCAACACATGCATGTTGTCCCTTAATTGGGTCTGCGAAGCCCAAAACATACATCAGGATTAATTTGGGACTAAACTGAGAGCTCTGAGAAGATTCGGGAAAACTTAGAAAATTTTCCCAAGAAACAGGGTCACACGCCTGTGTGGACATAGGGACACGCCCATGTCCTCAGAACGTGTGACTTTCTGTTTATGACGTTAGCATGCAATTCGAACCACACGGCCGGGCCACATGCTTGTGTCTCTAAGCCGTGTCCCTCACACGGTTGAGACACACGACCGTGTCTCAGCCCGTGTGGCTAACACTTAGGCTATTTTTCAAGCCATATTTCTCACCCATTTAATCATTTATCTTCACCAACATTTTAATACATTTATGAATCAATTTAAGGTATTCAACCAAGCCTTATAATTACCATCGTTTGTTCATTTAGTAGCCATATCAATCATGATAAAATCATAATAATTTGAATCTCAAACTTACTAAATACAAGCTATACCAATGGCTAGTTACAATTATATCATTCATAATGTAACAGCCTAGTTTTCAGTAGTATCGGGAATAGAGATTTGAGATCACTAAATTCGACGGGTGAGTTGAAAATTTAACAAATTAATACCTATGAGTCAAATGTGAATATAAGAGCATTTTTGAATTAGTGAATTTGGTGATTTAAAAGAATTAATTAGGTAAATTGGGTCGAGAATGAGGTATCGAGACCTCGACTTCATAAATCGAGCCATAAATATTTTTAGAAATATTTATGGAGTGTCGGTGAGGTAGTAATAAAATTTAGTCAGAAAATTTTGACGTTTGGGTGGTTAATTAAATAAAAAGGACTAAATTGAAAAGGGTGTAAAAGTTGCTAAAAGGATTAAATAGCTCAATTGTCAAATGAGTAAGGACCTAAAGTGCAAATAAGCCCAAAAGAGATATTTTGGGCAGCAATAGCTGAGAAAAATCAGGAAATGGGTGAAATAAGGGCAAAATTAGAAAATTGACAAAATTGGTTAAATAAAAATAGGACTAAATTGGAATATCTAGAATTCTCTTCATTTCTCTTCATATTCATCAGCTGAAAAACAGCCATGGAGGAGGGTTCAAGCTGGTTTTCATACTCTAGCTTCATGTAAGTTTAATTCTTGTTTTCTCCTTGAAATTTTTATGTTTTTGGACTTTTACAATTAGGTCCAACTTACTATTTCATTAGTTTTTGATTCCATGTCTAATTTTTGAAGTTGTTATGGATGAGTGCTGGTAGTATATGATGATTTGGCATGGAATTAGAGCTTTAAATTGTTTATATTCTGATTTTATTGAAAGAATTGAATAGAAAGTGAATGTTTGGGACCTAATTGTAAAAGAGTTTGAAGTTAGAGTTTTATGTGGAAATGAAATAACTTATAATGTATAGAAAAAGTATTAATTGAGAAAATTATCTTAATTTAGGGGTTAATTGAGAAAGGAGTGAATTGTATGAATTGTGAAATTTGGGGTAAAATAGACATCAACATTTTGCACTAAAACTGTTTTGGGCAGCAGCAGTAGTTTAAATTTTAAAAATCACCAAAAATTTTAGAAATCGAATTAGAGGATGAATAAAATATGAAATTAAAGCTTATTGAGTCTAGTTTCTTATAAAAGAAATTATGTAAGCAATGGAATTGTAAATCATGAGATACAATAACTTTTGTGAGACAAGGTCAGAATAATTTCCGGTTCCCCTGTTCTGAATTTGGAAAATCATCAAAAATTAGATAAAAATAATTAGAGGCTTAAATTTATATGTTTATAATCCTGAATGATTATATTTTCAAGAGAAACAAACGAGGACATCATTCCTCATTTACGAGAAGATAATTAATTTTTAGTGAAGAAGGGTCGGAACTGTGAGACAGCAGAACAAGGGAGACTTCAATGAATAAACTGTATTAATTGGCCCAACCAAAAATTATGAAATTTTTATGGTAAGAAGATATATGAGTCTAGTTTCTGGGAAATTTTATGGATCTTAATTTGGAGTGCTGGAGCTCAAGATAAAAATAATTTAGTGACTATGACACAGATGGACAGCTTGAATATTCACATAAGTAGATAGTGAAAATTATGGATAATGTTACCTACAAGTGTGTTGTTTATACTAAGGATGTGGATGGAGAGGAGGAGGACGAAAATATCCAAAAATATATGAATGACTCGTGTATAAATTGATCACATGCCCGATTATAATCGATAAGTGTTGGATTAGAAATGATATAATGTTTTATTTGGTATATTTATTATGAAATTATGATTATCGTTATAATACCTAAATTGAACTTGTGAGTTTATATGGCTAAATTTTAGTGATTATTTGTTAATTTTTATGAATTTTATGAATTTCATGATGTGTTATTTCATATGTATTGATGATAAAATCGTGAATAATGTAAAAGCATGAAAATTGAATAAATGATCAAATTGAGCATTTCAGTTCAGTGACAAGATGAATTGAAGGAAAAGACCGTGGTTGGACTATGGCAACAAGTGATAAGTGATAGCTTCGGCTGCACTTATCTGATCAAGGAAAAGTGAAAGTGATAAGTGATAGCTTCGGCTACACTTATCTGATCAATGACAAATGACAAGTGAAAAGTGGTAGCTTCAGCTACCTGATCAGTGAAAAGTGGTAGCTTCTGCTACCTGATCAGTGAAAAGTGGTAGTTACGGCTACCTGATCAGTGAAAAGTGGTAGCTCCGGCTACCTGATCAGTGAAAAATGGTAGCTCCGGCTACCTGATCAGTGAATAGTGGTAGCTTCGGCTACAAGTGACAAGTGATTTTCGTATAAGACCATATCTGGGATATGGCATCGGTGTGATATATGCTACTGTATAAGACCATATCTGGGATATGGCACCAGTGAGATATGTGATTCGTGTAAGACCATAGCTAGGCTATGGCATCGATATATGAATATGTGTAAGACCATAGCTAGGCTATGGCATCATTATGTGAAGATGTGTAAGACCATAGTTGAACTATGGCATCGAGAAAACGAAGTATTCAATTCCGTAAGACGTTCACTAATTTGACAAAGTTTGGTACATGGAATTATGTGATACAAGGAAGTACGAATTGATAAGATACGAGTATAGAACTTGGTTGATAAATGAATTCATTTGTGATTATATAATTGTTCATATTGAATGTACTGTCCATATGTATTGATAATTCAAATATTTTAATGAATAAAATTCCGATATGGAATAAATTGAACATGAGACAAATAGTTATGAAATTGAACTCGGAATTCATGAAAATGACGGTTATTGATATATGGAGACATGAGACATTGATATATGAATATGGAAAATGTTTGATAAATGTGTTTATTCATAATTATAGAATTATATACCGCATGTGTACTATTTGCATAAAAATGATATTTCAAATACTTTGGTTATTTAAGCTTAAATATGAAATAGTCTGAAATCAAGATAAGTTGTTATGAAAATATATTTAGATTACAGAGATATGGCTGATATATGTTCTATGATTACATAACGTGAAATTGTGTATATATATATATGAGAAATTGAATGAGAATTAAGCCCATACACGTTTCTTGTTATTTATATGAAGTGTACGACTGACAAGGGTGATGAAGTTATAAACAGAGAGTTACACGGGTTGAAAACACAAGCGTGTGACTCTCCAAAGTGTGAAAATTTTCTAAGTGTTGCAAAAGTTTCATATGTTTACGGTTTGGTCCCGAACCACCCTGAATGTATGTTTTGGGCTCGTAGGCCCATATAAGGGACGTTAAACATATGTATGAAGGTTTTTAATTTAGAAAAAATTTTATGGCTGATTTTTTTACATGATTGATCATATTAAGTTTGGTAATGCCTCGTACCCTATTCTAGGCTCGGAATACGGGTAGAGGGTGTTACACATAAGCCAACATTGACTAATCAATTAATATATATTAGTCATATCTCTGTAATTTAAATGTATTTTCATAACAACTTATCTTCATTTCATACTATTTCATATTTGAGCTTTAATAACCAAAGTATTTGAAATATCATCTTTATTCAAATAGTACACATGAGATACATAATTCCATAATTATGAATGAACACATTTATCAAACATATTCCATATTCATATATCAATGTCTCATGTATCCATATATCAATAACCGTCATTTTCATGAATTTTGAGTTCAATTTCATAATTATTTGTCTCGTGTTTAGTTTATTCTATGTCGGAACTTTATTTATTAAATCATTTGAAATATCAATACATATGGACAGTACACTCAAGATGAACAATTATATAATCACAAATGAATTCATTCATCGACCAAGTTCTATACTTATGTCGTATCAACTCGTACTTCCTTATATCACATAGTTCCATGTAACACTTACCAAACTTTGTCAAATTAGTGAACGTCTTACGGAATTGAGTACTTCGTTTTCTTGATGCCATAGTTCAACTATGGTCTTACACATATTCATATAATGATGCCATAGCCCAGCTATGGTCTTACACAGATCACATATCACATATCAATGCCATAGCCCAACTATGGTCTTACACGAATCACATATCTCATTGATGCCATATCCCAGATATGGTCTTATACAGTAGCATATATCACACCGATGCCATATCCCAGATATGGTCTTATACGGAAGCACATAATCACATCTCTCCGATGCCATAGCCTAGCTATGGTCTTATACGCAAATCACATATCACATGTTGCCATGGTCCAACCATGGTCTTTTTCGTCAATTCATTTTAGCCACTGAACGAAAGTGCTCAACCCTGCGTTCCACTCAATTTGAACATTTAGTTCAATTTTCATACTTTTTCAATATTTACAATTTGATAATGAACATATGAAATAAAACATTATATCATTACTAATTCAACGTTTATTGTTTATAATCGGGCATGTAATCAATTTATACATAAGTCATTCACATATTTTTCCTCCTCCTCCTCTCCATCCACATCCTTGGTGTAAATAACACACTTGTAAGTAACCTTATCCATAATTTTCACTAATTACTTATGTGAATATTCAAGCTATCCACCCGTGTCATAGTCACTAAATTATTTATATCTGCAGCTACGGAACTCAAAATTAAGATCCGCTAATTTTCCCTGAAACTAGACTTACATATTTTCTTACCATAAAATTTTTAGAATTTTCGGTTTAGCCAATAAGTACAGTTTATTCTTTAAAATCACCCCTGTTATGTTGTCTGACAGTTCTGACCCTTTTTCACTAAAAATTAATTATCTCTTCATACAGGATTCGAATGATGTTCCCGTTTGTTTCTCTTGAAAATATACTCATTCAGGATTCTAGAAATATAAATTTAAGCTCATAATTATTTCTATTCAATTTTTTTTTATGATTTTTCAAAGTCAGAACAGGGGAACCCGAATTCATTCTGACCTTGTCTCACAAAATTCATTATATCTCATGATTTACAAATCCATTGCTTACACCATTTTTTCTATAAGAAACTAGACTCAATAATGCTTTAATTTCATATTTTTTTCATCTTCTAATTCGATTTCTACAATTTATGATGATTTATCAAAGTTAGTCTACTGTTGCTGTCCAAAATTGTTTTAGTGCAAGCTATTTATTACCATTTCCCCCTAAGCTTTTAATAAATAACAATTTCGTCCCTACTCAATTAGCCTCTAAATTGAGCTAATTTTTCTCAATTAACACTTTATTCTATCACTTTAAACTACTTTACAACCTTTGGAAATCATAATTTGAGCACTAGACTTTAATTCCAAACATTTTCACAATTAGGTCCTAAAATCAATTTCCACCAATTTTACTTGATAAAATTATCATATATCAAAATTAAAGCTTCAATTCTATGTTTATTCATCATATTCTTCCAGCACTCATCCTTAAAAACTTTAAAAATTAACCATGAAATCAAAAACTAATGAAATAGTAAGTTGGACCCAATTGTAAAAGTCCAAAAACATAGAAATTTCAAGGAGAAAGCAAGAATTAAACTTACATGAAGCTAGAGTATGAAAACCAGCTTGAACCCTCTTCCATGGATATTTTTTAGCCGGTGAAAATGAAGAGAATTGAATAGAATTCTAGATATTCCCATTTGGTCCCATTTTTATTTAGTTAATTTTGATAATTTTCCAATTTTTCCCTTAATTCACCCATTTCTTGATTTTTCTCAGCTATTGCCGCCCAAAATATCTCCTATGGGCTTATTTGTACTTTAGGTCGTTCCTCATTTGATAATTGACCTATTTAATCCTTTTAGCAACTTTTACACATTTTTCAATTTAGTCCTTTTTATTTAATTAACCACCCAAACGTTAAAATTTTCTGACGAAATTTTAATACTACCTTATTGATACTCCATAAATATTTATAAAAATATTTACGGCTCGATTTATAAAATCGAGGTCTCGATTCCTGTGATAATAACAAGACGTTCTTTAGAGCTGTGGTATGTTCGCAACACATGCAAGACCAAAACCAATTGGGAACCCTATATCCACCAAATTTCATTTATTCAAACGAGACTTAATATTTATCGGGCATTGTCGAATATGTGATCAATTTCATTTACGTGACAATTTCACAATTCACATACACAACATTCAATTCAAACTTATACAATTTTATTTACACGAACTTACCTCAACAATTGTTCGTGTATGCAAATTCTATTGATTCGACACTTTCTCTTTTCTTCGATCTAACTCCGTTTTGATCTATCCGAATCTATACAAATAAATTTAACATCAATTCAATACAATTCATATTCAATTCAGTCCATTTCACATCTTAGGTAAAATTACCATTTTGCCCTTATACTTTTGATTAATTCCAATTTCGTCCATAGGCTCGGAAAATGAAATTCATGCAATTTAATCCTTATTCTAAGCCTAGCCAATTTTTACATGTAACAATAGCAGCCCATGTATTTCAAAAAGTTTAGAAATTTTCCATGGATTTTCCATCTTTTCAATTTAGTCCCTAAATCATAATTTCATCAAAATTTCTTTTACAAAAGTTGTTTGTCTGTCAACAACCTTTCATTTTCTACCATAAACTTTAAATACTCATCCATGGAAAAATTTTAATTCTTTGATAACTTTGAAAATTAACCCCCGGGATAGCTGGATTAAGTTATTACGATCTCGGAAATATAAAAATTACTAAAAATGAGACAAGAATACTTACCTAATTAGGCCAAATAAGTTTCTCTTTCTTCAATTCTCCATGGTTAGGGTTTCCATCTTTTTAATTTGGGAAAGATGATGAAATAAGATGATATTAGATTTTTATCATCTTTAATTATTTCAATTTCCAATTTAATCATTTTCTTTATTTAATTTTCCATGGATGAATCATCATACTTATCTACTAACTCTTCTTAATGGTCTAATTGCCATATAAGGACCTCAAAATTTGAATTCCGTAGCTAATTTGATACCTATAGCTACTAGAACTCAACTTTTGTAATTTATGTAATTTGGTCCTTTCTATTAAATTAAACATGTAATTGGTAAAATTTTCTTAATGAAATTTTCATACGAAATTTCTATCATAATGGAGACCATGCAATAATATTAAAATAATTTTCCTTTCAGACTCGGATTTGTAGTCTTGAAACCACTGTTTCGATTTAACTAAAAACTGGTTGTTACACAGCCCGTTCAGATATGGCAATAACAAGGTTTGAAATTGAAAAGTTCGATGGTGTCACAAATTTCAATTTGTGGAAATTTCAGATGATGGCAATTCTAGTTCAAATTGGCTTGAAAAAGGTTGTTACCGGGAAAAAACTTGAGAATCTAAATCAAATAGAATGGGAAGAGCTTGATGAAAAGGCCTTGTTGCAATCCAATTGTGCCTTACAAATATAGTATTGCGGGAGATATTGATGGAAAAGACCTCATCCGTCTTGTGGAAAAGGTTAGAAACTTTTTATGCGACTAAGTCTCTAGCTAACCATTTAGTGTTGAAACAACATCTATTTACGTTTCGCATGAACGAAGGTGAGCTTCTTAGAGATCACATCAGTCAATTCATTACTCTTTTAAATAATTTAAAGAATGTTGAGGTTCAGATTGACGATGAAGATCAGGTTATGCTATTATTGTGCTTTTTACCCCTTCATACAAGTCTTTCAGAGAAACCTTGATTTATGGCAGAGACAAACTCTCGTTTGAAGATATGAAGGGTCATTTGTTGAGTAGAGACAAAATTGACAATAAGTTTGGTTCGGATAGCAAGACAGGTAGGCAAGCTTCCGTTTTGGTAGCATAAAAAAAGCAAGACAAAAGGTGTCGCTATTGTAAAAAGTTAGGTCACGTCAAAGCAGATCGTTATAATCACGTCAAAGTAGATCGTTATAAACTGTGAAATAAAAGAGCTGCTGAGAGTAACGAGGAAGATGTAGCTGGTGCTAATTTGACCGATGAGAGTGGTGATGATTTCTTGTTAGTGTTAATGAGCGATAACTCCAAGCTTACGTCCAAGTGGATCCTGGATTCGGGATGTTCTTTCCACATGTGTCCCAATAGAGAATGGTTCTCCATATATAGTTCAGTTGAAGGTGGAGTTGTGCACATGAGAAACAATTTATCCAGTCAGGTAATTGGTATTGGTTCTGTTAAAATTAGGATACACGATGGGACGACTAGGACACTCTCAAATGTTAGGTATGTACCTGATTTACAAAAAGAATCTCATCTCTTAGAGTATTTTAGACTTGAAAGGATACAGAATCAACATCGAGTTGAGCGACATTAAAGTATCTCGTGGAGCTCTCGTTTTGTTAAAGTTAAAAGAATCAACAATCTTTATATTCTGGAAGGTTCTACAATGACCGATGAAATCAGACGTTCATCGTCTGTTACGGAGTTGAAGTCAACTCGTTTGGAGCGAAGACAACTTGGTCATAGGAGGGAAAACGGTATGACCGTTTCGTTGAAGAGATGTTCTCTTTTGGATGCAGGTTTTTAAAAGTTAGGACATTGTGTTCGTAAAAATAAGACCCGGTTTAGTTTTGATTTGGTAGTGTAAAAGTCGAAGGCCAGAAGTCTTCCAGTTTCTAAGCACATATTCGACTAAGTTAATTCTTTGTATAGTTCAAGATAGGCTCGTGGCGGGCTTTGACAAAGATGGCGTAGTGGAAATATTAGTTAAGGTGGAGATTTGTTAAGTATAACTCCTATTTTAGTCAAATTTGAGAAATAATCTTCTAGTTAAACTCCGTTTATTTGTTTCAATCAAACTATGATTAGTCTAGATTATTTTATTATTATTACCTATGAATTTTATTATAATACTTTTAGAGAATTTTATGTTTATGTTTTGAAGGTTCTTTGTTTTCGGGTTTTTTGCGGTTTAGTTTTTATCTTCGTCTTTTGTTCTCTTCGTTCTTTCGCCATTATAGTAAAATTATTTTACCCGTGGTTTCTATCCTCTTTGGAAGGGTTTTTCACATTAAATTTATGCGTTCAATTTCTTAATTTCTTTCGCTATTTTTACTTAGTTACTAATTCATGATCTGGCATGTACAGAATGAAAACTTCATTCTCGATTCTACGAGAATTTTTATGAAAGCCTTTCATTTGCTTCTCTTCGATGGAAGTTTTATTTTCCCAGAATGTATCCTAATTGTTCGTTTCTTAATCGAGTCGATCTCCAATGTTCACATTTTTCTTTTGTTTTTGCCATTCGAGATTTTAGGTTCAATTTAAATAAAATTTTAAAAAATATTTGATTAAGTTATCTCCATTTAAAACTTATGGATATATAAAAAATGAATAATGAATATTAATAAAAATTAAAATAAAAATTAAAATGAAATTCGTCCTTCTAATTTAAAATTGAATACTTATTTAACCTAAATTTCGGAATTATAAATATTTGTTTTGCAATTACATTATACTCATGCATTTCAAAACAATAATTACCATTATTTTTATTCAATGTGGTTTGGGATTTTTTTTTCCCAATTTTGCTCTCACTTTTTGCACAATCGTAATTTAATCTATGTATTTTTATTTTAAAAATTTAGTCTATTTACTCATTTTGTTCAATAATTAAAGTCAGGGTTTCGTTAAATTAGATGGCTTGACATTTTCAAAATATGGAAGCTTTTCATTTTTTAGTTTTTCGGATAAGTGTTGAACAACTTTATAATCCCCAAATTTAGAACCAGAAACTCACACTAGTAGATTCAACATTTTTACTTGGCCTTCCACACAAGTAATATTGGCCATATACGCAGTTTTCTTTTAATTTAAAAATGTAATATAATTTCATTTAATGAAGTGGTTTAACAGTATCAATTCCAAAAGAATTTAGACTATAATTAAATCATCTTTTTGGATGCTTTCATTTTTATCATTACTACTACATTTGATAGAAGTATTATTTATTCACCATGTTTTACTATATAAGTTAGCAACTATTTGTTTTGGGAAAAAAATATTTTTTTATTACTTAATTTGAAGGTCTTCTATTTTTACAAGAGTTTTTATGACTTTTTTTTATAAAAATAATATTAAAAATTAATTAATTAATTACAAAAATGAGATGAATTTTTTTTTTCTGAAAATGGATTATTTGGTACAATACTCGTTGGTGAATTTTGTTTTTGAAAATGGATTATTTGGTACAATACTCGTTGGTGCCGCTTGACACATCGGCGACACCACCCCACTTTTTAACAAATCATGCAACAATCATCATGTTTTTTTCAAAAAAGAATTTTTTATTGGTGTTGTCACTGTGTCAGGCAACATCGGTATGTATTTGTGAAAATACGAGTATAAACAATGAAAAAATATGAAAAAACTTGATTTAAAAAAAAAAAGACCTATGAAAAAAGCTGAAATGAAAAAAAAGTAATTTGTAATAGTGCCTTTTTTTTTCAAAAAAAGAATTATATAAAAAAAAGCTGTGGAATTTTGCGTAGGTGTTGCTGACGTCAGATGGTGTTACCAATGTGTCAAGTGACATCGATTAGAAAATTCAAGTCCCACGATATTGTCAGGCAGCACCGCTCCCTTATATAGACCTCTATCCCTCGATCAAAATACTGTTTGTGTGTTTAAAAGAGTTATAACAAAAAAAAAAGTTTAGTAATATAGGAGAGGAAAAAAATTGATTTAACAAATTGGGAAAGAAAAAAAGAGTTATTAGAAATCAAAATTGAATATCAACATAAAAAAGAGTTATAAGGTTAGTTTGTAATTATTTTTATATAATTATATTATATTGATAATTAGTAATATGATATACAAGTTATATTATTTGATAAAAACTTTTTTTTGTTGATATAAAATGGTATGAATTGTTTTAATAGGAACTAAATTTTTTTAATTTATTTTATAGATTTAGTATCGAAGATGAATAACCAATTCTTCATATACGTTCATTTCGACTCAACCAATTCTTTGTATATTTGAGTCTCACCATCAAATAAGAATATGGATTCACAAGAATGTAAAAGTTGATGATATGAAACAAAATATTAGTGTGAAGATTGCTCGACGTTATGGGAGGAGCATGTTAAGATAGTTCTACAAATTTTTAGTTTGTAAAATCTGTGCAAATATACAGAGATGAAACTTGTAGATGATGATGATGTGGAGATTATGATCGCACTTTGTTGCTCGTATAGAAATTTTGAACCAATTGAGTTTTTCGCTGAGTTAGCAGATGTTGAGTCAGTTCAAAATGTCACTTTATTAAATCAACATTTAGACTCGTAAATGGAGGTTTTGAGAGCGTATGTAGATAGGCGATAGCCAGTTCACAGGTTTGACTTTGATCTAAATGTTGGGTGGATAGAAGCATGCAATTATAGAGTGACATCGACATGGGCTGGGAATCCACACAATGCTTCGACTATGCATAAAAACTATAATCCGAGTCCCCATTTATAGATACACCTGTTGGTGATTGGTACCAATATAAATGGTCAAGAAGAACCTAACAATAGTTGTGGTTTTGATCATGAAGGTGAAGATTTCAGTGGCCCCGATCTCGATGAGGTCTCGAATGATATCGACGATGATAATTTATATGCCTCTTCGCTCAGGAACTCGACTCATAGCATTGTCATACGTAATGACCTAGGGGCCTACATGTTCAGCGTAGATCCCGATGTATACACCTGAGTTTCTTAAATACCCAAATATAATAACTTCTTACAGATTGGCGGCTAATTTCGAATTAAAAGAGTTTTTCATAGGTCATCAATTCGCAAACAAGGAGGAATGTGTATTTGCCATCAAGTGGTATTAACATGAAAATGTCGGTGGATTACAAAGTCATTGTATCTAAACTGTCATTATATATTGAAGAGTGTTGGAGTTCTACAGAAGATTGCAACTGATGGGCACGAGCTACATTGATCCAGAGGTTGCAACTGTGGGAGATACGGATGATGTAAGATTATCGAAAACTTGATGTGAAAACAATCTGTAGCTTCATCATGCCATTGGTGAAAGACATGCCCACCATTCTTGTATCAGTCCTAATTATCGACATACAATCCCGGTTTAAGTACAGAGTGTCATACATGAAAGCATGATAGGCTAAATAGATGGCCATGGAGCATTTGTACGAAGATTGGGATTCATACAATGAACTTTAGGGGTGTTTAGTCACGATGCATGAGTATGTGTTAGGGACTATGGTTGAGTCGTAGACGCTGCCTTCTTATGGCCTAGATGATGAACTACAATCGGGGAAAAAAAATTCCACCACCTGTTTTAGTCATTCGATCCATGCATTAGGGCCTTTCCCTAACGCAAGCCATTTGTGCAGGTTGATGGGACTTAACTTGTAACAACCCATTCTAGTGGTGTAAAAAATAGTGGTTTCAGGACCACAAATCCTACGAGTGAGTCCGTAAATATTATTATTTAATATTTACTAGTCAAATATAGTATTTTGAATTTTGATTTGATTATTTTTGTTAATTGAACTAATAGTTAAGTACAAGTGATTTGTCTTTAAGTAAAGTGGTTTTGTAAAATAAGGTATCGGGACCTCATTTCAACAAACCGAGCTTGAAAATATTTTTATTAGATATTTACAGGGTTTCCATATAAGTGTATTGAAGTTTGGTCTAAAAATTTTAGTGATTTGTTAGTTAATTAAAGAAAAAGGACTAAATTGTAAAACCTGCAAAGTTAATCACTATTAGTTTATTTGTTCTAAATAATTATGAAATCATAATAAAATGGATTTATATGGTAATTTAACCATATTTAAAGTGTTGGACAGTATTTATATATCTTTTAGTTAAAAATATATAAGAATTAATGACATTTTGGTAAATTAATAAAAAGATTTATTAAGATATAATAATAAAACATAACTTTATCTTCTTCAATTTGGCTATTAAAATCGAAACTCCATACCTAGAGAAACCAAGCTTTGGCCAAGACTAATTTCAATTTCATGGTATGTTTAGTCATTTTTATGTTTTTGAGTTTGTTGTAGCTTAATCTAGCTAACCTAGAGACTAATTCGTAAAATTTTTAAATGTTTTGATTTATTCCATTGATGAATTTGTTGATGATAGATTTACAAGCATGATTGTTAAATAGGATTATTTTGTAAAGTGATTTTGGTTAGTTTTAAAGTTTAAAGACTAAATTATTAAAATAGTAAAGTTTCATGAAATTCTTGTGAAAAATGATAAACATGGGCTTTATAGGGACTATATAAAATTCAGCTAGCATTGATTTGGTTAAATTGATATAGATTTGGAAGTTTTGGGATTAGGGACTAAATTGAATAAAAGGTGAAGTCTAGGGTAAAAATGTAAAATATCGATAAAGGATCAAATATGTGAATTTAAGTATTTTAAAGTAATTTAATTGGAGAATTGAATTAAATTATTATATTTAGATCAAGAAACGGATCAGTCAGTTGATAATAGCGGGAAAGGAAAAGTCGTTGAGTAGTCGTCGTAGAGATGTCGGTAACTACTGTGTTTTTAGTAAGTTTGTAAATTGGTTAAACTAATTAATTGTTGTTTTTTTTATTTAATACCTATTATGTATGTTGTGATTGAGTTTATTTTCTTGATAAATGGTAAGTGGTGAAATGGATTAAGTTACAATATTAATTAGATTAAAAGTTATGTTTGAAAATAGGAAACTACATGGATAAATTCTTGTGATGAAAGAATGTGTATATAATTAAATGATATAGATATGAAACATGACCTGTATAAACCTTGTGAATGCTTAGAATACAAATAACATGTCATTAGGGTTATTACCGTTTTGGGTGTCCTACCGATAGCTAAAATCCTGCATTTGTTGCAAATTCTTCACAGTCGTGTGAGCAGCATCATGTAGCTTAACATCTAGACCCATAACTCATGTGAGCAGGCACATTTCACAGCTCATGCTAGCATTTATAGTTACAACTTTGTGAGCATTGTTCCTACGTATCCAATGCTATTTCATTTTGGTTCATCGGGTGAAAAACGAATAAATTAGATTGGTTTATGGAGATAGATATATGAAAGCGGAAATTTGATATGGATATTTGAAAGGAATTGAATTATCATGGCATGAAATGTTATTTATTAATTGAATGCGAGTTAGCATATGTGTTACGTTGTACAGTAACTTTGTTGATATTAAACGATCATGACTAACCATTTGACATGGTAGGGAATGTGAAACATGACAAGAAATAGTAATTTGCATGTTAATTTCAATTGGTATGCATTTAAATGATAGATATGTTGTGTTTAATTATTCGAACTTACTAAGCTTACCTTGTTTTTGTTTTTCTTTCTTGTAGATCGTCAGATTTGAGCTGTCGATTGGATTGCTTTTGGAGATCACACTATTCATCAACTCTTTTGGTAGCTATATACTTATTTCGACCCAGTTATGAGTGGCATGTAGATAGGGTTATGATATAAATATATATTATAAGTATTTGGTTATGTTTTGAGCCTTTTGGTATATGAACCAATGTATAAGTGATAAGTTTCAATGGTCGTGTTGATGGTTGTGATGGTGTAAATCTATTTGGTGTTGTTTATGCTATCTTGACAAAGAAATGTGCAAAAATTTTGGTCATTTAGTGAATTTAGTTTCATGAATGTGAAAATGATAAAATGGTGATAAATTTGATGGTTGAATAAGTATGGAATGTTAGATTTGTATACTTATCTTGATCATTTGTGGTGAAATGGTCATTTTGTTTTGGTAACTTATGAACTTTGGTTGAGTTGTGTTTGCATTTGAAAGTTCGGTATTAATGGATGATTTTAGCACTTGTTACTTGTGGTTTAGAAGATGAATATATAAACATGACAAGTTAGTTATGTTTTAGTTTGGATGGTTAAAGTTTATGTTTGAATCAGGGTGCCAATGAAAGCATATTGGTTAGACATTTTGGTTGGATGTTATTTGGCATGTTTTGGTACATTTTGAATAGGTTTAAGTGATGATAATTGCATGGTTTGGTAACTAAGGAAAAATAGGTGAAAAGGCCTGTGTTTGAAGGTATTTTTGGGTGTACACGACTTGTGACATGGCCTGCCACATGGTCGTGTGCCCCATATGGTTGCATGACACAACCCTGTGGCCTATTTGATTTTGGTATAGGTTTATCTATACTATCATAGAAAGTTACATAGCCTGGGGACACGGTCGTATGACCCTAAATTACATGGGTACAATTTGTTACACGATTTAGCCACATTACCATGTCCTTGAGCCACATGAGCTAAGTTCTATCACACGGTCCCCTTACCCATAGTTAACGTCGGGACAGGGTTCGAGGCGTTATTGGACTTAAACATACACATTCAATTAAAAGCAGGGCCATAAAATTTTCATTTAAACCAAATTCATCCATACATGTGCCAACCGTCCCTTACATGGGTCTACGAGGCCCAAAACATACATGGAGGGTGGTTCGGGACTAAACCGGGAACTTCAGAACTTTTTCAACACTTAGAGAAAATTTTCTCATTTTGGAGGGTAATACGCCCGTGTGGGCAGGCCATGTGGTCACACACGCCCATGTGGCTTGGGACACGCTCGTGTCCTCAGCCCGTGTAAGTCTCTATTTATGACATCATGCACAAAATGTGGTCACACGGCCAAGGCACACGCCCGTGTCCTTAGACCGTGTGGCAAATTAAATTCCAAAATCAGGTGTAGACTGCTTGGGCACACGCCTATGTCTTGAGTCCGTGTCCCTCACACGGCCGAGATACATGACCGTGTCTCTACTCGTGTGTTTACTACTGGGTATTCTGATTTGCATTAACTAGGGTGCAGGGGACACACGGCCGGATCACATGCCCATGGGGCAAGCCGTGTGTCACAAACAGTCTAGACACACGCTCGTGTGTCAACCTGTGTGGGCAATTTTAAGGTTATTTTCCAAACCAATTACCACCCTTATTTGTTCAAACACATATATGGCTTCAATGACTTAAACACTCATAAACATAACTTATGCATGACAACTTCTCATCATATTATACTTGTTTAAGACTCCCTATTATGACAAATCAAATCTTCCAACACACATATACAAACAAACAATATTTCTTAGACTTGCATGCATGCATTTTCATACCATCTTATACACACACATGACATTCATCAACATACTATCATCAATGACTATAGGCCATATCATAATGGAATTGGCACATACATACATAGATAAATAAGTTTACAACCTAATAATCATTATGAGTTATATCTCATGGCTATATATAAAATGAATCAACTATAATTATGAGCCAACAGATTTGGCTATACCAATATGGCATATATCAAAAAGACCAAGTCCCTATACATGCCATACACAAAATGTTAAGACTAACTATACCCAAATAATCCAATCGATAGTCTGAACGTGCCTCCGACGTACTTTGATCCCCGAGCTAACTTGGCGATACTATAAGAAAATGGAAAAGAGAGGGGTAAGCATAAAGCTTAGTAAGCTTGCATGTAATTAATGAGCACTAAGAATATGCATTTTCATACACATGCATAACATAACTTGACTCATCTTATTCTCAATAATCATTGTAGTCATACCCAACCTCATTCAATTTACATAATGTTCAATAGAACTCAAGAACATAATTTCCTTATTCTCCTCTTACCGAAGATTTATCATTCGTAATCTCAATAACTACGAGCTTGGCGTACATACCTGTACCCTTTCAACATGATCATACCTCATCATTTCCTTGACAAATCCTTAGACTACCCGTTAAACCACTTGGAATAATAAATATACTCGGGATTATCATACACACATTAAGATGCCAATTCTATATCCCAGACGTGGTCTTACTTGGGATCTCACATCTATGCCATATCCCAAATATGGTATGAAAATCTTATTTTGATGCCATGTCCCAGACGTAGTCTTACATGAAATCTCATATCAACGCCATATCCCAGATATGGTCTTACATGATAACACATAACAATGCCGATGCCATATCCCAGATATAGTCTTATACGGGATCTCATCAACCTAAATGTCATGATATTTGTACCTTAAGTATTCCTAAGGTTCAATCGGCTTTCATCACCTCAATTCTTTGTCGGAAAACATCAATAATATTTACCAAGACAATTATACAATTCATGCAACATTAAATGCTAAATACATAATGAAATGCTGTATCAATTCCACACAAACTTACCCCAGTACAAAAATATGGTCAATTTATTTGATTTAGTCCAAGATCTTGCTAGTTCCTCGGTTTAGGCCCGGACTCCATTTTTCTTGATATGTAGATGGTTTATTTTGCTGAAAATTTCAAGCTCCCATGGAGGTTTTCCTCTCTAATTTTCGGTAAAGAAGAGATGGAGAAGAAAGATGGCCATTTGTTTTATTTTATTAGTTTTTGCTTTTGTCATCAAATGCCAACCTATACCAAATTTTGACTTTTTTTTACTTTTCTTCTCCATGGACATCCATTCACACATATAATGGTCTATTTACTTGTTAAGGACCTCAACCCTTAAGTTCTATAGCTATTTAACATATTTAGCTAATAGAACACAACTTTAGCATTTTACGCGGTTTAGTTCTTTTTCACAAATTAAGCATTCAAACGGTAGAATTTCCTAACAAAATTTTTACACAATCATATTATCATGTTGTAGACCTCAAAAGAATATTAAAATAAATTTTATAACCTCAAATTTGTGGTCTCAAAACCACTGTTCTGACTAGGCCCAAAATCGGGGTGTTACACAGTCTTGTGACCATTGTTTTCACTTTTTACCTGAATTATTGTAAAAGTTTCAATTTAGTCCAAATTTTTTCCCGGGTTGTTTTAAATGTTTCATATGCTTGATTTAAGTTTGGATATGATTGAATTTATTGGAAATGATAGTAATTTTATTATGAATTGAATTGTTTGGTTATTTATGTCAAGATAGTGAATAATGTTAAAGTTTTATAGTTGTAATACCTTACAGCTCGGGTGAAGTGATCGGACCGAGTATTGGATGTTATATGACTATACATAGATCCTCCTTATTGTGGTTGCATAAGACAGTAACTGGAATGTACTACTGATAGCCTTTGTTATTTTGGATTTTGAGAACATAGAATCATGGCAACTAGACGAAATTTCGGAGGCATGTTGTTAGAGTAGACAATATTAACATCATTCCCAATCGATCAAAGGGGCTAATTATGGTGATTAAGGGTTTCGATGTTATGTGGATATCCGTTTACTGCATACACCACATGCAGTTAACTTCTATAGGGACTTCAAGAATGCAAATTGGCGTAAACAAGTCGTGAACATGGGTAATTCTTCATTTTTTAATATTTTGAATACATTTAGACACTAAAATGAATGATAACATGTCTTATCGGAACACATAAGTAGGGTATGAGTTAGAACAATGCTGTTTTAGACAGAGGTTGGCGAGGCTCCAGGCTGAAATTAACAGTGAAACAAATTGTTATTTATAGGAGTGGTTCAGTAGCATGGAGTTATACCAATAGGCTCAATGTTTTGATGATGAATCTAGCTACTGTCATATGATCACCAACCTCGTAGAGGCTGTTAACTCTGTTTTAAAGCGTGCATGTCATTTTCCAATTTCAATTGTTTTTTTAGCTTTATTCTACAGGCTGACATTGAAACAATCAAAGCAGATGGAGGCGAGACACATTTACTGCGAGAAGGTTAGGAAGGCGATAGATGTCAATGTACAGAAAGCGAGGTCAATGAATGTAGAACTATATTTTTGGCACTTAGAAACTTTTAGGGTGACAGTCCATCGAACGTCTAGCAAGTATCCCGACTAGGTCCTACGGAGTTGATTTTCAAAATAGGCAGTGCGACTGCAGGAGGTTCTAGACTTTTTGGTACCTGTGTGCACATGCTAATGTTGTAACACCCCTTACCTGTATCCGGCGCCGGGACAGGGTACGAGGCATTACCAAACTTGTTCTTATACATTCATGCAAAAATCGGGCTATAAATTTTTTTTCTTCAAAACAACTTCAATCATACATACACAATTTGTCCCTAATACGGGTCTACGAGGCCCAAAACAACCATTGAAAAAGATTCAGGACTAAAATGAGGATTTTAGAAAAGTATGGGAAATTTTCCCTAGTAAATACCCACACGGCCGTATGAGAAAGGGGACACGCCCATGTGCTCTTGACACACCCGTATCTTCCAGCCGTGTAACTCTTTGACTATGACGTCAGCACCAATTTAGGGTCACACGGCCATATCACACACCTGTATGGCCAGACCATGTGGTCAATTAAAAATAAATGAATTTTCATAAAATGGTGTAGACTTCACACGACCAGAGTGCACGCCATGTGGGTAGGTCGTCTCTCTCACACGGCCAAGACACACGCTCGTGTCTTAGCCTGTGTGTTTACTACTGGGCATACTGACTTGCAAAATTTAGGTGCAGGGGATACACGACCATTCAACACGGCCGTGGGGCAGACCGTGTGTCACACACGGTCTAAACACATGCCCGTGTGTCTACCCGTGTGGACCATTGAAAGGCTATTTTCCAAGCCATTTGTCACCGTCAATCATTCATACACTCAAAAAAATTTCATAGCATGCAACATGACATATTTAGACACTTAAATATTCAACACCATGGCACTCTCACCTCCTCATAATGTCATCCTATTACATATTCATTTAGTCACACCATTTGGAAGCATTCCACACTAATTTCATGCATAATCAAATTTGTTACCATAACCTCAAATTTCACATTCATGACTATGGTCATCTTAAGCCATTAAGTCATTCCTCATCTTTTAGCATCGAATCCATACTTCATCATACATTTACCAAGCAATAACATATTACATCATCAAGACATTAACACATGCATGCATGGGTGCTTAGATTACAACCCAATAATCAAATATAAGCTATATCATATGGCTACTACAAAATGAATCATCAACATCATAGGCCTTCACAATTTGGCCAAATAGCATGACACGTATCACAAAATGACCAAGTCCTCTATACATGCCATACTCAAAATAGCAAATTCACTATACCCAGTAATCTTTTGATAATGTGATCGAATACTCCGAAAGCTTCCAATCCCCGAGCTTCTTTGGTGAAACTACAAAGGATAGAAAGAGAGGGGGTAAGCATTAAAGCTTAGTAAGTCCATACGCAAATAATATGCAATGATAGTAAACCATAATCATACAAGGACATAATATCATTACCACAAAGATTATTCATCATCCAATCATTTTAGCTCCTTTATCAAGTGTCCATGTATATACTTTCTCATCACATATCATCTTTTATCAAGGCATTATTCATGGGTTTAGCGTACATACCTCTACTCATCGTAGTATATCATATAACCATACCTCTTTAACATGCCCTCCTCGAGACTTTCATTGCATTACCCGTTGAACACTCAGAATACTATTGGATACGCGAAAAACTTGCACATAAGTGCCACATATACATACGTAGCCAGAGCTACCTCATATCATGTAACGCTCGCAATGGAGCTACTCACGAGATTGCTCATATAAGCTATTGGTCAAGGTGTAACTACACGGGCTGCTCGCACAAGCTGTCAGGTATCCAACTCACTCAAGGATTACCTAGCCATTGGTAAGACACACAAGACCATTGCCCGGAACCCAATTACATGTATCGCACCCATTATGAACTCGGACCAACTCAACGAGCTCGGATGCCACATGTATCGTTTCAATTATGAACTTGGACCAACTCAACGAGCTCGGATGCCATATACATATCACGAACCTAGACCTACTCAATGAGTTCAGATTTCTTAATTCCTAGTGACATGTCACTTGTATCCTAGACTATTCCTAAGGTTCAAACGGGGTTTTCCTCACATGTACATAACATCTCCGTCGTACTTGCTCGTAACGTCGTGGATAACGACCAATATCATTCATATTTACAAAGTTACCATTAGGCATAGCATTTATAATATTGATAAAATATTTATCACATAATGGCAACACATCAAAATATAATACATTGTCATATTATTTACACATGTACTTACCTTGGTACAAAATGATGATAATCGAGCCTAATCATCGTATACTTTATTCTTTCCTCGATCAAGAACCGGTTCACATTTTTTCTTGATCTATAATGCCAAATTTAACTTGTTTATTAATCACATTATTCAAATCAATCCATAATTCATGCTTTGGTAAAATTACCTTTTTACCCCTATCTTTTCACTTATTTACAATTTAGTCCCTAAGCTCGTAAAATGAGATGTATGCATTTTCTTGGTTACCCAAGCCTACCCGAACCTATACCATGCTCATATCAGCCCAAAATTTCCTTTATTTCACATTTTTACTGCTTACTTTTACACTTTTACAAACAAGTCCTCATTTTAGATGTTTTCACTAAAAATCACCTAGTAAAAGATGTTTATCATGCATCAAACATTCATATTCCTCCATCAATTATCAAGACACATGCACATTACACATGGGTCAAATTTCATACATGAATCCTAGCTCAAAATATAGCTAGAAATGGGTAGATCATGCTTCAAAGACTTCAAAAATAGAAAGAACATTAAAAACGGGGCTAGGAAGCACTTACACTCAAGCTTAAAATGTTGAACAAAACCCTAGCTATGGCTATTGAGAAATTCAGCTAGCACTTGAAGAAGATGAGTACATTTTTGCTTTGGTTTTCCCTTTTTATTCTTTTAATTACCAAATGACCAAAATGCCCTGAAGGCATTTCTTTTAAATTTTTCCTATGCATGTCCATTTTTTTCTAAAATTATAGAAATTGGTCAAATTGCTAATTAAGACCTTCTAATTCATAATCTAAAGCAATTTCATGCTTAAAGCTTCTAGAATACAAGTTTTGCATCTTATTCAATTTGGTCCCTAAAGTGCAATTAGACATTTTATGCATAGAATTTCTTCAAGAAACTTTCACATAAGCATGCATTCACATCATAGACCTCATAAGAATCATATAATAATTATTTCTATCTCGAATTTATGGTCTCGAAACCACTATTCTGACTAGGCCCTAATTCGGGATGTTACAAATGTCAATTGTAAACTATATATCGATGATGTATACATGCTGGAACACATGTTACCTATTTTGGAAAATGAGTTCCCAATTTATGGGGTGTCTCAACATGGGAAGTGCCTCCGCTTACATTCAAGTTGCTCCTAGACCTAGGGCTACGTACGATACTCAAAGGTCTCTTGCATGTCACTAGGATTTATGGTGACATGAAATTGAGGGAGATGAGCGAACCCAAATGTTGTGGTCTATGCTGAATAGTTTTTCATAGTCAAAATAAGTGCTTTCATCGAAACTACCATCCTAGACACTCGTCACGGTTGGAGGGAATATAAATTTATGTACTTGATGTGGAAATGTATCTTAATTATCTTCTAGACCCTTGTACATCAATTATCACTATTCTTTATCTTTTGTTTCTTAAGACAAAATGTCAATTCAACTCACAGGTTAAAGTTTTACTCAAAAATAAATTTTTATCAATTCAACCGACTTTTTCCACTTTTTTTTTGAAATAAATCGACTGATGCATTAAATATGGAGAGAGATTAAAATGGTTAAAAATCCTTTACCCCGCATTAGCCCTATAATTGTTCTACAAACATTAGTTGATTTGGGGGTACCTCCGGTGAAATAAAAGAATCAACGCACTTAATGAAAAACTTAAAGATTAAGCAAAACAAAAACACATCTAAAAGAACCTTTTATCTTCTCCAAACATTTTCCATACCCCTTTCCTGCATTAGTAAAATTGTCGGAGCAGATGGGATCCATCGCTCATTGCTGCTATCTTTTATAAGCTTCCCAGCTCTTCTGTAGTCACTAAGTTCACCGAAAATCAACCACCAATCCACATCTAGAATCAGAATCCACCGCGCCTGCTTGCTTGCTTCAAATCTTCCCCTATCACAGTTGATACATCTTTCCACTTCTTTTGGGAATTCCTCCATCCAGTATCCAGGTGCATCGTATTGGTGTTCTTCCACTGCCAGTGTATGTGCCGTTTCATTTTCCATCCACAGTATGCACCGAATGTTAACTTTCTAAACTTAAATGCTCTTTTTTTTATTTCTCTAATTGGATTTCCAATATTTGATTTATCATTTTCTGTAGATTTTAGCTTCTTGATCAAAGATAAAGCGTCCCCTTCCGAATAGACCTCTCTAAATCCCAATTCTTATGCAAAAATAACAGCATGTAGACACGCCCTTGCTTTTTCCATAGTCGGATTAAAAATATTCTTCTACGGAAATACACGATGCCATCATCAATCCTTTTTTTATTTCTTACTTTAATCCCTGAAATATATCTTTTTAACTATTTTTGATAAGATGCATCAAAGTTGACTTTAATTACTCTAGTGGCTTTCGACTATCACAATTTGGTCTATGCTTGAAATCAGTTAACTCCCCCAATTGCTCAAAATCGATGCTTGCCTATTTGACTTGCTATTAAAGCCAAACTCATTGTCGAGTTTGTTTTTACTCAACAGATAACCCTTCACATCCTCGAATGAGAGATTATCTTTGCCATAAATCAGGGTCTCCTTGAAAGACTTTTATGAAGGGGGTAAAGAGCACAATAATACCATAGTCTGATCTTCATTGTCAATCTGAACCTCAACATTTTTTAAATCATTCAAAAGAGTAATAAATTGACTTATGTGACCTCTAAGGCGCTCAATTTCATTGATGTAGAACGTGTATAGACGTTGTTTCAACACCAATCGGTTAGCCAAAGACTTTGTAGCGTAGAGGGTTTCTAACATTTTCCATAAGGTGAATATTGTTTTCTCCATCAAAACCTCCTACAGCATATTGTTTTTTAGATATAATTGAATTATGGATAAATTTTTTTATCTAACTTATTTCATTCTAATTTATCCATGTCTGCAGGTTTCTTCTCTATAAGAACCTTCTCAAGATCGCTTTGAATCAGAATTGCCGTCATCCAAACTTGCCACAGATTAAAATTTGTGATGCCATCAAACTTATCAATATCAAACCTTGTTATTGCCATCTCTGAACGGGTTGAATGTGAAAATTGAACTAGTTTTGATACCAGTTTGTTGGGGATAATCCTGATTAAACAGTGAATAAATAAAATAACAAAGAAATTGAAAAGATCAAACACAAATATTTCATGTGGAAAAATCATTCCGACGAGGATAAAAACCATGAGAAAAGATAATTTCACTATAGCCACAAAAACGAAAAATACAAAGATGAAGATAAAACTAAATCCCAAAACCTGAAATAAGAACCCTCAAAACGTAAACATAAAATTCTTTGAAAGCTTGTAAAAAATAATAGTTAAATGTGTAATGGGTTATTTTTCTAGGGTGGAAAAAGGGCCTATATATAGGCTAATTTTGTAGATAAAATAATATTAAAATAACCTATATTAATCAGAGTTTAAATGGGAAACTAATATTAAAAGAACCTCTACTAATCAGAGTTTAAATGGGAAACTAATATTAAAGTAACCTATACTAATCAAATTTTAAATGGGAAACTAATACTAAAATAACCTATACTAATCAAAGTTTAAGTAAGAAACTAAAAACAAAGTTTAACTAGGAGAAAAAAAGTAAAAAATACGAGACATAACTCCAAACGGTGAGTGTCATGGAATCAGTTAAGAACTTCTTGCTCAAGTTGTTCCCAACTATTAATCATTCCAAGTTTAAGATCAATGTATCAATAAGAGGCATTTCCTTTTAATGACCGAATGAACTAATTCACTATGAGATCTCCATAAATACAAACATTATTATAGATTTCTATAAAGCGCGTGACATTTTGACATGAATCTTTTGCTATTGAATTATTGGAACTTTATAGGTTGATAATTTTCGGGCATCTTCAAATGATCAATCCTCTAAGTAAATGACATTGTGTATATGTATAAAGACGGAGAACACTTTTAGCTTGATCCTTGATTGCTTCCTTGATAAGCTCCTTAAGCTGATTGTTGGTAAGGGATTGGTTATTTCCATTCAAATATTCCATTTTAGCCATCATACGAGCAATTTGATCATCCTTTCCTTTGATGCTTATTGCAATGGATTCCATAACTTTTGCAATAAAAACCCCTTATTAGTGTTAGTTGTGATCATAATCATTATGTCCAACTTTGATGATGAGTTTAGTGAAGTGTTATTGTTGATATTTCTTCCTTTAGCTTATGAGTTTGGAAAGACTTGAGGTTTAGATTTCTAATGAGTTTTTTTAAAAGGAGTCATTGCAATTTTAATGAACTTGATCTTGAAGAAAAGAGATGAAAGGAAAAATTTGTCCACCAGGCATGCTAAAAAATTGTAAACACAAATTTCGGATTGAGGAACCTAAAAAATTAGAAAAATAAAACAATTTTATTTATATTGGTTGAATGTAATGGAATAGAGGCGTAATAGTATTCTTGTGTTTGGTTGAATGAAATGGAGGTGTAATAGCATAAGAGAAAAAACTAAAATGACTAGAATACCCTTAGCAGAAATTTGTTTAGGTAAATGATTATTGTTATTGTTATTAAATTTTAATAAGATTATTAATATCAATAATAAATAATTTAATCATATTTTAACATAATTATTATTAAATATATTTTAATTAAAATATATAATTTAATAAAATTCTTAATAATCAATATTCTTATATGAATTTCATATAATAATATATGATACTATAAAATATAATTTAACATGATTATTATTAAATATATTTTAATTAAAATATATGATTTAATAAAATTCTTAATAATCAATTTTCTTATATGAATTTACTAAAATCATAATATATGATACTATAAAATATAATTTGAAATAATTATTATTAAATATATTTTAATTAAAATATATGATTTAATAAAATTTAAAATAATTATTACTAATAAATTTTCTTATTTGAATTTGTATAATTTAAAATAATTATTATTAAATATAATTTAATAATAATATATAATTTCATAAAATTCTTGATAATAAATTTTCTTATATGAATTTATATAATTTAAAATAATTAATATTAAATATAATTTAATAATGATATATAATTTTATAAATTTCTTAATAATAAATATTCTTATATGAATTTACTAAAATCATAATATAACTTGAGAATTATATTCTGCATAAACATAATTAACTTATATTAACAAAATCATAATCATATAATATAACAAGTAGGTACATGTTCGTGTCCTATATATTAAAAAGAACAAAACAAAAAACAAAAGCATTTGTTATTATATAAAAAGCTAAAAAGGCAAAGGCCAACTAAAAATGGAGCCTTTGGCCTTTGCTCTAAGTTTTGATGTCCCTCCCCTCCCCCCATTGATTTACCTTTCCTTTCACTCGTTGGCCCTACTATACTCCAACTATCTACTTCAAATCTTCTTCCACATGGACCTAATAAAATAACCCTAAGCAAACTCACTTCTTTGCTTAAGTAGCAGATGGACCTCACCTAATTCACATGTATATAGACCAAATGAGTCCAGTCCTAACCATGATTGCTTGATTTTTTCTCTCTGCCCTTTTTATTTTCCTTCGTTGTGTGAAAAGGAATGTGACAATCTGAAACTTTCAATAAGCAATGGCTGACAAAGTGCCAAGTTTCAAGTCTTATCAATCCATTCATTTTCTGCAGCAATCCTTCTTGAGCTACGGCCACCAATCTTGCTGAATGAACCTATTGCGGATAAACTTTTAAAGCTGCAGATTCCCTCACTGAAATTCCTTGGCTTTTTTGATTTTCTTGGCTTTGAAGTACTATCTTCTCCAGTAGAGCAATTGGTATCGTCATAACATTTCATCTTGGCTACCATCAGTCGGACAATGGTGCACCGACAAAAGGGACATACCAGGGTTGTTAGGCTTGCAGTAATAGGGTTTGGCTTGTTGTGACAGCACAAGGCAACTGTGCATTGTGCACATATCTGGTGGCCACAGTATTGAACTTTAATAGTGCAGAGCTGCTTAAAGCATATACAGCATACATCAGTATCGCTAGCCTGCACCAAATAATTCCACAGTGAATATATCAACTCCATTATTGCCAAATGGAAACTATGTTCAAATTTTACTAGCATAACAGAAACCTAGCAGTCGATTGCTAAAGAATAGGGTCAATGCAAAAACGGATATGCTAAAGTATGAAGTTTATGCTGTAAATTGGTATAGCCTCAAGACTTTGTATTACATCTCAATTTCGTAATGGACTGAACTAATATGATGCCAAGACGAGCACCATTGAAAACCTAGCTTGAAGGCATTTTGTTGATAAAACCTTAACAAAAACAGATACAGTCTATAGCTAGAATGGTTTCTGTAGAAGAAAATACATTACTTATTTTCAACAGGAAAAGGAAATGATTAAATATTCTATGCCCTCTGTTTGTATTGGTGAGAGGAAAATGGCCTTCTGTCTAAATACCAAAATGTAATAGCTTAAGGATTTAAATTCATACGTAAAACAATCAATAATTCTAGAATCGGTGCGCCAACAGCAAAGTCTGGCCATCCCTAAATCAGACCTCGAAATAGAAACACTAGAAATGCTGGACCAGCCAAAAAATAAGCCAACCACTGCTTTATCAGAGTAGGAAATATTCCAACAGGCAGATCCCTTCACTAAACTAAAAAGTTTTAGCAAAACTTTGCAGATTGAGACCCAAAAAGGAAAGTGTAGGATTGAAACCTCATGAATCATCAATATAATCAGCTCAAAACACTCATAAATCAGCTTCAAGAGGATATTTGTGTCATAGAGGTAGGCAAAACACTAGATGCTTTTGATCTAATATGTTCTCAGGACCAAATATGTCTTAGAATAAACTATGTTAACAGTTCTTATCTGATTGATAGCTTTCAAAGTTTCATTTTGCCAATGTTAAAATCGCCTCAAAATGTAGATTGCTTGTTTGCTTTCATCTAGAAATATTTCTTTAGTTAGAAAGAAAGCCTACATTTTAAATAAATTAATAACTTGACAAGCCAAAAATGAATTCTTGCAATCATGATAACTTGAATAGAACAAGAAACTAGTTAGAAACACTATCAAAATCAATAATTTTCCTTTGATAGTGTACAACATTTCTGAATCATATCCAATTTTTAGACAGTGGGAAAAATTCTAAGATTGGAAACATTGCACCAAATTTTGGCAGAATGCAAGCGACCAACTCAAAGAAAACCTTTTGATTGAGGTAAACTGTTCATACTGATTACAGAAATTCCCCAGCAAACATTCAACACAGAATCTTCAACCAATCCAATTGATCATAAAGAAAATCTTAAGCAAAAAATCTTAGGTCCATTTCTTATTAAACCACATATTCTATACCAACCAAAGCAACTTCAATCAAATACCAAGTGATTCCAACTAAATCAGGAACATGTATATCTTAACAGATATATAAGTATCCACAATTTGTTAAGTGTTACAAGTGTTACTGTCAGACTTTGTATTACATCTCAATTTATTTTCAGTCATTTTTCCAAGCAATCATTCTATCCATCTGACCAAAAAAAAACAAAAACAAAAACAAAATAAATACAGATACTCATGAATTATCAACTTAACATGAATTATTATTACCCATATTGACCAGTTGATGCACAAATAAGAGCACCATTGTATAACAGGATATGTACGCATTCAGGCTGCTTCCGGCGTGCTGCTAAGTGCAAGGGAGTGGCTCCCCTACCATCTCTTATATTCACAAACCGTGCATATCCCCTGATATCAAATCCAACAAAAGATATACATATAAGAACAAATGAAAACAGAGATCTCTATCCAAATGAATCAAAAAAAGTCAAGCAATCTTGAAAGAAACAAAAGACCACCATAAAACAGCAACAGGGCCGAGCGGATGAAGAAGAAGAAGCAGTCTGCTGATGAGTGATGAAGAAAAAGCAGTTGTGGCGGCCGAAAGGAAGGAAAAAGTTATGGAATCAGAAGAAATCAGAAGAAGCAGTTAGGAGGGTAAAGCAGGGTAGAAGAAATTGGGAGAACTTAATATGCAGCAAAACTGAGCTTTCCTTCCGGAATAGAAATCGGTGGATTTTGGGATTAGGTCTGTAATCTATTAGACCCGTAATAGCAATACACTGAACCAAACAAAGGATTAAAGAGGATTAAGTGGGCCCACCGATTAGGGGTGTAATGGCTATACCAATACACCCAACCAAACATGCTCTAAGTTTAGAGAGTTTCTTGTTTGAGATTGCTTGAGAATTGATCCAAAGGTCATTAAGACTTGATATTGGGTCAATGAGTTTCACTTTAAGGTCCGAGACTTCACCTTGATTGATAAGTTTGATCTCCTTTGTGTTAATGTAATTAGATTTGGTAGAGCTTTGATCCAAAGGTCTTTAAGACTTGATCTTGGATGGCTGATTCAATTTTAATGAGCCTTCTAGATTTGATGTCTTTTCTATTAGTTAAACTAATTTGAAGATTGGATTTTAAAGGTTCTTCAGAATTGATGTAGTGGTCTTTAGAATTTCTTCGAGTTCTTCAATTCTTTAGGTATTTCTTAAGATTTTGAAAGAACTTCTAGTAGTGGTGGAGCATGAAAATTTTTTAGGGGGCGAAATTAAATTGTATATTTTAAGATAGTAAAAATGCAATTTCATCATTTTAATAGCCTATATATTTATAACTTTTAAAGGGTTAAATCAATTTTTTTATCATTTTTGGGGGGCCAAAATATACTTTTACCATTACTAATTTAAAATTTTATAAATTATAAAATGTCTAAATTGAAAATTTACAGTTTTAAGGGGGGACCATGGCCCCCCAAGTCTCTTAGTGGCTCTGCCACTGACTTCTAGTCTTCAAAATCTTCTCCTCATGTTTCAATTTTTGAACTGTTAGATTTTTGAATTTGTGAACTTGTTTTGAATTATTTGGAAACGACATCCTTTTATAGTGTTAGTGAAGTAAAAAGAAGTTCTTTAGAATATAAATTCTCGTATTTATCTCATATTAATTTAAATTAATTTAATATAAAATAATTTTTTATTAATATCACTTAATTAATTTAATTAGTGATGATATAGTTTATATTATCTCTTAATTAATTTAAATTAATCACTGAAAGATAATAATGACATGGTAAGTGATGTCATCATTTTCATACATAGTAATTTGTGCTTGACACATGGAGCTATACAATTGGTCTAAAAAATTCGTCATTTATATGAATCCGCAACAACTAAAATTCAAAATGACTCGAATAATTAATACAAATAATCCCAACTTAATTTGAGTATACATTTTCTAAAAAATATTACATTAATAAAAATAGTGCTGACATAAATTATTAAGGGTTAATATTTAGTATACTGGTAGTGTGGTTTTTTATTCCACAAGTAACTTTAAAAAATTGTCTTATGTCTCTCTTTTTAAAATATTTATTTTTTAATATTTTACTGTATCTCTATAGGAACTTACTTATGATGTTTAAAAATTTTACTTACAGTGTACTAAATATTTTTCCATTTATTAATTTATTTTTTATTTTATATTGTTGAGTATGACTCCTATTTCAGTCAAATTTGAAAAATAATCTTTCAGTTAAACTCTATTTATTTATTTCAATCAAACTGTGATTAGTCTAGATTATTATTTTTTATTATTTGACCTATAAATTTAGCCTATAAATAGACTCTTTTATAACCTTAGAAAATACACCCATTAGAGAATAGAACTCATAACACATTTAGAGAATTTTGTGTTTACGTTTTGAGGGTTCTTTGTTTTCGGGGTTTAGTTTTTATCTCCATCCTTTGTACTCTTCGTTTTATCCTCTTTGGAGGAGTTTTTCCACGTTAAATTTGTGTGGTCAATTTCTCAATTTATTCTGCTATTTTTTTTACTTGTTGCTTAATCGGGTCGATCCCAACAAGTGGTATCAGATCTAGTTCAGTTTTCATAGATCATCCCATTTAGAGATGGCAGCAACAAGGTTTGAAATTGAGAAGTTCGATGGTGAGACAAATTTCAATCTATGGCAAGTTCTGATGATGGAAATTCTAGTTCAAACCAGCTTGAAAAAGGTTGTTACCAAGGAAAAGCCTGAGAATCTAAATCAAACAGAATGAGAAGAGCTTGATGAAAAGACCTTGTTTGCAATCAGTTGTGCCTCGTAAATACGGTATTGCAGGAGGTATTGATGGAGAAAACCTCATCTGCCTTGTGGAAAAAGTTAGAAACTCTTTATGCGACTAAGTATTTGGCTAACCGTTTAGTGTTGAAACAACATCTATTTACATTTCGTATGAATGAAGCTGAGCTTCTTAGAGATCACATCAATCAATTCATTACTCTTTTAAATGATTTAAAGAATGTTGAGGTTCATATTGACGATGAAGATTAGGTTATGCTATTATTGTGCTATTTACCTGCTTCATATAAGTCTTTCAAGGAGACCCTGATTTATGCAGAGACAAACTCTCGTTTGAAGATGTGAAGGGTCATTTGTTGAGTAGAGACAAGCTCAAAAATGAGTTTGGTTTGGATAGCAAGGAAGATAAACAAGCTTTCGTTTTGGTAGCATCAAAGAAACGAGACAAAATGTGTCACTATTGTAAAAAGTTAGGCCATGTCAAAGTAGATTTTTATAAACTGCGAAATAAAAGAGTTGTTGAAAGTAACGAGGAAGATGTAGGTGGTGCTAATTTGGCCAATGAAAGTAGTAATGATTTCTTGTTATTGTTAACGAGCGATAACTCCAAGCTTACTTCCGCGTGGATCCTAGATTCAGGATGTTCTTTCCACATGTATCCCAATAGAGAATGGTTCTCCATATACAGTTCGGCTGAAGGTGGAGTTGTGCATATAGGAAACAAATCATTCAATAAGGTAATTGGTATTGGTACTGTTAAAATTAGAATACATGATGGGAGGATTAGAACACTCTCAAATGTCAGGTATGTACCTGATTTATGAAAGAATCTCATATCCTAAAGTATTTTAGACTGGAAAGGATACAGAATCAACATCAAGTCGAGTGACATTAAAGTACCTCATGGAGCTTTCGTTTTGTTGAAAGGTGAAAAAATCGACAGTCTTTATATTCTAGAAGGTTCTACAGTGACCAGTGAAATCAAACATCCCTCATCCGTTACAGAGTCGAAGTGAACTCGTTTGGAGCGGAGGCAACTTGGTCATAAGAGGGAAAAAGTTATGACCGTTTAGTTGAAGAGAGGTTCTCTGTTGCATGTAGGTTTTAAAAAGTTAGGGCATTGTGTTCGTGAAACTCAGACCCGAGTTAATTTTGATCTGACAGTGTACAAGTCAAAAGCTAGAAGTCTTCCAGTTTCTAAGCATAGATTCGACTCAGTTAATTCCCTACATGGTTCAAGATAGGCTCGTGGTGAGCTTTGGCAAAGGTGGCATTGTGGAAATATGAGTCAAGGTGGAGATTTGTTGAGTATGACTCCTATTTCAGTCAAATTTGAGAAATAATCTTTCAGTTAAACTCTGTTTATTTGTTTCAATCAAACTCTAATTAGTCTAGATTATTTTATTATTATTTGACCTATAAATTTAGCCTATAAATAGACTCTTTTACAACCTTAGAAAATACACCCATTAGAGATTAGAACTCATAACACATTTAGATAAATTTGTGTTTACGTTTTAGGGGTTCTTTGTTTTCGGGGTTTAGTTTTTATCTCCATCTTTTGTACTATTCGTTCTTTTGCCATTATAGTAAAATTATCTTTGCTCGTGGTTTTTTTATCCTATTTGAAGGGGTTTTTTTACGTTAAATTTATGTGTTTAATTTCTCAATTTATTCCACTATTTTTTTACTTGTTGCTTAATTGGGTCGATCCCAACATATATATTGTAATTATGATTGTGAAAATGTATTAAAGTATGTAATTACCTTTTCCTCTGTATTTGTTCTCCTATCTATATATAAGTTAATGCCATGATTTTACCAACTTAAGACCTATTATTATATTATTATCACATCTTTTTTTTTACATAAGATTATTTTGAATTTATGAAAAAAACGAAATTAATTTAATTTTGACCTTGTAAATAATTTTGGAATATAAAAAATACATGACTCTAAAGTATTAATCATCTATGTCTTGTTTGATTACTATTATAATAACATGAGTAAAAAAATATTTATTGCTTAAAATAAAAAAAAAAGTAAAAACTGACTTTTTAGTAAAAATAATATTAAAAATTAATTAACTATAGAAATAGGATGAGAGAAATTTTTATATTTATATATTTTAATAAAAATACTTAAATTTTAGGTGAAAAATATGAGTTACGGCAATTTATTTCAATTTTTTTTGTTTAGTTGATGATTAAAAATTTTATTATGTGAATATTTCATTAAATGAAACAAAAATAAAATAATTAACGAAAATGGGTTGTTTTAAAATATTATTAAGTAGAAGCATTTATGTTTTAAAATGATACATTTATTCAATTTTGTTTATGTAGATACTGAAATAGGTTCTTTGATCAGAGCAATTGGTCACATAATAATAATGATTAATGTGCCGGTAAAAAAATTTGTTACTTTCTATTCACAGGTATATTTATAAAGTTGCACGCCATTATTTTTTTAATTTGCATATTTAACTAATACATTAATTTATTATGGACAGGGTGAGTATTGCATCTTGAGTGCACGTGTCCACGGTCTGAGCTATCGGATGGACAAACGTATTTTTCCATGCTTGGATGCCTCAGATTCAGAACAACGTTATTGACCAGAATGTTTGAGTTTAGGGCCAACTTAATATCCACCTTGGTTGAGTGGTGACACTCGGAGACCCACACATTTCATTTGTCGTGTGGGGAGTGCACCATCACCTTAAAAGATGTCGCATTACAACTTAGGCTTCTAGTTGATGGTGGTGTAGTCATGGGTTCAAGTAAAGTGTTCGAACCTGCAATGCTCTATTATCACTTGCTTAGACGATCATTGGATAATGGTGAGGCTATGTTTACCAGTTTGAAGTTTTCCTAATTAAAGAAAAATTTTAAAATATTATCGAGTAGTGCCACTGAATGGGAGAATGTGTGCACTACTCGGGCATATATACTGCAACTGCTAAAGAGTACTTATGCCAGATGTAAATAATAATAAAGTCCACCTGATGTACTTGTCTCTATTGGCTAATTCGCAAATTGCTCGTTCATACAGTTGGAGTTCAGTAGCATTAGCATCGCTGTACCATGAGTTTTTTTGGGCAAAAAAGCATGATAACTAGATATAGGCTGGTGCTTAATACTGTTGCAGTCCTAGGTGCTGTATAGGATGCCATTTTTGGCATCAGTGAGTACCAACAACATGTGTTCTCACTTGTAAATAGGTAGAAAAATGTAAAATTTCGATCAAGAATTATTTTTTTTTATGAAAATGTTATCTAACAAATTTGCTTTATTTTTAGATGGTTTGCTTGTCCAGGGATTAGGAAGTGTGAAACCCTCGATGTCTATAGATAGATGATTAAGGCATACGTCGGGGAGGAGGTAAACTTTTTTCAAAATAAAATTATATCCATGTCATGTAATAATTTTTTTATGTTATTTTATTCATGTCATTATAACTATGTTATTAATTGTGCAGTTCATGTGGATGCTATATGTGGCATAGGACGTTGCGAGTGTCATTCTCTTATCAGCTTACAATCATTCACTCATGCGGTGCATTAATGCAACCATTTTGAATTTTTCAACTGTTGAGTTGTACAACAGGGATTGATTTTTTTGACAATTCAGGAGTAAGTATGATGTTATAGGCATTCAACTGAACTTTAACAATGTCCACGAAATTAGTAAAAGGGGAAATAATGCAAAGAATTGAGAATTAGAGCATCAACGATGGCTTGTATTATGTAACACACGGATGGACGGATGGATAAAAGGCCTTAGTTGGAGTCTTGTATCATGGATTTCATGCCTTCGATCCACTAACAATGTTGGTAAATGGAGAACGGGTTGTTGTATTTATTTAGTGGCCAATTGATGATAGTCCCTAGATACATGCACTGATGAGGGCATCAATAAAGGGGATCGACTCGATCACATCCTCACTGAAGACATTTTCTTTTTGCTCTCAAGCCCAAGCCCAAACCTGCAAGGACAAATACACAATTGAAGGGTAGTTCTTAACATCTGGAGTTGCACTTTGACAGTTTTGTACAGGGGTCCCAAGGCAATGTATATGCTTTGGAGATGCTCAGTTCTGGTTTTGATTATCAGCAACCGAGGTCATCAATGATGTTTGATATGTTTAGCTCTATACCCCAATAGTCCCAGTACTTCACACCTCTCGGGCTAACCATTTGGCCATATGATTTTTCGAGTTGCTTCAATACACCCCAAGGTTCATCTATGGATGATGAGAATGCATGTTCAGGTCAATTTTCCATGATTTGGAGTTGTTTTCTTTAAAAAAAATTAGGGTTTTGATTTTGTAGGTGAATGAAGATTCATCAAAGCGTTAATAGTGGAAGAAGAATTGGCAAACCTCAACATCGCTGACGAAGAAGAATTGGTACAAGCTTAAGATGAGGAAGGTGTAACTGAAGAAGAATATAATTTGTGTCTGGTAGGGAGGGTATTAACGAATACTGTAGTATATTTTCCATCAATAAGGAACACCCTAGCATATTTATGGCATTGATAAAAGGGTATCTCCACCACGGAGATTGAAGAAAAATGAGTTTTGTTTGGTTTTTCAACAGGCACCTTATTATTTTTCATCAACTGGCAAAGGGAGAAGACCCGATACAAGTTCCTCTTTTTCTTACCAACTTCTAGTTGTAAATTCATAATTTACCGTTAGGCTTCATGTCGGAGAAGATGGCAAGGCAATTTGGGAACTTTATCGGGCAATTCATAGAATACGATGTTTTGTTAATAATGAAAGGGGTAAGAAATTTTATGCATATAAAAGTATGGTTGGATGTTTTTCTTCCACTAAAGTGGAAGAAGCGTATTGTATTCGGGCAGGATATATCCATATACATTTTTTTCAATATGTCAAGTGGGAGTTACGACCCAAAACAACAATACTTAGACAAACATGGAGTTGAATAATAAAATATTAGTGGCCGCTAATAGGCAAGCTGACCATTCGCAATGAAAACATTAAGCTAGAATGTATGTAGTCTAGGGCAACCATGGGCTATTAGACATCTAAAACACAAATTGAGACAAGTTCAGCCTTAGTTATTGTTTCTTATAGAAACAAAAGTTAGTACTAGAAGTATGGAGTGAATAAGAAGGAAGTGTGGTTTTGTGAACGAGATTGATGTGGGTGTGGAAGGATCGAGAAGGGGTTGTTTGTTGGGATGGAAGGATGGTTTACCTATTGATTTAGGAAGTTTTTTAGAGTGAATGAAGGCAATGGATATGTTTTTTTGGAGGTTTACTAGGTTCTATGACTCCCCTATGGAGCATTTGGGGAAGGATTCGTGGAATGTATTAAGACAATTGAAGGAGAGTAGATGTTTATTGTCTTTAGTGCTAGGGGACTTTAATGAGGTGATGTTTTCATTCGAGAAAATAGGGGATTCTTTCGAGAAAAAAAGACAGATGGCTGCCTTTAAAGAAGTACTGGAGGAATATGACTTAAATGATTTAGGGTTTTCGGGACAATGGTTTACTTGGGAAAGGGGTAGGTTGCCTAATAATAATATACGAGAAAGACTAGATAGGAAGGTTACTAATTCGACTTAGTGGGAGCTCTTTTCAAAATATTCAGTAAATCACCTCCAGCATAGTTTTTCGAATCATTGCTAGATACTAGATTATACAGGCGAAGGCAGGAGGGGGAGCTCAATAAAGGGAGATCTCCCATTTCGTTTTATTGTGGATTAGGTGATGGAGGAAGACATTGAGGAACACATTAAAAGGGGTTGGGAGTCGAATGAAAAAGAGCTATTAGCAATACTTATTGATTTGGAAGATTCTTTAAGTGATTAGGAAAAAGTAAATAAATGAACCCAGAATAATAGAAGGGACGACTTGAATTCTAGACTGAGCAAGTTGAACAAAAAAGCCCAGATGAGGAAATCATGGCGGAAATTAGTGAAGTAAAACTAGCTTTAAATATGAAGGTAGATAAGGAAGAATTATTTTGGGAACAACGGGCAAGAGTAAATTGGCTTCGAATAGGGGATCGTAATACATCTTTTTTTCATAATTTTGCCTCCTCTCAAAAAAGAAGAAATACTGTGAAAGAACTGGAGGATGGGAATGGAGTTTGATTAATGAGGAACAAGAGATTGTTGGGCTAGTAACGAGTTATTTTAAGGAATTATTTTCATCAAAATCGACAAAGAATTGTGATTGACTAATTGTCGAAATTTAAACGTGTATTTTAGAAATTTTAAATGAGGAGTTAATGGTTGAATTCAAAATAGAGGAATTGGTGGAAGCGATGAAATTGATAGCTCCACTCAAGGCCTCAGGTAAGGATGGCTTCCTTGCATTTTTTGTAAAAAATATTGGCATATAGTAGGGAATGATGTAGCTAGATACTGCTTGGATATGTTGAATGGTCCAAGGGATGTAGAAGATGTAAATAGAACAAATATTGTGTTAATTTCCAAAGTACCTATGCCAAAAAACATGGGTCAATTCAGACCTATAAGCCTATGTGATGTAATTTACAAAATTATTTTGAAAATTGTGGTCAATAGATTTTAGAGGGCCCTCAATCTTTGTATTGAGGAAACACAAGAAACATTTGTACCAGGTAAGCAAATTATTGTTAATATTCTAGTAGCTTGTGAAATTTTGCATTCCTTCAAAAAAAATGGGGGTGTTGTAGGATCCTTTGCCTTAAAATTAGACATGAGTAAGGCATATGACAGGGTTGAATAGAGTTTTCTTGAAAAGATGATGCACCAATTAGGATTCTGTAATGAATGGATCTCTTTAATAATGTCTCTTATTCGATGATGCTTAATAGTGTTAAAGAGTAGAATTTCAGCCTACGCAAAGACTGAGGCAAGGGGATCCCCTAAGTTTATATTTTTTATAATCTATGTTGAAGGATTTTCTGGCTAAACGGGAGGAGAGAATTGATGGAGTGAAATTGGGGAGAAGCAAATTTTCGATAACACATCTGTTTTTTTGGCATATGACAACATCTTGTTCGCTGAAGTAATGACTGAAGAAGCTATTTCTATGAAAATAGTGGTAACCGAGTATGAAAAAGTATCAAGATAGCTTGTAAATTTTGATAAATCACTCAATTATTTCGGTGGCAACGTGGATAATAAGGTGGGAAACCAAGTAGGAAGTGTTTTGAAGGTACGGATTTCTAATAATCCAAAACAAGTATCTAGGATTACCAACGGTGGTGGGGAGTCGAAAAAATGTGTTTGTGGAGATTAAAGAATGATTTATTAAAAGGGTGAATAATTAGAGTTTGCATAATTTGGCGTTAGGGGGAAATGAGGTGTTTATTAAGTCCATTTTATAAACTATTTTGATTTATGCAATACATTATTTCATGTTGCCTATGTCTTTATGTCATGAATTGGAAAATATCATGTGCAAATTTTGGTGGTGAAATTCAAAAACTAATAAAGGCATACATTGGTGTAGATGGAGTACTATGTGTATTCTAAAAGCATGATGGGGGATTGGGTTTAGGGAGCTATCAAAGTTCACCTTAGTTCTGTTGACGAAACAAGGATGGAAACTAATCACAAATCCCTATTGTTTATTTGCATGAGTGATGAGAGTGAAACATTATCCCCGTGGGGAGTTTATATGTGCAAGTTTGGGTTCTTACCCTTCGTTTACCTGGTGAAGTATTTTGGGTGCTCGTAGAATATTGGGGCAATGCACAGGTTCGTAGACCGAGAACGGCTCAGCGGTGAACATCTGGAATGATGTGTGGCTATCGAGTCCTGGGGAGGGAAGAGTGCAAATTCAAAATATTGACATAAGATATACAACAATAGTAGATATGATGGGCAGTGATACAGTTACCTAGAAGCATGAAATCACTAAAGCACTATTTAGTGAGGAACAAGTGAAGAGAATATTCTTAATCCCACTGGTGAGTAGTGTGCAGATGGATAAGTTCATAAAGAAGGGTAACAATATAGGGGTTTATACAACAAAAAGCGGGTATAAGTGTCTTAATACAGAAGGACAAAATCTACTAGGTGAAAATAAATTATTACAATGTTTGGCTCTAAGAAATTTCTATACAGAAATATGGAGCCTCAAAATTCCCAACAAGATTCAATTTAATTTATGGAAAATAGGTAATGAATACATGCCAACTTTGGGGAAATTGAAATCACAAAAACTTATGGTGAATGCTCTTTGCCCAGTTTGTAATGTAGAAGAGGAGATTGTAGCTCATTTGTTGCAGGAATGTGCCTTTACAAAGTTGGTTTTGCAGGAAATAGGAATGGCTCCCTCGGCCACAAATACGGGCCAAGATTGGAGATAGTGGTTAGCATTAGAAATTGGTTGCTGAGAGTAATGAGGAAGATTTAGTTGGTGCTAATTTGGCCAATGATAAGGATGATGATTTCTTGTTAGTGTCAACAAGTGAAAGCTCCAAGCTTATGTCCAAGTGGATCCTAGAGTTGGGGTGTTCTTTCCACATGTGTCCCAACAGGGACTGGTTCTCTACATACAGTTCAGTTGAAGGTGGAGTTGTGTGCATGGGGAATGGTTCACCTAATAAGGTAATTGATACTGGTACTGTTCAGATCATGATGCACAATGGGACAATTAGGACACTGTCAAATGTCAGGCACGTGCCTAACGTAAAGAAAAATCTAATCTCCTTGGGAATTTATGACTCGAAAGGTTTTATAATTAACATCAAGTCAAGAGACATTAAGGTATCCCTTGGGGCTCTCATTTTGATGGAAGGTAAAAAATATTGGTTGTCTTTATATTCTAGAAGGATTTATATTCTAGAAGGATCAATAGTGACCGATGAAATAGGATGTCCCTCATCTATTAAGGAGTTGAAGTCAACTCATTTGAAGCAGAGACAACTTGGTCATATGAGGGAAAAAGGTATGATTGTTTTGAATAAAAGAGGTTCTCTTTTAAATGCAGGTTTTGAAAAGATAGAGCACTGCATTCATGGAAATTAAACCCGGGCCAGTTTGATTTGCCAGTGCACAAGTCGAAGACTAGAAGGCTTCTAGCTTCTAAACACAACTTCGACTCAGTTAATATCCTACGTAGTTTGAGATAAGCCCGTGGTGGGCTTTGGCAAAGAAGACGTTTGGAAATACGAGTCAAAGTGGAGATTGTGGAGTTATGCCTCGTATTTTTTGTCTTTTCTTCCCCTATTAAACTTTATTTTTTGTTTCCCACTGAAACTCTGATTAATGTAGGTTATTTTAGTATTAGTTTCCCACTTAAACTGTAATTAGTGTAGGTTATTCAAATCATTTAGGTATTAGCTTTTACAAGCTTTTAGAGAATTTTGTGTTTACATTTTGAGGGTTTTTATTTTGAGTTTCGGGGTTTAGTTTTATCTCCATCTTCTACTCTTCCTTTTTGTGGTTATAGTGAAATTATCTTTACTCATGGTTTTTTATCCTCTTCGGAGGGGTTTTTCCACGTAAAATATTTGGGTTCGATTTTTTTAATTTCTTTGTTATTTTACTTGTTCATTGTTTAATTGAGTTTATCGCCAACACATTTTTAGTTAGTATAATTGAAGTCACATGCTCACGCCAATGGAAAGTTGCACTTCATTTGCTCACGTTTTGAGGGTTCTTATTTTGAGTTTCGGGGTTTAGTTTTATCTCCATCTTCGTACTCTTCCTTTTTGTGGTTATAGTGAAATTATCTTTACTCATGGTTTTTTATCCTCTTTGGAGGGGTTTTTCCACGTAAAATATTTGTGTTAGATTTTTTTAATTTCTTTGTTATTTTACTTGTTCATTGTTTAATCGGGTTTATCCCCAACACATCGTATAGTTAGTATAATTGAAGTCACATGCTCATGCCAATGGAAAGTTGCATTTCATTTGCTCACGTTTTGGGGGTTCTTATTTTGAGTTTTGGGGTTTAGTTTTATCTCCATCTTTGTACTCTTCCTTTTTGTGGTTATAGTGAAATTATCTTTACTCATGGTTTTTTATCCTCTTCGGAGGGGTTTTTCCACGTAAAATATTTGTGTTCGATTTTTTTAATTTCTTTGTTATTTTACTTGTTCATTGTTTAATCGGGTTTATCCCTAACACATCGTATAGTTAGTATAATTGAAGTCACATGCTCACGCCAATGGAAAGTTGCACTTCATTTACTATATCCACGGCTAGCAGAATCTAAATCTAAACTTTAAAGAGAAATTGTCTTCCTCTACCATGATATTTGTATATTTTATGCTTAATGTTCTATTCAAGTAATAATTCTATTTTAAAATTAGCAAAACTTGTTTACATCAAACTTTTCTTAAATAATAATTGTAAATTAAATTATAGTTATTTTTAAATGTGTGATTATCAAAATTTTTATTAAATCATAATTATTTTTAAATGAATAATTATCAAAAATTTTATTTTATGTCAACACTTTTAGCTAATAATTCTAAATTAAATATTATAATTACCACTATCGAGTTGTTTGTGAGAGGGTCATTAAGAAGATCCTACGCTTAACTCCATCAGATGCTCCTAATATATTCATGATTTGTTATACATGAATTTTGGAAACTTGAAGGATGTTGAAATGTGGTTATCAAGAACTTTAGCAGGCAATGATTCGTTGGAGTAGTTCCAGATTAGAAGTGTTTGTGGGTTGGGTCGGTTTGGGCCTAAGCATGACATTAATATATTTTATGCTTGCTCAAACCTGGTCTGACCCAAAATATGGGCCTAAAATTTTGCCCAAATTTACTCATATTTCTAAACGAATAACCCAAGCCCATTTTAGGCCCGATCATATTAGTTTTAAATTTAAAAAAGATATATTTATATTATTTTAATATTTACTATTTACTTTTTTTTATTTATTAAAATTTTTATATAGTCATCTTAACATTATTTTAATGTTTACATTAGAGTAGTATTATATATTTAGTATATGTCTAGTTTTTAATGTATTCTAAATTACATAATATAAAGTATTATAAACTTAAAACGGGCCAGGCCGGGTCAAGCTCGAGCCTTGAACATTCAAGCCCGAGCTTGACCCATAATTTAAATGGACCTAATTTTTGTGTGCCCAAGACTATATTTTGGGCCTAATATGTTGCCTAAACCCTCTCAAATTTTTTGGGGGGGCCTTCGGGCCTAGGCAGGTAGCCCGACCCATGAACAGGTCTATTCTAGAAAAATTCGTCTGTTTTTACCCCATTTACTTCTTGCATTAGCTCTTCTCTAAAGGCTCTAACTTGTTCCTCTGTAGAGACATTGTTGTTACCTTGGGAGTGTTGGGATATTGTCAGGATCTTGACATCATTTCTACAAAGGTCTTCCAACTTATTGTGCTCATGCTCTCTATAGGGGGCGAACTAAGCTTCATCCTCTTGGCGAGCCGAGTTCTCTAGTCTAAGTACCCCTTCCTGTGCAGCTCTTAACCCAGTGGTAAGTTGCTCATTCTGGGCATTCTTTTGGTCAAGGATACACTGTTGTTCTTGCTACTCCTTGAAGTGGCTCTCTTGTTGAGAAAACTTCTCTTCCAAACGTTGTAGGTTTTCTTGAGTTTCTAAGTTATGGGGTTAATGACCCGATGCCTTTTGGTGATAACCTTAGTCTAGATTAGCTGGGGTTACGGCTGGTGGAGTACGTGCTACTGTGAGACTAGTTATGGTTTCTTGCAAGGAGTAACTTATTCAGTCCAAGGGTCCAGTAGGGAACATATCAGATTATGGCAAAGGCATAATGGTAACTAAGGGAGTCAAGGAAGTTGCAAGACTGCCCTTTGCTGGTATAGTAGGAGGGACAAAATTGGAAGCCAAAGGATCCCTTAGAGCTTTCATCAATTTTTATAAGATGGCTAAGAGGACACTTGTGTATTATAAAGGGGTTACAGCAGGGATGGAAGAAGAAAAAAGAATTTAAATGGAATTTAGGCTAGTGGGAGCTCCTAAAACATGTGGGATGGGAGTGCTGGGTGGAATGGAAGAGTTGATTTGGTATGTTGGGTTATCGGTCTAGTTGGTTGGATTAGTGGGTGTTCCATTTTGAGATTGCGGAGCTATGATGTCCATGTTCACTGCACCAATTTTTGATTCAGTGATACAACAAGGGGAGGTATGGAGGAAAGAATGGTGGGTACTGTGGAGGTTGGTTCACCCAGTCGGGGTGGAGAGCTAGAGGATGCAAAGAATAGAGGAGATAAGAGTGTTAAGGTTGAGAGCTAAAGATAATTTGACAAAGTATAAGCTTGGTATTGTTGGAGAGTCGATCCCTCTTTCATTGTTCTTAGAGGTATTTATAGGTGAGGGTCCTGTGTAAGATGATGTTAGCATGTTCGACTCACCATCATTACGAAATTGTGGGGCGAATATTTTTTATGGGATTAGGATGTCTATGATGGGTAGATCCTGTCATTCACTTTGACTTGATGGTACGGGGCCATTGAGCCCACGCGGTGTTTGGTAACCAACAACTTTATGTTCCCAATAAAGCTTGGGGATTCGGGAGATGGATGGTTTGCACCTATCCAGATGGTCCGAGTTTGCTGTTATCTAGCTTACTATTTGGATGCTTTCCTAGCTTTCCATGTTTCCTTACATGGATGGGGTATAACAATGTCCAAGCAATAAGTATCAAATTATCACAACACAAACAAATTGTCCAAGTAATCACAAAATAGAATCAAACTATTACAACATTAATAGACTAAAAACTTGTACAATCCAAACTAAAACTGGTGAACTAAACTAACTAGACTAAAGCTCACACATGATAAGATTCGAAGACCTACATATATAATTTCACATGATTCATCTTGAAAGGCTTAAATCATAAAATGGTATTTAATTTATATAAAAATTTTCAAGCTAGTAGTTTAAAAATTTTGGGTCAGAAGTGTTACCTAAACTATATTCGTTATCCAAATTAATCCAGTCATTAAAAAAATCTCTTAACCAATCATTGTGTGACACGTTGCACTTTTAAAACTAAAAAAATCCAAAAATAATTAAATATTATTTCCTTAAGAAGTTTTTTTAAATATAAAGATATTCATCTATTTTGTTCTTCACCCAAGAACTTCGGTGACGAAAAATAAGCTCGTTGGAAAACTCATTAAAACCTAGTTTTCGACGACAAAACCTAGATTTGACAAGCTTCTTTTCCGTTTGAAACCTTAATTTTAATTCCTTTCTCACCCAAATTCAAAACCCATATACCATTTTTTTAAAAATAACATTCTATGTTCTTTTCTATATACTTTGCATAGAATAGTTAATGTTAGGTGAACCTCTACAATGAGAATAAACCTAGATAAAGCATGAAAGTTAGTTATTGGGTAGAAGCTGAGTAGAAAAAATGGAAAGAGTATTGCAAAAAAAAAAAAAGTGTGTAAATTTTTTTAAAAGTATTAATTTAATTAAACTAGTTTGCATGTGATCTTACAATTTTATTTTTAATTAAATTTTAAATAACATATTTTTTTCTTATAATATTAATTTGAAATTTTTGAAAAAATAGGTAAAATAAATGCCACAATTATAATAATACTTTTGATAAATACGAAAGATATTTATACTAAATTAATAAATACATTTAATAATATTGACTAAAATAATTTTTGAAATTTGACTTTTCAAAATAAATCGACAAAATATTTTTTACCTGTATCAACCAAATAATAGATAGATTAAAAAAACCATTTTAGGAGTGCTTACTTCATACAATAAAAACAACTTGTAGAATTTTTTTTTAAATCATAATATTTACTACCTCGTTTAAAAAAATATCATAATATTATATTACCTCAATTAAAACAATTTTCTATCACTCTCTAGTGTCATTGTTGTTTAAATATGACTCAATATTGCCTTTTTGAATAACCATTACTTTAATGTTTCATTCTTTTTTATATAATTCTAACTTATTAATGCTAATTAACAATCTCTATTTTTACAAGTAATTTTTCTTAGATGTTACTTGATTGAATATGCCTAATTAATGGATGTTATTTATAAAGTTAAACGTAAATTTTAATTGTTATATAATTCTAATATTTGTTAAGTGATAATTAAAATATTTAGAGCATCAAATTTTTTAACGAATAACTGTAAATTAAATTATAATTATAATCATCACACTTCATCATCAAAACTTTTAACTATTAACTGTAAATTTGGGTAAGGAGTATTGTTTAAGGTCAACCTCATTTTATTTGCATCATTTTATTGCATCATTAGTGGTTGGAGTAATTTGGGTCATTAGTAGGAGTTGTTATGTATTTGGTAAATGTTTGTAACAAAAGAGAACAATGCCTTAATAAAAATCAAATGAGTTGAAATCTTTTTGATCATTTTATCCCCTTTCAGTTTTATTTTCTTTCAAGTTTTTGTCTATTTGTTGCTGATAACCCCAATAAATGGTATCGAGAGCCTGTCATATTTGAGGGCCTTTTGTTTCTTATTGTTTGTTTAGAAAGAAAGAAATAGAATTTTTTTTTTGTTGCTGTAAAAACATGAGTTTTTCACCACCACCACCACCAATTTTTGCTAGTGAAAACTACCACATATGGGTAGTGAAAATGAAGACTTATTTGTAGGCTCATGGTTTGTGGAATGTGGTTGAGGTTAATACAGAGCTACCACCATTGAGAGTTAATCCTACTATAGCTAAAATTAGATAGCATAGTGATGACTATGCTAAGAAAAATAAGGCAATGGGTTGCTTAAAGAATGGAGTCTCAGATGTGATCTTCACCAGAATTATGGCATGTGACTCTTCAAAACAAGTTTGGGAGAACCTGAAGGAAGATTTTCAAGGATCTGATAAAATAAGGTAGCAACAGTTGATCAATTTGAAGAGAGACTTTGAAAATATGAAGATGTAAGATTCTGAATCCATCAAGCAATATTCTAAAAGGATAATGGCCACAGTCAACAATATTAGATTGCTTGGAAATGATTTCAATGATAGAAGGATTGTTAAGAAGTTATCACAACCCTTCCAAAAAAGTATTAGTCAAAGATCTCTTTATTGGAGGGCTCGAGGATTTATAAACTATCTTATTGTCAGAGTTGATAAATGCTCTTTATGTACAAGAGCAAAGAAGGGCTAACATATTGGAGGAGTATTCTAAAGGAGCTTTTCAAGCTAGAAGCAAGGAAGGCTCAAGCTCAAGTTATAAAGGAAAGAAACCATGGTTAGAAAAAAAAGAGGCAAAAAAAAGATACTGGAAAAAAGAAGTTCCCACTATACACTCACTGTAAGAAGTCCACACATTTGGAAAGATATTGTTGGTATAGGCCTGACATCCAGTGTAGAAATTACAAGCAACTAGGCCGTATGGAGAAAGTTTGTAAAAATAAGGTAAAGGCACAACAATATCAACAATTTCATAATCAAGTTCAAGCTTAAGTTGCTGATGACAATCAAGCTCAGGAGGAGCATGTTTTCACTGTATCCTGTTTTGCAACCTCCAGTAGGGTAAAAAAGAATAGGCTATTTGATAGTGGCTACACACATCATATGGCATCAGATGAACGAATGTTTAGGGAGTTGGACACTAGTTTTGTTTCAAAAGACACAATTAGGAATGAAAATTGCATTGAAGCTAAAGGAAGATGAAAGGTTGTGATCGACACTGACACATGTATCAAAACAATCTCAGATGTCCTTTTTGTACCTGAATTGGCCAAAATTTACTTAGTATTGTCCAACTGATAGAGAAAGTGTAACAACCCAATTTAGACCCTAGTCAGAATAGTAGTTTCGGTACCATAAATCCAAGTCAAAAAATATTTTAATATTATTTTCTGTGTTTATTATACATGAATTAGCATGTGTGAAAGTTTCGTATGAAAATTTTATCATTTGTGTGCTTAATATGATAAAAGGACCCAATCGCGTAAAATGTAAAAGTTGCCTGCTGTTTGTTAAAGTGCCTGTTTGCTATGTCTTCTTAAATATGAGGCCCTTATGTTGTAAATGGACCATTGAAAACATGAATTGACATGGATGGAAATTAGTTAGTGGAATTACAATGAAAAATAATAAGGCTAATTTAGTAAATAGCTTATTATGTTAACTAAATTAAGCAAAACATGAAATTAGTTCATTTTATGCACATCCTTGCCAAAAAAAGAAAGAAAAGAAAGAAAAATACAAGCTAGAGTTCGACCATTGATTTCTTTGATTTAGGTATGTGTTTTGTTCGGTTTTTGATAATTTTTACGTTTTTGTGATCGTTGCTCTGTATTCTATCAAGCCCATTTTTTAATTTCTAATTTAGGATCTGATATGAGTTATTGTGTAAGACCAGGTTTGGGACGTTGGCATCAACTTATGATTTACGTGTAAGACCATGTCTGGGACATCGGCATCGTATTTGATTTTGTGTAAGACCCTGTCTGGGACAGTGGCATCGATATTTGATTACATGTAAGACCACGTCTGAGATGTTGGCATTGTACGAGCTTTCCGAGCTATCCAAGTATCCTTATTGATTCTGAATGATTCAACAGGCATTCCGAAAAAATGAATGACTATGTGAACATGTATCCGATTCAGGTACGTTTGAAAAGTATATTAAGATTGAGAATGAAAGGTAAGTACATGAACCTTTGTGAACATATGATATAATTATGAGTTGTTATGAGAATGAGATATGATATATATATGTGAATCATGATCAAATGAACTATAAAATAAATATGGCTATGTGAATGTATATTGCCTTATGTTATATGAATGAATTGATTTAGATTGATGCTATGTGTTAAATTTATTTGTATATGGTTTACTAAGATTTTGAAAGCTTATTTTATGTGTATTTGCATTGTTTTATAGATATCACAGCTATCGGGAGCTCGTGGATCATTAAGGATCATCACCACACTATCGAACTCTATTTTGGTACCTTTTGAAAATGTATATATTAAAGTATGGCATGTATAGGCTAGAAGTTTGAGAATAAGTTTGGTAATGTGTATATCTAGCCATGTGATTTGGATTGGTTTTGGTTGTATATATGAATGAGTTTTTGGTATGAATTATGTGATCCAATAATATTTATGTGATGTGTTATAGATGACCAAGAGAGTTTGTCAATTTGGTAAGTTTTTGATATGTTCCTATTTTAGCATTTGGTTAGATTTTGGCATGTGAATGAATAAAATGAAATGAGGTTATGAAGAAAAGTTTAGATATGATTTTCGCTTATGAATTGGCATGATTTGGTAGGGATTACAAGCATAAAATTTGTTGATAATGATATGTCATGAGTGTTGTATGTTTTAATTGTGAATTGAGTGAGAATTTGGGATAAATTTTTTTATTTTAATCATGTAGGGAGGAACCAAAATAAGGGTGGCATATTGGCCTTGTAAATGGCCTATTTTTTCTCACATGGGTAGGGATACGGGCGTGTGTCTCAGCCGTGTTGCTCGAGGGCCATTTCGAAATGAGCCTAGGCAGACTACACGGTCGCACACACGGGCGTGTGTTAGGCCCTGTGGCCAAGTTAGTTTCAGACACGGGTTAGACATACGGGCGTGTGACTAGCCGTGTGATCCAAGTTAGTAGCCTCTCTAATTTTCACACGGCCTAGCACACGAGCGTGTCATGTGGCCGTGTGGACAAGTCAGTATGTATACCCTGTTTTGCCACGGCCTAGGCATACGGGCGTGTCTAATGCCGTGTGAGGCACACGGCCTGTTCACACGGGTGTGTGACCTCTATAACTTTGAAAAATGTTTAAGTTTTGAAAAATTTTGTATGAGCTCGGTTTAGTCCCTACCCCTTTCTAAAGCATGTTTAGGGTCTCGAAGACCTATATTAGAGACAATTGTGAATGATTATTATATGTTTTGATTATGTTATGCTTAAGTATATGTGAATATTCTGATATGTCTGGTAACGCCTTTAACCCTATTTCGACGACGGATACTGGTTAGGGGTGTTACATTTGATTGGTATTAGAGCTATAGTTTAGTCGATTCTAGGACTAACGTAGCATATATGAGTCTAGCTATACATACCATATTTATGAACTGCGATAGTGTGATGAATCCTAACAATGAAAATATGTTTTTATATAGTAAATGGATCCTGAACGAGCCATAGCTGACAATGTTGAGAGTAATGCGCATGCTCCCATGCAAGGGACAGCGCCATCTGATTTTAGACCGGCAACAAGTAGTCATGATGGTGAGGCTAGGCAAGCCTTCTATCAAATGATGAACGACTGGTTCACCCAATATATCTGAACTAATCCGGCTGTGCAACAACCTTTACCCCCGCCTAATCCTCCACAAGTCCCTATTATGCCACAAGCTAATCCAATTTAGTTGAATAAGCCTCCGATCGATAAAATTAAAAAATATGGGGCCGAAGAATTTCGTGCTACTACTAATGATGATGCTGAAAGAGCTGAGTTCTGGTTAGAGAATACAATACGAGTGTTTGATGAATTGTCATTGACTCCGGAAAAATGCATAAAATGTGTTGTGTCACTTCTGAGAGATACGGTGTATCATTGGTGGAAGACACTGATATATGTGGTTCCGAGAGAACGAGTCATCTGCGATTTCTTTCAAGTTGAATTTTGGAAGAAATATATTAGTCTGAGATTCATCGATCAGAAACGCACAGAGTTTCTTAAGCTGAAATGATGGTCCTGAAACTAACTAAAAATTCGACTAAGGCAAGCACACCTATCGAACAGTAGTATAGTTGAGGTGAGACCGGAAATATCGTATCCATGAGGACTAAAAGTACTAGTAATTACTATCTTTTTATTATCTAGCCTAAAAATTGAAGGGATATTTTCTAAACTAAACTTAATTATCTAACTAACTAAGAATGCGACAGAGATAAAAGTTGGAAAATATTCTTTGGAAAACCGATGGAGAAGACAATACCCAAGGAAGAATCCACTTAGACTTCACTTATCATTTCTGAATTAGACGATTTATTCACTTGACTTAATCCTTAGAAATCCCTAATTTATGTTAATATCTCTCTCAAGACAAAGAACAACTGACTCTAGGTTGATTAATTGAAATTTCTTTCTAATTAAAACCCCTATTGTCGCATTAACTCGATCTATGGATCCCCTTATTAGATTGACTCTAATCCGCCATATTTATGTCATCCTATCTCTGGGATTGCATGCAACTCCTCTTAATTATGAATGATCTACTCTTAAACAGGGACTTTTGCTCTACTGAATAAGCACATCAAAAACCAGAATTAATATCCTGGAATATTAAAGCAAGAATTAGAACTCACAATTAAGAATAAAAACAAGTATTTATCACATAATTCAAATAGTAATAAGATCCGTCCTAGGTTTCATCTCCCTCAGGTATTTAGGGGGTTTAGTTCATAATAATGGAAAACATCTCAAAATTGGGAAAACAACAAAACATAAAAAATCCTAAAGAACTTCTAAGGAAATTGAGTGGAGATCTTCAATCTTGAAGTAGATCCTGCTTCTGAGCTAATTCCGATGGCGTCCTTGAGTATTTCCTGCCTTCTACTCTGGGTGTCCCCTTTGATCCTCTTCTAGGGTGTTTATATAGACTTTGGAATGCTTCAAAACCCTCAAAATTAGCCTTTTCTGAGTAGAATTAGACTTGGGCTCGACAGGGACACGGCCGTGTGCCACGCCCGTGTGAAGGTCCTCATGTAACACCCATTACCTGTACCCAAGGCCGGGATAAGGTACGAGGCATTACCAGACAAACATACAAACATTAAACTAAAATACGGGCCATAAAATTTCATTCATATTTCAAAACGTTTATTCACTTACACATAGTCTCTTATTTGAGTCTACGAAGCCCAAAACATACTTTAGAAAGGGTTCGGGACTAAACCGAGAACTTACAAAAATCTTGGAAATTTCATGCTTTAAGGCTCCACATGCCCGTGTCCCAAAGTCATGTTCCATACACGGCTGAGACACATGGTCGTGTCTCTGGCTGTGTGGAATATACCTAGGCTATTTTCCAAGCTTTGGTCAACCTTAATTTCTTACACACTTATACAAAATCAAAAGCATATAATATGGTATTCATTTAATGATTAAATATTCTCAATTAAACCACAAACATAGCATTTGTATGTCATCATACATGTGTATCTCATACTCATTTTACCTTGTTTATTATAGTACCACTTATACATTTATACCAAGATTATCATCTTACCAAATATCTTCAGCTTAATCATCAAGCATTCATATTTAAAACTAGATCATATCTTTATAAAATACCACAATTCAGATGCACAAAATAACATGTTAGCCTGAAACATTTCAATTCAACTCCATACCCAACAAGCATTACATTGAGACTAGTCATATATATATACATGTCATGATACATATCATTCTCTTTCTGTTTTCTTATAAACACATATCATTTATTTCATTATATCAATATTTAATATACCATAGTTTCCATGTATTCCACATATATTTATTTTCCTCCTCCTCCTCCTCTCCATTCCACATCCTTAATGTATATAGCATTCTTGTAAGTACGATTTTACAATTTACTAATAAATGCTCACATCAAACTGTCCACACGAGTCATAGTCACTTACTTATTTATAATTCGAGCTACAGAGCTCCAAATTAAGATCTGTAAATTTCCCCTAAAACTAGACTCACATATCTTTCCACCATAAAACTTTCATAAATTTTGGTTTAGCAAATTAGTACAGTTTATTCATTAAAATTTCTCCTAATTCACATTCTGACAGTTCTGACCTCTCTTCACTAAAAATCAACTATCTCACAATATAGAAATTGGATAATGTTCTTGTTGATTTATATTAAAAATAGACTCTTTAGGGATTTTAAAAATATAATTTTAAGCCTATAATTATTTTTATCCAAATTTTTGTGATTTTCCAAAGTCAAAATAGGGGATCACATAATCATTCTAAACCAGTCTCACAAAAACATAAATATCTCAAAATATAGAACTCCTTTTCTTGCTCTGTTTCTTTTATATGAAAATAGACTTATTAATATTTAATTCGATATCTTATTCAGTCTCTGATTCAATTTCTAATATTTTTGGTGATTTTTCAAAATCACATCACTGTTACTGTCCAAAACAGTTTTATTGCTAATTCACTCTTTCACACTTTTTTTGTATTAACCTCATTTTAACATACATATCACAAATCATTTTCACCACATTTCATACATCACAAGTATAGGCCCATGATCACAAGGTCACCATAAAATCATCCTCATGTATAACTTACTTGTTTATAACTGTCGAAACCATTTTTAAATCGAGTTTTAGAAAATGGGAATCGACTTTAAGAAAAAAAAACGGGAGTCACCACCAATCTTTTTATGTGTGATTGGATCATCTTATAAAATGTTTTGTTTTAAAACATTAATTTTGGTCTACAAAAGTCAAGAAAACGGATTCGAGAGTCGGTTACGTACGAGGAAGGGTTAGCACCGTCGTAACGCCCAAAAATTGGTACCTAATTGATTATCAAGTGTCTTTAATGTCGGAAATTTGAAAGTTTTTAGATGCAAACCTCTTTTAATTAGAATGTCTCAATTTTGAAAATTAAGGCTCACTTATTTCAAACGAGTCAAAATATCACATCTAGTAAGTTAGGACGCAACATTTTAAAACCTTCGAAATTAAGCTCGTCTTTCAAAAATTTCTATCTCAAAACAACAAAACGCCATATCCAGTAAGTTAGGACACTATGTTTTGAAATCTCGAAATAATTGTTTTAGTTTTGAAAACTCAAAATCACTTAGAAGGGTGCGTGACTATTCAAATTCAACGAGAAAAGTCGCAACCCAGTAAGTTAGGGCACTACCTTTCTCGAAGTTTCCAAACATCAAGCATTGCCTTCTATTTTTTTTTAAAAAAACCTTGAAATATTATTTTAAATGACGTTTTAGGATGACATATTAATGCATCATGAAGCATAGTTGTACAAAATATTCTAACATTTCCATACAAACATAAATAATATCATTAAGACAAAACTAAATAACATGAACATACGTTTAATGAAAAAAATCATACTAGGGTAAATATAAGATAATAAACAAATAAAAATATGAGTAAACTAAAAGAAAAACATAATACATGCAAAAATTATACAACAATATATATCATAAAGTAGCACATAAAAGAAATAATTAAACATAGCATATAAAAAAATGAAACTATGCACAAATAAGATAAATGATATACACTAAAAAAATGAATAAATAGAACATTTACAAATTATAAAAATATAATGCAATAGTTCAAAATACATGAAATGATAATATAATATATATACATGCATAGAAAATATATATTTGAAAATAAACTATATAAAAAGGTTAAATATTATAATATATAAAATACATAATAAAATGTATAAAAGATAGGAATAAATATACATATTTGAAAAAAATGAAGAAATTAAAATAAAAAAAAAGGTTGAAAAACTAAGATAGACGAAGAATAAAATAAGAACAAACCACAGAGAGTAAGAACGCAAGAGGGAGAGAAATTTGAGTGAATGCTCTCAAGAATTCTTATTGCTTCCCAAAACTCGAGTGATTTACAATGAAGGGAGAGTCCTCTATTTATAGCTGAGCCTCCCCAAATCCAACGGTACAGATCAATTACATCAACGGTTAAGATTAAAAGATATCTACAAATTAAATATCCAAGATTACAAGATCATATCTTCAAGATTGCATATCATATCTAAGATTGTATCATATCTAAGATTGCATATCCTTAAAGATTATATTTCCATATGAGTCAAGCTTATATATGGACCTTAAATCTTTTCAAGTAATGGGCCATTTTGATTGGGCCAAATTATATGTTTGTAATTTTGTACTAGACTTGGACTTTGTTTTATTTTTATTTTTATTATTTTTTTGGACTTATTTCTGGGCCCGGGCAAAACTGAGTGTCTATAGCTGCCCCTCTTTGCTCATTGCTGTGTAACAGGAACAGAGCAAAGACTATAAAAGGACCAATTTTGCCCGGGCTCGCCGAGTCTTGAGTTCTTGATCCTTGATCTTCTTTAAATGGCCTCTTGACGACTTCAATCTGCTTCACTGCAACTCAGGAAGGCGATATCTGCTATCTTTGATCTGCTCCCCGTCTAATATAGAGACGCCAAATCTATTATCTTCGATCTGTTTTCTGACAATACAGAGATGCCAAATCATCTTAGATCTGTTTCAGCGTAAACATGTGAAAGCCAAATCTGCTATGTCTTTGATTTGCTCCTTGTGAACACAAGGATGCCAAATCATCTTGGATCTGCTTCAGTAAAATCATCTGAAGGTTAGATCTGCTATGTATTTGTTCTCCGTCGAAATGGAGATGCCAGATCTGTTATCTTGGATCTGCTTTGGTGTAAGAACATCCGAAAGTCAAATCTGCTATGTCTTCGATTTGTTCCTTGTAAACACAAGAATGCCAAATCATCTTGGATCTGCTTCAGTATAAACATCTGAAGGTTAGACCTGCTATGTACCTGCTCTCCGTCGAAATGGAGATGCCAGATCTGTTATCTTGGATCTGCTTTGGTGTGAGAACATCCGAAAGTCAAATCTACTATGTCTTCAATTTGTTCCTTGTAAACACAAGAATGCCAAATCATCTTGGATCTGCTTCAGTATAAACATCTGAATGTTAGAGTTCTTTCTGCTGTTGCATCTGACATTGCACGATATTTTTCCTTTGCGCTTGATCGAGAAACTGTTCCTGCTATGTACCTGCTCTCCGTCGAAATGGAGATGCCAGATCTGTTATCTTGGATCTACTTTGGTGTGAGAACATCCGAAAATCAGATCTGCTATGTCTTCGATTTGTTCCCTGTAAACACAGGGATGCCAAATCTGCTATCTTCAACTCGTTCCCTATAAACATAGGGATGCCATGTTAAAATCTTTGATTTGTTTCGCTGTAAGCAAAAGAACGTCAGATCTGCTATCTTCGATCTGTTCCCTATAAACACAGGGATGCCAAATCTCCTATCTTCAACTTGTTCCTTATAAACACAGGGATGCCATGCTGAAATCTTCGATCTGTTTCGCTGTAAGCACAGGAGTATCAGATCTGCTATCTTCGATCTGTTTCCCTATAAACACAGGGATGCCAAATCTTGTTTCTTTGATCTACATTGTCCCATAAAAGACATAACCTGTAGAATGCGTATGAGTTCATGCCTAATAATTAGGATGCTATGATCGAAGTGAGTCAAATTCTCCTAATTAGACATGTTATAATGAAAAATGTTATGAATATGACCCCTATTTTGGACGTCATCACTCATTCCCTCGTCGAAGTTTTATCTTTATACTTCTTGATGTATCAATCATACTCTACTTGTATGCTTTGAATCAACTTAGTCCTATTGTACCATTCTCCAAATGTTGTGACCCACTGGAGATGTTTATGAAATGATCCTTTCTTAAGATCAATATTGCTTAAAACGTACAACCACCTTTTAGACTGAAGAAGAAATTTCCCCGAGTACATCCGACCCTCAAATATGGAAATTCTTTAAACAATTGTCTTGTTTCAGTTTCTTGTATTATCTAGAAATTTCCAGAGTAATATGCAAAACTTCGTTTGTAAAGATATTTAGTTCATCTATCATTATTTTAATGCAACATACTTTAAGAATAATGGAAGATGAATTTAATCTTGAGAATAATTAGATTTGAATAAATTTGTCAAAAATACAAATGAAATTAATCTAAAAGCCTATCTTTGAGAAGAAAAAGAATCTAAAGATAGAAAACAGGACAAAAGTTAGATGCCCTAGATATCGCCGCTTGAGCGTTTATATGCCAACTCCATGAAGACTTTCTTGAATTCAACATGTGTTTAAAAGATCCAAAGTACTTTGTTGATGCCCCGATATGTAATGCGCTTCACTCTTCGTTGAATCAAATATAGCAAGATTACTGTGTGCTCTTCAAAATTTGAGCTGCCCTTTCGGGTTTTCAACTCAAAACCCCTTTGGTCACAAGGCGCCCTTTGCGGGTTTTCACCTTGGCCTCTCTATTTTTTTTTCTTTTTATTTTTTTTCTCTTTTTCTTTTCTTTTTTCCTTTTTTTTTGAAATAGAAGTCCCAAAGTGCCATTTGCGGATTTTCACCTTGGCTTCCCTTCTCCTTCAGACAAAGTACTCCTTGACCGAGTCCGAATTCACTGTATCAGATAAATTCTTCCTATCCATTTCTTGTCAAAATCAGTGCACCTCTAGAGAAAGCCCTCTTCGCAACATATGGCCCTTCCTAATTCGGCATCCTTTTGCATGGGAAGGATCTCTTTCAGCACAAAGTTTCCTTTATGAAATTCTTTTGGACGAACCTTCTTTGTCATAAGTCTGTGTCATCCATTCTTGGTACATTTGCTTAGGATGAATACTTTCAAGTTAAGTTTACTAGAGGTATTCAATTCTTGAGTCCATCAAAGCTTGGAGGAAAAAACTTGATTCATAAACCCATGAGAAAGGGATTGCCCCAGCAGCAGTCCTGGCTGTTGTTTGTCAAACCCTACAAAAAGATGGTTCAATGATTCTCGGCAGACAAGAATGAAGTTGCTGACTTTATCCTTCAACCTGGAAAGCTGAGGTATAGAGATTACTCCCGGAGCATACATCCCACCATGACTCAATGTTGTTTCTAAAGCATCTCTAATCTTTATAAATTGCCCCCAACTGTGAAGCTGCCAAATGAGCGTAGCAAATAGGAGCTACAAAAAATATGGCTGTGGTGCTCCTTTGATACATATAGGATAGAGAATGAACAAACTCTTGCAGATCATCAGCCGAAAACCCAGCCTGGTCTAAGCGAACATGATAGTGGGTCTGCCTCATGATTCCAATCATTCCAGCATGGGTACCAAGGTAAAAATCATTGTTCTTTGGATGGCATACTTTGTTGTTAATGACAGTACCATGTAGCATATTGTCAGGAGATCCCTGCTGAAAAAACTTGGTATGATGGTTTTTCGTATAACAATAACCACAATCTTTAGGGTTCTACTTCTCGTCAAGAAACTTGCAAGCCTCAATTGATCAAAACTTGATTGAATTGAGACTTGCTAACCCCATCCCTGAAAATAATGATTTGATCAGGCTTTCTCTTTCCTGAACTTGTATAGAATTCTAAGAGAGCTTCCTTCATGATACCGTCATCCACTTTGTCAGAAACTGGTTTTGAAGAAAGAATCTATCATTTTAAGTTTCAGAGACTGTGTACGGCCTGATGCCCCTGGAAATCAATGGCCAACGCCTGGAGCTAACCATCACAGCTATTGACGGCACATCAGACTGCTCAAGAGATCCAAACAATGTACCCATTCCAAGGATGATGGTTGGAACCTTTAAAACAACTGGAATTGAAGGTGTTTGCCCCAGCGTAAGCATAGAGAGGAAGCGGTAGTTTCTTATGCCAATTTTTACCAGTCTCGGTCATCTTCTGTAATTTATTTTTTCTTCTTTTTCTTTTCTTTTGGCAACCTTTGTTGTACTGTGGTATGGCGCCTTATCTTTTAAAAGACTGCAAACTTTTGGCATTGTGCAGTTGGATATGATCTTTTTTTTTTGAAATAGATGAATTTTGACTTTGTAATAATGGCATATGAAGCTATCTCCCCCTCTTAATGGAGTAGTTGACGTCCACAAAGATGAGTCATTGTCAACTTGAAACTTTTGACAAGCTCGGGCCCATAACATACATGCCCCATAAGTCTTGACTCCTTTAAATTTGGCATTCATTGTACAACTGATGCGATCCCTTTCCATGGTGGACCAACAGTGCCCCAAAACCTCATGTTTATCCTGGCAATTGCAAATTCTCCTGCATGCGTCTTTGGACCACATTTTTGAATTCCTATAATAGTCTCAACAAGGTCTTGTTTTATCTCCTCAGCTAATTCCAATTTCGCAATCTTTCCTTCCTCTAAGGCTATATTTCCTACCACCACTTCATGGGGTAAAAACCATTTTCAACAAATTCAGAAACAAGTCACAATTTCTGTCACCTTCAAAGTACTAAGTTTCCTCTAAATACATATCACACTCAAAAGGAACTCTGAATCTGTAGTATCGTTGCCCGTGTCATTGATATCTAGGGATCCATGATAGGCACACAAAAGAATATACAAGGAATAAATGAATTCAAGAATGACTATTTACATGAAATGAAAATTTATAAAGAATGTCAAAGGTCAAAAGAATCAGAATGAAAGAATATTTTTGCTCGGATAAATAATAAAAGTATGTTTTATTGAAAATAAAAATGTCTGAACATGAGCCCACTTCTCAAAAGAAATCTCATTACTCCTAGGCTTTAGAGCAAAAAGAGTGTTCTGAATATTACTCCGTAAAATTCCTAAAGATTACAAGAAGTTCTTCTACAGTCCAATTGTTTAAAGAACTTCCCGGTTCGTAAGGGCGAATGCCCTCAAGGTTTCTTTGTTCAGTCCCTTCCTCATGTATGACATTGATGGGATGATTTTCATTTCCAAACACCCCCTTCTCCGGGTAAGCTATCCCTCCTGACACAAAAGTTGGGGATATGTAAGGGAACATCGTTAATTCCCATTCAACTTCTTTTTCACTCAGCGGTGACCCTCTTCTCTCTCTCTCTTTTTCTTTATCTTTTTAATAACTTTAACTAATTAGGGTCTTTTTATAATTTTGAATGCAAATGATGCAATGAAATGCAATAAGATGCAAATGAATGCAAAAGGTATCGATCTCGATTCAATCTCATTTAGAAAACTTTATTTAGAAAAAGAATATCTTTACATATAAAAGGATTACAAATACGCTTTCGCCCTAATGCCTAAAGTTTTAACAACAAAACAAACTCTTGGCCACGATCAGATTGTAGCTCATATTGGTGCTCAATATGTCAGCCTGTGCCGCCAATATCTATAAATAATCAGCTGCCTCCTGAGTTTGAGCTACAACCTCACCTGTGGGGTAATCCGTGCAGCTAAAGGCACCTCCTCCAATACCTGTGAAGTTGTTCTGATTATTTTGAGATAGATTAGCGAACAGGTAAGTATCCCGTTCTGCAGTGTGCTACCTTAAAATAATATGCTATATTCTCAATGTTTCTTGAGAGCTTTCAGATTTCTACCCACGCAGAGCATCTTACCTCGGTACCTTCGCAGCATAGCTAATCTCTAAAGGTCTTTGTATGATACGGTGTTCTTTAATCGCTTTCTTTCACGCTTACTTGAGCTATCCAGGCCATCGGGGCTTACATTTCCATTGTTTCTGATAAGTACAACAGTAAACTCAAGCTTGTTGTTTGGTAGCGGTCCTATAGTGAACGAGCTTTTTACCGTCATAGGCAAAATTCTTTCCGTCCAACTCATTTTTGTAGGTCTCATGCACTCTATCAATCACTTTCCTTCCAATACCCTTACCATCCACATGGCAACCGTCTTCATATGAAAGAGAAATGTTATAAGGGTAAAAGTGTCCATCAATACTCCCACACTCACTTTGAATTGCTCATCTATCCTCCTGTCAAGCAAATACTGCAAGTCCCCTTAGTTATTGTAGAACAACTGTTTGGCTTCATTACTCCATTGATCCCATATTTCCTTTAACTCCTGGAGATTATTTTGCGCCACGCTGATGCGAGTGTAACCCCATAATTCTGATGTGTATCCTTCAGCATTTCCTTTGACCATTTATGGACGTTAACGTTGCCCTCCATTCTATCAAGAAGTCCGTTCTCCATAATAAAACTTTCTAACTTAGAAACTGACCGTGAATCGATACCTTTTAAATGCAAAATGACATACACAAAAGAAAGAAAACAGTTAGTATCATATGATATTAATAAACAAAAAGATAACCTAAGTATAATTCTATCTATATTGAGCTCTTACGGTTTTTCTATATGTGGTTTGTTTCTAAAGTTTAAGGTACCCGAACCAGCAGATTCCTCGATCCTCACCCATTATGGGCTCATCTAAATCGAGTTCAGTTTAGGGGAATACATTTCCCTATGGCTACACGGAGATGAAAATCTCACGAAACCATAGGTACGGATGTATCCCGAAAGTGATCCACTATCCTGCACGGAGGCGAAAACCTCACGAAGGCGTAGCTTCTCACTCCCACTTAAGGGTGCGACCACAACGGTCATGCAAATGCAATGCGTATTAGAATATAGCAACACATGCAATAATACAAACACATGTAATGCAAAGAGGATTAAATTTTAAATTTTTTAATTTCTGACATTAAGACAAAAGATAATCAATTACACGGCTTGACTCTCTTATTAGTACCCAGTGGAGTCGCCAAGCTGTCGAAACTATTTTTAAATCGAGTTTTGGAAAATGGGAATCAACTTTAAGAAAAAAAAAAGGGAGTCGCCACCAATCTTTTTAGGTGTGATTGGATCACCTTATAAAATGTTTTGTTTTAAAACATTAATTTTGGTCTACGAAAGTTGAGAAAACGGATTCAGGAGTCGGTTACGTACGAGGAAGGGTTAGCACCCTCGTAACGCCCAAAAATTGGTACCTAATTGATTATCAAGTGTCTTTAATGTCAGAAATTTGAAAGTTTTAAGATGCAAACCTCTTTTAATTAGAATGTCTCAATTTTGAAAATTAAGGCTCACTTATTTCAAACGAGTCAAAACATCACATCCAGTAAGTTAGGATGCAACATTTTAAAATCTTTGAAACTAAGCTCATCTTTCGAAAATTTCTATCTCGAAACAACAAAACGTCATATCCAGTAAGTTAGGACACTATGTTTTGAAATCTCGAAATAATTGTTTAAGTTTTGAAAACTCAAAATCACTTAGAAGGGTGCTTGACTATTCAAATTCAACGAGAAAAGTCGCAACCCAGTAAGTTAGGGCACTACCTTTCTCGAAGTTTCCAAACATCAAGCATTGCCTTTTATTTGTTTAAAAAAAACCTTGGAATATTATTTTAAATGACGTTTTAGGATGACATATTAATGCATCATGAAGCATAGATGTACAAAATATTCTAACATTTCTATACAAACATAAATAATATCATTAAGACAAAACTAAATAACATGAACATACGTTTAATGAAAAAAATCATACTAGGGTAAATATAAGATAATAAACAAATAAAAATATGAGTAAACTAAAAGAAAAACATAATACATGCAAAATTATACAACAATATATATCATAAAATAGCACATAAAAGAAATAATTAAACATAGAATATAAAAAATGAAACTATGCACAAATAAGATAAATGACATACACTAAAAAAATGAATAAATAGAACATTTACAAATTATAAAAATATAATGCAATAGTTCAAAATACATGAAATGATAATATAATATATATACATGCATAGAAAATATATATTTGAAAATAAACTATATAAAAGGTTAAATATTATAATATATAAAATACATAATAAAATGTATAAAAGATAGGAATAAATATACATATTTGAAAAAATGAAGAAATTAAAATAAAAAAAAAGGTTGAAAAACTAAGATAGACGAAGAATAAAATAAGAACAAACCACAGAGAGTAAGAATGCAAGAAGGAGAGAAATTTGAGTGAATGCTCTCAAGAATTCTTATTGCTTCCCAAAACTCAAGTGATTTACAATGAAGGGAGAGTCCTCAATTTATAGTTGAGCCTCCCCAAATCCAACGGTACAGATCAATTACATCAACGGTTAAGATTAAAGGATATCTACAAATTAAATCTCCAAGATTACAAGATCATATCTTCAAGATTGCATATCATATCTAAGATTGCATATCATATCTAAGATTGCATATCATATCTAAGATTGTATCATATCTAAGATTGTATATCATATCTAAGATTGCATATCCTTAAAGATTATATTTCCATATGAGTAAAGCTTATAGATGGACCTTAAATCTTTTCAAGTAATGGGCCATTTTGATTGGGCCAAATTATATGTTTGTAATTTTGTACTGGACTTGGACTTTGTTTTATTTTTTTTATTATTATTATTATTATTTTTTTGGACTTATTTCTGGGTCCGGGCAAAAATTGAGTGTCTACAATAACCTTACCACATCCTGGTCACTTAATGAACACATCATTCACATAACCAAGTTCATGCACTTATTCATCACAAAACTCACAAAGCAATACATAGAGAGTCTCCCGTTGAACACTTCGGATCAATCCTCGATACTTGGTGGTTTCAGCACATAGCTCTACCCATTATATAGTTCGGCTCTCTTGTACACATGGTGAACACTCAGTACCACCCATGTGACCTAGCCAATTTATCTCGTAGCTCTCTTGTCTACATGGTGTCCTTCACCTGGAACCACGCATGCGACCTAGCTACATATATCCCGTAGCTCTCTTGTCTACGTGGTGTACACATAGTATCACCCATGCGACCTAGCTACATCATAATGTCTTGTAGCTCTCTTGTACACATGATGTGCACTCAGCACCATACATGTGACCTAGCTACACACTATCTGTATCATCCAATCTTTCCGAAGGTTCAACCGGGATTTCTCTCTCTTTTCCAACAATTTCACCAATCAAGTAATTATCCACAAACATATTTCCAATATTATTATAAAATATCATAATACAAGTAATATTGATGTATTACTTACATATAAACTTACATCTCATTTAATATCAAGGCAATAACATTAAACTGCACATTGCCTTATTAAAAATCATATGAACTTACAATTTCCCATAATATCCATAATCATAGAAATCACATTTATGTATGATAATTCAATGCACTTCATGTACCATAGACATATTTTTAAATCAATTCATAAACTTGGCACCATAATCATTTAATTTAACATAATTCAATTAATTCACTAAATTTAACTTTCAAATATAAATTACAACATCATTGCTGTATTATTATCATACCAACTTACATACTTTCAACACCTCAGAAATTAGAATAAATATATCAATTTTACATTGAAACATACATAAATTAATGCTTATTTTACATATGAACTTACCTCAATACTAAAATGATCATTTTACTAACTTTCCCAATTTTTGATTTTTCTTTCATTCTAGGTTCAAATCTTATTTTCCGGGATCTAAAACATCATATTTTACTTATTTAATTAATGTACTATTCAAAACAGTCCCTAACTCAAACTTTAGAAAAATTACAATTTGCCCCTAAATTTTTGCATATTTACACTTTTGCCCCTAGGCTCGGTAATTAAACTTCATCCCTTATTCTTATGTTTTATGACATTCTGATCACTTTTCCCTTCTATGGAAACATCAAATTCTCACTCTAACATATACTTATGACTATTAGGTATTTTTACCGATTAAGCCCTTTTACTCATTTTCACTCAAAACCGAGTAGCACAAGTTGTCTAACATTATTTAAAACCTCATATTCTATTATAAAAACATCAAAATAAACACATTTCACCTATGGGTATTTTTCCAAATATGAACCCTAGCTTAAATTATTGCTAGAATAAGCTTAATCAAATTACCGGGATTCCAAAAACGTAAAGAACTTAAAAACGGGGTTAGAACGGACTTACTATTGAGCTTGGAAAGCTTGAAAACCCTAGCCTTGGCTTCCCCCATGCTAATTTTGGCCTCCATGAAATAGATGAGTCAATTTTGGCGTTATTTTCCCTTTTTATTTCTTTTAATTACCAAATGACCAAAATGCCCTTCCTTACTAAACTTTCAAAAATTCCATCCATGTCCAATTTTTGTCCATCACTTAGAAATTGGTCAAATTTCTATTTAAGACCTCCTAAATAATATTTCAAAGCAATTTCATACTAGAAACTTCTAGAATGCAAGTTTTGCAACTTATTCAATTTAGTCCCTAACTTCAAATTGAGCACTTTATGCATAGAATTTCTTCACGAAATTTTCAAAAAATCATGAAATCATATCATAGACCTCAAAATAATCATAAAATAATTATTTCTATCTTAGATTTTGTGGTCCTGAAACCTCTGTTCCAACTAGACCCAATTTTGGGCTATTACACCTCAGGCCGTGTCCAATTCTGACTTGGTTTTTAGTCGACACGGCCATGATACACGGGCATGTGGCCTACTCGTGTGTATCACATGGGCTTGTATTTTACTTGTGTGAAAATGCCTAGGCCGTGTGAAATACTGAGATAAGCCCATTTTGTCTGTTTTTGGCCCGTTTCTTACTTTTTTCACCTTCCTATGCACACCTGAGTATAAAAATAAAATTAAAGGATTAGGAGCATCAAATTCACTAAATCTTATGATAAATCATCCAAAAATATGGCAATCATTGGATAAAAATATGTATATACTATGGTTTATCAAATATCCCCACACTTAAGCATTTGTTTGTCTTCAAGCAAAATACTCAACTCTCAATTAAAATAAATTCTTTTCAACTTATAATTCTCATCAATACTGTATCGAAGTAAACCAAAAGTAATCATATATTGATAATTCAACTAAAAGAACATCAAAGTTTCAAACAATCCAAGTTGAGCATTTTAATCATAAAATCATAAGTATCTCCCTTTATCTAAGTAATCACCTTTAATTCCAAATTGTCAAGAGTTGGCATCCTCACTAAAGATTCACTCAAATCACTCGAAGTGTTTAAGGTTCAATAATTAAGCACTCAATAGTCAAACTTGAAAAATTATTACCATAGGCTTGCATGAAAATCAAATCTCCACCACTATAAATGAGATGATATACGGATCAAAAGGTCGTTAACAGGGTTGTAATGGGGCTTGGGTTAAAGGTGTGGATAAAGGCTGAAAAGGGGGGTTAGAATAGAGATTACTTTAATAAATTACCAAACTTAGAAAAATAAAGCTCATTACTAAATTACAAACAAGTGCGAAAACCATTCGGAACTAAGGAAGTGAGCTTTTTCTCACTATAATAACTTTAACTTATCCAAACTCTTTATAATATGAAAATTAAAATTATAATATGAAAATTAAAATATACTATTTTTTTTAAGAATAAGAACAAGTATGGAAAGTACATAGTAAGGAATAATTCAACAGCTGAAATGAACGAAAATAGTTAGGTAACTAATCAAATCAAATCTCGATAAAAAGGGAGTCAATAAAAAGGGAAAAAATTTGTGATTTAGCATTAAGGGAGAAATCAAGAAACAATGGTTAAAGCTCAAAGGGGTTCACTAAGGGTCAATTATATGGGTAGGCTTTTTATAGGGTAAGTGGGTTAAAACCTAAGTGCCTTTATCATCTCAGTATATCAAATCAAAAGGTGTGGTCTTGACATGCATAATCGATGCAAGTTCTAGAATAGCAAAATCAATGTTGACACACTCATAAAAAAATTAGTGAGCAAAAAGATATATGCTTTAAAAGGCTCAAAGTCTCACGAAAATTATGGGTATTTGATGTCAATCCTGTAAATTCAAAATTTTAAGATAATACCTCAATTCAAGGAAACAACCTAGCAATTTTAATTCTCAAAAGTCAACTTATCATGCTTGATTCTCTAATGTCATTAAAGTTTGAACAATTAATGCACAATTCCCTATGATTAAATTCAAAACATTTAATAAAAATTATAAATCAATCAGAATTCACTTTAATAATAGTATGAGGAAATTATTTGAGAATGGGATAAAAATTCAGGGATTTTCTAATAAACATATAAATAATCTCCCCACACTTAATATGTACATTGTCCTCAATGTACGAAGATAGGTAATAATAATATAAGCAAAATATCAGAAGAGAGGGACAGAAGCGAAACTGCCCTGTATTTTGGATGAAATCCTTGGAATAGTGAAAGTTAAAGTTGTAGATAAGGCTAATGAAAGGCATGATTCTGAGTTACTAATAAGAAAATAAACACAACTTGTGGAAGAGAATTAAGGGATTAATTGATAATAACCATAAAGATAAACATAGTTCAAAATATAAAACATAAGTCTTAAGAAAAATAAATAAAACAAAAATAAAAACAAAAATAAAATAAAATAAAAATAAATGGGCTCAGAGGTCCTCATCATCAGATGCGTCATCGTCACGAGGTGGTGGTGGTGGAGGTGAGATGTGGAAGTTCTGGCAGATTTGCTGCAGAGTTGCCTCGATGCTGTTGAACCTCGCAAAACACTGTTGCTCGAAGTGAGTGAGTCGCTCGGATATATCGATCAAAGTGGCAGTAGGAGGTCGATGACTCTGTGGTGGTGGCAGTGGGTGTGGATCCTCATGAAGGGGAAGGACATCATCAGTAATGTCCTCTGCCTCATCCTGGTCATCAGAATGAACGAGTCTATACTGAGGGAGGTCAAATCCACGACGTCGCTCTATCATCCTCATGTGGATCATACTAAAAATTCCCTGAAAGTCATCTGGCCTACTAATGTGAGTGTTGATGACAACTCTGGAGTGTCGAAGAATCCGAAGTGTCGAGCGAGGTGAGTCACGTAAGGACCAAGACAGATAGGACCCCTCCTATGGCGGTCCATCTGATGGAGAAAAGCAAGCACTATGAAGTATGCCAAATCAAATACATAACCAGTTGCCATGCCAAAGTAAGCATCAGTGGTGCTAATGACGCAGGTGCTCTCTCTCCTCCCAGTCAAAGTGTGAGCCAAGATGGCATGGATGTAGCATAGTGCTGGAGAGAGAGATGTTGCCTTCGAGCGACTCGCGTCATAACGGATCTAACTAGCTGTAGGATCGGTCCAATAGCACGAAGGGGAGTAATAGATGTGATCGTGGAGGTGAAGAAAGTTATCGGCACTTATAAACTCATCAGTGTAGATGCCCAAAGCTACGCCAAACTCAGGGACGCTCATATGTCGCACTAAGCCACCAAGTCAGAAAGTGATAGTATTGACCTCGTCATGGGCATTCATCACATGTTGTAGATAGAAAGTAGTGCAAAACTCCAAGATAAGCTGTGAATAGGTGGGTTCGATAATAGCAAAGAACTGATCCCACGGGGCAGTGGTAATGAAAGCACGGACCTCATCAGCTAGTCTGACCTGCTCCAATGTGGCCCAGTCAATACATCGGCCCAAACCTAGCGGTCGCACGTGCAAAAGTTGAAACAAGTCGTCCTGTAGGCCTGACGAGAATCAAAGCAAAAGGTGACGAGCTTCGGTTAAGGCGCTCGAGGAGGTTGCGCCAGGACCCTTCCGCTTTTTCGAAGCGAGGACGATAGTTTTCTTACCTCATGTGTTTGTCATAGTATTCCTAAAAAAGAAAAATATTGATCCAAATCAGAAAAGCAACTAAAAGGAGAAAACAACAAGTAAAAAACTATGTTAAAGTAAATAGGTAGACATGAATCAATTCTACAACTAGATGAAAAAGAACTATAATGGATGATGAAGTCAACATAAGAAAATATAATAATGGTAAAAGACAAATAAGACTAGCATAATGAACTGCACATGGGTATTAAGAATGGAATAAAAGGGAATACCAACAGCAATAGAGTGAAAATAAAAATAATAAGAACTAACCTAAACCATTATACATCAAAATAGAAATCATCATAACCAACTCAAAATCAAAATAATAAACAAAAATAAAAGAAAATAAACAAAAATAAATAAAGTACAATATAGAAATAAAGTGAAAATAAAAATTAAAAATAATAATAAAGAAAATAAAGAAAAGAAAAAAATAGTGGAAGAGTCAATCGATGATGTGTATGGTGTGTCGAAGGTAAGGCAGCGGCCGAGGAGTGCGAAGAGGGCTGGGGGTGAGTGTGTGTGTGCTAGTGCGGTGCGAAGGTGGGAAGAGAGAGGGGATGTGGGTGCGGGGCTGAGATGGGAGAGGGGGTGTGGTAGAAGGAAGAGGGGAGGGGAAAGGAAAGGAAAGGAAAAGAAGGGGTGGGCGGTGGCTGGAGTGTGGTGGGGGTTGCGACGGCTAGGGCTTGGGAGGGGAAAATTTGAGAAGAAGAAGACAAAAATGTTAGCGTTAGGGTTTTAAAAGAGACACGATCATGTGAGGCCTGTGTCGGGCCACACGGTTGTGTCACACGCTCGTGTGGACTCTATGTAGCTTGTGTTAATCGCGAATATTGAATGCCCATTCGTCACACGGCCTAGGACACGCCCGTGTGTACAGGCCGTGTGTTTCCCACGACCGTGTCGCACGGCCATATACCAAGTCCTTCGCTTCTCCCACACTCGTGTGTTATCCTACATGCCAGTGTGTCTAAACACACGACCGTGTGGTTCGCCCGTGTAGCTCTCTGGCTTATTTAAAATTTGAAATTTTAGCTCCAGGTTTCACACGGCCTAAGACACGCCCGTGTGTCCAGACCGTGTGGTCTACACAGTCGTGTCGCACATTCGTGTGGCTCGATACTTGGAGATTTTTAGCCCTATTTCCACACGGCCAAGGACACGCCCATGTGTCCAAGCTGTGTGGGTCACTGTTCCTGCATAAAAACATGAAAAATAGATAAAATAAATGGGGTAGTGGTGTTAGTGCTCGGGTTGCTTCCTGAGAAGCGTTTATTTAAAGTCTAAGCTCGACTTGACCTTGTAGGGATGTTTAGGCAAGTTTGCGAAGCCGTAGCCCCTCTCTATTGTCCTCACCGTTACAAAGTTTAAGACAATGTCCATTTACCTTGAAAGTGCCTTGAGTTGGGTGACTTACCTCTATAGTGCCATATGGAAAAGCATTTAGTACCGTGAAAGGAGTCACTATGTTTGTATTAAACTCTGAAGTAGCAATTCGGGGGTACTTTTCATCTAACAATACTTTGTCCCCGACCTTAAATTGCTTTGTTTCATCCCTACGCTCATTGTAGTGTCGCTTGGATTCATCGTGTACTTTTGGTTTCTCCTTGACATGTGTTTTCCATTCGTCTAGTTCATCAATCTGAAGCCTTCATTCTTCGTGAGTCGCTCTATTTTTGTTGCATAGATTAGAATGAGGCTCTATCACATTCTTCCTAGGGGATTCCTGCAAAGAAATTTGTGCCTTAACATTACTCAAGTTAACAGAACTTAAACAATCATCTCGATTACTAGATATATTAGCAGAATCATGAGCTTGAAGTTCAATCGTGTCATCTCCTACATGAAGTATCAATTCACCTATGCCAACATTGATGATAGTTCTAGCAGTTCGTAAAAAGGGCCTTCCTAAAATTAAAGGTACATCACTATCCTCATCCATGTCTAAAACAACAAAGTCAACTGGGAATATAAATTTATCAATTTTGACAAGCACGTCTTCAATAATACCCCTAGGAAATCTAATGGTTTTATCTACTAATTGAATGCTCATCCTAGTTTGTTTGGGTTTCCCAAGACCTAGTTTTTTAAACATTTTATAGCGCATAACATTAATACTTTCCCTTAAATCAGCCAAAACATTATTAACATTCAAACTACCAATTAAGCAAGGAATCGTAAAACTCCCTGGATCTTTCAACTTGTTGGGTAGCTTATTCTGCAGAATGGCTGAGCAAACTGCGTTTAATTCCACATGCGATGCAACATCTAATTTTCGTTTATTAGCCAAGAGCTCCTTTAAAAATTTCACTGAGTTGGGCATCTGCGAGAGAGCTTCAATAAATGGTAAGTTAATATGCAACTTCTTTAAGAGTTTAAGAAATTTATCAAATTGTTCGTCTACGTGGTCTTTCTTTTTTGCATAGGATATGGTACACGAGGTTTATATTCTTTGTTTACTGGCTTCTGTGTACCATGATATATCTCATCCTTACCATTACTTACCACAACTTCATGACTCGTTTCAAATTTAGATTCAACTAACCCTTCTTCGTCCCACACCATGATGGCATGGAGTTGCTCTCTTGGGTTAGTTTCTGTGTTATTGGCCATGCTGCCTTATGGTTTTTCAGAAATCAGCTTAGCAAACTGTCCTATTTGAGTTTCGATCCCTTGAATTGATGCTTGTTGATTCTTCAGAACTGTTTCAGTATTCTGAAAATGAGTTTCTGACACCGAGATGAATTTTGTGAACATCTTTTCAAGGTTCGGATTCTTCTCTTGTTGGTAAGGTGGTTGTTGAAAACCTAGAGGATGTTGTGGTTTTTGATTTCCTTGACCACCCCACGAGAAATTGGGATGTTTTCTCCAGCCTGCATTATAAGTGTTATTATACGGATTATTTTGAGGTCTAGAATTATTACCCATATAGTGCACTTGTTCTTCCTCAATGCTAGGTGATAAATCGTAATTTATACATATTTTTACCCCATGTTTAACGCATTTTATGGATGATTTCCCATTAGAATTGGTGAATTCGATGCTCCTAATGCTTTAATTTCATGTTTTATACCTAGGAGAGCGTAGGAGAGCGTAGGAGAGTGAAAGGAATGAGAAATGGGCCAAAAACGGAGAAAATGGGCCAAAGTATGAAATCAACACGGTCTAAACCGCCTCACACGAGCAGACCACACTACTGTGTCAATTTGGCAGGCTCGAACACAGCCTAAAGTTATAACGTCCCCTAACCCTATACCGTCGCCGGAACAGGGTTACAAGACATTACCAGTCAGTACAGCCCAATTTCGGTTATTAACTAAAATAAATATTCACACTCACCCTAGTTTTAAGATGTCGTCCCATTAATGGGCCCTTGCGATCCAATATGAACAGTAAATTCAATTTGGAACTAATTTAGAATCACTACGAATTTTTAATAAATTTCAAAATTCATACTATATACCATTGCCAACCATAATTTACTTATTTCATCAATACTTTTACAACCTAAATGACTCTCATTAAACATCCTAGGTACATGCCATTATCAATACTCAACATACTTTACCTCATTGAATTCGGAATCGGCCTGGGATGCTGATTCAACAGTCTAGCCTTAACTTAACCTGCGCACGGAAACAAACCGTACGCTGAGTATACACTTAGTGATATTTCTATAATCGGAACACTTAAACAATTATAAAACTTATTAATTTATATATATTGAACTATTCAAACTCAATGAGTATTCAAACATTCACTTTCCAACCATTGTTTTGGTCTACTTTAAATTTTAAATCATTTATTAAATTCAATAGCAATTAATCAATCAGTAATGTTCATTAACAATCAGAACAATTATTTATTCAGTAAAAGTCAGTTATTTGGTAACAATCAATTATTCAATAATAATCAGTTGTTCAGTATCAATCAACTGATCGGTTATCCAGTAACAGTCAATTATTCAGTAAAAATCAGATATACAGTAACAATTAAATTATTCAGTAACAGTCGATCTTTCCAGTTCCTTTATTTACCCCTATTAACATGACTCGGACCTAGACGGATACACGGATCCAACCAACACACCAGTACGGCACATAGTGCCTCATCGGTCGAAGCTGGAACAGTAACAGTAACAGTAGCAGTACGGTACACAGAGTACCTCATCGGAACAAATCCGAAATAGTAACAATAACATTACGGTACACAGAGTACCTCATCAGAACAAATCTGAAAAGTAACAATAACAATATCCGACACACAAAGTGCTGAATCGGTAACAGTAACGGTAACAGTAACAGTAGTCGGCACATAAGTGCCTGATCAGTAAGCCGGAAAAACCCGTACTCTTCCATATCCTATGGCATGCCAACTATATCCGACTAGTCTGACTAGTTAATAGGGTATTTAATTCATTTTTCAATTTTCAATTAATTCATATTTTAATTAATTAACTATATATTTTCAATTCAATATAATTCCATTCACTTTTCACTAATAAATATTCAATTCCATAATAATCAAAATTTTCTATCAATTTTATCACACTTCCAACTACATATATTTTCCAATATAACAAATATTTATTATTCAATTTTGACATCAATATTTATTTCAATTCAAACATTTATATATATTCATAAATCAATTCAATATAAATTTATCATACACTAAATTAATCCATTTCCATTATAAACACAATAATTCTCACTTCAACATTTATTAATTGCATTAATAAAAAAAATTATAACAATTAATAACTAGGTTCAGATTATAGAAATACAAACCGTAGTTTTTGAGCTAACTCCCGTTGACTTTGTCTTGTCCTTTCTTAGCCGAGATTTTCGGTACCACATTGACTACGAAATTAATACAATTCATAATCATTAATACATTACTAATTTATATCTTGAGTTACAGAATTCTAAATTAAGATTCGCTAATTTTTCCTGAAACTAGACTCACAAATCTTCTTACAATAAAATTTTCAGAATTTTTAGTTTAGACATTAAGTACAGTTTATTCTTTAAAATTCACCCCTATTCTGCTATCTGACAGTTTCGACCCTTCTTAACTAAAAATTAATTATCTCACAGTACAGAAGTCGGATAATATTCCCGTTGATTTATCCTGAAAATAAACTCATTAGGGATTCTAAAAATATAACTTTAAGCCTCTAATTAATTTTCTCCAATTTTTGGTGATTTTCCAAATTCAGAACAGGGGAACCCAAATTCATTCTGAACTTGTCTCACAAATTTCATTGTATCTCATAATTTACAATTCAATTGCTTACACCATTTTTTCTATAAGAAACTAGACTCAACAAGATTTAATTCCATGTTTTATTCATCCTGTAATTCAATTTATACAATGTTTGGTGAGTTTTCAAACTTAGACTACTGCTGCTGTCCAAAATAGTCTTAGTGCAAAATGTTGATTTTCTACTTTTAATTTCAATTTAATCCTAACTAAATTCACTTACTTTTCTATCTTAATTCATATTTTATTTCTACTCAATTTTTAACTAAACTCATACTTAACTATTAAATTTCCAGAATATTTTCCTAATTTCGAAATTTCATCAATTTAGTCCCTACAACATAAAACTTATGAATTATTTTACAATTCAATCCTTATTTCATTTCTAACTTGAATTCCTATCAATCTAACCCCTAATTCATCTTTTTATTCAACATGAACAATATTTAAAAATCTAATAACTTTCAAAATATTCACTTAATTTCATCAAAACCTTGTCCCAAAGCTTCCAAAACATCAAAATTAAGTAAAAAGGGCTAAATTGACTTTCCTATTTAACTTTCAAGCCTTGAAATCCCAATTTTTCCCTTTTTCTTTCTTTCTTTTTTCCTTCCTTCTTTCTTTCCCCTCTGTTTCGTTTCATCCTTTCTTTCTTTTTCTATTCTTTTTCTTTTTATTCCTTTTACTTTATATATATATATATATATATTATAATAACTTAATAATAGCTATAATAAAATATCTATTTAATATCCAATATCTATTTTACATTTGTATACACATATATTATTACATTTGTCTTTCTTTAATCTATTTATTATATAAATATCTTTTACTTAATAATAATATATAATTTAATAATATACTTATATAATAAGTAAATATACATGTATTTTACAAATGTATGTATATTAGTATCACACATGTCACTATACATACCATACATTTGTCAACTTTTTATTTATTTATCATATAATATTAATTTAATAATAATAAATACATTATTATTTACTTAAATAATAAGCAAATAAATATATGTATTACAAATGTGTGTATTATATTTATTATACTTGTATTTTATTTTTTCCATACACTTGGCTCTCTTTTTGGTTTATTTGCTTGTTTAGTCCTTTTAATTTTCTTTATTCTATAATTAAACTTTCACACTTTATTCAATTTAATCCTTTTATCCAATTATTCTTAATTAAATTAAATTCACTTAATTAAATTCTAATTAACCACTCATTTTACTTCATAAATATTTTTAAATAAATATTTATGAATCCACTTTTTACAAATAAAGACCCGAAAATACACTTTTCCGGTAACAGTAAAATTTGGGTCGTTACAGAAGTAATCGAACACGGGTGTGTCCCTACCGAGCCCAAATTGAGTCCAATTCGGAAAAGGCTAATTTTGAGGGCATTTAGGCATTCCAAAGACTATAAATACACCCTAGAGGAGGAAGAAAAGGACACACAGAATAGGGGGCAAGGAATTACCCCAAGAAAGCCGATTAATCCATCTCAGGAGCCGGATTCATCATCAAGACTGAAGACCTCTCCTCAATTTCCCTTCAGGAGTTTTGAGTTTTCTTTATGTTTTGTATTCTTTATTATTCTGAGATGTTTTCTTGTTTAGTTATGAACTAAAACCCCTACATACCTAAAGGGAATGAAACCTAAGATGAATCTTGTTATTATTTTCTGAATCGTATGATAAATATTTAACTTGTTCTTAATTATGTGTTCTTAATTCTTGTTTTGATATCCTAGGATACTGATTCAAGATAAGCTCTTATTCAGAGGAGGAATAGACCCTGTTTATGAGTACATTGTTCATAATTAAGAGGAGTTGATTGCGTGCCTAGACAAAGGGTGACAAGATTTTGCCGGATTAGGGTGAAACCTAATAAGGGGATCCATAGATCGAGTTAATGCAACCCTAAAGTGTTAATTAGAGAAAAGTCTCGGTTATTCAATCTAGGGATTAGACGTTATTAGTCTTGAATAGGGATAATAACATAACTTAAGGATCTCTACAGAATAAGTTAAATGAATAAATTGTCTGATTTGGAGCCAGAATAACAAGTACAATCTAGGTGGATTTTTCCTTAGGTGTTTCCTTCATTCAATCGATTTTCCCAAAAGCAACTTCCCAATTCTATTCTCTGTGAGTTCTTAGTTTAGATAATTAGTTAGTTAAAACAAAAACCTTTTTATTCTTAGGTTAGATAATAAAAAGACAGTCATTACTAGTACTTTTAGTTCCTTTGGGTTCGACAATCCGGTCTTGCTAAAACTATACTACTATTCGATAGGTACACTTGCCTACATCGCGATAATAGTTAGTTTCAAGAACGAGTAATTATAAATATTTAAAACCTATCACGAAATCACGCGATCAAGTTTTTGGCGCCGTTGTCGGGGAACTAAGACATTAAGAACACTAAATTTTTATTACTTTAGCCATTTATTTTTCTTGAAATTTAATTTATTATTATTATTTATTAATTTACTTTTTCTTTCTCTTGGTAGGTTTTTATAGTTTATGACTAGAAGAAACCCGTCAGGAGCACTACTTTTTGACGAAGAAATCAATCACACAGTTCATAGAAACCAAAGAGAAATAAGGCGAAGCTTAAGATACACAGAGAACGAGCAAGAAGACAATACTCGAACCCCAACCGAAGAGATGGCTAAAAACCAAGACAATTAGCTACCTCCTGCAATTGCGGCTAATCAAAATCCTGCTCCACGCACTATCACTATGAGTTTTTAGTTATGCCTTTCGGATTAACAAATGCACCTTCCATCTTTATGGATTTGATGAACGAAATTTTCAGACCGTATTTAAACCAATTTGTTGTCGTATTCATTGATGACATTTTGATTTATTCGCGTGATGAAACTGAGCATGCTGAACATATGAGAATAGTGTTACAAACTTTACGTGATAAGTAGCTGTATGCAAAGTTTAGCAAATGTGAGTTCTGGTTACGCAAAGTTGGATTTTTGAGACATATTGTGTCAGCATCAGGTATTTGAGTTGATCCGAGTAAGATTTAAGCTATTCTGAATTGGAAGCCTCTGAGAAATGTTTCTGAAGTCTGCAGTTTTTTGGGACTTTCCAGTTATTATAGACGATTTGTGAAAGGCTTTTCAATGATCGCGACTCTGTTGATGAAACTACTTCAAAAAGATGTGAAATTTGAATGGTCAGAAAAGTTTTGATCAGTTGAAAGCCTTATTGACTGAAGCTCTGGTATTAGCGCAACCAGAATCGGGTAAAGAATTTGTGATCTACAGTGATGCTTCGTTGAATGGTCTGGGTTGCATTTTGATGCAAGAAGGAAAAGTTATAGCTTATGCCTCGAGACAGTTAAAACCTCACGAAAAGAACTATCCGACACACGATATGGAATTAGCAGCTATTGTGGTTACTTTGAAGATTTGGTGCCACTATCTGTTTGGTGAGAAATGTCACGTTTATTTTGATCATAAAAGTTTGAAATATCTGATGACTTAGAAATATTTGAACTTGTGACAGAAAAGATGGCTAGAATTACTAAAAGACTATGAGCTTGTTATCGATTATCATCCGGGAAAAGCAAATGTTGTTACTGATGCTTTGAGTCAAAAATCATTATTTGCATTGCGTGCGATGAATGCTTATTTGGTTCTATCTGATGATGGTTCAGTTTTAGCTGAATTGAAAGAGAGACCGTTATTTTTACAATAGATTATTGATGCTCAGAAAGTTGATAATGAGATAATAGCAAAACGAGCTTAGTGTGATCTGAATTCTAATTCTGAATTTTGAGTAGTACTGATGATTGTATGAGATTCCAAGATCGGATTTGTGTTCCGAGAAATCCAAAGTTGATTCAAATGATTTTGAATGAAGCTCACAACAGTCGTTTATCTGTGCATACGGGTAGTACAAAAATGTATAACGATTTGAAACAACATTATTGGTGGTCGGGAATGAAGAGATATCTCTGAATTTGTCTCAAAATGTTTAATATGTCAGCAAGTTAAAGCTGAACATCAAGTGCCATCCAATTTGTTACAGCCGATTATGATTCCAGAGTGGAAATGGGATAGAGTGACGATAGATTTTGTTTCGGGTTTTCCCCTATCTCTGAGAAAGAAAGATGCAATCTGGGTTGTAGTTGATCGATTGACAAAATCAACTCATTTTATTCCGGCACGATCTGATTACTCACTTGATAAACTAGCTGAGTTATACATTTTTGATATTTTGAGATTACACGGTGTGCCATTGTCTATTATGTCAGATAGAGATCTGAGATTCACTTCACGGTTTTGGAAGAAACTGCAAGAGGCTTTAGGTACAAAATTACATTTTAGTACTTTTTTTCACCCGTAGACTGATGGTCAATCCGAGCAGATTATTCAGATACTCAAGGATATGTTAAGATGTTGCATTCTTGAGTTTGAAGGTATGTGGGAATAATATTTTCCATTGATTGAATTTGCGTATAATAATAGTTGTCAATCGAGCATTAAAATGGCATCATATGAAGCCTTACATGTTCGCAAATACTGTACACCATTGTATTGGTATGAACTTAGTGAGAATAAGATATACGGGGTTGATTTGATTAAAGAGACTGAACAGAAAGTAAAAGTAATCCGAGATAGTTTGAAAGCAGCTTCTAATCGTCAGAAATCATAGGCAGAATTGAAAAGAAAAAACATTGAATTTGAAATCGGAGATAAAGTGTTTTTGAAAATATCCCCGTGGAAGAAAGTACTTCAATTTGGCAGAAAAGGTAAATTGAATCTGAAGTTCATCAAGCCGTATGAGATTATCGAGCGTATTGGGCCAGTTGCTTATAGATTGTTTTTGCCACCAGAGTTAGAAAAGGTTCATAACATGTTTCACGTATCAATGCTTCAATGATACAAATCCGATCCCTCACATGTGATTTCTCTGTCTAAGATTGAAATTCAGTTTGATATGACCTACGAAGAAGAACTGATCCGTATCTTAGTTCATGAGATTAAAGAACTGTGAAATAAGAAATTTTCTTTAGTAAAAGTATTGTGGCATCGATACGGTGTTGAAGAGGCCACGTGGGAGCCCAAAGATGTTATGAGACAGCAATATCCGAATCTGTTCAACGGTAAGATTTTCGGGGACGAAAATCCTTAAGGGAGAGAGTTATAATAGCCCGATTTAGACTCTAGTCAAAATAGTGATTTTGGGACCACAAATCTGAGTCAAAAAATATTTTAATATTATTTTCCGTATTTATTATACGTGAATTAGCATGTGTAAAAGTTTTGTAAGAAAATTTTATCATTTGTGTGCTTAATTTGATAAAAGGACCTAATTGCGTAAAATGTAAAAGTTGCCTGCTGTTTGTTAAAGTGCCTATTTTCTATGTCTTCTTAAATGTGAGGTTCTTATGTTGTAAATGAACCATTGGATTCATGAAATGACATGGATGAACATTAGTTAGTGGAATTGTAATGAAAAATAATAAGGCTAATTTAGTAAATGGCTTATTATGTTAATTAAATTAAACAAAACATGAAATTAGTTCATTTTATGCTCATCCTTGCCGAAAAACACAAAGAAAAAGAAAAAAAATACAAGCTAGGGTTTGGCCATTGATTTCTTTGATTTAGGTATGTTTTTTGTTTGGTTTTTGATAATATCTACGTTTTTGTGATTATTGCTCTGTATTCTATCAACCCCATGTTTCGATTTTTTGGACAGTGCCCAATATCCCCACTCAAATGTCAACAGCTAAAAGATGTCACTTGATTTTTTTGATGATTTTGAGTTGAGCCATTGATGAAATTATGAGTTTTATGAATTTTGATAATAGTATATGAAAGATTGATGTTGGGTTAATATGTTTTGTCTTTGAATTTTTGATGAATTTGGGTAAATTGGGCTAAATTGTAAAAATGAGATTTTGAGGGACTAAAATGTGAAATAAATTAAATATATAGACTTATATGAATACCATGTATATTCAGCTAAGCAAGTGTGTATGGAAATTTGGTGTATTTTGTTATTTTAAGAATTAGGGACTAAATGTTAAAATGTGAAAATATAAGGGATAATTTGTAAAATTCTCTAAATATGTATATATGGATTGATTTGAATGAATGTATGATTGAATAAGTCAAATTTGAATTTATATAGATCAAGAACAAAAGAAAATGGAATTAGATAGGGGAAATAGAAAATGGTCGAGTAGTCGCTTCCGTTTGTTCAAATCCGTACGAGGTAAGTCAATATACAAATAAATGTGTTTTAAATTGAATTATTATTGTTTAATGCTCTTGAACAATGATAAATGATTATATGAGTTGAGTATGAGATATTCGAGAAAGTATCGACAAAGTATCGACGTCCAAAAAGCCTCATACGAACCATAGGAATAGTTAGGATACATATGTCATGACATAGGATCCAATATGTGTTATCGTGTAAGACCATGTATGGGATGTTGGCATCGACTTGTGATTTACGTGTAAGACCATGTTTGGGATATCGGTATCGTATTTGATTTCGTGTAAGACCCTGTTTGGGACAGTGGCATCGATATTTGATTACATGTAAGACTACGTCTAGGATGTTGGCATTGTATGAGCTTTTTGATCTATCTGAGTATCCTTATTGATTCTGAATGGTTAAACAAATATTTTGAAAAAATGAATGACTATGTGAACATGTATCTGATTCAGGTACGTTTGAAAAGTATATTAAGATTGAGAATGAAAGGTAAGTACATGAACCTTTGTGAACATATGATATAATTATGAGTTGTTATGAGAATGAGATATGATATATATATATGTAAATCATGATCAAATGAACTATAAAAGAAATATGGCTATGTGAATGTATATTGCCTTGTGTTATATGAATGAATTAATTTAGATTGATGCTATGTGTTAAATTTGTTTGTATATGGCTTACTATGCTTTTGGAAGCTTATTTTGTGTGTGTTTGCATTGTGTTATAGATATCGTAGCTATCGAGAGCTCGTGGATCATCGAGGATCATCACCAGACAATCGAACTCTATTTTGGTACCTTTTCAAAATGTATATATTGAAGTATGGCATGTATAGGCTAGAAGTTTGAGAATAAGTTTGGTAATGTGTATATCTAGCCACGTGATTTGGCTTGGTTTTGGTTGTATATATGAATGAGTTTTTGGTATGAATTATGTGATCCAATAATGTTTATGTGATGTGTTATGGATGACCAAGAGATTTAGTCAATTTGGTAAGTTTTTGGTATGTCCCTAGTTTGGCATTTGGTTAGATTTTGGTATGTGAATGAATAAAATGAAATGAGGTTATGAAAAAAAAGTTTAGATATGATTTTGGCTTATGAATTGGCATGATTTGGTAGGGATTACAAGCATGAAATTTGTTGATAATAATATGTCATGATTGGTGCATGTTTTAGTTGTGAATTGACTGAAAATTTGGGATAAAATGTTTGATTTTGATCATGTAGGGAGGACCCAAAATAAGGGTGGCATATTGGCCTTGAAAATGGCCTATTTTTGCCCATACAGGCAGGGACACAGGCGTGTGTCTCAGCCGTGTTGCTCGAGGGCCATTTCGAAATGAGCCTGGGTAGACCACACGGGCGTGTGCTAGGCTGTGTGGCCAAGTTAGTTTCGAACACGGGCGAGTGACTGGCCTTGTGATCCAAGTTAGTAGCCTCCCTAATTTTCACACGCCCTGACATACGGGCGTGTCATGTGGTTGTGTGGACAAGTCAGCATGTATGCCCTATTTTACCACGGCTTAGGCACACAGGCGTGTCTAATGTCGTATGAGGCACAAGGCTTGTTCACACGGGCATGTGACCTCTGAAACTTTGAAAAATGTTTAAGTTTCGAAAAATTTTGTATGAGCTCGGTTTAGTCCCGACCCCTTTCTAAAGCATGTTTAGGGTCTCGAAGATCTATATAAAGGACAATTGTGAATAATTATTATATGTTTTGATTATGTTATGCTTAAGTATATATGAATATTCTGATATGTTCGGTAATGCCTTTAACCCTATTCTGGCGACGGATAAGGGTTAGGGGTGTTATAGAAAGGTTATTTTCTTATTTTTAAAAATAAAGCTTAGGTGATTGTGGATTTATCTGGTCAAGAGTTAGTAACAATGGCCATGGCTGATAGATTTTTTTTTCTATAACAGTGGCCATGGTTGATAGATTTTTTTTTCTAGATGTAAATCAGTTAAATTTGAAGGCTTATGCTAGTTTAGCTGATTATTCATGTTTATTTCACAAAATACTAGGGCGTGTTAATCATAGATCTCTAAATTTGTTGCACAAGTTGGATCTGGTTGAAGATATGTTTAAAGTTGATGTTAAGGATGAAGTTTGTAAGGTTTGCCCGCTTGGGAAGCAGGTTAGATTGCCATTTCCAGTCAAAAAAGCATGAAGAGCTCAAAATAAGCTTCAATTGGTCCATACTAATGTTTGTGGACCTATGAAGACTTTCTCTCTGAGTGATACCAGGTACTTTGTTTTATTTATTAATGATTACAATAAGTTTTGTTAGGTGAATTTCTTGAAACAAAAGTCAAAAGTAGTTGATTTCTTCTAGAAGTTTAAAGCCTTGGTTGAAAATTAGGCCAACTATAAGCTCAAGACACTGAAGTTAGACAATGGCACTGAATACATATCAGAAATGTTTCAGAGGCTTTGTAAAGAGGTAAGAATTCAGCATCTGCTGACCAACATTTATACACCTCATCAGAATGGTGTTTGTGAAAGGAAGAATCGAACGGTGTTGGATATGGCTAGATTTTTGTTATTTAAGAGAAAATTGCCAAATAATTTTTGGGCTGAGGTAGTAAATACCTCAGTGTATCTGCTCAACAGATTGCCAACTAATGCAGTAAAAGGCAAGACACCTTTTGAGTCCTGGTTTAGACACAAACCATCTATTTCATATTTGGGAGTATTTGACCGCATTTTCTATGCACTTGTACCTACTGAGAAGAGAAGCAAATTGGAGAGAAAGTCAATGCCTGAAATTTTTGTTGGCTATAACAGCACAAAGAAAGGGTACAAAGTTTTTTATCCTTCTACCAAGAAGATTGTTATGAGTTGGGATGTGAAGTTCAATGAGAGCATTGGATGAAAATGGGATGGTATTGATTCAAATTTGATTGAACAAGATATAAAAAAAAAAAGAAGTGATCTACGACCAGTTGAAAATGAAGTTCAGATTGATGGGGGGTTTGATGACATACTTGTTAAGGGTACAATGCCTATCACTGACATTTAGCAAAGATGTGATCTGGCCATTTTGGAGCCTTCAAGTTTTGATAAAGTTACAAATGAAGGTTGTTGGAAAGAAGTTATGGAAAAAAAATGGACGTGGCACACAAAAATGATACATGGGAACTGGTTGATAGATCAGTCTAAAAAAAAGTCATTGGTGTGAAATGGGTATTCAAGTTAATGGGTCACCGAATAAGCATAAAGCAAGATTAGTTGTGAAGGTTACAACCAACAACATGGAGTTGGTTTTTCAAAAACCTTTACACTAGTTGCAAGGTTAGACATTATAAGGCTCTTATTTGCTTTAGCAGCTCAAAGGTAGTGGAAAATACATCAGTTAGATGTAAAATCTACTTTTTTTTGAATGGTTTTCTTAATGAAGGGATTTTTGTTGAACAACCAGAAGGTTTCAAAGTGGTTGGTGAAGAAATCAAAGTTTATAAACTAAAGGAGGCATTGTATGGCCTAAAACAGGCTCCAAGAGCCTGGTATGACAAAATTGATGCTTATATGTCAAAGCTTCGGTCTAAAAAGAGCATTAGTGAGCCTAGTCTTTATGTAAAGAAGTTCGAGAATAAGTATTTGCTAATTGTGTCACTGTATGTGGATGATTTTCTTGTAATTGAAAGCAGAAATGAGTTGATTGATGAGTTCAAGAAGCAAATGCAAGTTGTGTTTGAGATGTCTAATTTAGGAGAGATGACTTATTTTCTTGGCATGGAAGTAATCCGGACTCAACATGCCATTTTTATAAGTCAACAAGCATTTATTTTTAAGATTTTGAGGAAGTTCTGCATGGCAGACTATAAACCTGTTAGCACTCCAATGGCACAAGGTGGGAAGCTTTCTAGAAAATGTGACTATGAGAAACTAGATGAAAATGGGTATAGAAGCATTGTAGGTTTTTTGCTCTATTTAACAGCATCGATGACTAAAATTATGTTTGCAGTCAGCCTTCTATCAAGGTTTATGCATTGTTGTAATGTTGCTCATTTCAAAAAAGCTAAGAGGGTCCTAAGATATGTCAAAGGAACTATTAATTATGCTGTGAAATTTGTGAAAACTGAAGAGCTCAAGATGGTTGGATATTCAAACAGTGACTAGGCTGGTTCTATTGATGAAATGAAGAGTACTTCAGGGTATATTTTTCACTCTAGGCTCAGGAGTTTTTTGCTAGAGCTTGAAGAAGCAACAAACAGTGGCACAATCTACAATAGAAGTAAAGTACATTGCAGGTGCTATAGCTGTTAATCAAGCCATTTGGCTAAAAAAGCTTTTGTGTGGTTTGAATGTGAGTCAAGGGGAAGCAACATATATTTAGGTTGATAATTAGTCTATAGTTGCTATAGCTAAAAATCCATCTTTTCATGGGAAAACGAAGCATATCATTTTGTGAGGGAAGTTGAACAATCAAGGAAAGTCAACCTAATTTATTGCAATTCAAAAGACCAATTTGGAGACATTTTAACCAAGCCCCTTAGGACTACCAGGTTCAAAAGTTTGAAGAGAAATATCGGTGTCTGTTGCATAGAGACCAAGGAGGAGTGCTGAATATTGGCTAGCAATGCAACAACTTGGACTTTTGGTGCACAACTGTATGCATCTGAAATTTTTTTTGCTACATGCAAACTAGTCTAGTTCACTTTGTAGTCTGCCTTGTTGATGTATAAAGACTAGTTAGATGATTTGTTGATGTTTAGGTACTGATTTGGCTGATAAGTCTGCTTGTTTACGTGTACAAGTTATGTTTTGTAATTTTCAATGTCATTAATGGGAGTTGTTATGTATTTGGTAATTGTTTGTAACAAAAGAAAACAATGCCTTAATGAAAATCAGATGCGCTGAAATCTTTTTGATCATCTTATTCCCTTTCAGTTTTCTTTTCTTTCTAGTTTTTGTCTATTTGTTGCTAATAACCCCAACAGTAAAACTATGCAGAATTGAACGAATCTGTATTGTGATTTTCTTCACTTAACAATGTTAGGGTGCACCGGAAGCCAATTTCGTGTGAACTCTTGGACCATGAAATTGAGTAAATGAGAGAAGTTACAGCAAGTGCTTGTCGAAGGAAGAGGTCAAAGTGGAGTTCACACAAGGCATCATAAATTCACATAAAATATTGGGATTATTAAGAAGATTCCATCATTTCCCTCAGAAAAATCAGATTAAAAGTCAAAACGAAAAGCCATACTGATGGTACAAACGAACCTTCCTCCCAATATCAGTTGAGTTCAATTCTTCCAAGCTACTATTATAAAAAAGGAAAAAAGAACACAAACTTATGACAAGAACCATTTCTTACAGAAAATCTATGTGCAATTGATGCAAGGTCATACAGATGAATTTTCAGCTACTCGGCTTATAAAATAATTGAACACACAAGTTGTATTTTGCCGCTATCGGATTATATCGATCATCACAAGGGGAAATAAAAAAAATGCTGAGGCAATTTTGGAGAAAGAGAGGTTATTACAGACAAGTTAGAAGGGAGAAGGGTGAAGGTGTTGTTCCTAAAGGGTATGTTCCAGTTATGGTTGGGAGGGAGGAGGAGGGAGCCAAGTTTTTTATCCACATCGATATGTTCGAAAATGATTATTTCGTTAGCTTGCTTGAAATGATTGCTGTGGAGGTTGGGTATGAAAATCCAGGCATCCTTAGAATCCCATGCCACACCCAATGTTTCACTCACATACTTAACCAGATTTCAAGGATCAACACCTAGTTTTCATTGTTTCGCCTTCCACCACTGTTTTCATTGTTGCGCTCTACTTTTATTTTATAGTGAGTTTCTTTTTGTGAGTTTATAGTTAAGGCATTAATAAAACAAAGATTTATTGGTCCCTTTTCATTTGCAAAATGCTATTATTCGTTTTAGTATATTGAGGTTCCACAAATGGTACAATTCTTGACTTAAAAGGGGTTGCTAGAATTTCTTTCCATCGTAATAGAAGCATGTTCAAGCTCATGGTGAAAGAACAGATAGGTAATCAGATTACCATTCCGTCAAGAAAAATATATTTTTCTGCGATAGGTGTGGTTCCTTGTCAAAATTATAGCCTAATCACTTCTACACCAACCAGTAATAAGAATTTTCATCTTCTAAAAGGGTAAATTATAGAAATAGTCACTTTTGTTTGCCTTAGATTACATTTTAATCACTTATATTTAAAATTTTATATTTTAGTCACTTATATTATCATTTTGTTACGAAGTGGTCACTTTACCGTTAAACTCCGTTACCTCTGTAACGATAGTCCTACATGGCAATCCAAATAGGTTTTATTAAAATTTGGATATTCAATTGTTAGGATAAAAATAGGTTTTTAATTAAATAAATTCAATTTGGACTCTCACGGAAGATCTCCGTTAGGGAGGTAACGGAATTTAATTGTAAAGTGACCACTTCATAACAAATTAATAACGTAAGTGACTAAAACATAATATTTTAAACATAATTAATTAAAATATAATTTAAAATAAATAAAAGTGACTATTTTTATTCTCTACAATTTCTAAAATAGGCTGAAACAGGGAAAGGGCATCCATTTATTCCAACGAAATCAGGACTAACAGTGTATATTGCCGGGGCAAAAAGTATGATACGAGGAGGATAATTATTTACTAAGCTAGTGTACTTTTATTTATTTCATAATTAGAATAAAAAAAATCACAGCCCATCGATCTTCGATATTGTTGGAACTTTGCCGGATAGGTATTTGCATTTGGGCTTCAACAATTTTCATATTATATTTGGGGTTATTTTTAACTTGTTAAATATTTATTGAGTGATGTTTACGACGAATTTTTTGGAAGAAGAAACTAGAATACTTATGGAAATATGATCATCCATAAAACGGATTTTATCTTTTTCTATTATCCTTAGATATTGATATTGATGAGGAGATATTTCAAAAGTTTATTTGAAAAAAAATTATGACCAAATTATGGAGATCTAATATTTTGTGAGAATTAATATATCTAATTGTTAGACTTGCGCCTTTTGTGAGAATCTAATGTACAAATATTTGAGTGTGTTTACTACTTCTATAGGAGGTTGTCGGTTGAGAGTGAGTGCATAAAAATTTATAATCTTTGTGGCTACAATTATCCTTGGTGAGCTTGAGTAGATTAGGTTAGTAAGCAAAGCTAGGCAAGGACTTGTAGAGGTATGTTGTTGAACTCAAAGGCAAATATAGGGGCTGGTGGGGACCTGGCCCCCCTTAAAATGGAAAATTATTATTTAGACCTTTTAATTTTTTTTAAATTTTAAATTAGTAAAGGTAAAATTACTCTTTGACCCTCTTAAAATTATAAAAATCTGATTTAATCCTTTAAAAATTATAAAGATATAAACTATTAAAAATTAAAATTTCATTTGGCCCCCTTAAAAATTTTTTTGCCTTCGCCCTTGGTTGAACTGAGCTACACCAACAAAGTCCTGGTCTCCATTTTTGTTTTATCTTGTTGTTTTATTCTCTCATTGTAATTGCCAAACTAAACTTACATTACACCACTAGTTGTGTATGCTAACTCAAATAGGTTGTTTATTGAACTTAATCAAATTTCAATTAGTATCAAAGTCACAAATCAAATGTATTTGGTGAGATCCTAAAGTCTGGTAAGCTACAGAGGCCATGAGAGAAGGAAGTTCTATCACTAGATCACCTTTTTTGATCAACATTGCAAATTATGCCTATTGAAAAACAAGATAAGGGCATTTGTGAAATATATTGATGAGAGTTGTTGGATGGCTAGAAAAAACCCACAATACTGACAAAGATGGTGTTGTGTCACTAAAGGCAAAGAGTAGCTACATTGTTGCAACACCCCTCACCTGTCTCGACGAATGATACAAATAAGAGATGTTACCAAAGCACTTATTGAACTAAAACCTTGAATATCTTTAAAATTTAACATCTAAAAACATTTTTTATAAAATCATTAAATCAAGTTTGAGATGATTTAGGGGCTTTAAAAATAATTTAAAATCATTTCCAAAAGGTGCGAAAGTGATCAAGGTGTCCGGAAGCCAAAACTTGTCAAAACAGTGCAGTGGCCTAAGTCTAAAGAAGAGGTACAAGTACCTCTAGGAGAAGTACTGATAGATTTACCCTAAAATGCCCATTTTTGCACTCTAACTCAGTTGTTCCAAACAACTTAGCCAGATACCAATACCTTGGACCTTTAGAGCAGAAAATTAGTTCAAAATAACTTAAAACCATGTCTAAACACTTTCATATCATAAACATAAGTTCCAAAGAATTATAAAACAAAGTTTAAACCCTACTTAAGCTTGGAATATAAATCATAAACATATTCAAATTAAATAATGATTCAAGGTTCAATTAATAACACTAATAGGGGTTCCAAAATATAGATCAAATTTACAAAATTTCAAGTTCAATTAATTTTTTATGTACATGCCAAAGTAACAATACAAATGGTAATCAAATAGTTGAACTACCACCTCAAAATCTCAATGGTGATACGATGCTCCCAAGCTAGAATCACAAGCTTCTCAAACAATTCATTGATCTACTGTTTAAAAAACTAATGTGTGAGCTCGATGAACCCCATAAGTACATTAGGATAATCATACTTATTCTATCCTGTTATTAATGTTGAGCCCCTTAAAATTAATTATTTTAGAGTTCACTCATATCATATTTTAGTATCACAAGTAGATTCATTTCTTATTATCAAATTATAAGGGCTCAACTTATATATTAATGGTTTATTTGGTAACCATATTATGAAGTCCAGACAAGTGGTACTCTTAAGGAGTGCTTACATGAAATTAAATCAAACATATGCTCTCTTTTTATCTGGTTTTGCTTAACATAGTATTACATGAGTTTGTTTCTCTTAGATTCAAATGCTCATTGGTCCCATTTAAGTGTCTGCCAGTATATTTTCATTTCTCTAATCAAAAGCAAACAAAAAGTAGAGATTTCAATATATTATCATCATTTTAAATCCCTTATATGTGTATAACTTACTTCATAGCTTTTCTTTTTGGTTGAAAACTTAGTTTCTCATCTTAATTAATGTAACCCCTAAAACAGGGCCTAGACACTATAGCCCAATCTGAGCAATTACATAGGCCTTAAAGATGGCCAAAATGATTTTAAAAGAAAATTCACATGTCTTTGAAAACACTTGATTTGTAAAACATCTTGTACTTTTCGTTATAGAGTCATGTGTTCCTTTATAGTTAAAAAAATTATTTGAAATGTAACTTAGTTTTTTTAAAACTCATATTTGCGGCGGCTAGTAAGCACTAAAACATTTCTTTGATCATGTAGAAATCTCGTAAAAACAATTCATGCATAATACCTTATTATATCAAAATAATGTCCCATACCACAATTCATAATATAAAAATGAAAGTCCCGAAACCATTTAAACACCCTAATTTAAAGTCCATAGTAAATGTCCAAAAGAAGTTTAAACACCAAACCATATCCCAAATGTAACACCGCTTACCCTTACTTGAGACAAGGACCAGGTACGAGGCGTTACCAAGCATGTACTCGAACATTTTCAGGAAATACGAGTTATAAAATTTCGTTCCAGTTTGAACCCAATCCAATAACATCTTGGTGTTACTATTATGGGCCAAGTCATACATTAAAAAGGATCCGGGACCAAATCGGAACTTAGGAAAATTTCAAGGGAAATCCTAAGTTAGTATCTCACATGCCCGTGTGGAGACATAGCACACGCCTGTGTCCCCTACCCGTGTGGAATTAATTGAATTTATTTTCTACTTCGAACCTACAGAGGTTTTCACACGGCCAAGCACACGCCCGTGTCTCCAGCTCGTGTCCTTCACACGCCTAAATACGCCTGTGTGGTCACCCGTGTCCAAAAACTCGAACATTCTATTTATGACGTCAGCATGCATTTAAGGGCACACGGCCAAGACACATACGCCGTGTGTTAGGCCGTGCCCTCCACACGGTTGAGACACACGGTCGTGTCTTTACCCATGTGTTTACTACCATACATTCTGACTTAAAATTTTAGGTGCACGGGACATATGGCCATACCACACGCCCATGGGGTGGTCCGTGTGTCACACACGGCCTAGACACATGCCCATGTGTCTACCCGTGTGGATCTTGTTAGGCTATTTTCCAAGCCTTTGGTCACCCTCTAACATCCATTCTCACTTATAGGTTTTCATAATACATAACAGGGTCTAATTATACACTTAAGTGACCTTAATAAACCTCATTGCATGTAAACCTCATTTCATCGGTTTTACACATGCTAGGTTATTTCTCTTGTATCAAGGATAACTTATTGCCAATTATGGCCTAGCCATCCCATGTGATTTGGTCACATTACAAGTGTATCTACTTGTGATGTGCCATGTTCATTCATCACAATAACATTTGATTACAAATATGCATAGCTTTGTAGGTCATACCTTATAACAAAATGAGCCAAATCCCATGGCCATGTGCATATGGACAGTATACCTTACAAGCCTTCATATTGGCTAATCAAATGGTACATATTACAAAATAAACAAAAGCCCTATACATGCCATTGAACAAAGTAAAAGTATCTTTATACCAAAGCTAGACAAGATGATAGAGTGTTGACTCTCCAACTGTCTCCCAATCTTCTCGAGTCCACGAGCTCTATAAGACAGGGAAAATAGAGGAGTAAGCATTTACATGCTTAGTAAGCCCGAATAACTGGAAAGTAAACTTACCGATTTATTAGCATACATCCATATTAAGCAATAAGACTAACAAGCAAGAAATAATTTCCCTATCATATGCACTCAATCAACAAGTTAGTTCCATAATAATACACCATGTAATTTGTCTTAGATGAGCTCATCATTCAACATTTTCATTTTTAAGTCTTATGTTAATCCCGTTGAGTTTCTCAGAAATCTCAATGGAGGATTATCCAATTGCCGTCAAATCATAAGAGCGATCATCTCATGTATGCACTCCCATGAACCTCACATCTTACGGTGGGATTACCAGTCTAGGCTAAATCCCCCGTAATGTAAACTCATAAGGTGATGTCAAGATTACCAATCCAGGCTAAATCCCTTATAGCGACAAACACCCTTAATAAGCTCGGATCTGAATTACCAATCCAGGCTAAATTCAAAACCTAATCAGATTACCTGTCCGAGCTAAATCCACAATGCACACATATTCTTCGAGGGGCTCGATCACTCAAGGAACACCCGTCCGGGCTAGATCCTTTCTACATTTGAGATCAACGGATTACCCGTCCGGGCTAAATCCTTTCTGCAACACATGTAAGATCTCAAGTCACATGCAAATCATGGTTTCCCCATCGGACTTCCTTTTTAACCGCAACGGGGACATTTATCATAATGTCATTGTTAATAACACATTTCATGGGCTTTCATGCCATCATCAAAGAAAATATTCATACGTTCATAAAACATGTAATTAGATATATTATGAGTTTACTTTAAGTTATTCGAACTTACCTGGTATCCGTTTTGGCTTTGCGTCTCGGTTATTCTGAAACCTTTCGTTTTTCTTGATCGACCTCCGGAATTTGTTCCACGGGGTCTATAATAATAAAAATGAATCATCAATACCTCACATTATTCTTTTCGAGTCTAAATTTCACCTTTGAACAAAATGCCATTTTGCCCCTAACCTTTCACATTATTTACTATTTAGTCCTTAGGCTCGTATAATGAAATGCATGTAATTTCCACCTTACCCAAGCTTAGCCAAATGTTTTTCTCTCTTATGCCAGCCCACATCTTTCCATTATTTCACATTTCTACCACATATTTTACACATTTTGCAAAAAGGTCCTTTTAGGGGTTTTTCATAAAAATCACCTAAGAAAAGATATTTAACACACATCCAACTTTCATATTCCTCTATAAAACATCAAAGAATAAATATCTCACACATGGTTCATTTTCCGAACTGTAACACCCCGAACCCGAGACCGTCACCGGAGTCGAACACGAGGTGTTAACAGACTTTTAAAAATTTTCCAGACACTGCCAATCTGCGTAATAGTCGCTTTAAAAATCATATCTTGAGTTTCACAACTCGAAAATTTGTTTCGTGATTTTTCCCTGAAACTAGACTCATATGCCCATCTACATAATTTTTTTTAGAATTTTTGGTCGGGCCAATTAGTACAGTTTATTAGTCAAGTCTCCCATGTTACAGGGATCGACTACCCTGACCTTTGCGCATTACGACTTGGATATCTCCTTGTACAGGGCTCCAATACTGATACCGTTTGTTTCTAATGAAACTAGACTCAAAGGGGAATCCACACATATAAGGCATGACTTCTAATTATCTCTGGATAATTTATGGTGAATTATCAAAGTCGAAACAGGAGATCCAGAAACCATTCTGGCCCTGTTTCACGAGAACTTTAATATCTCTTAATATACTGTCCATATGATTTTTTTGTTACTTTCATATGAAAATAGATTCATCAAGGTTCGATTACACAATTTATTCACTATTTAACTCCATTCCTACAAATTTTTGTGATTTTTCAAATCCACACCACTGATGCTGTCAGCATCTGTTTTCAAGGTAAACTTTACCTGTTCCGTGGTTACCATGGACCAACTAGGGATTCGTCATACATGGGTCCACATATGATCATATTTAGCCATTCCAATGGCTGATCATTTGCCCAACACTTCCATTCCAAACCATAGTCACATCATGAAACCATATAAACATACATAAACACAAATGGTCTAATGCCATACTCCACTTCTACAAGCCATTTTCGCATGGCTGTACACACATACATCACAAAAAGTACTTAAAACAACAAGGGGTAGTCCTATACATGCCATATCCAGAGTTCAACAAAAAGAGTACCAAAAGAGCTTTGATAGTGTGGATGACTTCGACTTCGTTGATCCCGAATCCGATAGCTAACGAACAAAATCTATAAAACAGAGAGCCAAAGCAACCGGGTAAGCAATTTAAGCTTAGTAAGTTTCAAGTAATGAAATCGGCTTTGACTAAAGTATTACATTCACATAGCTAACTGAATCACTTTATTGATACACATTCTCATAATCATACTTACTTCACACTTCATCAACATATATACACACAAGGTATTAACCTATCTAAAAGCCGAAAATTCGTTAGTCGATTGAACGAATATTATTTTAAACGAATCGATTTTTTCGAAGCACATACAAACATACCTTATCGTTTGGGTTTATCGAGCGTATTAATTGAATTTATTACAGCACAGAACGCTCACATTCAACCCAAGTTTCTTCGGAATTTAGCCGGATATAACCACAAGCTCAATTGCCTTCGGGTCTTAACCCGGGTATAGCAACTCGCACGAATGCCTTCGGGTCTTAGCCCGGATATATCAACTTGCACAATTGCCTTCGGGTCTTAGCCCGGATATATCAACTTGCACAAATGCCTTCGGGTTTTAGCCCGGATATATCAACTCGCACAAATGCCTTCGGGTTTTAGCCCGGATATATCAACTCGCACAAATGCCTTCGGGTTTTAGCCCGGATATATCAATTGCTCATGCACACATATATCAATAATCTTAACACATCCATATCTTATTTTCGTTACTAAGGCTCAAACACAAATCATTTATTAAACCTTTCAAATTTCGGCTCAATAGCCACACACAAAGAGCATGATTTCAATTGGCTTTATAGCATAGTCTCTATGCACATTCGACTATCCATCATAGTATGACTAATCATTTCAATATAATTCAAGTAGGGTCATTACTCGAAGACTTACCTCGGATGTGGTCGAGCGAGTTCGACAGCTATTCGATCACTTTTTCCTTTCCCTTATCCAACTGTGGTCCTCTAAGCTCTTGAGCTAATTCAAACAAATTTAACTCATTAAAGTCTCATTTTGCTAGCTTATGGCCGAATATGACAAGGAGTTTGATGGGTCATATGGCCACCTTTTAGCTCAAATACACAATGGTCATATGCATTTTTAATCACATCAAATGATTCAATACAATTCACTCGAACATCAAAAGAGAACCTCAAGGTACTTAGTCCATATACACATTAGACATTAGAGTCACATATGTACGAATTCACGAATCGAATTCGACATATTAGCTAATTTTCCCTTTAGCCGAATCTTCTAAGTCAAGATAAAGCCATCAACATGCTTACCTTTGGTCGAACATACACATCAACTTAGGTGCTCATTTATGTGGCCGAACACACACACATGTCTATGTTAGGGCCGATTGCAACACTCAATACATTCTACAAGTATGGACACTTGCATTGACTAAACACCATTTCTATTATTTTTACTCCAAAGCTGAATGCCTCTCAAGCCCTAAGCTCATGATCCTTTCATCATTAAGCAAGTGTTATAGCACAACTAACATCCATTTTCAATTTGAACACCAACATAAAAATATTAAACATGAAAATCCATAGCCGAAACCTATACATGACATTACTCATTCCACCCATCGAAACAATATTTGTTCAAGACATCAAGCATTTTTATTTGGGTATTACATATATGAGCATTTAGAATTTATATTTTTAGCAAGATCAATTTCTTTCCTCAACACATTCTTCATCAAAACTTAAAGGAAGTAATCAAATTTCCTTCTTTAATAGCCATAGCCGAATGCTCTATCCATCCATCAAAGTTAAAAATTTAGCATGGTCTAAGTAAGAACCATGATAATTAACCTAAAACAAGCTAAAATTTCACAACTTTAACACAATATACTAACCTTATTAAGCATTCAAATGGCCGAAAGTTCTTTGCCCCTATTCCTTCCTTCAATTCGGCCAAGAAGACAAGGATGAAGCCTTTTTTTTTCATTTGCTTTCTTTTTATTCTTTTCTTTTATTCATTAAATCCCACAACCCAATATCAATTTCACAATATATTGCCCATCATCAACCCACCTTGGCCGGCCACTATAAGGAAATTGGGCAATTTGACATGCAAGTCCACCTTTGTGTTGACATGCACTAATAAGCCCTTTAAAATTAGCCTATCATATTTTACCATGTCTCATGTTGATCCCTATTTAATAATTCCTCATGCAATTGGCAAAATTAGGGAATGAAACTTCCACATATGCATGTACACACATAATAAACGTAGAATATAACAATTAATTGTTTTCATAACTCGGTTTTGTGGTCCCGAAACCACTTCCCGACTAGGGTCAATTTTGGGCTGTCACACGAACATGAACCCTAACTCAAAATATAGGTAGAAATGAATAGAGTAAGTTACCAGGATTTTAAAAATACAAAGAACATCAAAAACGGGGCTTAGGAGCACTTACTATTGAGCTTGAAAATGTTGAAAACCCTAGCTATAGAGGGCTTGAGGAATTCAGCTGGATGAGGGAGAAGAATGGCTGATTTTTGCCTTCATTTTCCCATTTTATTTCATTAATTAGCCAAATGACCAAAATGCCCTTAAGCCCTTCCTTCAAAATTTTATCCATACATTCCCATTTTTTTCCAAAAACTTAGAAATTGGGAAAATTTCTCTTTAAGACCTTCTAATTAATAATCTAAAGCAATTTCATACAAATTTCTTCTAGAATTCCAGTTTTGCACTTTATTCAATTTGGTCCTTATTTTTCAATTGGACACCTTACTCATAGAATTTCTTCATGAAACTTTAACACATGCATATACTCATATTCTAGACCTCATAATGATCATAAGATAAATATTTCAATGTTGAATTTGTAGTCCCGAAACCACTGTTCCGACTAGGCCCTATTTTGGGATTACACCAAATCTATAATCACGAAAACATATTATACCAAGAGCCCTTCTGAAGATCCAATTCTGAGCCTTAAGTACGAGGATTACCTAAGACACACGAATACAATGAGTGAGCTTTAAAAGGCTTAGTGTGAGCTCAATACAAACACTTATTTTAAAACACAACACATTAAAATATCACAAGGCATTTTTCACAGAATTCACATATTATTTCATTTATTGAATCAAACATGACATGCTTATGAACAATGCACAAATATAGGATTTCCTACCCATCTCCACCACACACTGATATCGAGTTCCAAGAACTCGTCCATCCAATAACACACTAGTTTGTGGACAAGCCACCACATAGATACTGATGAATAGTCACATAGCACATCATGAATAAACCACCACATAATTGCCGATAACGACCACATAATTGTAATTAAACTACCACATAGCTTACTCTTTACACAATCCCACCCCATGCATGTAGTATAACCCTTTAAACACATATGTTTCACTTTTCACATTTTTCACATATTCATGGTCATAACTCATAACTCATATTTCTCAATTTTTACACATATGCATGTATCATGCTCACATTTTCACATATCACATAGTTTTCACTTTAGCATGCTTTGATCTACATATTTATATTAAAACATGGATTTTAACATACACATACATATATATCATATGTTTAGATCATCACATATCAATCTAGCCATAAATCACATGACATAGAGTTGAGATCAACATTACATACATCACATATCACAAATCATGGATTTTCACAACACTTAATAGTTTAGGTCACTTACTTGGTTTCCTCTTTGATTGAGTTTTTCAACTCCACATGAGTATTTAAGGTACTTACACATTAATTAATTAAATAAAATTTAAATTAACTAGTAATATTAAACTTCCACTTAGAATGAGAGTTAAATCCCACACCTTAATGCAGATCTAAATCGTTTGCTCCCTTATAGAAGTTTCATTTAGGATTAGTCTTCATCGCAAATCTAAACGCACGATTAACCCATTTTAGTCATGATCTACTAGAATAATTTGGCTTTTAATACATGATCTAATGTGAAAATCTCACCAACACTTAGCCTCAATTCGAATGCTCGGATTCGTCACTCTTGCAATGTTTTACTATTGATTTCTCGGAGATTGATATTCGGTTCTTCATGATAAAACAATATCATATTAGTACTAATATTTTTGATATAATAAAAATAAAATACTAATTATTTAGGCCCTAAACCATTTGACCATGTAACAATCTTAAGACGAAGGATATTCAATCCCAAACTTCACTTACACTTATTTCGTTACAAGATTATCGAAGGAACGAAATTGATGGTTGAATAATCTAAAATAATCAAATAAAATAAAATAAAAAATAGGTGTTTTAGTCATTAGGGTAATCAAAAAAAGAAAGAGAAAATAAAAAGGAAAAATCAGTCACCGGAGGTGATGGTAGTCGGATGGCAACTCGTTAATGGTCCGGCTATGAGGAATGTGGTTGTTCGATGGTGGTGCAAAATATAAGTAGGGAGGAGGGTTCTGTTACTTTCAATTGAAAGAGAGGAGAAAAAGAAAGAAGAAGAAGAAAAAGTTGATGGAGGAGAAGATGACCTGCGGTGGTTGCAATAGTGGACACGGTGGTGTACAAAAGAAGAGAGGAGGGAAAATTGATAGGAAAAGTGAGGGAATGTTGGTTGTGGACGATGGTGAGGTGGTGGTGCAAATAAGCTCACGGTGGTAGACAGAAAAGAATGGTGGTTATGGTGGCAAAAAAGAGAGAAGAAATGAGAGGAAGTAAATGAAAAAAAATAGAAACTAAGGTGCAAATGGGGGTGATGGACGGCACAAGGGGTGGTGTAGCTTGGTCAACCATGACCAAGTTCAATGCACCACAAGCTTATAGCAAGAGAAGAGCTTTTGACAGGGAAGTGAAACAATAAAGGAAAAGGGGGATATGTTTCATTTTAAAAAGGCAAGTTTGACTTGCTAATAGAGGAAAGGAATCCTCCCTATATGGTAACATAGGTGGACGACAAGGCTAGCTAACACATGCTAAAAATGTACAAATATTAAATAAAAGAATGTACACAAAGGGGTTTGAACTAATGACCTTAAAGATAGCTAAGGAGCTTCCTATCACTAAGCCACAACACTTCCTTATTTCCAATAATGCGCGAATAATTTTAAGACATAAGAGCTAGCAGATTTACCCTATTTACTAAATAAAATTAATTAAGAAAATGGGATGTGACAACTCTACCCTCCTTAAAAGAAAATTCTTCCTCGAAATTACTTGATAGAAATAGGTAAGGATATTATTGATGCATCGCATCTTCAGGTTCCTAAGTTGCCTCACTTGAATCATGATTTCTCCACGACACTTTCACAAGTGGAACTTGCTTCCTTCTTAAAACTTTAACATCACAATCAATGATCTATACCAGTTCCTCCTCAAATTTCAAATCAAAACAGACCTCAATATCCTCTACTAGAATCAGATGAGAAAGGTCAAATCAATGACGTCACAATACGGACACATGAAACATATTGTGAATACACTAGAGAACATTACTAATCCTCCAAAACACCATAGAATAGATTAGTGCTAAACTTGTAGGCAACAGAGAAGACGTGTGAATGTAGAGATCAAAGGAAAAAATTTCAAACACGTCATCTTCTAGACCAATATGCATCTAATCTTTATTGGCATGTCAATCATATCCTAACTCTTTTACTAAGTTTACTAGAGAACATTACAATCACAAATAGCTTATATCAATTAAGGCTATTGTTAGGCTGAACTCGAATTATGCAACGAACATGAACGAAAACTGAGAAAATTAGACACTAATATTTATGTGGAACAACCCCTCTGAAGAGGATAAAAAACCATAGGTAGAGAAACTTCACTAAAAATTACAAAAAATTGAAAGGGAATACAAGATGGAGAAACAAATAAACCCTGAACCAAAAATACAAAATTTTCTCGAAATTTGCACAAACTCTCTCTTAATGTTATTATTATTCTAAATTATCTATGGTTGCTAATAGGCCTATTTATTGGTTGAATTTAGTGTACAAATATGAATAAGACATCCCTAGAACAATTAGAGTTAGACTGAGAAAATATAACAGAGTTTAACTAAGAGAAGAAACCCAGTTGAGTAGGGAATACGTCACCACGTTGTGGCATGGCATGCTGCCTCATCGGGACGCCCTTTCATCGTTCTTCAGGATGTGGTGAATATTCTCATCGTGACATCAATGTCATGTCACCGGGTGATCGCGTGATTCGTAACAAGTAATAAATATTTATAATGAAGATCAAACCTAGACTAACTATTATCACGACGAAAAGGCAAGCACACCTATCGAACAATAGTATAGTAATGGCAAGACCGAGATATCGTACCCAAGGGAACCAAAAGTACTAGTAATAACTATCTTTTTATTATCTAGCCTAAGAATAAAAGGGTTTGTTGTAATTAACTAATTATTTAAACTAAGAACGCACAGAGAAAAGAATTAGAGAATTGCTTTTGGGAAAATCATTTGACTTGAGACAATACTTAATGAAAAATCCACCTAGACTGTACTTGTTATTCTAGCTCCGAATCAGACGATTTATTCATTCAACTTGTTCTGTAGAGATCCCTAAGTTATGTTATTATCCCTATTCAAGACTAATAACGTCTAATCCCTAGATTGAATAACTAAGACTTTTCTCTAATTAACACTCTAGGGTTGCATTAACTCGATCTATGGATCCCCTTATTAGGTTTCACCCTAATCCGGCAAAATCTTGTCACCCTATTTCTAGGCGTGCAATCAACTCCGCTTAATTATGGAAAATGTACTCTTAGACAGGGTCTATTCCTCCTCTGAATAAGAGCGTGTCTTAAATCAGTATCCTAGGATATCAAAACAAAAATTAAGAACACATAATTAAGAACAAGTTAAATATTTATCATACGATTCAGAAAATAATAACAAGATTCATCTTAGGTTTCATTCCCCTTAGGTATTTAGGGGATTTAGTTCATAACTAAATAAGAAAACATCTTAGAAGAATAAAGAATACAAAACATAAAGAAAACCCAAAACTCCTGAAGGGGAATTGAGGAGAGATCTTCAGTCTTGATGATGAATTCGGCTTCTAAGATGGATCAATCGGCTTCCTTGAGGTAATTCCTTACCCCTCTTCTTTGTCTCCCCTTTTCTCCTCCTCTAGCGTGTTTTTATAGGCTTTGGAATACCTAGAAACCCTCCAAAGTGGCCTTTTCTGAATTGGACTTAACTTGGGCTCAGCAGGGACACGCCCGTGTGACACGATCGTGTGACGTGATTGTCAGGCCGTGTTCGATCTGTTAAATTGCACACGGCCGTGTAGGTCAATGGCCAGGCCATGTGAATCGTGAAAGCCTTGGTAGACACCCTCGAAAGACACGGGCGTGTGAGCTGCCCGTGTGGCAAGGCTTAAGCCGTGTCATCTTCTCGATTTGGCCCATTTTGTCCCTTTTTGGCTCTTTTTTGGCTCCTTTTGACTCTTGGTGCTTTCCTGAGTACAAAACATGAAATTAAAGCATTAGGAGCATCGAATTCACCAATTCTAATGAGAAATCATCTATAAAATGCATTAAACATGAGGGAAAAATATGTAAAATTTACGGTTTATCAAATACCCCCACACTTAAGCATTTGCTTGTCCTCAAGCAAAATTCTCAACTCATAATCAGAATAAATCCTTCTCAACTTATAATTTCTATCAATAATATCTCAAATTAATCCACAGGTAATCATACATTGAGAATTTAACTAAAAGAACATAAAAGTTTCAATCATTCCAAGTAGAGCATTTTATCCCGAAAATATAAGTGTCTTCTCTCATCTAAGTAATTACCTTTAATTCAGATCACAGAGTTTCACATCCTCACTAAAGATTCACTCAAATCACTCGAGGTGTTTTAAGGACAATAAAAGAAGCACTCAATAGTCAATAATGGAAAGTCATTACCATAGGCTTGCATGAAAATCAAATCTCCACCATTTTAATTTTAAGATGATACATCAATCAAAAGGTCTTTAGAGGGTTGTAATGAGGCTTGGTTAGGGGGTGTGGTCACAAGCTAAAAGAAAGGGTTAGAATCGAGATTGAATTGAAAATTTTCCTAACTAGAAAAGAGTTAATCTTCACTTGCGTACAACAGAGCTTCTCTCAGAATATGAAATTACAGATATGCATACATAGTTGTGTTTTTTTTTTAAGAACGAGTTAAATAATATAGACTAAATATCAAGAGCAAAACATAGCTAGGCAATCCATTCAACTCAAATCTCGAAAAAAATAGGGATTAATTTAGGTGATTTCAACAATAATGGGTTAAAGGTTAATACTAAGGGTAATACAAGAATTGGTTTGTTGGGCTCAAGGGGGTTTACTAGGGGCTAATCGTGGAGGTAGAATTTTCATGGAATGAGTGGGTTAATCCTAAGTGCATTAATCATTTTGATATATCAAATCAAATGGTGTGGTCTTGACATGCATAATCAAGCAAGTTCTAGAATAACAGTTCAATACTGACGCACTCAAAGCAATAATAAAAGTGAGCATGAAAGGATGAATAGATGCTCAAAAGGCTCAAAAATCTCACAAAAAATTATGGGTTTTTGATGTTTAGACTCGTGAATTCTAATTCAAAGTAATACCTAGACTTGGGGAAACAACCTATAATTTAATTTCTTAGAAATCAACTTATCATGCTTGATTCTCTAATGTCTTAAAGATTAAATAATCAATGCATAAATCCCTATGTTTTAATTCAAAATATATCAATCAAAATCATAAATCAATTAAAATTTATCCTAAATATGATATGCGAGTTTTTCATGAGAACAAGGTGATTAGAGTTTTTCATGAGAACAAGGTGATTATTCAGGGATCTTTTGCTGATAGTGAAATAAATACCCCCCACACTTAAGATGTACATTGCCCTCAATGTAAAATGATAGATGTTAGAGAATAAAAATAAGATAGGGAGAGAAGTGAAACTTTTTGTATGATGAATTCATCGAACTTAGAGTTTTGGAAAGTGATCAGTTTGAGAGTGCAGGAGGATACTCTGGCAGTCGTAGAGGTTCATTAGGCCATAAGTCCTGCACCAAAAGAATATTATATCTAGTGGTAGCTATGGTCGTAGTTAAGCAGGACATGGCAGTCGTCGAGAACTTTCTCCGGTGGAGTTGTAGTTCCTATGTGATGATGAGCTTAAGAGTTCTATATAACTGTGATAAAATCAGGAACTTTTTAGGAGATATTAGGAAGCATAAGGATTCGAAAAGAAATAACCAAAATAAAGAATAAAAATAAAATTCTAAAATCTAATAAAAATAATAGAAATAGTTTCAATAATAAGTAAAAACAGAAAATAATAAATAAATATTTCTAAACATCTTCATCTCTGGATGGTTCGCGAGGCGAGACTGGCGATGAGATGGGAAGGTGCTGACAACTCTGCTGTAGAGTAGCATCAATGTTGTCAAATTGTTGAAAACACTGAAGCTCGAATCAGATGAGGTGCTCAGAGATGTCAGCATATGAAGCTGCCACATGAACTGGACAAGAGGGTAGTGGTGGTTGAGAATAGGGATCAGGAATGGAGAAGTGGAGATTTTGGCTAAGGCTTTTGAAAGGAAGAAGAAAATGAATAGTGATTTGCTTATATAGGGGAGGGTCAAACGGCCTAGGGTCACACCCGTGTACTTATGAGGGTGAGCCTGTGTGTTTCGAATTTTGCAATTTTAGGTCGTGCTTGGCTATTCTCCCACGCCCGTGTGTCTTGGGCGTGTGTGGTACATGGCCATATCGCACGGCCGTGCCTACCGTTGTTCGCTTCTCTCCCGCCCATGTTAAAGTACCACGCCCGTGTATTGTTATCCACAGCTCAACGGCACGGGCGTGTCTCACTCCCGTGTCGAAGAAACAGAATTGAGCCTTGTTCCTGGCACTCCCGTGGGTTTCCATGCCCACGCCCGTGTACGTATCAAGTTCACCCACGACCATATCACATGGCCGTGGGGATTTATCGTATCCCATGTTTTGGGGAAATCATTTACCCTGTTTTCGCACGGCCGTATCGCACGGCCGTGTTACCAGCCGTGTGGTGCTGGGAACCTGTGCTTCAAATACTCTGTTAGTGACCTAAATGTTTAAATCTTGAATTTAAAATAATTTAAAATGGTAAGTACTCGGGTTGCCTCTCGAGAAGCGCTTATTTATAGTCTAAGCTCGACTTACCTCTCTGTTGATTTATCATGGTGGTTTGAGGAGTTCATACTCTTCGTTCCTGCTGTCAATCTTAAAATAAGGTTTTAATCGGGTGTTGTTTACCTTAAAAGTGCCGAACTTGGGATGACTCACCTCGACCGTACCGAATGGGAAAATACTGAGTTCCATAAGAGGGATTTCCTCATTTGGTGTGGTAGTGACAATGTGGGGATCTGCGGTATCCAGTAAGACTTTATCGCCAACCTGAAGTTGATTAAGAGGGGTATCGGGCTTGTTTTGGCGTAGTTTCGATTTATCATGTGTTCTAGGTTTGTGTGCTCACCATTCATCTAGCTCCTCTATTTGAAGCCTTCGTTCCTCATGGGTGTCTTTGTTCTCTACATGATAATAGTGCACTGTCTCTGTTGTCTTGGTTCGAGGGGGTTCCTGCAAGGATGATTGAGTATTAGTTTTATCATCGACAGGTTTTATAGTGATATCTTAAGTTTTAGAGGTTTTGACTGAGTCGCGTGCTTGAATTGTTACTGTGTCGTCACCTGCACGAAGTGTTAGCTCTCCTATGCCTACATTAATAATGGTTATGGCAGTTGCTAGAAAGGGTCGTCCTAAAATTAAAGGTACCTCATTATCCTCATCCATATCTAAGACGACAAAGTCTACTGGTAGATAAACTTATCAATTTTAACTAGAACATCTTCAATAATACCCTTAGGAAATCTAACTGTTTTGTCAGTCAATTGTATGCTCATCCTAGTCTGTTTGGGTTTACCGAGACCTAGTCATTTAAACATTTTATATGGCATAACATTTAGACTTGCCCCTAGATCAGCTAAAGCATTATTCACAGATAGACTACCAATTAAGCAAGGAATTGTAAAACTCCCTAGATCTTTCAATTTGTTAGGTAGCTCATTCTTTAGAATAACTGACCAAACTGCATTGAGTTCCACATGTGATGTAGCGTCTAATTTCCTTTTATTGCTCAGAAGTTCCTTTAAGAATTTTGCTGAGTTGGGCATCTGCGAAAGAAATTCAATAAAAGGTAAGTTAATATGTAATTTCTTTAAGAGTTTGACAAACTTACCGAATTGTTCTTCTGTTCTGTCTTTCCTCATCACTTTAGGATATGGCACACGAGGTTCATGATTCGTACTTACCTATTTAGGATCATTTCTTGTCCTTTGTTCATCGTGTTGTCTTGCTGTAATTCTAGTTTAGGTGCAATAAATCCTTCCCTATCTTGAGTGCTAATTGCATTAAGGTGTTCCCTCAGATTAGGTTCAGTATTACTTGGTAGGCTACTTTGTGTCGTTTGGAGATTAGTTTGGACAGCTGGCCTATCTAAGTTTCTAGTCCTTGGATCGATGCTTGTTGATTCTTAAGTGCTGTCTCGATATTTTGGAAACGGGTTTCTGACACCAGGATGAATTTAGAAAGCATCTCTTTAAGGTTCAGTTTCTTCTCTTGTTGATAAAGTGGCTGTTGAAAACCTTGAGGATTTTGTGGCTTTTGATTCCATTGACCACCCCAGGAGAAATTTGGGTGGTTCCTCCAACCTGCATTATAAGTATTACTGTATGGGTTATTTTGAGATCTAAAGTTATTGTTACCCATATAGTTTACTTCTTCCTCTTCAATTGTGGGATTGAAGGATTGATATTCTGTATGTACACCTCCTCCGCTTGAGTCACACCTCATTACTAGATGTACCTGCGTAGAACCAACTAAACCATCAATCTTTTTATTGAAAAGTTCTACCTGATTAGAGAGCATGGTGACTGAATCGATGTTATAGACACTGGCTATTTTTGTCGGCTTTGTCCTCATAACTTACCACTGATAGTTGTTCAGTGACATCTCCTCTATGAATTCATAGGCATCTTCTGGTGTTTTATTGTTGATGGTTCTGCCAGCAGCTGCTTCAGTCATTTGTCTTGTCGAGGGATTCACACCATTGTAGAACGTTTGAACTTGCAGCCAAAGTGGTAACCCATGGTGAGGGCACCTTCTCAGTAAGTCCTTTTATCTCTCTCATGCATCGTAAAGTGTTTCTAAATCCATCTACACAAAATAAGAGATATCATTACGCAATTTAACCATTTTAGCCGACGGAAAATATTTTAGTAAAAACTTCTCAGTCATTTGTTCCCAAGTAGTGATAGACCCTCGTGGTAACGAGTTCAACCACTGTTTAGATTTGTTTCTCAGTGAAAAGGGAAATAACCGAAGACGAATGGCATCATCAGAAACGCTATTGATTTTGAATGTATCGCAAAATTCAATAAAATTCGCCGAATACGTGTCGGGATCCTCATCCTGCAAACTATCAAACTGAACAAACTGCTGTATCATCTGAATTGTGTTAGGTTTTAGTTCAAAATTATTCGCAGCAATAGCAGGTCTAACTATACTAGACCCAGTTCCTATTAAAGAAGGTTTAGCATAGTCATACATAGTACGTGGAGTAGGATTTGGATTAGCTGCAATTGCAGGAGGCAGCTGATCGCCTGGGTTTTGGCCATCTCTTCGGTTGGGGTTTGAGTATCGTCTTCTCGTTCGTTCCCCGTGTAGTGTAAACTACGCCTTATTTCTCTTTGATTTTTGTGAATTATACGATCGATTTCTTCATCAAAGAGTAATGGTCTTGACGGGTTTCTTCTAGTCATAAACTATAAAAACCTGCCAAGAGTAGAGAAAAAGTAAATTACTAAATAATAAAATAAAATAAAATTGCAAGAAAAATAAATGGCTAAAGTAATAAAAATTTAGAATTCCTAATATTTCAGTTCCCCGGCAACAGCGCCAAAAACTTGATCGCGTGATTTGTAGCAAGTAATAAATATTTATAATGAAGATCAAACCTAGTCTAACTATTATCACGATGAAAAGGCAAGCGCACCTATCGAGCAATAGTATAGTAATGGCAAGACCGGGATATCGTACCCAAGGGAACCAAAAGTACTAGTAATGACTATCTTTTTATTATCTAGCTTAAGAATAAAAAGGTTTGTTTTAATTAACTAATTATTTAAACTAAGAACGGACAGAGAAAAGAATTGGGGAATTGCTTTTGGGAAAATTCAATTGACTTGAGACAATATCTAAGGAAAAATCTACCTAGACTGTACTTGTTATTCTGGCTCCGAATCGGATGATTTATTCATTCAACTTGTTCCGTAGAGATCCCTAAGTTATGTTATTATCCCTATTCAAGACTAATAACGTCTAATCACTAGATTGAATAACCGAGACTTTTCTCTAATTAACACTTTAGGGTTGCATTAACTCGATCTATGGATCCCCTTATTAGGTTTCACCCTAATCCAGCAAAATCTTGTCACCTTATTTCTAGGCGCGCAATCAACTTCGCTTAATTATGGAAAATGTACTCTTAAACAGGGTCTATTCCTCCTCTAAATAAGAGCGTGTCTTGAATCAGTATCCTGGGATATCAAAACAAGAATTAAGAACACATAATTAAGAACAAGTTAAATATTTATCATACGATTCAGAAAATAATAACAAGATTCGTCTTAGGTTTCATTCCCCTTAGGTATTTAGGGGATTTAGTTCATAACTAAATAAGAAAACATCTCAGAAGAATAAAGAATACAAAACATAAAGAAAACCCAAAACTCCTGAAGGGGAATTGAGGAGAGATCTTCAGTCTTGATGATGAATCCAGCTTCTGAGATAGATCAATCGGCTTCCTTGGGGTAATTCCTTACCCCTCTTCTTTGTTTCCCCTTTTCTCCTCCTCTAGTGCGTATTTATAGGCTTTGGAATGCCTAGAAACCCTCCAAAGTGGCCTTTTTCCGAATTGGACTTAACTTGGGCTCAGCAGGGACACGCCCGTGTGACATGGTCGTGTGACGTGATTGCCAGGCCATGTTCGATCCGTTAAATTGCACACGACCGTATGGCTCAATGGCCAAGCCGTGTGAATTGTGAAAGCCTTGGTCGACATCCGCGAAAGACACGGGCGTGTGAGCTACCCGTGTGGCAAGGCTTAAGCTGTGTCATCTTCTCGATTTGGCCCATTTTGTCCCTTTTTGGCTCATTTTTGGCTCCTTTTGACTCTTGGTGCTCTCCTGAGTACAAAACATGAAATTAAAGCATTAGGAGCATAGAATTCACCAATTCTAATGAGAAATCATCTATAAAATGCATTAAACTTGAGGTAAAAATATGTATAATTTACGGTTTATCACCGGGATATCGAATCTTCCTTGTCCCAATGTCAACCCTATTTTGCTCGAAATGCGAAGTATACTCCACGAATCTCCACCTTGAGTCGTATTTTTGTACCATTCCCAAAGAGACTGCTTTAGGCTGTATAATGATTTCTGAAGAAGACAAACATGGTCTTCCTTGCCTTCAATCTTGAAGCCTTCAGGTTACTGCATTTAAATTTCCTCATCCAAATCCCCATGAAGGAATTCAGTTTTCACATCTAATTGCTCTAACACGAGATTGTTTGATGCAACAAGAGCTAAAAGTGTCGAAATGGATGTTTGCTTTACAATTGGAAAGAAAACATCATGAAAATCAACTCCCTCCACTTGACTGTAGCCTTTTACAACAAACCTCGCCTTGTATCTAGTGTTATCTTAACCTGATCATTATTTTTGAACATCCATTTGTAGCCAACTATTTTCTTTCCAGTGTGTGGTTTAACGAGCTAGTCTCATTCTTTTGAAAAGACTCCATCTCTTCTTCCATGGAGACAAGCCACTTGCTAGAATAAAAAGCCTAAACTACCTCTAAATAGTTTGAAGGTCGACTGAATCGATGCTCTCTACAACACTCAAAGCATATGCTACTAGATTTCCTTCATAGTACTTTTGCAGTGGTTTGATCTCTCACCTTTTCTGTCCCGGGCTAACTTATAATCTTGAAGGGTCTCCGATCAAGATGAAATTACTTCGGAAACTTTCTGCTGCATCGAAGAGACATTGAACTTGAAATTTCTATGCGATGCCGTGACATGGCGATTCTCCTCATCGAGATATCGCCTCTGTTCATCTTAACATTGTGGTATCGTGCTCCATGACATCAAGACATCACTTTCTGTTTTTGTTTATGACTCCACCTTGCTCGAAACACTTAACTTTTTGGTGTTGTTTTGTCCTAGTGAGCCTTTTTGTGACAGAATCATTGATGTTCCATCAAATGTAACATATCTACTGACAATGATCTTACTTGTTTCTGGGCACCATAACTTGTAACCTTTTGTCCTGACCGCAAAACCTAGAAAAATACACTTTACCGCCGTCAGTTCAAGCATTCCCTAACTAACTCAAGCATAAGCAGGACAATCGAATACTCTAAGGTTATTGTAATTAGGATGGTTACCAGACCAAATCTCTTCGAGAACCTTTCCATTTAAAACTCGATGTTGAGACTGGTTCACCAAATAGCTTGAGAAATTAATTGCTTCAGCCCAAAACTCCTTTTCTAAGCTTGCATTGGAAATCATACATTGGGCTTTCTCAAGTAATGTTCTATTCATCTGTTCGTTGACATCATTTTGCTGCGGGGTACCAACAACTATGTAGTGCCTTTTAATTCCTTCCCGTTTGCAGAAATCATTAAATTCAATTGAACAGAACTCGAGCCTATTATCCGTTCTAAATCATTTTATGAACTTTCTAATCTGTTCTTCAAGTAGGGTCTTCCACTGTTTAAATATATAGAAGACTTCGTTTTTGTGCTTTAGGAGGTATACACAAACTTTTCTGGAGTAGTCATCTATAAAGTTAAAAGATATCTACTACCTCTTTTAAAGACGACTGGAGTCGAACCCCATAATCCTAGTCGAGGGTCCCTTTAGTCCTGTATACTACCGAATCGAAACTGACTCGATTCTGTTTCCCATAAACACAATGCTCACAAAAAAATCTAACTTTCCAACTCTGGTGCCTCTGAGAAGACCTCATTTGCTTAAAACAATTATACCTTTTTTCACTCATATGATTGAGTCGCATGTGCCACAACTAGGTTGATTTAGAATCTGGAAAGAGTGGATTTTTTTGCTTCATCGTGACGTTAGAAGAATCCTCATTGGGACATTGTAATGATTTCATCCCTTCTTCCGTAGTTGCTACCAATCCAGACACCGTTTTACTTGCAGAATCTAAAAGCTGCTAACTTTCTATTCTCTCATCAAAACAAGGGCTCATCAAGATACTTTTAAGTTGTTTGACTCGATGATGATCTTACAACCATTTGAGTCTAAAATACTGAACATCTCTCTCCCTCAATCTCATGAATGATGGGAGAGAGTAGAAATCAACATTAGGGAATTAAGATAAAATAACGCAACTTTACTGTAAGTGTGACAGGTCAATTGTAATATTTGCAGTGTTACAATGGAACATTAGAGTATTCCAATGATCAAACCCAAGAGAATCATGGATTGAAAATTTTCTAAATAACGTGCACACGAAGTAAATAGTCGAACCAACTAATCTTAAAAATTTATATTACGGAAAATCATTAAGTTAAAAGAAATGAAATTAATTTACTACCTAGCTAATAATGACCAAATTGTAAAATGTACGAAATTATGAAATTAATAATTAAATCACAAACGATGGTCTTGATGTGGTTTATTAATTTTTGAATTAAGGATTCAAATCACTTAAACTCCCAAAATGACTTCATTTTACATCTCGGTCTCAATTTTGCTACTCTGCTCTTTGCTCTAACCTCTGCCTTTTATTGCTATAGAATCCCAACAACTCCTAACTAACCGATATGAGATTTAATCTGAATGATACTCATACAAATTGTTCATCTATATCTTGTTAGATACTTTCGTTTGGCGGGGTTTTCAAGACAAGTAAGCCTCCTACGGTTTCCTCATACACCTTTGATAAACCATAATTTATACATATTTCTATCCCATGCTTAGAACATTTTATGGATGATTTTTCCTTAAAATTAGTGAATTCGATGCTCTTAATGCCTTAATTTCATATTTTATACTTAGGTGAGCATAGGAGAGTGAAAGGAACGAGAAACGGGCCAAAAACAGAGAAAATGGGCCAATGTACGAAATCAACATGGCCTGGACCTCCTTACACGGGCAGACCACATGGCTGTGTCAATTTGGAAAAATCGAAGCACGACTCACAGGGTGGACCACACGCTCGTGCCTATTTAACAGGCTTGACCACGACCTGAAGTAATCGCACACGGGCGTGTCCCTGTCGAGCCCAAATTGAGTCCAATTCAGAAAAGGCCAATTTTGAGGGTTCTTAGGCATTCTAAAGCCTATAAATACACCTTAAAGGAGGAGGAAAATGGGGAAACAAAGGAGGAAGCAGGGAACTGCTCAACTGAAGATCTCCCATCAATTTCCCTTTAGAAATTTTGGGTTTTTCTTTATGTTTTGTATTCATTATTCTTCTAAGATGTTTACCTTTTTAGTTATGAACTAAAACCCCTAAATACCAAAGGGGAATGAAACCTAAGACAGATCTTGTTATTAATATCTGAATTGTATGATAAATATTTGACTTGTTCTTAACTATGTGTTCTTAACTCTTGTTTTGATATTCCAGGATTTTGATTCAAGTTAAGTTCTTATTCAGAAGAGGAATAGACCATGTCTAATAGTACATTTGCCATAATTAAGCGGAGTTGATTGCGCGCCTAGAGATAGGGTGACAAGATTTTTTCAGATTAGGGTGAAACCTAATAAGGGGATCCATAGATCGAGTTAATGCAACCCTATGGAGTTAATTAGAAAGAGATTTCAATTATTCAACCTAGGGTTAGACATTGTTAGTCTCGAAAGGGATAATAATATAACTTAGGGATTTCTACGGATCAAGTCAAATGAATAAATCGTCCGATTCAGAGTCAAATAACAAGTGAAGTTTAGGTGGATTTTTCCTTAGGTATTGTCTTAATTCAATTTTCCAAAAGTAATTCCCCAATTCTATTTTCTGTGAATTCTTAGTTTAGTTAATTAGTTAGTTAAAACAAACCCCATTATTCTTAGGCTAGATAATAAAAAGACAGTCATTACTAGTACTTTTAGTTCCTTTGGGTTCGACAATCCAGTCTTGCTAAAGCTATACTACTGTTCGATAGGTACACTTGCCTTTATCGTGATAATAGTTAGTTTCAAGAACGATTCATTATAAATATTTAAAACCTGTCACGAATATCACGTATCAAGTTTTTGGCGCCGTTGCCGGGGAACTAAGATTTAGGAACACTTGATTTTTATTACTTTAGCCATTTACTTTTACTTCAATTTAAATTTTATTCTAATTTTTATTACTAATTCTTCTTTTTCCCTTTTTCTGGCAGGTTCTTATAGTTTATGACTAGAAGAAACCCGTCAGGACCATTGCTTTTTGACAGTGAGATCGACCGCACAGTTCATAGAAACTGGAGAGAAATAAGGCGAAGCCTAAGATACACAGAGGACAAGCAAGAGGACGATATTCAAACCACAACTGAGGAGATGGCTGAAAACCAAGAAAATCTGCTACCTCCTGCAATTGCTGTTAATCAAAATCCTGCTCCGCGCACTATGTATGATTATGTTAAACGTAATTTAACAGGAACTGAGTCAAGTACAGTTAGACCTGCTATTGCTGCAAATAATTTTGAACTAAAACCTAACACAATTCAAATGATACAACAGTTTGTTCAGTTTGATGGTTTGCAGGACGAGGATCCCAACACTCACTTGGCAAATTTCCTAGAATTTTGCGATACCTTTAAAATTAATGGCGTTTCTAATGACGCCATTCACCTTCGGTTGTTTCCCTTTTTGTTAAGGAATAAGACTAAACAATGGTTGAACTCGTTACCACGAAGGTCAATCACTACTTGGGAACAAATGACCGAAAAATTTTAATTAAAATATTTTCCACCGGCTAAAATAGCCAAATTACGTAATGATATCTCTTCTTTTTTGCAGATGGATTTAGAAACACTCTACGATGCATGGGAGAGATAAAGGACCTTTTGCGAAGATGCCCTCACCATGGGTTACCATTCTGGCTACAGTTTCAAACTTTTCATAATGGCCTGAATCCTTTAACTAGACAAATGGTTGACGCAGCTGCTGGCGGAACCATCAATAATAAAACACCTGAAGATGCCTATGAATTTATAAAAGAGATGTCACTGAATAACTATCAGTGGCAAGTCATGAGGACAAAGCCAATGAAAATAGTTGGCGTTTATAACGTCGATTCGGTCACCATGCTTTCTAATCAGGTAGAATTCTTGAATAAGAAAATTGATGGTTTTCTTATTTCTTCACAGGTTCACCCAGTAATGCAGTGCGAAGGAAATAGAGGTGGATCGAGCAATTCAGAATACCCACTTTATGGCCACAACATGGAGAACGAGCAGTTAAATTATATGGGTAATAATTCTTGATCTCAAAACAATCCTTATAGCAATACTTACAATGCAGGTTGGAGGAATCACCCAAATTTTTCATGGGGAGGCTAAGGAAATCAGAAACCACTACCCCCTCCAGGCTTTCAGCAACCACCATACTAGTAGAAGAAAAAGTCGAACCTTGAGGAGATGCTAACCAAATTTATCTTGGTGTCAGAGACTCGTTTTCAAAATACTGAGACGACACTCAAAATCAACAAGCATCGATCCAAGGGTTCGAAACTCAAATTGGAAAGCTGGCTAAGATGATTTCAAAAGGAGCACCAGGAAATCTACCTAGTAAAACTGAACCTAATCCAAAAGCACATGCGAAAGCAGTTACACTGAGGAGTGGGAAAGTGTTAGCTGAATCAGAAAAGAAGCTACAACAAGAAGCTAACAGAAGCAAAAGAGATGAGGTAAAACCTGAAAGCAATGACAATCCAATGCCGAAGGAATATAAACCACCAATTCCATACCTAGAAAAGTTGAAGAAAGACCGCATGGATGCATAATTTGGTAAATTCCTTGAACTTTTTAAACAACTACAAATTAACTTACCTTTTGTTGAAGCTATATCGCAGATGCCTACATACGCAAAATTTTTAAAGGAGCTCCTAACAAACAAAAGGAAGTTTGAAGACTTATCTACAGTGGAAATTAATGAGGAATGTTCAGCTATACTTCAAAACAAACTGCCAACCAAACTAAAAGGTCCAGGAAGTTTTACTATACCCTGCTTAATTAATAGTTTTAACGTTGATAAGATACTAGCTGATTTAGGTGCTATCATTAATTTGATGCCATATAAAATGTTTAAACAACTTGGCCTTGGGGAACCTAAACCTACTAGGATGAGTATTCAACTAGCTGATAAATCTGTTAAATATCCTAGGGGTATTATAGAGGATTTACTTGTAAAAGTAGATAAATTTATATTCCCTGTTGACTTCGTTGTGCTTGATATGGATAAAGATGTTGAAGTGCCTTTAATCTTAGGGCGTCCATTTTTAGCCATTGCTAGGGCTGTTATTGATGTGGGTGATGGTAAAATGGTACTTAGAGTAGGTGATGAAGAAATCGTTTTTAAAATTTATGTTGCCATGAGATTTTCTAAGGAATAGGATGACTCATGTTATTTTATTGACTCTATTGATCATGCTGTTCAAGATTCTTTTCAGGAAATCATACATAAGGACACGTTGGAACTGTGTCATGCCCAAGGAGAGGAGATAGATGACAATGATTCCGAGACAGGTAAAATAAAAGCTAAACTGAACTTTAATGAATCTTCCCAAAGACAAGCAGAATATGAGAACATTAAAGGGAACGATGATTTTAAGCAAAAACCCTCTATTGAAAAACCTCCCAAACTGGAACTCAAACAATTACCAAATCACTTGGAATACGCATTCCTTGGAAATAATTCTACATTACCAGTTATTATTGCGTCTAACTTGCAACCCAAGGAGAAAGAGGAATTAATCCAAGTATTAAAAGAACATAAAAATGTCATAGCTTGGAAAATTCCTGACATTAAAGGGATCAGCCCTTCTTTTTGCACCCACAAAATTTTAATGGAAGATGAATATAAACCATGTGTGCAAACTCAAAGACGACTGAACCCCAACATGAAGGAAGTTTTTAAAGCCGAGGTAATTAAACTTCTAGATGCTGGAATAATTTATCCTATTTCTGACAGTTCTTAGGTAAGTCCAGTGCAGGTTGTTCCTAAGAAAGGAGGTATGACTGTGGTAGCCAATAAGAAGAATGAACTAATTCCAACTAAGACAGTCACAGGTTGGAGAGTTTGCATTGACTACAGGAAGCTAAATGATGCCACGAGAAAAGATCACTTCTTCTTGCCATTCATTGACCAAATGTTGGAAAGACTATCAGGGCACATGTACTACTGCTTCTTAGACGGACTATCTGGCTATTTTCAAATCCCAATAGCTCCTGAAGATTAGGAAAAAATGACATTCACATGTCCATATGGTACATTTTCTTATCGAAGAATGCTCTTTGGATTATGTAATGCTCTTGCTACGTTCCAGCGCTGCATGATGGCCATCTTTGACAAACTTGTAGAAGATATCATGGAGGTATTTATGGATGATTTCTTGGTATTCGGTAACTCTTTCCATCTTTTCCTTAAAAATTTAAAACGAGTTCGAATAAAATGTGAGGAAACAAACCTTGTACTTAACTGGGAAAAATGTCACTTTATGGTTCAAGAAGGTATTGTGCTAGGACATAAAATTTCTAGTAAAGGGATTGAGGTTGATAAATCTAAAGTCGAAATCATTGAAAAATTACCTCCTCCTAGTTCGGTTAAGGCTATTAGAAGTTTTTTAGGACATGCTGGGTTTTATAGAAGATTTATTAAATATTTTTCTAAAATAGCTAAGCCTTTGACCAAACTATTAGAAAAAGATATGCTCTTTAATTTTGATTAGGAAGGTTTAGAAGCATTTAATACTCTAAAGGATAAATTGATTAATGCTCCAATTATAATAGCACCTGATTGGAATTTACCTTTTGAACTAATGTGTAATGCAAGTGACTTTGCAGTAGGTGCAGTTTTGGGACAGCGAAGGGACAAGCACTTTCAACCTATTTATTATGCTAGCAAAATTTTGACAGCCACACAGGAGAACTACACCACCACGGAGAAAGAATTGTTAGCTGTGGTTTTTGCATTCGATAAATTTAGGCCATATCTAATATTGTCTAAAGTTGTTGTTTATACTAACCATTCTCCTCTTCGCTACCTGTTAACTAAGACTGATGCAAAACCTCGACTCATTCGATGGATTTTGTTATTGCAGGAATTCGACCTGGAAATTCAAGATAAGAAAGGAGCAGAAAATCTCGCAGCTGATCATTTATCCAGGTTTGAAAATTCAAGTACTAAAGAGCTAGATGAAGTGGAAATAAATGATTCATTCCCTGAAGATCAATTTTTTGCTATTTCTGACTCGGAGGTACTTGGTTTGCAGACATCGTGAATTTTTTAGCCGCTAACGTTATCCCAAAAGGGTTGACACATCAGCAAAAGAAACGATTCTTTATTGATGTGAAAAACTACTTTTGGGAAGATTTTTCTCTTTTCCGTATATGTGCAGATCAAGTCATTCGGCGATGCGTTACAAGAATAGAAGCATTAAAAATCTTGGAATATTGCCACTTAGGACCAGCTGGAGGACATTACGGTGGAAACAAGACCGCACATAAAATACTTGAATCAGGTTTTTACTGGCCCACCTTATTCAAAGATGCCAACAGGTATGTTATTTCTTGTGACAAATGCCAAAGGACAGGTAGTATCTCTAACCGTGATGAAATGCCTCAGACATATAAGCTTTCATGTGAAATATTTGATGTTTGGGGTATCGACTTCATGGGTTCATTCCCTAGTTTATTTGGAAATAAATACATCTTAGTAGCTGTCGATTATATGTCTAAATGGGTTGAAGCCCAAGCTTTGCCTACAAATGATGTTAGAGTAGTGGTACGTTTCCTTAAAAAACTTTTCTCTCGATTTGGAACACCTAGATTAATCATCAGCGATAAGGGGACTCATTTCTGTAACGTCCAATTTGGAAAGACCCTCAAGAAATATGGAGTTTACCACCGAACAGCCACCCCTTACCACCCTCAAACTAGTGGCCAAGTCGAAGTGGCAAATCGAGAACTTAAACGTATCCTAGAAAAGACTGCCGGATTAAACAAGAAAGGTTGGGCAATGAAAGTAGATGACGCATTATGGGCTTAGAGAATTGCTTTTAAAACCCTCATAGGAACATCACCATACAAACTTGTTTATAGAAAAAGTTGTCATCTACCATTTGAGTTAGAACACAAAGCATTCTGGGCTATAAAATTTCTAAACTTTGATCCCAAACTTGCAGGTGAAAACAGGTTGATGCACTTAAATGAGTTAGACGAGTGGCGAACCTATACATATAAAAATTCAAGACTATACAAGAAAGCAACGAAACGATGCCATGATGCTTAGTTAAAACAAAATAAACAATTTGAAGTTGGAGATCTTGTACTATTATATAGATCGAGACTCAAATTATTCCCTGGGAAGCTTAAATCACGATAGTCAAGTCCATTCGTAGTCAAAACAGTTTTCCCATACGGCACCGTAGAAATAAGTCACCCATCGCAAGGTACTTTCAAAGTAAATGGACATCGCCTCAAACCTTACAACGGTGAGAAATTTAAAGATGACAGGGAGGAGCTACGGCTCCACGAATTGCCTTAAGTATACTCAAACGGTAAAGCTTAGCTTAAACTTTAAATAAGCACTTCTCAGGAGGCAACCCGAGCACTAACAATATTACTTTCTTTAAATTTTAGTTTTTAAAATCTAATATACTAACCAAATCATTGAACACAAGCTTTTCAGAACCACACGGGTGTGCCGTAAGCTGTGCACATACCACGGGATGCAACACGGCCGTGTGAAAATAAAGCAAAATTTTTTTCCCAAACACGAGATGTGATAAGTAGCCCTGGCCGTGCGACATAGCCGTAGGCAAAATTGACAAAATAACACGGGCGTGCAACATGCCCGTGTTTTGATACCGTGGGTAAACTTGTCAATTTAACACTGGCATGCGCCTGCATACACGGGCGTGGGAGAAGTGAACGGAGATCGACACGGCCGTACAGCATGGCCGTGTACACCAATGCGCCCAATTTCGAAAATTACGAAATGCACGAGCTGAGCTTAGAGCACACGAGCGTGTCCCACGGCCGTGTGCCCTAATTTCTCTATAAACACCTATTATTTATTTTATTTTATTTTTTGAAATTATTTTTTTATTTTTCAATACTATTTTATCCTGAGTTTTTTTTACAATTTTTATTCTTTGGCTATTTCATTACGAGTAATTATGCTTCAGTATACCTCTTAAAGAGTTCTTGATTTTATCACAGTCAGAAAGAGCTCCAAAGCTCATCCTCGCATAGGAACTAAGAACTCCACCGGGAAAGGTTCTCCACGACTGCCATGTCCTGCTCGACCACGACCATAGCTACCACCAGATATAATATTCTTTTGGCGCAGGACTTATGGACTAATGAACCACTACCACCACCAGAGTATCCTCCTCCACTCTCACGCCAATTATCCTCCAAAACTCCAGTTCAAAGAATTCATTCATTATTCAGGAAGTTTCACTTCTCTCCCTATCTTATGATTATGAATCTATCTTTTTCATTATATCTATCTTTGTACATTGAGGGCAATGTACATCTTAAGTGTGGGGGGCCTTTTATATCATCATTAGAAATCCCTAAATTTTTTCTTTTTCTCATGTGAATCACTCATATCACTATTAGAATGAATTTTAATTAATTTATGATTTTTATTGATATATCTTGAATTAAAACATAGGTATTTATGCTTGTTTAAACTTTAAGACATTAGGGAATTAAGCATGATAAGTTGATTTTTGAAGAATTAAAAACTTTTAGGTTGTTCCCCCAAGTTTAGGTATTATCTTGAGTTGGAATTCACAAGTTTAAACATCAAAAAGCCATAATTTTTGTGAGATCTTGAGCCTTTAGAGCATATATTCTTTCTTTCATGCTCACTTTCATTATGAATGCGTCAGTATTGAATTGTTATTCTAGAACTTGCTTGATTATGCATGTCAAGACCACACCATTTGATTTGATATGTCAAAATGATAAAGGCACTTAGGTTTAACCCACTCACTCCATAAAAACCTACCTTCGCAATTAACCCTTAGTGAACCCTCTGGAGCCTAACAACCCATTCATTGATTTACCCTCAATATTAACCCATAACTCATTATTATTGAAATCCCCTAAATTAATTTGATCCTTATTTTTGACGAGATTTGAGTTGGAATAGTTGCTTAGCTATGTTTTATTCTATTTTGTAATTTGACTTGTTCTTAAAAAAAATTATATGTATACATATTAGTAGTAGTGATCTTCTGAGCTAAAGAAGTTAAATTCCATATTTTGAGAAAAAGCTCTATTGTGCACAATTGATAACTAGTCATTTTTCTAGTTAGGCAATTTTTCAATTCAATCTTGATTCTAACCCTTTCTTTCAGTTTGTGACTACACCCTCTAACCAAAGCCACGTTACAACCCTCTAAAGACCTTTTGATTGATGTTTCATCTCAATTTATAGTGGTGGAGATTTGATTTTTATGCAAGCCTATGGTAATGACTCTTCATTATTGACTATTAAGTGCTTCAATTATTGTTCTTAAACACCTCAAGTGATTTGAGTGAATCTTTAGTGAGGATATGAAACTCTATGATATTTTGAATCAAAGGTAATTACTTAGACGAGGGGAGACACCTATGTTTTCATGATAAAATGCTCAACTTGGAATGTTTGAAACTTTGATGTTCTTTTAATTGAATTTTCAATGTATGATTACCCATGGATTATTTTGAGATGTTATCGATAGAAATTATAAGTTGAGAAGAATTTATTTTGATTATGAGTTGAGGATTTTGCTTGAGGACAAGCAAATGCTTAAGTGTGGGGGTATTTGATAAACCGTAATTTATACATATTTCTTTCCCATGCTTAGCACATTTTATGAATGATTTTTCCTTAAAATTGGTGATTCGATGCTCCTAATACCTTAATTTCATATTTTATACTTAGGTGAATATAAGAGAGTGAAAGGAACGAGAAACGGGCCAAAAACAGAGAAAATGGGCCAACATACAAAATCAACACGGCTTGGACCTCCTTACACGGGCAGACCACACGGCAATGTCAATTTGGAAGAATCGAAGTACGACTCACACGAGTGGACCACACGCTCGTGCCTATTTAACAGGCTTAACCACGGCTTGAAGTAATCACACACGGGCTTGTCCCTGTCGAGCCCAAATTGAGTCCAATTCGGAAAAGGCCAATTTTGAGGGTTCTTAGGCATTCTAAAGCCTATAAATACACCCTAGAGGAGGAGGAAAAGGGGGCCACAGAGGAGGAAGCAGGGAACTGCTCAAGGAAAGCCGATTAATCCATCTCAGAAGCCAGATTCATCATCAAGACTGAAGATTTCCCCTCAATTTCCCTTCAGGAGTTTTGGGTTTTTCTTTATGTTTTGTATTCATTATTCTTCTGAGATGTTTACCTTTTTAGTTATGAACTAAAACCCCTAAATACCTAAGGAGAATGAAACCTAAGACAGATCTTGTTATTATTATCCGAATTGTATGATAAATATTTGACTTGTTCTTAATTATGTGTTCTTAACTCTTGTTTTGATATTCCAGGATATTGATTCAAGTTAAGTTCTTATTCAGAAGAGGAATAGACCATGTCTAATAGTACATTTGCCATAATTAAGCGGAGTTGATTGCGCGCCTAGAGATAGGGTGACAAGATTTTTTCAGATTAGGGTGAAACCTAATAAGGGGATCCATAGATAGAGTTAATGCAACCCTATAGAGTTAATTAGAAAGAGATTTCAATTATTCAACCTAGGGTTAGACGTTGTTAGTCTCGAGAGGGATAATAATATAACTTAGGGATTTCTACTGATCAAGTCAAATGAATAAATCATCCGATTCAGAGTCAAATAACAAGTGAAGTCTAGGTGGATTTTTCCTTAGGTATTGTCTTAATTCAATTTTCCAAAAGTAATTCCCCAATTCTATTTTCTGTGAATTCTTAGTTTAGTTAATTAGTTAGTTAAAATAAACCCCATTATTCTTAGGCTAGATAATAAAAAGACGGTCATTACTAGTACTTTTAGTTCCTTTGGGTTTGACAATCCAGTCTTGCTAAAGCTATACTACTGTTCGATAGGTACACTTGTCTTCATCGTGATAATAGTTAGTTTCAAGAACGATTCGTTATAAATATTTAAAACTTGTCACGGATATCACGTATCAACCATGCAGTCTCCTCATGTTTAAACAAACTCTGAGGTGTACCCCTCATTTTTATAGGTGTGCACTTTCTTAGGTGTAATCTTTATCCTTCTGGGAAGATCCTGCAACCAAATCCTTAGGTACCACCAAGAGGCACATACTTTAACACTAGTATGCGGCAACACTTTAATTCACCAAGTAGCTAGTCGAGTGGTGAATTAAGCTGTCACGATACGCCCAAAATAGAATTAACATATGTTATCTCACTCTTAATTGGAATCGTAAATTCTGGGGCGTAACATACGATGTCTTCATCCCATAGGTTCATCGAACCTCTATTCCTATCGGATGTATACTTGTTCAGTTTAGGTGGGATTTCGTTCAAACACTTAGGTTGTTCGTCTTTGTAATCTCGCCTCCATTGGTTTGTCAAATCTTCGCACAACCAACTCAATTTGGATTGTTCATACATCGACCTATAAAAATCAATATTCATAATTAAATCTGATAATAAAAGAGGTAGATAAAAAATTAAAATAAATAAAATTTACTTAACTTTAAAAATTCAAAATGATTTTTTTAGAGACTAAAAGAATAAATTAAATTAAAGTTAGAACACTATCTAGCTCGTTTTTCTTTCGACTAATATTATTTTATTGTAACCAATCTAATAAAAATTTCACCATCGTAATCACCGATAATGATGCCAACAACTTATCTGCCTATACACGTGTTATTGTTTATAATAAAATATCCCACTTAAAAATATATATTAAATTAAATCAGTGGTGTCCACAAGCGTACATGTCAAATTGTAATATAGTTAAGTTTACAATGAAACACTAGTAAGTATTCCGAGTATCATACACAAGGGATTGCAGATTGGAAAAATTAATATTAAATTAATTACAGAAAATAATTAATAAACTAATCAAGTCACGAATCAGTAGTGTAAATCCAAATTAATATTTTAATTAAACTAACTAAACTAAATTAACCTAATGGACTTTCCTATTCCTAGTGTCGACAATGCGGGCCTCTATCCTATGATCAATTAAATCATTGGTTGCTTAATTAAATAATTAATTATCCTAGATTGAGTTATTGATCACCCTTAGCTACAACTAAGGATTACCATTTATCACCTAAGTCATCCTTTCGGTCTCTTCCTTGGCATATGGATCCCCTTCTGGTCTCACCACTTGGCACAAGTTATACACGACAAGGTACCCTTTCGGTCTCACCTGTCTCAATATTCTATTAGAAGTGTCACTCCCTAATATACTAAGTACCCTTGAATACATAATCAATTTCATATAAATAATAATTTAATAAATAATTTAATTTATTAATCGAATCATGCGAGATAGAAAATAAACACAAGACTGTATTCTAATATTCATACATCGAGTAGTCGGCCTAATTAATGAAAAACAAATAAAAAAATAGAATAGGAGATAAGAGAATGCTTATAAATATATATATTGAAGTGTGGATTTGGAGCAATCTACGCTCGCGATTGTCTACACATCGGAATGGAAAAGTTTTGACTACACGAACATAAAAAGAAAAGAAAACTAAAAACATAATAGTAAAATTATTTGTCTAAGTCTACTTACAATTCTGATGACCCTAAGGCGTCTATATATAGTATACGAGTTGCTTGGTGACCACTTAACCTAGATACACTTTGGGATTCTAATAAATAAAATATTTTGATAAAGCTAGGGTCCAAATAAGGAAATTTCTCAAAATTATCGTCCAAGGAAATCAAATTCGTTTTGGTCTACCATCGTTGCCACATTTCCATGCTAAAGAAGAGCTCATCAAGACATCGTACGTTACTTCAACTTGGGATGTTTCTCTGTAACGACCCAAAATTTATGGGTATCAAAAAAGTACATTTTCGGGTCTCCGTTTTCGTGAAACGAAATTGTAAATATTTATTAAAAATATTTACGAAGTTAGTTGTGTGATTAATTAGGTCTTAGTTAGGTGAATTAGCTTGAATTAAGGTTAATTAGGTGAAAGGACTAAATTGAATAAAGGGTGAAAGTTTAATTGTAGATTAAAGGAAAAGTGAAGGGACTAAAATAGTAATTAAACCATAAGTAAAAAATATATGGAAAATATAATTTTATGTGTATGTATAATATACATATATTTATTTATATTAAATGCATACTTAATATTTAAGAAAATATTATTATATTATATTATTATATTATAACTAAAGTAAATAATAAAACAAAGAAAGAAAATAAAGGAATAGAAACAATAAGGGCAAACAAAACAGGGGAGAAAAAGAGAAAAAGAAAAGGAGCATTAGGGTTTTAAGGGTTCAAATTCAATTTGGTAAGTCAACTTAGCTCATTTTCTTGTAATTTTTGAGTTCTTGGAATCCTAATGATAAATACTATTTGATTTATGTTGAAATTTTGAAAGTTAGTGAATTTATAGATATAGTTCATGTTGAATAAATTGAAGAATTAGGGTTTAATTGATAGAATTCCAAGTTAGAATTGAGAAAAAGATTGAATTGTAAAATAAATCATAAGTTTTGAGTAAGGGACTAAATTGAGAGAATTTTGAAATTAGGGTTTTATGGTGAAATTAAAGAGTTGAAATTAGTTTAAAGTGGAAATTGAATAAAATATAGAATTAGTTGTGGAAAAATAAAGTTAGTTTCGGTTTAAGGACTAAATTGGAATTTGGGCAAAAGTTGTGTATAAATTGAATTATTTAATGTTAAATTGTGTTGTATTGATAATTTTTAATTGTTTAATTCTCGTAGCTAACGCTGAGCCGGAGACCTCGGTTAAAAAAGGAAAAAACAAGATTATCGAGGAGTAACTCGAGAATTACGGTTTGTATTTCTATAATCTGAAGCTAATTATTAATTGTCGTATTTATTATTTTATTTATGGTAAGTGGAATTGAGGTGAGTATTGGTATTGAATGTGTATTGATTGGAAATTGAAAAGTGAATGAAACTCTATTAACTGTATCGGGTTGAGTCGGATATAGTTGGCATGCCATAGGATTGGAAGAGTTCAGGGATTCTTCGACCATGAGTCAACGAGACACTGGGTACCAACTATTACTTCGGATAAATTTGATGAGGTACTGGGTACCAACTTACTTCGGCATGGCCGATGAGACACTAGGTGTCAACTTATTACTTCGAATTATTCGATAAGGCACTAAGTGCCATATTGGTCTGTTTTGGTTGGATTTGTGTATCCGCCAAAGTCTGAGTCCTGTTAATAGGGGTAAATAAATGAATTGACAATACGAATGATATTGGATGATTTTGAACATGAATTGAATTGAGTTATGAAATTGAAATGTATGAACCAATAAGTTCATGAAACGGTTATTGATATAGTGAAATGATATGTGTATTCTATTGAGAAAAAAATTATTTGATTATCAATCATGAGATTGAAATAGTAAAAGATGAGAATTGAAAGTGTTATGAATGATGTGTTATGAAATTGATTATTTGTTTAAATGATTTTTGTTATGTGTGTTTAGATATATAAATTTTGTAAATTCTTATTTAGTAAGTATTCAGATTATAGAAATACCACTGAGTTTATACTCAATGTAGGTTTATTTTCCGTGTGTAGGATAGGTTGAAGTCAAATTGTTGAATCAACGTCCAAAGCCGATCCCGGACTCATTGTGGTGAAGTACATTTCCTTTGGTAACAGCATGTACCTAGGTCATTATATGTATGTCATCTTGAGAAATGGTTGTAAATAATGTTATAAGATGTTATTAGACACTTTATATACAATAATTATATATATAACATATTGAGATAGTAAATGGTATGATTAAGGTAGTGAATATGTGAGAATGCATTAGTTTAAAGATTTGAGCTAAATTTGGTATGAATTAGAAATTGTTTTGATTGATGATATGTTAGATTGATTTGATAATAATAGTATATTGGATAGGTACTTAAAATGATTAATTTGACATGTATTAAATGTATTTGAATATGTTTTGGATTGGTTGAATGATTGGTTTTTGTGTTTCTTAAGGTTTAAGATTTGAAGGGTTGGTAAACTTTATGTATAAGGCTCATTTTGAGTCCACATGGCCTGGCACACGGGTGTGTGACCAGACCATGTGAGACACACGGCTTACACATGCGCGTGTGGATAGGCCGTGTGTCCCTGCGTTTTAAAATTTTCAAAACAGAATGCCTAGGAATCTCCACACTGACAAAGACACGGGCGTGTGTCTTAGCCGTATGAGGCACACGGCCTAGCACACGGGCATGTGTTTTGTCCGTATGGGAACTGCACTTAATTTTTGTTTAGGGCAGAGAGTTGCACGGGGTTGGACATGGCTTGAAGCACGAGCGTGTTTAGGGTCACACTAGCATGTCCCTAAACCACACAGGCGTGTGAGCCCTGTACTTAGGAAAAATTTTGAAATTTCACGAAAAATTTTCTAAACTTTCGATTAAGTCCCGATTTGTTTCTAACACGTGATTTGAGCCTCGAGGACTCAATAAAGGGACATTATGACTAAATTATGATATGTATGTTATATTATTATATGATTGTTCATATTTGATCTAAAATATCCGATAATGCTCCGTAATCCTATTCCAACGACGGATAAGGGTTAAAGGGTGTTACATTCTCAGCGTCGTGTCTCACCACGACCTCCATTCCTTGCAATCATAGGCCTGAAACAACTTCCTGCATACTTAATTAACCTACTAGACCTTATCGAGGCCTGAGTCGACTTTACGAGTCATTAGAATGGCAGAAAATGCGTGTAAATGCTTATTTTATTAGCTTTTAGTTCCTAACCTACTAGTAATGGAAACGAAATAATTAAATATAAAATGGGTTTAGGTTAATAAAACAAGTTCCTTAAGTGTAGAAATGACCTAAAATAACTACTACAATTGACGTCAGATTAAAAACCTAGCCAAAAATGGAAGATTTGTCTACGGAAATCTAGTTAGGAGTTGTTTTCTAAGTGATTTAAACAAAAACTCAAAGTTAAGAGTTGAGATCTTGAGAAAAAGGAAGAAAGCTCCATAGGTGGAGAGAGAGCCAATGCTAGGAGAAGAAGAAATGGCCAATTTTTGGCTTTTTGTTTCCTTCTTATAAAGTAAAAGAAGACTAGGTTAAAGTTTGGTTAAAAGTCCAAGTCAAATATTCTAACATGTGGTCGACATTTTATACATTCAAAATTATCACATCCAATGCATCAAATTTATTTCATATATCAAATATATTATCATTTTTCATTATGAATTATTGAGAAAAGACCAAATGCTTTATGTTGTAAAATTATTATTTTTTGCCCATTTTCACTTATTATTTCACTTTATTCACATCAAATAGATATTTAATAACTTAAATTTCAATAATTCACATTTAGTATTTATTATGAGTCCATGGGTATTGTAAATTTCAGTTTTACCCTTCTCTTGGTAAAATGGAAAATTTACACTTTCGTCCTTATACTTTTGAATATTTTTAATTTGGTCCCAATAATGATTTCCATCACACAATTTCTCTATTGGCCAAATTGCATTCTAGTCCTCTAACCTTTCAAAATTTTCAATTTGATATTTTTCTCACGTTTTCACATCCACAATTTTCTTTATTAGATTTCATCTCCATTATCAATTTTAATTTCATAAAATTTCTTCACCCAACTCATTTTCCAAATTTTCTAGATGTTATATAGGAATTTTTTGGGAGTTACAACTATCTCTCAAGAAAATTTGATCTTCAAAATTTCTTCTTGAAGATTTCTAAATAACACTGTCATTTTCATTTCATATGATCTTATATAAGATAAATATCGACTCACGTTGAATGCTAAGCCTTAAGAAATATAATAATTTTTAATTATATTTTCACCAAATGATTTAAGAAATATAATATATAAAATTTATCTTTAAATGCTATTATACCAAAAGTGTGAGACATCAAAAGCTAACAAAAATTAATAGTTTAAGTATCCCATTTAACCACAAAAAAGTTGAGTTCTTAAGTGAGAAAATTGATACAGTTTGAAAGCCAATTTTGTATTTAAGCCTAAAACAACATTTTATCAAAATAAAGTTAAAAAATCCAAAACCTAAAATTAATAAAAAAAATTAAGAACATAATTGAATTAAATTACCATAGAATTGTATGAAAAATCTAAAAGACTCAATTGAACTCAGTCATATGAAACTCTTTGAAATAATGTATTTCTAGAAATAAAATGTAATAAAAAAGAATTATCTTCGAATATAAATATGCAAGAGGTCCCAATATTATAAAATTAGGGATAATTTAGTCACTCTTAAAATGAAGAAAGCAATTTAGTCCTTTATACCATTCAAAAGTGACTAGACAAACAAAATTGGAGATTGCATAAATTATTTGGTTAAAATATGCCATAAGTTTTCGTATTTTTAAAAGAAATTAGAATTTAATCTTTGTACTTTTATTTTTAGGAATTTAGTCTCTTTACTTTTCAAATTTCAAAAATCAATTCCAACTATTATCACTATTATTTTTTTGTTTAATTTATTGGTATGACATTTTAAAATAAAAAATTACATTATAATTAATCTAAATTCAACAAAACAAATTTAATAGTGTTAACAGTTAAATCTGAATTTTGAAATCTAAAAAATAAAGGAACTAAATTCCTGAAAATAAAAGTACAAAGACTAAATTCCATATTTTTAAAAACAACATATTTTAACTTAACTATTTTCGTTAATACATGACATATTTTTATCCAAAAATTTCAAAAATAATAAAGAAGTTGTACAATATTTTAAAAATTCAAAACAATTAAATTCTTTTTTCAAAAAAGTAAAAAAAATTACAAAAGAATCTTAAAATTCTAATATTTTATAAAAGAGAATCTAAAAATTAATAGAAATTTCCAAAGTTATGAAAAATTGAAAAAAAATAAATAAATATTTTGAAAAATAGATATTTAATTTTTTAAATAATTTTTAATTTTGCTAGAAACTATTTGAATATTATATAATTTTTATATTTTATACGTTTTTGGATAAATTTTGTAAAATTTTGAAATTTTTAAGAATTTTTCCCCAAAACATTGGAATTTTCATTAGTTTTTATTTTTGTTTTTAAATTTTTCTATTATAGTTTAGAATCTTTTAAGAACTTTAGAATTTGTTTGTAATTTTTTGGAAGTTTGATTAATTTTTAATTTTTTTTTATGATTTTTTTGTAAAACCTTTTGAAACATAACACGTTGAATGCATCAAAGAAAATAACTAATCCTGATTTTAATTTTTTTTACTAACTTCAAATAATATATGAAAATAAATTACATTGTTGAGAGAGAAATTAAATTATTCATAACCTTAAAGTATAGGGAGTTCTGGGTATTTATACCAATATAAATTTCCCAGATTCAGCCGCAAAAACACCCCACGATCCATAAAAAGGTGGATGGCTGTATGGTCAAGGCCATTGTCGTAATTTCATAATCACAAGCGCCTAGTATATAAAGAGAACGGAACGCGTGATTCCAACGTCTTCGAAAAAGAAGAAGAAAAAAAGAGCGAATGAGTTTTGGCGTTTTAAACTCGATTCTGTGACTCAAGGGTTAACTTGGAGGCGGCCATTGCTCCGTCTAAGCATGGTACCGTAATATTTCATCCCTTTCCTGTTTTTATTTATTTAGCTTTTGTTTCAGTAAATTTCTTTTGTTGAAAACTATGGGGGGATTTTTGACTTGTTTGTTTGATTAAAATACCCTTAGATGGAGAAAAACAGGGGATCTATGTCTTCCATTGTAGACAAACATGGAGTTTTATCTAAACGTAAGTTGCGTTCTGAATCTGCTGATGATGATTTATCTGATATCAATGACGCCGAGGTAAGTACATCACGGTTTTTTTTCTTAAAAAAATTATTTTAAATTTTAGCTAATAAATGCATTGTAGATTACTGGTTATCTTAACAACAAAAAGGAGATGCTTTTCAAGAAGTTCATTTGGGAAGCCATGAATAAAGATTATCAAAAGGTATTTTAGTTCTTCTCTCTTTTTTGTATTTTTTTTCAAAATTCAAATTACAGTTATGGCAATGTCTTTGGGTTTATATTACATTTGTTTAGAACTCGAAAAAAGAGAGGAGGCAAGTGGTAGAGAAAAAGGAAACTGATTACTTGTCTGAATACTTGGTCTTGGAGTGTAGGGAATGAGATAATGAATCTAGTTTGAATGTCGGATTGTGTTGTAGAATTTAAGCAATAAGTTGGCGGAGTGAGCCGTGAAGTCAGCTGGTGATCTCTCACTGAAAATTATCAATGAAGCTTGTAAGCAGTGTGCTGAAGGTATTTATTGTTATCTCTTAACGGTTAAGTTCATAAAAAGAATAGAGAATCTTTAAACCAAAGTAATTCAGGTGAGTTTAGTTGTAAAGTAATTGTTTTGGATACTGTTGTTCTTGTGTATTGCCTGGTTTAGAGGCATAAAATAAGTAATCTTTATCTTCCGAGTGAAACTATGAACTAGTGGAGTTTTATGAATTGGTCTGATTGCTAATTTGTCACTGCAATTTTCCATAAAACTAAATTGGCTACCAAGAGGTCCATTAAATTTGAACTTAAATTTAGCTTTTTTATGCACTTTCTGCCAAGAAAAGATATACGTCTAGGTTCTGAGTGAATTATGATCAATGGGGATGAAGAATTATTAAGCAGAGAGGAAATATAACAAGGCATAAATGATGAGAGGAAGTATTTGGTTCATTCTATCTATGAGTATTGTCAATGGGGAATATAAAATACTTCTTATGGTCTAAGCTGCAGAAATTCTTAGCAGTCATGCCAACTGCTAATTCTTCATCTCTTCTGATGGAGTCCAACATTAGAAGTGCTTAATTGGCGTTTTCATATTTGTTTAACATTCATATAACCACTTTCACACGCTTTCCCTTATTTCTCTATGAATGTTCCAGACTGATATTTGTCCATGTATAGAACTACATTTAACTATACTTTTATCATTCGTTATTTTCTCAAAGTGCTACTAAACCATGCATTTCGTTTGTCATCCTGCTTGAACTGTTCAATCACTTGAATACACTTCATTGTACACTAGAAACTTGTGTCACAAGTATTGCTTTTTACATTCTTTATTACACCTTTTGCTCTTTTCATATACACGGTTGAGTACTATTAGGGTATCTGTATACTCTTGCATGGAATTTCAAAATTGCATTAGCTACCGCTTCTAATTCTGTGCAACTTATTCAAATTCATCCGTATCTTATACGGCAGAAGAAACAAAGCAAGCCTGCTACAAGGAAAAATTCTTCTGCTAGGAAAGCTGTTGGTAGCAGGATGGAGAAAGTAACGGAGGAGGAGGTGGTGGAGAAGAAAAAGGTAAGTATAAGGATAGTTGTTGGCTATTTCAACTGCCCCATCAGATGTAGAATATTCCTTGTTGAAGCAATGTCGTTTCATGCCTCCTTGAGAACATAGAAGAAAATTCCACTAATCTACAATGAATTTATTTACATTTCATGTCTTGCCTAGTTGAAAATTTTCTTTATATTTTATGGTTATTTGTAGGTTTTCTTTCGAGTAAGTTTTTAGGTCCATATTTGTTGGCATATTGATGTTGTTTTTTCCTCTTTTCTAGGGACTAAGTTCAAAAATCAACTATGATGCACTGGAGAAGCTAAACAATGAACCTGTATGCTCTCTCTCTCTCTGTAATATATATGCTATGTTGTTTTGGAGATAGATAATCCAGTATCGGTCGATTAGTAATTTTTACCCTGGAGTTTGATTCCTTGTAGGAGGAGAAAGATTCCGAAAAGGCTAAGGAAGGTATAGACTCGAACAGAGACAAGCAGATTGAAAGAGAGCACTCCAAAGGATCATCAACTTTGGAAGATGGTGGCTTTGAGGAAGACAATTTTAGTGACGAGTCTGAGCACGAGAATGCTTATCTATGCTCATACGAGGAGGATGAGGAGTATGGTTATGGGGAAGATAATGAATATGAAGAGTATTGATATGGTTATAGGTAGGATTATGGTTATGAAGAGTTTGATGTGATTTTTGTTGAGTTTCGAGGCATGCTATTTGGACACAATCATGTGATCAAATTTTGGGGGAAGCTTCGGCCCTTCTCTAAAAGAAAAAAGAAAAAAGGAAGTAAAAGCTTTTACCACCATATCAATTGGTTATAAGTTACTTCGTGTGGGGACCAATAGAGCTTGTTATATAAATAGATTTATTGATATATATTATAGATTTTGTTATCAGTATAAAATGTTATATAAACAGTTAAATTGAAAAATAATAAAAATTATAAAAAAATAATCTTTTTTGGCATTATAAATTTTACGATTTTTTTTATAATTTTTGAAGAATTTTTATAAAATTGGATTTCTAGAATTTGAGTATTTGATTAAAATTTTGTGTTTTCATTAAGAATTTGAGTAAATAGTTTATGGTTTTGGTAGTTATAAATAGCGTTATTTAAGGAGATTTAGTGAGATAGTTTGTTATCTATTATATAAATAGATTTTGAACTGAAGACGTGACATGTTGATTGGCGTTGACGTTGATTATCGTTGTCTCATTTTATAGGAAACCTTAAGTGGCTTTATTTCATTTTATTTCATACAGATATTAATTTCATTTTTATATTGTCATTGACATGATATAAGAGATGTCGGTTCTAGTTTATCTTTTTCTATTTTTATATATGTATATGGAAAGTTTAAAAATCATCATATAATAATTCAGAAATAGAAAATATGAAAGGGATGTTAATGATGATTTTAAATTTTTTTTATATTAGGAAATCTAATATCCTTATGCATGACGATAATCAATTTAGTCATTATGGTCAGATAAAATATTTTAATTAAATTTTATTATATTATTATTCTAATTCATATTCGAATTATATAATAATAATTTTTGAATAGTCTAAAATTAAAAAAGTAAATAAATAATGAAACTATATAAATATAATATTAATATATAAATTGTATAAAATTAAAATAAAATAAAGTAATAAATTACTAAAAAATGAATACATAAAATAAATACAATAATAGATAAAATGATATGCGACTTCCTCCTATATATTTTACACTCTCCTACAAAAAAAACTTGTAATGCCTACTCCATTTATAATTCTATCATTACTCGCCTATAAAAAAATGAGTTAATTTTGTCAATCTTCTTATACATTTTGTTAAGGTATAATATATTTATAATAACTACCAAACCTATCAATTATTTACTCAAACTCTTAATGAAAACACAATTTTCTAATTAAATGCTCAAAATCCTCAAGGTTGAACTTTATAAAAAAAATTATTTTTTAATAGGATTTTAAGTATTTGGGTAAATAGATAGATAATTTTGGTAGTTACGAAATTATGGAATAACTGATTAAAATTTATGAAACCTCGTAGAAGCTACCCACGAATTTCCACAATGTTTGCATTTGGCTACGCAATTTTTTCAAAATAATGGAGCAATTTTGTAATTATTATTATTATTACTAATTTTGAAATAATATTTTAATTAATCATAAAGTTGATAATATAAATCTATAATTAAAATAAAATCAAATTCAAATGCTAACAAAAGTTAAATGACAAATTGATAGTTATGAATCATAATTTTAACTTTAAAAATATATAAAACTAGAAATATAATTTGAATTATTACAAATAATTGTTAAAATATTAAAACGTGAATTTATAATGTTGAAAACGACAAATGTCATAGTCTTGTTTGATTTGGTCCGTTTTCAGACCCTCTATTTCTGTACTGGTTTTTATTTAATTCATAGCCCAATTTCTTAAAAATTAAATTAATTGAAAATTAAAAAGTGTGGCGAATCATAACTACAATTAACCATTTTTATAATAATTTCATTTGTTTGTTAAGATTTTAATGCGACTTTTATACACTTATAACAATATGTTATAAAAAGATAATTGTTGTAAACCTACCATAGAATTCATATCGTGATTTTTCATCAAACAAATAAAGTGAGAATTATGTTCAAAAAAAAATAAAGGAAGTTGGAATCAAATCAACTAAACTAAAATACGTATGCATTATTGCTTTTATACATATTTTATTTAACATTCTTTCATATGATTAATTTTATGAGTTATCAAATTAAATTAATTAATTTATCACGAGTTATTTAATTCATGTAATCAATTTATAAGTTTATGATATTCCGAATTCATAGTAAAATATTTATTTAGGGAACTTAATAATCTATTAAATTGATGTTTTTAAGTTCACTCATTGATGATTATTTTCATTTAATAAAATATTAATATATTTTTATGTGAAATTTAAATTTTTTATTGAAATTATATTTTAATTAATATCATTTTTATTTTAAAAACTATAATGAATAAGTTTACTTATACAAAAAAGCTATAATTTTACTTCAACTTTTAAAGTATATGTTGTAATTGAGAACTAATTTAATAAAAAATAGGTTTTTTATAAAAAAAACTCAAAAAGATTAATTAATTACATAAATGATCTATTTTTTTAATTAAACTCGTAAATGACTTAAAATCTACAATAAAAGTTGGTGGAGTCAAAGAGTTTGGCACCACCAATATGCCACGTCAGCGACTAGGAAAAAAATAATTTTTTGGAGTCATGTAGAATGACGCTACTTGTATAAATACTAAGAAAATACTGTAATTTCTGAAAATATGAGGGAATTTAAAAAAATTTCTATTTCCTGATGGAGCTAATTAATTTGGCGCTTCCAGATTCGCCCGACACACCCATCTTGTTACTTTCTTTGTTGTTGTTTTTTTTTTTTACTTTTTTAACTTTTGTCCTATTTTTTTTAACTTTTTTTAAGTTTTTTCTTTGTCTTTTTTTATTATTAATTTTAAAAAACTTGAAATGTATATTTGAAATGTTTTATAATATATATTTTTTAAAATTTTAAATATATATTTTTGAAATTATTTTTTTAAAATTTTAAATATTATTTTTTAAATACTAAATATATATTTTTAATAATATAAAAATTTAAATATTTTAAAGATATGACCTTTCAAATTTATTATTAGTTTTAAAATATTTTTAATATTTTTAATTTGTTTTATAATATTTTAAATTATGATTTTTAAATTATTTTTTAAGATATTCAAACTTTTTTTAAATTCTATTTAAAAGTTAAAAAATAATATTTTATTTAAAAAGGTGAAATTTGAATTAATTAGAAAAAATAAAAAAATTGTTAAAAAATGATTTATTTGTTAAAAAATGAATTTATTTAAAAATATATATATTTAAAATTAAAAAATTAAATTAAAAATTAAAAATTAAAAATATATTATAATTGGTCACATCATGTCAGTTTTTTGAAATTTCAAAAAATAATTTCAAAAATATATATTTAAAATTTTTAAATATATATATTATAAAACATTTCAAATATACATTTCAAGTTTTTTAAAATTAATAATAAATAAAATAAATAAGGATAAAGATAAAACTTAAAAAAAAAAGAAAGAATAGGGCAAAAGTTGAAAAAAAAAACAAAGAAAGTAAAGGGTGGGTGTGTCAGGCGAATCTGGTTGCGCCAAATTAATTGGCTTCACCAAAAAATTGAATTTTTTTTAAAGTCCCCCATATTTTCAAAAATTACATTATTTTTCTATTATACAAGTGATGCCATTCTACATGGCTCCACAAAAAAATTAATTTTTTCCTAGTTGCTGACGTGGTATGTTGGTTGCGCCAAACTCTTTGACGCCACCAACTTTTACTGTAGATATTAGGTCATTTACGTGTTTAATTAAAAATGGTAATTAATTAACTTTTTTGGGCTATTTTTATAAAAAAAAAGCCAAAAAATGTACCTCTTAACTTTAATGATTGCTGCTATAAGTGAAAAGCTATTATGAAGTGTAGAAACGAGGAGGGTACTTGCTTTCCAAACAAAAATTATGTCTGAAATAATGTTTGGAACTATGACAACAGTTTCAACCATGAAATCAAAAGTGCAAAAACGTAAAGATGAACACCAAGATTGTTTATGCAGTTTGACATCAGTTTATGTCTACGGGGTTTTGCCTAGAGCAGTGATCCACTATCTCAGTACAACTAATTATTGAAGTCCTAACTTCAGTCTAAATCTCACCAATTTAGCAACCTCCCCATTGTAACAAAACTAGACCACTCTCCCACTAAGCTTTCCCCTCAAAAGCTTAGTTTTGCAATATATAGGAGTGAGAAAAACTCGATTCGACTCGAAAAAATTGAAAAAAATTCGAATTTCAAGTTAAACAAATTGAGTTATTCGAGTCAACTCAAATTTTTTTTGAATTTCGAGTTCAAATCGAGTTTGGTTTTTGAATTCGAATAACCCGAATAACTCGAATATCAAACTATAATAATTTACATTATTACCTCAAACTCCTAAACCTCTTCATTTTCCTCCAAAAACTTTTATTCCTTCCCACTTTCCCCCCATAACTTTTGTTCCCCTCCCATCCCACCCCCCTTCAACCCCAAACCCATTCCCCCCTCATTGTTTTTGAATATTTCTCTCCCAAAATTTTACTCCTCCCATTTACCTCCCTCCCAAAAAGATTTTTTTTTTACTCCCTCAACCTATAAAACTTTTTATTTTCCCACTAAACTTTTACTTCTCACCCTTTACCCCCAAATAAAAAATTAAAATCATTCAAAATATCCTAAACCTAAATAATAATAATTTTATTATATCTATTATTTATATTATTAAATTAAATTTCATATTTTGTACTATTTATATTATTGAGTTGTTTTATCATATTGAATCTTTATATTTTTTTTTCTAAAATTGAATTATTGATGATGCCATAAAATATTCGTATTAATATTTTATGTTGGTATCAATTTCACATTTTATCTTTAAGATAATTTTTATTAGAAAATCATATTTTTTACATTTAATATATTTTTTTAATTTCAAAATACTTAGTGATAAGAATCAGAAGATAATTAAAGCAACTAAATAAGCAAAGAAGTTAACCCGTATATAAAAGGTTAATAAAGAAATTATAAGGGGATCAAAGTTAATAACAAATTTGATTACAATGGACAAATTTAATTACAATGGGTGACAATGATTATAAGGACCTAAAATATTTTTTAAAATTTAACTTGAATAAATATATTCGATTCGATTAGAATTCCATCTCACTCGACTCGATTCGAGAAATTTTCAAATCGAGTTAGGATGATAAAATATGATTCGTCAACTCAATTAACTCAAAAAAATTTCATTCGATTCAATCGGACGCTCACTCTTAGCAATATAAGAGACTCTCTTGATTGCTTACATAAACAATGCTCACATAAAATGTTCCTAACTTAAACAAATTTGCACTCTATAAATCTCTCGGTTATTGCTTAACCTAGACAAAACTTAAGTTTATATACTACTTAAGTTTTGCTTAGATAAGAGTCATAATCTAGTCGTTTCTCTATAAAGTAAAGTTAAAAAAATAAGCATAGAATAATAATTCCATAAGAGTCTTAAGGTAATTCAAAGTCTTCAACTATAGAAAGTGATGTTACTTATTTTGCAAGTAACCAAATGTAACACCCCTCGCTCAAGTCGATCACAAGACCCGAACTACAATATGCTACATTCGTTACCAAAGCAACAACAGTCAATTAGGCAATATATAAACATTTACACATGTAATCAAGTATCAATCAAGTTCAAACTATGTTAAACAATCATTTCTGATTCTTATACGAGCTTACAAGAACTCTTTTGTCAACACGAGCATGAAATAGGACCAAATTGTAATGTTTTGAAAATTGAGGACCACGTCGTGACTTCATCACTTTCACGTTGTGATGTCACCAAAACAGTAAGTCACGTCATGACTTCATGCTATTCGACATCGTGACATCACTTATTGTCGGTCAACATTGCAACGAGGGAGGGTGGTCATGTAACGTGGACCCTATTTTTGGCAAATATATACAATTTGGTACCTAATCCAAAGTTTCCAACCAAACCTTTCAATATGTACATCTAATTTCCACTTCTACTTGACTTAAAACATACAAAATCATGCTAAACAAGTTCAAACAACCAAATTCAACTTCTTATCAAGACATACAACTCTTATACATTAATTAGACTTAAACAAATTAATTTCATTAAAACTTAACATCCAAACCATTCAACTACCAATCTTCACCTATGCCATACCGCAGAAAACATGTCATTTTACTTCAGTTACCTACACTTATGTACCTATACACATCAATAACTTTTTAGACTGTAAACATGAATCCCAACAATCAATAATAAGTCACATTTCTTAACCATTCATGATTTAGGCATATTTGATCCCAAATTTCTATCTAACTATGTCAACCATCTTTAGTCTAACTCAAAATTTGCATACATATACAATTCAATCATCAAAACCTTCATGACATTAACAACAAACCAAATTAACCATTCACTAACACATACCTCAAGCATGGAAATAAAAAATTATCATTTTCAACTAGACATTAACTTACTAATTCATATACCATGACCAACATTCAAGATCGTCATCATATACCATATTCATCACAAATTTTCAACTAACCAAGACTTTTTATACATTAAAGTATACAGTAACACACATATACATGCCACAACCTTAGATTCAAAATGATCACATAACTACCAATTCGGTGGTAGTGTAAGCTTCGAAATAATCCAGCTTGACGAGTTTCGTAATGTGACAATCTACAATGAAAAGGGAAAAAAACAAGGCAAACAAGGTAAGCATATAGGATACTTAGTAAGCTCATATGTATAGTGTAAGACTTACCTTATCTTTTTATTTAGATATTATAAGCTACCTTAACTTGGCATAGTTTTGCTAGACTTGGCAAATCAAAACATCAATAAGGTGAGCATTAACTTATAATCAACCATATGATGCCACAATTACTTAAAATGCCAATTCATGTCATTTAATCAAAGGTAATACAATCACATACATGTTAAACACATTACTCCAATCCATTTTTCATATTTAGTTCATTCAATATTTTTCCATTTGATCTTCAAGTTCATTTCATTTCATCTCATTTTAATTTCTCATTTCATATACTATTTCGCCCAATGAACCCTAGTAAACAGACTCGGATTCACATATATCTACACCACACCAGTTGCTCATACGAGCTAAAATTATACATATCAGGTTACCTGTTCGGGCTAGACCTTTACTACGACATATCAGGTTACTCATTTGAGCTAGACCTGTGTCATATATATTGAGAATCTATAACAAATGCTAGACCTCGAAAATATCTGTAATCAATCCCGTACAATTGCGCATAAGACCCTATTGGTATGCCAATCGTATCCTAACATTTACTAAGCTTACATGGGCATCTATTACACATATAAACGTCACTTTTTAGTTTAGTCTAATTGTCACCTTTCATACTAATTCATAACCAATTAAATTCACAATCATATATATATATACAAATCAAATACATAACAACCTAAGTAAACCAATATCATATGAACTTACCTAATCAAAACATCAAACAAGTTGATTCTTTAAAGACTAATCAATAATTTTAACTTTTCATTGATTACCTCTATTTTGATCATATTCTTGATCTATACAATTATTCCATACAATCCATCAATACCAAACATTTTCATAATGTGCCATGACAAAAATGAACCAATGAAATCTCATTTTTGATACCCTTAAATTTTTATATTTTATTCAATTTAGTCCCTGAATTTGAAATAGCCATAACTTTCAATTTTTTAACACAGTTTAAAATTCGAATTCAAATACATTTACTTTTTATTTATACGAAAATTTCACAAAAATTGCATATTTTATTCACTTTAGTCCCTATGTACAAAACTAATAATTAAAATTTACAATCTAGTCCTTTTTATAATCTAAGCTTAAAATCTATCAATTTCACACCAATTTCTTCAAGAAATCAACAAAGGAAACTTAAAAGTTTTTTTAAAAATTGGTACATGGGCTAGCTAAATCAAGCTCTCATGACCTAAAAAATATAAAAATTATAAGAAAAAAAAACTAAAATTTACCTACTAATCGGTAACCAAATTCATACAAGCTTCCAAGGGTTTTCTTTCTTTCAATTTTGACAAGATGAAGAAGATGAAATAATGGTTTTTCAAGATTTCCCACTAACTTAGTATATATAGTTTAATTAGGATTTAATTAAGCTAAATAAATTAACAAAATCATGGTTTGATTAACTTAAACCTATCTTAATTAACATTAGTGTATTTCATCAACATTGTCCACTATCTAACATTTAAAAATGGTTTAATTACCATTTTGGGCCTTTGATTAATTTTTATTTAAATCCCTAAGCCTTTGACCAATTAAAAACTTATACCGGTTGGACTTTTATAATTTAGCCCATATTCCTAAATTAACTATTAATTTAGAAAAATTTCTAGACCAAACTTAAATATATTTTTATACAAACTTCATAAATATTCATATTTAATACTTACAGGCTCAATTTATAGAAGTAGGGTTTTGAAACTGCCTTTTCTAGCTCCATTGAAAATTAGGTTATTACACCAAACTTGAATTGCTAGTAACCAATCTTCAAGCCTTCAATTTTAACTCAATTAGTCTTTATAGTTTGGGCTCTAACTCTGAAAACAGATAGTCTAATGTTTTTGTTCTAAAATTTTCCAACTCTGAAAATAGGGAAGTAAGATAATGAAACAATGCCTCAAGTTGTGGTCATTATTTTAGGCATAGAATTCACCTTGCCTTCAAATATGTCAATAATCTCCCCTTTTGGAAATTTTTGAATAAAACATACATAGGAAAAATTAAAATAATCATAATTTCATATTCTCCCCTTAAGGATCTCTCTCTTAATCAAAGAATCGCAACTACCTTATCTCAAACCATAACAAAAGTAAAGGCTTGTTAATATGATCCAAAACATGTAAGGGCAAGAGTACAAGATTATTGGATTGAGTGAACCACCATATTGGATTGACGAGAATTGTATTTTTAAGTTTGAGGTGTTTATTGCCCAAAAAGATGTACTACTTACTCACTACTCCCCTTTTTTGTTCAATGATTGCAAAAAGATCACTAAAGTTGCCAAGACAAGATTTCCAACTTCATGGTCAATAGCTTACTATTGTGTGCTTTAAAATCCTTGATTTGCATATCATTGGCAACACTCTCATAAAAAAAGTAACTTGAAGAGCCTCTGTGTAACACCACAATCCACTCATCTGATCGATAAATGATGATGTTATCGAAAAATAAAAATCATTTCGGATTGACAGAAACATTGGTTTTAAAAATTAAGACAATCAATACAATGTAAATAAAACAATCTTAAGAATAATGTTTGGTGGAGTAATATTTTTTTAAAACAAAACCAAAAGAAAATAAAGGTATACATTCTAAAATATCATTTGCAGGATTAAAAGCATTAAAGGATAAATCAAGGGAAAATAAGAGTAAGTCTTGATTTTCAAAATATAAAAGTTAACAAATTTGGAAAAGAGCCAACATTCATTATGTATGGACAATTGTATAAAAGAAGTTCACATTAACTTTTTTCAAAACGATAGACTTAAACCATAGGCCACCGACTCGATATACATGTTACGACAGAACGAAGATTGGCTCACAAAAGAGTCCTCTGGCTGGCTGAATCCCTTCAAAAGTTCACTTTCTCAATAGATCTTGAAATGGTAAGGGAAAAAGTAGGTAAGTTCATAATAAACTTAGTGAGTTCCAAAGATAAACAATAAACATTCAAATAACATTTTTGAGAAGTGAAATTTAGCTAGATTTTTACCTCACTTAGTAATACCAACAATTCACACACAAATATGCCAATATAGATGTGTGCGATCTATTGGCGGATTTATAACAACACACAATTTGGGTCCGTTGGTGGATACTATCCGCCACTAAATGCAGACATTAGTAACTTCAATTTTCATGAGAATAACATATATGTCAAATCACAAACACAGATAATTTCACACCACAATCAAAGTTAGCTAACATGCGAATACTTTTCACTGTTAAGTACAAATCACGCGGATACTTTTCATGGTTAAGCACAATTCTTGCGGATACTCAGTCATTTAAACACTATTCATGTGCATTAACCTTACGTAACACATACATGCTTTGCATGGATTGTTCATGGACCCCTTCCCTATGTTAGCTTCTGATCCACATATTGTTTTGAAGAGCCACGTTTTCATATTCACGATAAGGCTTTATTGAGCCAGTATTTCATATCCAATTGAACCTCTGTAAATTCTCCTTGTTAGTTTAAACACTTACGTGTTCCCCTGCAAGGCCAAGGCATTTACTAATCGTAATTTGCATTTACATGTCGTACCAGAGGTAAAAATCATTTCATATCATAATCTTCATACATTTCTCCCATTACATCTCATCAATTTCCACCATTTTCCCCTTTCGACCATTCCAGATATTTAGACTCCTTATATTTCATGTTCGTTAGCTAGAAATTGTTCAATTGCAGACTTTCTTGAGTTTGATCCTCGAATTACTCCGTACCCTATTGTACAATTATATTACAATTGACATGTCACACTTGCAAATACCACATGTATTGTTGAAAAAAGGTTTGGTTTGAAAACGATTTTCTTTCGTAGTGAAAAATTAAAATTTTGAAAATCGACTTAGTTTGTAATATTTATAACAATAAACCCTAACTAAATTCATATATGTGTTTTCGGCTTAATAGATGTTTGTCGTTCCCAACTTTCAACCAAACAGTCTTCTCCTCTATTCTCGTACCGCAAACTGCTTCAAGTGAGGCCTTGAACCAATTGAATTGAAAAACAGAACTAGAAAAAGTGTTCTCTCTTTTATTTGGGGTGAAAACAAAAATTCTCTCTTTTTAATAGAAACTGGTAGAATTATTATTCTAGAAAAATATATTTGATAGTTGAGAACAAATTCTCTCTATTTTTTGACAGAATAATAATCTCTTAAAGTTGTGTTAATAGCTCTACTGATGTCATTTATTTATAGGAAGAGAAACTAGAACCCTTGTTGAGTTGTAGTGATTTATTTCAAATAGAAAAAAAAAACAACTTCCTACTTAAAGTAGGAGTGGGGTGGATGGAACACCCTAGTATTTCTACTAGGGTTGTCGCCCTTTTCATGTTATATGAAGGGTTTTGGGTCTTTCTCATATCGGGTCCTATTATGAGTACTTCCTAAGCCTTTTGACCCAATACTTTATAATGTGATCCAATCCGATTTGGTTTTTCTATTTCCCAAAATAAAATTTAATATTCCATATTAAATAATTTTCTCATCCCTATTTTACCCCAAGTAAATTTTTTAACTATTTTACCCTTAGTAAAATTTTGAGAAAATATGTTCAATATTTCATAACTCAACATGTTCACTGTGACTGAATGGTTTATTTTCATTTTCAGGCTTCAAAACAGCTCAAAAACATAAACTCATTCTTCTGATCATTTCTAAGTATTCCATATAGAGTTCCAAAAGGATCATCTCTATTTTTATTTCCATTTTTGGAAACTTACATTTATTTCCAAATGATTCCATTTTTCCATTTTAGAAAAAAACATAATCATTCTAGAATATTTTCCATTTCACTTTTCCCATTCATTTTGTTCATTTCTATTCAAACTCGCAATTCATTTCTAGTTTCAACGAGCTAGCAAAGGGACCGATTGGACATATGTAATTAGGGCTCAAATGATTTATAATAAAGTTATGGATTTTTGTTTATTAATTATAAACTCATTTAGTCACGAAGTCATTCCAATATAGTATCGTGATTGAGCTCCCCCCAACGACTTAACATTACGAAAGCAACTACTCAATGCTCATCTAATGATATTGTCATAAGTGTGTTACCCCCATAGGATAAAATTCGTTCTCCTAACATGATCCTATTTTATTTCATGGTAATCATTACATCTTCCTTCATGAAAAGTCAATTACTATCGAATAGTAATTAAGTCATTCATCATAAAGATGAAAGACCCATGACAATGTTTACTTTTCATCAACCATATAATGCCAATGAGGGGATATCATTTACCCATGTCTCGAGCTATGAATTCCACTATTGTGAATGATGCTACATACTACAGAAGTCGTACACCCAACACACCAAATTTCAATTCCTTATCTATTCAAACTCAGGATTTTACTTATATCAAAGTGTACGAGTCACACATATATAGCCTGTCATCCATTCAAGATTTAGGTATGCTACACTATGAACATCACAAGTGGATAAATCTATAAAGGGATTCAAGATCGGTTTTTCTTGGGTCTTATCCGATGTACTATCAGTCCATTCAGCCACATCTATAACTCTATCTTCTGGGAGTCATCTGCTTCGATGCTTAAGACAAGACATTTCCCCAATTAGACTTGATAGACAACATATTAGTCTTTCAATTGGTTTGCTCACTTCCAATTAGACTAAGGACATGTTTAGGTTCGTTTACTAATATAAGTTGTCTTTCTGTATTACAATCTGACCACATAATATTGCTTAATATTAGTTAAACATTAGACAACCAATGAACAACATTTGCTTCCATTTTGTTTTGCATGCCAAAACCATGAGAAGACAATATACAAAGTATTAATGTAATTCATAATAATTTTATTAACCAATCTGTTTGAAAAATTACAAATGTACTTAGGCGAAAATACTACACTTAGGGCATAAAATCCAACACATATTAGTTCTATTCAATTCTTGTCTTCGTTTGTTGATTTCCTCTCCTTTGTTCGCGATAGTAAGGAGAGAGGGCAGTCAAACCTCCATGTTGTGTGGATTCTAGTTGAGTAATAACATTGAGTACTAAAATTTAATCTTAGTATGACACCAAAAGTTGATCCTCTAACCTCAGCATATTTTCTTCCATTTATTTGTTTTTATTATTTTTAGTTAATTTATTTAAGCGATTTTTATTTTTATTTCTAGTGTTTCTTACTCATACTTTCATTTTCGACACTCACTCTAACGTTAAGTGTTAAATATTTGTTCTAGCATACTTTTTGTAATCTTGTAAGCTCTAATCAACTTCCCTGTGGATCGACCTTGAACTCTCAAGATTTTATTACTTGAATATTACCTGCACTTGAGTTGTAGACCTAGAAAATCCCTATCACCTAGTGATCCGAGTTATAACTAGGATTAAAGCCCCCTTTGTTAGGTTTAATAAATTATTAGTTAATTTCAAATTAAAATTTATTAAATAGTAAAAAAATAATTTATCATATTTTTATTATATCTTATACAATTCAAATTAATAATATTTATATGCATTTAAAAAATAGTCGAATGCATATTTTTATTTAAGTTTATTGGTATAAAAGGCTCTTGAGATATTTAAAAAAAATCATTAATTAAGCTCCTTTGGATATTTTGCATCCAATTAAGCTCTCCAACTAAGAATATTGGTCAAATAAGTCTTTTGATCATTGGCTATTAAATTTGCTAATGTGGCAATTAACGGTAGATGGGTCAACAACCTCTATTCATGTGGTAGTCCAATGGATCATTTTCTTGTTGTGACACTATTTTATCTTATTTTTCATGTTAGCAAATAATTTAAAATTTATAAAAAAAATATTTTAAAAAATTAATAAAATTCAAAAAATATTGTTGAGGCAATTATGTGAACAGTGGCTCATGCAATGCCAGAAGTAGTGGCTACTACAATTAGCATTACGACTGGAAACGTAACTTGTCGTTTTTGAGTTAGCAACCTTTTAGAACAAAATCCTTAGGCTGTGAATCTTGTTGATATTCTGGAAGTATGACAACCATTTTTGAAGACCGATCCATTTGGGGCAACATATCTTGAGGATTGAATTTGATTGGATCAAGTAATCAAATCCTGTAAATTGAGTAATTAGTTTGTGTTGTGTTGAAGATTGAATTTTGATTTTTTTTATATAGTATCATGAACTTTATTAGAAGATTGTATATGCTTGATTAGTTGGTTTTTAGTAGGGGGATTAATTATACTTGATATAGTATATTAACAAGTCTTAAATGCTTATATATTTGAAAAGACTTGTATAGGTTTTTTATTGATAGTTTATATCACTTATCTTTTCATTGAGAACCCTATTATCGGGAGTGTATAAAGATTGTAAACAAGTTTTATTATTTAGTTTACAACCTAAGTTTTCAATGAAAAACTTACAGTTGAGTGATATAGATCTTTAGGTACAAAAGTGAGGTTGCTATATCGGGGTGCGATTGAACTTAAATCATTGGTTGAATTATGTTTAAAGATAGTGGATTATCTCATTGAGCTAGGATTTATAGACATAGGGAAATCAAACTGCGTAAACAACTTGTTTGTGTTTTTCTTTTATCTTGTCGTAGTGCTGATTTAGTGAGCACAACAGTCAGCACTTCCATATGCACACCTTGTTCTCTTTGCAACTATCAAATGTAGGCTCTAATAATTGGTATCAAAGCTTCCCACTTAACGTAACTATGGTGTTTTCCTAGTGTTGATAATTGTTAGAAATGGAGGGATCTTTGGTGTCTCATCTCCTATGCTTATTGGAAGGTTAGAAAAAATAGATGGTTCCAACTATGCTTATTGGAAGGTTAGAACAAAGGCTTTCACTAAATCCATGGATGAGAAGCATTATGTGTTGTTCTTACCAGTTAGGAACCACTTGTTATTGAGACAAAAATATGAGAAACTCCTAAATATGAATTGGTATGGACTATTGATGAAGGGTGACTTGCAAATGCCAATTCTAAAGCTTTAAATGCTATTTTTTAGAGAATGAATGCTCAAGAGTTTAAAAGAATCTCAAAGAGCACAATTGTAACAGCCTAATTTCAGTAGTGTTGGAACAGTGGTTTTGGGACCACAATTTCGAAGAGTGAATTATTATTTTAATATTTATTTAATGTCTACAGGATTATTTTAAGGTCGTATTAAAGTTTCATTTAAGAAATTTTGAAGTTTAAACGGTTAATTAGGTAAAAATGACTAAATCATAAATGTTTCAAAAGTGGGTATCTATTAGTTTAAAAGGCTAAATGGCTATGGAAAGGAAATCTAATGCATTTTGGTAGTGATTATACCATAATTAAGTTAGTGGATAGTTATGGACAAGGTTTAATTGAATTTTTTTGATTGAATTTTTTGATTAATAATAATGTTAAAGTAGTAATTAGTAAATAAAAGAAATTTTAAGTAAATAAAATAAAAAAGAAAGATGCTATCTTCTCCATCTTTGTTTCTAAAACCTAAAATAGCCATTAGAGAAGAAGGAAAGTTTGGCCAAGCACTTTGATCTTGCATGGTATGTAATTTGTCTAGTTTTTAATGATTTTTATGTTTTTGAACTCGTATTAGCTTAATCTAGCTAACCCGGGGGTTAATTTGCAAAATTGTTAAAGGTTGAGGGACTTTCCGTAGTTGAGTTTGAATGTGTTTTGATGTTAGTTGATAAATTATCAATATTAGTTATTAAACAAACTTGTTTTGTTAAGTGATTTTTGATGAATTTAAAGTTTAGGGATTAAATTATTTAAATGGTAAATTTCATGAATTTTGAGTAAAATGAGAAAAAAATATGGATTAATATAGTTAAAGGGAAGAATCGGCTATCATGTATGGAAGATTAAAATGGTTAAAATTCAAGTTATAAGCTTGAGGACTAAATTGTGAAAGTTAAAATATTAGAGGTAATTTTGTAAATTTACATAAATATGAATTATTGATTGAATTGAATACTTGAAGTACGTAATTGAATGAAATTATCTATTTAGATCAAGATAAACAACAACCGAATTTAAATCGAGGAAAGACAAAAGCTTCGGATTAGTTCCAACTCTACTTCTACGATTATAATTATCAAGGTAAGTTCGTATGAATTATAATAGTATTGATTTTAGCTAAATTGATTATCTGTTATATTTTGTTAGTTATAAATGAAATTAAATATACATGTATCGATGTTTTGAGTAATTGACGGATAAATGAGTCCATTTGAACCTTAAGAACTTTTAGGATACGAATGACATGTCATTAGGGATTTCATGTTTTGGGTGATGGTCTTGAATGTCCTACCGATGGCTGAGGTCTAGCATTTGTTGTGGATTCTCCATAACTCATATGAGCAGCATCATGTAGCTAACATTCTAACCCACAACTCGTGTGAGTAGGCCTATTTCACAGCTCGTGTGAGCACTAATGAAAAGGAAAGGTTACGGTTATATGGAAAGGCACACTATGTGTGAGCATTCCCAAGTATCCAATATAATTCTAGATGGTTCAATAGGTAAGTAAAGGTTAAAGGCAAAGTATGAATACAATTGAACAATGGTTCATGATCTTATGAAAATGTTAATGAGTGAAATGATGTTTATATAAAATCTATTTACTATATGATTGAACTCATATGTATCATGGATAAACTTACCAACTTGTGAGTTTGATGGTGCTTGTATAAGATTTTACTAAGCTTATGGTCTTGGTAATGATATTATGCTTATTCTATAATTGTGCTAAAGAAATGGTAAGTTATGTTTGAGTTTATACGAGATTACTAAGAACTAGTTACTTATGTAGTTATTTTCATTTATTTCGTAGATTATCAGAAGCTTGATCGGTTAGAGGCTTGTCGGAGATCTATTACACTATCCAGTAACCATTTCGATAGTTTTTGAGTTATTTTGACCAAGGTTATAAATGGCATGTATAGGACCTTTTGTAATGATAGTTCTTGAATGTGTTAATGGTTGATTTGGTAGTATATGCTTTTGAAGCCTATGTTTGGTTTGATGAACTTTGGAGCTTTGACAAGTTAGGTCATGTTGGTCACTTTAGGTACTTGTAATGTATGATACTTTTTGGTATGTTTGTGATGATATGTAAATGGTTGTATGTGATGTCATTTAGTAGTTAAAGGGTCTAGGCTTTGTGCTTGAAATGTGGCTATGTTGCTTTGTTTTGATTATTGGTGTTTTGGTATAAATGTGGTGTCTTTGAATGACTCATTCATTAGGTGAAATAGATTGAGTGATTTGGTATGTTTATATGTTTTTTAAAAAGTAATTAAGTCTCTTGAATGTGTGCACAAATGGAATAGTTGATTAGGTGTGTTGTGGCCTTGAAATGGCTTGAATTAGGGCCAAATTATGAAGTACACGGCCTGAGACATGGGCTGTCACACGGTCTGGGACAAGGGCTATCACACGGCCTGGCAACACTGTTGTGTGTTACTTGTTAATATTTAGTGTAACAAGTCAGTGTGTTATACGGCCTAGCACACGATCTGTGACACAGTCGTGTGTCACAAGTCAGAGAGTTATACGGCTTGGCACACGGCCTGCAACACGGCCATGTGACGCAACTCAATAAGTTACACGGGTTGAGACACGAGCTAGGACACATCCATGTGTGTAACACCCCAAACCCGGCCCAGAAGTTATGGCCGGATCCGTCATGCCACATCAAAAACGTAAAAAAAAAATTCATTCTAAGTCCAGAAAATTGTACTTGATGTTCGAAAGATTAATTCATTAAGGGTTAAGGTGAATGGAAGCTGTGCACCAGGTAAGAAACCGAAAAAGAGGTGGTGAGTCCATCGGACTGCTTAAATACCAAGTTCCCTTCGGATCCAATCCTAGACATGCATACCACCATTGCCACACCTTAACGTCATGGATATTTCTAGGAAACCGATTTGATTAAGTCATTTTTAGGAAAAATGATTAATTTAGGAAAATACTTTCATTGTCGTGTTATTTTGAAATCAACTGTTGTTTTTGAAAACGCGCCCTAAAGCTATCCAATTTCAACAGTTAAAATAAGTATTACCTATCTTAGTAATACATATTAAAACCATCAAAAATAATTAAGTGGCCTTATTACATTTAAAAGCCCAAAAACTTTAAACGTAAATAAAAGGATGTCCAGTTCACCAGAAGAAAATCAAACTTTCAGAACGGGTGGCCACTCCGAATTCCCTCACAGCTCCAAGCCCACTATGGTTGGGGATTTCCTGCGTGGATGAAAATAAAAGGGTAAGTTTGGGGAAACTCAGTGTGTAAGGAAAACCCATTCAAAGCCCAAGTCAGCTCAAGCCTATTGGGCCTAAGCCCATTCAGGAAACAGTGGTACTGGGCTAGAGCCCTTTTCAGATTACAATAAACTGGGCCTTAGCCCCTTATTCAGATAACAGTATGGCCCATAGGCCCATTTCAAAATACATGCAACATCAATAACATATGCAAGCCTATTTGGGGAGACTACTAAACCTACCAACCACTACACTCCACCCGTACCAGCCATACACTCTATGTGGGGAATAGCTCAACCCACCCAGCCCAACACTCCACAATTGCAGCCTTGCTGCTCAGTTAACAGTAAATTGAGACAAAGCCTCCAGTACGTGGACAAGCCACTTTCAGTACTTCCTCCGTCAATATCCCAGTCCCATGCATCAGATAATAACAACATGGCATGCAGTAAATAACAACAGTCAAACATGCGTTTAGGTCAATTTAACCCTAGGGGTATTTCGGTAATTTATCTCTTAGGGGTAAAACTGTAAATTTTTCACTTTTAAAGGTATTTCAGTAATTTATCTATTTTAGGGTTTTTCATGCATATTCCTACATTTCACGTACTAACATAATCACGTACCGAGGGTTCTTACCGAATTGGGCCCGTTGGCCCATCAATCCAATTTTGGCCCATTAAGCCCAAAAATATCAAGGGCACAGAAATCATGCACTTTGCAGTCCAAATTTTGCAGCTTACCAAAAACATTAATCGATTTATCTCACGAGCATTCGCACACTCGCAAATCTACAAAATACCGATTTTCGGCATTTCGGCTTTTCGACTTTTGCCGATCCAGACTAAGAAAGAGGGTGTTAGTTACACACCTATTTGCGACGATATGCTGACGAGATCCACACACGAACCGCCTACAATTGGATTACTAACATGTTAATCTAACTATTCAAATACAAACTACGTATTAACCCCTTACAATATTCGGCCAACCACACCTACAGATCATAGTAAGCTTATAAGAAAACAATAAGCAACTCATTAACAAATTTTTGTCAATGTTTACCACATAATCATAATTTCACTGCAAGCTGTCTTCCTGAGCAACAGTCACTAAATCATTTATAACTGGAGCTACAAAACTCCAAATCAAGTTCCGTTAATTTTCCTTGAAAATAGACTCATATATCTTCTATCCATAAAATTTTCAGAATTTTTGGTTTAGCCAATCAATACCAGATTTTTCTCAAAGTTTGCCATGTTTCACTGTTTGACTAATCTGACCACTCTTCATTACGAATCAAATTGCTCATTGTACAGAATTCAAAATATGTTCTTGTTTATTTCATTAGAAACTAGACTCAATAAACTTTAATTACATAATTTATTCAGCTTCTAATTCATCTCCCACAATTTATGGTGATTTTCCAAAGTCACATTACTACTGCTGTCCCAAGCAGATTTATTACCAAATCACTCTTTCAAACACCTATCTTGCATGCATGTTATTTAAACATGTATATCACCAATCAATCATCACATATCTATGATTTTTACTTAAGCATAATCTCCATTTCATCATTTTAAAGCACAACATGTTAGCCGATTTTTCCCTTTAGCATCTAAGGCACATGCATGCTCATTTGTTTGGCTCAACTTCACATATCTTCCATTTTTCATCAAAAGAACATGAAACAACAACCATTTCCTTCATTTTAATTCATGACCAAATGCTCACAACACAACCAAAAATCAAAATACACTTCAAGAGTTAAGGTAGAATCAAGAAGAACTCATGAACCTCAAAATAGAAGCAAGGTACCAAGAACTTACCTTCAATTTTCCTCCTCCTAATGACCGAATACTCAAGAGCTTTCTCCTCTCCTTTCTCTTCTCTAACTTTCAGCTATGATGAACAAAGATGGACAAAACTTTGTTCTTTTCACCCCTTTTTCTTTTAATAAAACTTCATATTTCATCCATTTAATTCTTTAATACAAAAGACATGAAATTCTTATCATGAAACATTTACCTAACCCATTATCATGAAACATTTACCTAACCCATTATCATGGAACATTCACCTAACCTATTATCAATTTGTATCAATTTGTACCATAAATTATGGATATCAAGTGCACATTTTGTCTACAACAACTTGATGACTGGCCACTTCATGTAAAATGGGAGGTTTGTCATGCAAATCCTCCTATTTTGCACTCCTATTTATTTGGCCACTTCAATTTAGCCTATAGCATTTTTAAACATTTTCACATAGGTCCTATTTCATAATTTCACTCCCTTTTTCTTATGGAACAAAAATTAACTAAAATTACCAGGTTCTATCTTAAGCTTGGGCCTTCTAGAGGCCCACTAACATAATTAAACCAATGCCAACCTTCACAGGATTCCCGAAAATTGGGGCGTTACAACTCTACCCTCCTTAAAGAAATTTCGTCCTCGAAGTTTACCTAATCCAAACAGATGAGGGTATTGCTGTTGCATCGTCTCTTCTGGCTCCCAAACTCAGAAGTTTCCCCTTCCTTAACTTGTTGAAAACGAGCGACCAAAGACTCATCATTCAACTATTTTTCCTTAATCTGATCCACCCAGGTTGGCCTCACTTGCAACTCAGCCAACAGACTTCCATCATCATACAGACTCAGACGAGCAAACATTGCTCTCAGATCAGATACAGTTCTACGACTTAGAGCATCGGCTACCACATTAGCCTTGCTTGGGTGATACTCGATCGAACAGTCATAATCCTTAAGCAACTCAATCCATCTCCTTTGTCTAAGGTTCAGCTCCTTCTGAGTCAACAAATACTTAAGACTCTTATGGTCAGTGTATATAATACACCTTTCTCCGTACAAGTAATGTCTCCAAATCTTAAGTGCAAATATCACTGCTGCCAATTCTAAATCATGAGTCAAATAGTTTCCCTCATGAGGCTTAAGCTATCGTGATACATATGCAACCACCTTACCCTCTTGCATTAACACGCAACCCAAACCCACGTGTGATGCGTCACTGTACACAGTAAAATCATTCCCAGACTCCGGCTAAATTAACACAAGTGCTTCAGTCAGAACTTTCTTCAACTTCTCAAAAGCTTCCTGCTGTTTCTTAGTCCATACAAACGGTACTCCTTTCCTTATGTGTTTTGTCAGAGGTGCTGCCATCACACAAAAAAAAACCTTCCACAAACCTTCTGTAGTATCCTACCAGTCCTAGAAAACTCCGTATTTCTGACACTGACCTAGGCGGCTTCCACTCCAAAATCGCTTCAATTTTCTGAGGGTCCACCTTAATCCCCTCAGCAGAGACCACATGTCCTAAGAAGGTTACCTCCCTCAACCAAAATTCACACTTGCTGAACTTCGCAAAGAGTTCCTTCTCCCTTAATACTTACAGCACTATACGGAGATGCTCATCATGTTTCGCTTCAGTTTCAGAATATACCAGGATATCATCAATAAAGACGACTATGAACTGGTCCAAACATGGTTGGAACACATGATTCATCAGATCCATAAACACTACAGGAGCGTTCGTCAGTCCAAATAGCATAACTAGAAACTCGTAATGACCATACCGAGTCCTGAATGCCGTCTTATGGATATCTGCCTCCTTGACCCTTAACTGATGATATCTAGATCGAAGGTCGATCTTGGAAAATACAAAAGCTCCTCTAAGTTGGTCAAACAGATCGTCAATCCTTGGCAGTGGATACTTATTCTTAATCGTCAGTTTGTTCAACTGGCGATAATCAATGCACATCCGCATCGTACCATCCTTTTTTTTCACGAATAGCACTGGTGCTCCCCATGAAGACACGCTTGGCCTAATAAAGCCCCTATCCAACAACTCTTGAATTTGAGCATTTAACTCTACTAACTCCTTCGGTGTCATCCTATACGGTGCGATAGACACAGGCGCCATTCCAGGCAACAAGTCTATTCCAAACTCAACTTCTCGATTCGGAGGCAATCCTGGAAGCTCCTCCGGAAAAACATCTTGGAACTTCTTTACGGTCCTAACCTTATCCACTGTCAGTCCCTCCTCTTCCGACTAACTTACAAATACCAATTAGGCCTCACAACCTTTCCGAATCCACTTTTCGGCTCTTAATGCCGACACCACATTGGACAAATAATCCCTTCTCTCACCTATCACCATAACCTCCTCATCCTTTGTAGTTCTTAACACCATTCGTTTAGCAGCACAATCCAGAGTCGTTTTATGTTTAACAAGCCAGTCCATTCCCAAAATGAGATCAAACTCTCCGAACGGTAACTCCATCAGATCTCCAGGGAAAATCTTACCTTGAGTTTCTAAGGGTACATCCCTATACAGTTTGTCTACCCTAATCGAGTGACCCAAAGGACTTAGTACAGATACTCCACTCACAATCTCCTCAGAGCAATCCAAGTTGTCCATAATCCGTTCTGTGGCCTCCAACCAATATTCTGCCACATTCGGGGCTATACCAGACACGCCCCTAAAGATCTCCGTTCTGTTAGCCCGAAGTCGTTCAAAAATAGATCCCCGAACTCCATTGCCCACACTTGCCCCGGCAACCCTTTCCAGAACACGAAGCATTGCCTGTGACAGGGCATCATCCCCGGTACCGCGGCCATAAGACTCTACCTCTATTGCCGGTGGTGCCGGTGGTACCGGTGCATCCACCACCGGCATATGTCTCGAAGACGAAGATCTCGCTCGAGCACTTCCTCGGCTTCGTCCACGGCCTCTTGTACTCATATCGTATTATCTTGATTACGAATTTTTATGCATTAATTAATATTCCAGTGTTTATTACAGATGTTTTATGAATCAGACAGTAGTTCAGAGTTTGTTTTCGCAGAATCGAAGTCTAGCTACAGTTTCAGTCTCTTATCAGATTTTCCTATGGTTTCAGTATCATCCTATCTAGAGTATCCTAGCAGGATTTCAGTACAGACAGATAAGTCAGAAAAATATTCAGAAGAGTTCAGAGTAATACTTACAGACTTGAGCCGGAGATTCGGAATGCCACCTTCTAAAGATCTAAATTTTGAAAATCGAGTTTTTCGCATTCTTTATAAAATTTTCGTTTTTGAAAATCTTTGTTTTTGTAAACCCATTCCACAGCCGAGTTGTTGCAACCTAGGCTCTGATACCACCAAATGTAGCACCCCAAACCCTGCCCAGAAGTTATGGCCGGATCCGGCATGCCACATCAAAAACGTAAAAAAAAAATTTCATTCTAAGTCCAAAAAATCGTACTTGATGTTCAAAAGATTAATTCATTAAGGGTTAAGGTGAATGGAAGCTGTGCACCAGGTAAGAAACCGGAAAAGAGGTGGTGAGTCCATCGGACTGCTTAAGTACCAAGCTCCCTTCGGATCCAATCCTAGACATGCATACCGCCATTGCCACACCTTAACGTTATGGATATTTCTAGGAAACCGATTTGATTAAGTCATTTTTAAGAAAAGTGATTAATTTTGGAAAATACTTTCATTGCGGAAGCTTTGCTTGTTGTCGTGTTATTTTGAAATCAACTGTTGTTTTTGAAAACGCGCCCTAAAGCTATCCAATTTCAACAGTTAAAATAAGTATTACCTATCTTAGTAATACATATTAAAACCATCAAAATAATTAAGTGGCCTTATTACATTTAAAAGCCCAAAAACTTCAAACGTAAATAAAAGGATGTCCAGTTCACCAGAAGAAAATCAAACTTTCAGAACGGGTGGCCACTCCGAATTCCTTCACAGCTCCAAGCCCACTATGGTTGGGGATTTCCTGCGTTGATGAAAATAAAAGGGTGAGTTTGGGGAAACTCAATGTGTAAGAAAAACCCATTCAAAGACCAAGTCAGCTCAAGCCTATTGGGCCTAAGTCCATTCAGGTAACGGTGGTACTGGGCTAGAGCCCTTTTCAGATTACAATAAACTGGGCCTTAGCCCCTTATTCAGATAACAGTATGGCCCATAGGCCCATTTCAAAGTACATGCAACATCAATAACATATGCAAGCCCATTTGGGGAGACTACTCAACCCACCAACCACTACACTCCACCCGTACCAGCCATACACTCTATGTGGGGAATAGCTCAACCCACCCAGCCCAACACTCCACAGTTGCAGCCTTGCTGCTCAGTTAACAGTAAATTGAGACAGCCTCCAGTACGTGGACAAGCCACTTTCAGTACTTCCTCCGTCAATATCCCAGTCCCATGCATCAGATAATAACAACATGGCATGCAGTAAATAAAAACAGTCAAACATGCATTTAGGTCAATTTAACCCTAGGGGTATTTTGGTAATTTATCTCTTAGGGGTAAAACTGTAAATTTTTCACTTTTAAAGGTATTTCAGTAATTTATCTATTTTAGGGTTTTTCATGCATATTCTTACTTTTCATGTACTAACGAATCACGTACCGAGGGTTCTTACCGAATTGGGCCCGTTGGCCCATCATTCTAATTTTGGCCCATTAAGCCCAAAAATATCAAGGGCACAAAAATCATGCACTTTGCAGTCCAAATTTTGCAGCTTACCAAAAACATTAATCGATTTACCTCACGAGCATTCGCACACTCGCAAATCTACAAAATACCGATTTTCGGCATTTCGGCTTTTCGACTTTTGCCGATCCAGACTAAGAAAGAGGGTGTTAGTTACACACCTGTTTGCGACGATATGCTGACGAGATCCACACACGAACCGCCTACAATTGGATTACTAACACGTTAATCTAACTATTCAAATACAAACTACATATTAACCCCTTATAATATTCGGCCAACCACACCTACAGATCATAGTAAGCTTATAAGAAAACAATAAGCAACTCATTAACAAATTTTTGTCAATGTTTACCACATAATCATAATTTCACTGCAAGCTGTCTTCCTGAGCAATAGTCACTAAATCATTTATAACTGGAGCTACGAAACTCCAAATAAAGTTCCGTTAATTTTCCTTGAAAATAGACTCATATATCTTCTATCCATAAAATTTTCAGAATTTTTGGTTTAGCCAATCAATACCAGATTTTTCTCAAAGTTTCCCATGTTTCACTGTTTGACTAATCTGACCACTCTTCATTACGAATCAAATTTCTCATTGTACAGAATTCAAAATATGTTCTTGTTTATTTCATTAGAAACTAGACTCAATAAGCTTTAATTGCATAATTTATTCAGCTTCTAATTCATCTCCCACAATTTATGGTGATTTTCCAAATTCACGTTACTGCTGTTGTCCCAAGCAGATTTATTACCAAATCACTCTTTCATACACCTATCTTGCAATGCATGTTATTTAAACATGTATATCACCAATCAATCATCACATATCTATGATTTTTTACTTAAGCATAATCTCCATTTCATCATTTTAAAGCACAACATGTTAGCCGATTTTTCCCTTTAGCATCTAAGGCACATGCATGCTCATTTGTTTGGCTCAACTTCACATATCTTCCATTTTTCATCAAAAGAACATGAAACAACAACCATTTTCTTCATTTTAATTCATGACCAAATGCTCACAACACAACCAAAAATCAAAATATACTTCAAGAGTTAAGGTAGAATCAAGAAGAACTCATGAACCTCAAATAGAAGCAAGGTACCAAGAACTTACCTTCAATTTTCCTCCTCCTAATGACCGAATACTCAAGAGCTTTCTCCTCTCCTTTCTCTTCTCTAACTTTCAGCTATGATGAACAAAGATGGACAAAATCCTTTCTCTTCTCTAACTTTCAGCTATGATGAACAAAGATGGACAAAACTTTGTTCTTTTCACCCCTTTTTCTTTTAATAAAACTTCATATTTCATCCATTTAATTCTTTAATACAAAAGATATGAAATTCTTATCATGAAACACTTACCTAACCCATTATCATGAAACATTTACCTAACCCATTATCATGGAACATTCACCTAACCTATTATCAATTTGTATCAATTTGTACCATAAATTATGGATATCAAGTGCACATTTTGTCTACAACAACTTGATGACTGGCCACTTCATGTAAAATGGGAGGTTTGTCATGCAAATCCTCCTATTTTGCACTCCTATTTATTTGGCCACTTCAATTTAGCCTATAGCATTTTCAAACATTTTCACATAGGTCCTATTTCATAATTTCACTCCCTTTTTCTTATGGAACAAAAATTAACTAAAATTACCGGGTTCTATCTTAAGCTTGGGCCTTCTAGAGGCCCACTAACATAATTAAACCTATGCCAACATTCACAGGATTCCCGAAAATTGGGGCGTTACAATGTGTCCCTTTGTTCGATTGTTACACAGTCTAGGCTATATCACACGGCTTGGCCACATGGCCGTGTAACCGTTGTCACTACAAGAAAATAGGGCTTTAGCGGCATTTTATTAAAAAACACCGTAAAAATTGTAAAACACAGAGCAATAGCGGCGTTTTAACAAAAATGCCGCTAAAAACAGAGCAATAATGACGTTTTAGTAAAAAACGCGCTAAAAATAGAGCATTAGTGGCGCTTTTGGTAAAACGCCGCTAAAAACCAGAGCATTAGTGGCGCTTTTCGTAAAACGCCGCTAAAAACAAGAGTATTAGCGGCGTTTTTGGTAAAACGTAGCTAAAAACCAAAGCATTAGCAGCGTTTTACTAAAAGTCATATAACCCCTAAACCCCAAAAAATCATAAACACTAATCTATAACCCCTAAAACAATAATTATTAAAATTTATGGTTATACAATATATTAATATTTTCTTATATAATCGTAAAAGAGATAGTATTGAAATTAAAATATTGAATTAATTATCATTATAGTTTAAGGTTTATGGTTTAAGATATATGGTTTAGGGTTTAAGGTTTATGAGTTAACTATGGTTTAAGATATATGGTTTAGGGTTTAAGGTTTAAAGTTTAAGAGTTAACTAGTATTTGAAGGTTTATGATGAATTATGGGTTTAGGAAATATGATTTAGGATTTAAGGGTTAGGGTTGGAGTTTAAGGTGTAAGGGTTTGGGGTTAAGGGTTAAAGGTTTAGGGTTTAGGGTTTAGTGTTTATGGGATAGGGGTTAAGAGGTTTAGGGTTTAAATTAATTAGTATTTTTTAATTTATATATTAAACGATTTCTTATATAATTGTAAAAGAGATAATATTAATTTGAATATATTCAACTTATGATTATAGTTTAAATTATTTAAGAGATAATAGATAAACTTTATATATATTAAATGGTTTAAGATTTAATCTAAAAATATTTTGATATATTAAAAATAATTCAATTCAAATTAATTCCTCTACACTTAATTTATTTAAGTGAAATTTAAACTTAAAATTTAGTCCTTATATTTTAATTTGATTAGTACTTTTAGTCCCTGTATTTTTCAAATCGATCAATTTTATCTTTTGTACTTTTCAAATTTAAAATTTTAGTCATGATCACTCAAATGATAGCAATTATATATGTTTGGTTAAATTATACTATTAGTCTTGGTATTGTGTGTAAAGCTGTAGGTTGAGTTCATGTTATTCAATTAGATCATTCTTGGTCCCTATACTTTTCGAATTTTAAAATTTTAATTTTGACACAAATGACAACCGTTAAATCCATAACTGGCTTTTTGTGAGTAATATGTTTGTTACATTAAATTTTAGAAATAGCAAAACTTAATAAATTTAATAGCTACCATTTAATTAATACTACAATTTCAAAATTCGAAAATTACTGACTGAATTACTAAAAATAACAAAATTAAAGTAAAATGACTAAATCCACAACTTACATATAATTTAATGACTGATAGAAAAAAAAATAATTAAAAATATTTAACTTGTTTATATTTAAAAAATTAATAAATATCAAATGAAAATAACATGTACACATTTATAAAAAAATTTAAAACAATATTATTAGGTTTAAGTAAATTTACGTTTTTTTAAAAAAATTAGAGATTTAAGAGATTAGCGGACTTTTTTTAAAAAACGCCATTAAAAAAAATAATTTAACGGTATCATTTTAATTGAAAATTTAGAGGATTAGTTAAAAAAACGCCACAAAAAGTATGTAATTGTGGCGCTGTTTATAAAAAACGCCACAAAAATTCATTTCCTCTTTAAAAAGGCGCCTTTTATCGCAAATTTTCCCAAAATTTCCCGCACTAAAACCCTTAATTTTTTCCCCTAAAATCAGTATCCTCCAAACACCCCCAATCTCACCCCTCTGTTGCCCTTTTCAATAAAGAAACTCTCCAACAGCAGCGTCTCCAAGCTCTTATCGAAGGTGCCCACGATTACTCTGGCTCCGTTGTACTTGGATGGGGCGATTGGTATTACACGGGTGAAGAGGATAAAGGGAAAAGGAAGTTGAAAACTGTCTGCAGTTGCGAAGTAATTCCTTGTGGAAAGAAGGAATTTATTGCAGAACTTCATTCAGTATTCTATACACAGTAAGTTAGGTTTTATGTGTTTGTTATTTTTATTAATTAGCACTAGCAATTAGTGGATTTTTTGTTTCTTGGTGTTGTTGTTGTTGCCATAACAGTTTGCTACTTTCATTTTTTGTCTATTTATCTGTGTATTTATCACTCAGCAAAGCACTAATATTGACTTTTGGCTGTCTATTTATCTGTCTTAGTTTCCCCCTTTTTTCTATTTTCATTTTCTCTCTTTCCTTCTAAATTCCGAATCATTCTTTAATTCCCTAAAGGTAAAGAAAAAGATTACCCCTTCCTTAAGGAAATAAAATCAAAGGAAAAAAAACCCACCTTTTTCCTGTACAAAACAATTAATGTCCATAGTCAAATAATAGTAATTTGTTTTGTTATTTTCTATGAAAGAGCAATGGAAAATATTTCTGGGTTTTGTCTTTTATAGGTATATATGTGTGTTTCTTTCTTTTGATGGTGCAGGATCTTCAAAATCTGAAAGAAGAAATTCAATCCAAAAAAAGAAAAAGAACCCCAAAAGATGAGGATTAATGGGAGTTGGGAGTTGATTTTTTATTAATTTTTTCAAGGTAAATTCTTTGTTTTTGTTCTTTATTTTTCTCTGTGATTATTTTATTTCTTCTAAGTGTTTGTTTAAATGCCTGAGTGTAGACTTTAACCCTATTATTAAAAAAGAATTTATTTTGATTCGTTGGGTTTAATTTAACCCAAAGTTTCTCTTCTAATGTTCTGTAAATTTACTTTCATTGGATTTATTTCCATTATAACTTGTGAATTTGTCAATGGCTGCATATATATATATATATACACAATTTGATAATTAAGTCAATAAATGTTTGCTTTTTTATTTTGTTTTTTTGTTAATACTTATGAATATTGATGCATATGATCTCTATGTGACCAGTTCTCATACTTTTTTATTGTCATTAATCAATGTTTTTTTATGAGGGCTTTTGTGTTTTTTTTATTTATTAAATTTTTATGTTTCAATTATGAACTTTGAGTTTAAAGGAGCAAATTTTTATTGTTAAGTGATATTGTTATATAGTAAAAAAAAGATGAATTCACAAAATCAAGTGGAGTCAACTCTCAAGGAAATACTCGAAGTGGTCAAGCCGTTGCATGAAGACTGGGTTACTCGGTTTAAGATCATCAATGAACTGCGTGAAGTCGTTCAATCTATCGAAAATTTAAGAGGTAAAACTTGATGTTACTTTATTTTGATTGTTCCATGGGAAATGCTAATAGTGAAAATAGTTTTCCATTTTTTGCCTATCATATCTTATCTAAATCGAGATTTTTCACCCCTTTTTATACCGAAAATTTATCATAGAGCTATGTAGAGGTGTATGCCATTTCTTGTGAATTTAATTGAATTATGGGTTCTTTCTTCTTTCTTTCTTGTTTTTGCTTGTGAATTTCATTTTGGCTGCTGGTAATATTATGTTTCAATGCCTGGAATTGGTTAAAAGCTGTCAGTATTGCTACTCCCTTGTTGTTAGAATATTGGTACAATATAGTATGGTGGCGTTTTCTCTGGGAAATTTCATTGATGAAATTGATGCTTTAGCAACTAGGTATGATAGTCTTGTTGCTACTCCTATCCCTTCTTTTTTTAATGCAAGAACTTGTTGAAACCACACCATTTGTTGCTTTTTGTTACTGATTAGTTATATGATTTGGTATGTAAAATTCGTAAAGCTGATAAATATATTTCTTTGTCTGAGTGCTCTGAAAGTTCGAAACTAGTAAACTCGAGATTGGTGATTTAAATGAAAATATTCTTGATTGTTAATGTTTCTTACTCTGTATTTCATTGTCTTGGTTTTCTATATTGTGATAGTTTACTGTTCTTAAAATGTCTTTGCAGCTTCCGTGGTGGGCTCTTATCCTGCTTTGTCTTTCAAAGCGAGTTCACTCAATATTTGTGCTTCGTCTGTTTAATGGCTGTTTCGCAATGACACTCCTCCATGCTGCAATGGGATCTATTCTTTTTGGATGGTGGCATTTGGGGTTGATTATTTTTAGGTACTATGCTTATTTTATCAGTAGCTTTTTCCCCTTCTAAGAAGGAGAAGAAAAGAAGTGGATCCTACTTTGCCTCTTTTTTTATGTGTAGTGCTGCCCTATCGATAAAGATGAATGTCCTACTCTATGCTCCATCTCTTTTATACTCATGCTAAAGGTGCATTAACTTCTACTTGATTACATTTTTCTAGTAATTGGCAACTAGGTTAGATAGTATACTTAAACAGTTCTGTCTTTCTTTGTTATCACTTCTTATAACAGGCTATGAGTATCAGTGGGGTAATATAAGCTTTAGCTGGTGCGGCACTTGTGCAGGTGTGTCAACTATTCCTCTTTGGCCCTTGAGGACTTATTATTAGCATTAAGAATTTCCTGTTAATCGAGATTTCTATTTCTATTTCCCTTCCTTGCTTTATAGATTACATTCTTTTCCTCTCTTAACACGGGAAGTAAATATAAATCTCCATGCATCTTAACTTATTTCAATGTGGTTAGGTGAGTTGGACTACTACACTTAATGTTTGTAGCAGGGGGCATTGCCTGCCAGTGTGTTGATTCTTTTCTACATACTCAGTAAAGGGTTCTGCAGATTGTGCTGGGGCCGCCATTTTTATTATCATTTCTAGTTGAATATATATCACGAGCCTTTAATCTTGGATGTGTCTTCATCCACTTCTGGTAATTTTATAGTATTGAAAATGCTCCCCCTTCCCCTTAGTTGCCTGTTACTAACATATTGACAGGATTAATCAGCGCCATTTCTCTGAATGGTGGTAAATAAAAATATTGTTTATGTAATTTTTCTTTTATTATTGATATTTCAAGTAATATTAGCTTGATAGCCCCATCAGCTTGGTTACATATTAGGTTTTCTTTTGTGCATAGGACTATATATTGTATTGCTAGATCAAAACATGACCTAAAGAATTCCGAACTTGAGAAATTTTTTCTTTATAAATCATTTTGATAAGAAATTATTTCTTTGATCTCCTTAAGGATTGTGTGCCCTTTTGCTGTCAATGAACTTAAATTTTAAAACTCATGCAAAAGCACTCCATGATGCATATGCATTATAATGTTTGTTCTGTTACTGCTTTTGAGGGTATTAAACATATTTGGAGTAGTTCGATTCTTAATATAAACTTGCCTCTGAAAAATATAGCTTTTCATACAAAGAGCTGTATAGATTTTAGGGGTCAGGAGTACTGTTCTTTAGTTACTTTTTGAAGGGATAAAGGTTCAAGATGACATTTCCTAGCAGGTGCTTATATGCATGAGCATGCTTGTCATTTTGTATGTTAGAGTGGTCTGCACTTTGCACTTCATTGGTTTTCAGACAACTTTTTCTGTATTTTACTTGCACAACGATGGGTGTTGTTGAGTTCTAACTTTGATATTTATCCTTTGGCTAGGTCTTTCAACTTCAAGTTTGTTCCCGAACCTTTCAATTTTCAATGTTGTTTAGGTTCGCAAACAAGATGCTGTATTTGGACTTGTTGTTAGTAAAAGACTTGCTGTATTTTATTTATATCTTTATATTTAATCTAATTTTTATTATTTATTTTAGTTTTGATTCTATATTTTTATTTTATTTTAATATTTAATAACTTGAGTTCTAACTTTTGAATTTTAATTGTGTTATTAATTTATTATTTTAAATTCTAAATTTGAATTCATCAAATTTTATATTTAGTTTTAAAGTTAAAATTTTCATAGAAAATTTAATTTGATAATGAATTTTAATAGAAAATTTTTATATTTATATCATGGATATTATTCTCCTCAATATTTTGATAATGAATTTTAATTTTTCATGACATTTATAATATATTTTTTTAATTTCACGGCTTTTAGCGGCGTCTGTGGGAAAAACGCCGCTAAAGGTCACGGCTTTTAGCGGCGTCTGTGGGAAAAGCGCCGCTAAAGGCCACGGCCTTTAGCGGCGTTTGTGATAAAAGCGCCGTTAAAGGCCTAAAAAAATGTCGCTAAAAGTCAGTTTTGCTGTAGTGTGTTTTCAAATTTTGCAACTTTTTCCCAAATTTTTTGATTTGTTTCAAATCAGTCTTGAATTACTTCTAAACTTTTTTTAAGGCCTTGAAAGCTCAATTTAGGGCCCAAATGCATATGTTTGATAGGTTTTTAATGAGATTTATTTATTAATGTTAAATGATTTTATTGAAATGTTATGATGTTAAATGTTATTCTGATTGTTCAACAATACTCCATAACCCCAATCCGGCAACGGAGACGGGCTAAGGGTGTTACAATAATTGCCAAAAAGGCTTGGGATATCCTTAAGACTACTCATCAAGGTATTGATCAAATATGCAAATGTTGACCACAAAGTTTGAGACATTGGTAATGCATGATGATAAAAGAATTGGAAATTTTTGAGCTAAACTTTATGACATGTTTATGTTGGAAAATCCAGTTTAGAAAACAATGCTTTTAGGCACGCTGGAATTTTAAAATTTTTCTTTAAAATCTAGCCATTATGATATTTATAGTAATAAATATTAATCCCAACTTTCTACCAAATGACCTTCTCTACTATTCTTGAACCACAAACTGTTTTCAGTGTGGGCTCAAAGTGTCACAAACTAATTGCATAGAATGAAAAACTGTATTAACTTTTAGTAGGAAAATTAGTTCTCTCTATAATTGAAATTACGTGTTTTACCTAGAAAATGGAATTTATTTTGTAAAATAAGTTACCGCTATTTTTAGACATTTAAATAACGGTGTCGAATAATGCATGTATATTTTTTAACATATAGTTCATATTTATAGCCAATATTTGCTTTTATTTTTCTTTACATGCAAAAACTATTGATGACAATATACAAAGACAATAATGCTTCCAATGGATATTTTATTAAACCAATTTGTGTGAAAAATTACAAGTACATTTAGACGAAATTACTACACTAAAAGCAATAGATCCTAACAATCTAACCAAGTTCTCAATTCAAAATTGGTTGGAAAATTCTTAAGATCTTTATTTGAGAGGATTGCCACCAAATTCATTGCAATCAATGAAGCTAAGGACATAAACAATATGAGGATGATGAACAGATTGGATAATTACAAATGTTTGAAATGAATCTTGATAAAATCAAAAGGAGCAAATTAAAGGTGAAAAATGTATTGCTTTGCAAATGATGGACTCAATGGCCACAACAAGGTTCATTGTGATTGAAGATATTCAAGAACAAATAGCTTTGCTTACTCAAACATTCAACAAAGCTTTCATTAACTTAATTAAAAAAATTAATTATTTTTTCAACACAATTTCAATTCCCTTAAAATCATAAAATTTTTACCATTTACAATTTATAAGTAAATTAATTTAATTAACTTGTTATCATGAAACTACGATGGATTTATTAATTTAATTTTCACTTTCAACTTCAATTCTTTAATTAACAAATATTAAATAATAATTCAAAAAAATTAATTTAATTCTTAAATCATCTCTCATTTATAGTGAGAAAACGCATTCACTGCAGATAATGATACACACAATCTATTTCTTCAGTTCGTTGTTTCACATTTTCCATATCGTCAATTAATGCAAACCATCACGGTTATACCGAGCTAGTGAAGGGAACAATTGAACATATATAATTAAGGATCAAATAATTTGTAATTAAGTTTTGACTTTTTGTCTATTAGCTACAAATTTATTTAGTCATGAAGTCATTCCACTAAAGTATCATGACTGAGCTCTCCCTATTATATACCAGAACAAAAGCATATAATTAACTACTTGTTAATGACCTTGTCATATGTGTGTTACTTATAAGATATCCTTAATCTCTTTGGGTTAAATTTATTCACCCAATATTATCTTATTTATCTCATGGTAACCATTACATCTTCCTTTATGAAAACGTTAGTTACTAACAAATAGTAATTAAATCATTCGTGCTAGAAAAATGACTCATGATCATGTTACTTGCCCATCTATCAAGTAATGCCTATAAGAGGTTACCATTTGCCCTTTACTAAGCTATGAATTCCAATATCATAAGTGAAGCTATGCCATGCAAAAGTCATATACCCAATGTATCAATTTTCAACTCTATTATATACGAGATAGCACACAAGTTAGTCACTTACTCAGGATTGAGGTAAGTCACACTATTATATACAATTACGAAAGCTACTTAATCAATTGGATGAACAATGACTTTGTGATATGTGTGTTACCCCCATAGGATATCTTTAATCTTTTTGGGATAAATTAGTTCTCCCGATATGATCCTATTTTATCCTATGGTAACCATTACATTTTCATTCATGAAAAGTCAATTACTAACAAATAGTATTTAAATCATTCATCTAAAGAAAAATGTCACGTTGCCATGTTACTTTTCATCTATCATGTAATGCCAATGAGAGGAAATAATTTATCTTTTATTGAGTTATGAATTCCACTATTGTAAGTGAAGTTATGTTATGCAGAAGATGTATATTCAAAGTACTAGTTTTTGGCTCTATTACCAATTGAGTACAGGCTATCAATACATCAAAGTATACGAGCCACACACATATAGTTCGTCATTTACATAAGATTGAGACAAGCCGCACTATGAATGTCACAAGTGAATACATCCATAAACGTATTTAGGATTCACAAGTGAATACATCAATACATCCATGTTTAGACTTCATAGATGACATATTAATATTTTAATGGACTTGTTGAATTTTGATTAGATTAAGGAATTGTTTAGATTATCTTTTAATATAAGCTAATTTTTTATATTATAATCTAACAATATAATGAAACTTATTATTAGTTGAACATTAAATAATTAATAAGCTAATATTTACTTTGATTTCACTTTGTATGCAAACATTATTAAAAATAATGTATAAAAGATATTAATGATAGATGAAATTTTATTAAACTAATTATTTAGTTGAGTACATATAAGCAGATCATGAAAATGTTACTTTCATATGTATCAGAAGAAATATTTATATTATTTGTTTTAGCACTTTTACTATAAACTTTAGTGCATATGTACTAAAATAGTCCTTTGGATTCTTTATTTCCTTTATTAAAAGTGATGTATTAAAATTTAAAAAGAAATGTCATGGTTTTGATTATGAAATAAACCCAAAATTTTATAATTACAAGCATTTTAAACAATCTTCAAAGAAATTTCTAAATACTAAAAATATATATATTTGAAAAATTAATCAATTTTTGGTAAGTTAAACAAGTGTCATAAAAGAAAGAAAAGTCAAAAGTTGGGGCCCCACAATTCCGTGTTTGTAGGAGCCACGATTGTCGGTACTGCAGCTATCCAGCCACGTGTTGTTTGAAGTCGATAAAGAAAGTAGTGTGGGGAGTCGATGATGTTGCTGATACTACTTTAAGCAAGTGACACGTGTCGGAAGATGGATAATAACATATAACAATTGGGACCATATTTGGAGTGAGGTGGGAATTTGTGAGTCACAAATGGTTGAGGGGCCAATATTCACTCTATTTCTGATGCGAAAGGACAAAACAAAACAAGGCTTTTTGCTTTTATTTTTCCCCCTTAAAATAATTACCTCACTTCCATCTTATAACATTTTCCGAATCAGGTATATAACCAATTATATCATATAAAAATTGATTAGCATTTATAAATAAAAAAATTCTCAAAAAAACACTGCTAATCCCATCCTTAGTCAATCAATCATTGTCAAATTACTTTCTTTTGCTATAAATAATTTCTTCTTTTTTATTTGTCTCATTATAACCATTTTAACGGTTACACTCTACATCCCTCTTCACATAGAAAGAGTGAAAGAAACAGAGAGAAAGCATAAGATTAATCAAGGAAAGAAGCTGTTTGTATAGGTTTTAGGCAACCAGAAAAAACACATCCAGATGGAATTTAGCTCCTTTTTGACGTCCTTAGGGACTTCATTTACGATTTTCATAATTTTGATGCTGCTCTTTACTTGGCTGTCGGCAAAACGAGGGAACGCGGTGGTGTATTATCCAAATCGGATCTTGAAAGGTTTGGAACCATGGGAAGGCGGTTTAAAGACACGAAACCCTTTGGCTTGGATAAGAGAAGCCTTATCTTCTACTGAACAAGATATTATAAACATGTCCGGGATTGACACTGCTGTCTACTTTGTCTTCTTGGGCACTGGTTTTCTTCTCCTCCTCCTTTTTTGTTTTTTGAGATCTGTTTCTGTTTTTCTCATGACGTTTAGTTCTCTTTTCTTGTTTTGGTTTTAAATTAAGGTTAGAATTTCTGTCGGTTTGTTGTTTTTTTGAGGTGATTTGCTTCTAAATTTGGATTTTTCCTTCTTTTTTTTTTGAGTTTTTAAAATATATTTTAATGATTTGAATATGGCAGTACTGGGAATATTGGTTTTGTCTGGCGTGGTACTGCTTCTAGTTCTTCTACCCACTGCTTCAACTGATGATGAAGTAAAGAAAAACGCAAAGAGCACTACTAGCAAGGGGACTTTCAATGACCTAGACAAATTGTCAATGGCGAATATTGAAGTACGCTATAACATTCTCATCACCTGGAAATAACCCCCCTTCTCGTATTACTGATAAGCTTCATTTTGATCCGTACAGGAGAGGAGTCCAAGGTTGTGGGCATTTCTGATAGCTGTATACTGGGTCTCTCTTGTCACCTATGTCCTTTCGTGGAAGGCTTATAAACATGTTTCTGCACTAAGAGCTAATGCTTTAATGTCTCCTGAAGTGAAACCTGAGCAATTTGCTGTTCTTGTTAGAGACTTGCCTGATGTCACTCCAGGTCAAACTAGTAAGGAGCAGGTTGATTCGTATTTTAAATCTATCTATCCTGATACATTCTACAGATCACTGGTGTTAACCAACAACAGAAAGGTAATTTAAAGTTCCATTGATTGATGGTATATATTGGTCACATATATATGTTCATTGATTCCATATGTCATCTTGCCTTGTTAGGTTGACAAAATCTGGGCAGAATTGGAAGGATACAGAAAGAAGCTTGCACGAACTGAAGAAATATACGAAGAGTCGAGAAGGAAAGGCAATTCGGAAGGGAAGAGACCGACCAACAAAACCGGCTTCCTTGGTCTCTGTGGTAAACAGGTAGACAGCATTGAGTACTACAATGAAAAGATCAAAAAATGACACAAAAATTGGAAGCTGAACAAAAGGTGACCCTCCGAGAAAAGCAGCTCGGAGCTGCTTTAGTTTTCTTTACCGACAGGGTAACTGCAGCCTTGGCTGCTCAAAGCCTGCATGCTCAAATGGTAGATAAATGGACAGTAACAGACGCTCCCGAACCTCGTCAACTAATATGGACCAATCTGACTATCAAGTTTTTCGTAAGGATAGTTCGACAATACATGGTTTACGTCCTCGTGTTTCTGACTATAGTTTTTTATATGATTCCGATTGGTTTTATCTCTGCAATCACAACCCTTGAGAATCTGAGAAAACTTTTGCCATTCTTGAAGCCAATTGTTGATCAGGTTCAAATAAAGACAGTACTAGAGGCATATCTTCCTCAGCTTGCACTTATTATATTCTTGGCATTACTACCAATGTTTCTTTTGTTTCTATCCAAGATAGAGGGAATTCCATCAGGGAGCCATGTAATAAGGGCTGCATCAGGGAAGTATTTTTATTTTAGTGTGTTGAATGTGTTCATTGGGGTTACTATTGGTGGAACTTTGTTTGATACATTGAAGAGTGTTGAGGAAGAGCCTAACTCCCTTGTTCCGTTGCTGGCAAAAAGCCTTCCAGGCAATGCAACTTTCTTCATCACATTTGTGGCTCTAAAGTAAGCATAATTGGCTTCGTTGGAGTTATAGTCTATCTTCTATTATTGCTTTTATGATTCCTTTTTTATCATTGACATTTTGGTTTGTAGGTTCTTCGTCGGTTACGGGCTTGAGCTTTCCCGACTATTTCCTCTAATCATATATCATCTGAGAAGGAAATATCTTTGCAAGAGTGAAGCAGAGATAAGAGAAGCTTGGTTTCCTGGAGATATTAGCTATGCCACTAGAGTTCCTAGTGACATGCTTATCATCACCATTGTTCTGTGCTACTCAGTTATAGCTCCTGTGATCATCCCATTCGGAGTACTTTACTTCGCCTTGGGTTGGCTTGTTCTCCGGAATCAGGCACTCAAAGTCTATGTTCCATCATATGAGAGCTATGGAAGAATGTGGCCACACATGCATACACGAATAATGGGTGCCCTGCTGTTATACCAAGTTACTATGTTGGGTTACTTTGGGGTGATTCAGTTCTACTATACTCCCATCCTGATTCCGCTACCGATATTGTCTCTGCTCTTCTACTATGTCTGTAGAAGGAAATTCTATAACGCATTTTGTCACACGGCTCTTGAAGTTGCTAGCCAAGAGCTGAAGGAAACTCCAAACATGGAACTGATATTCAGATCGTATATCCCGCCGAGCTTGATTCCTGAGAAGCAAGAAGATGAGCAGTTTGAAGGTGCTTTATCTCGTGTTTCTAGAACAGGATCATTTGTTTGAAGTACATCTTTTGTGTATTTCCACCACTCAGATGCCGTTCTGTAACTTGGATTGTCTGTTTATAATGTACTATATAGGTTGTTTGTTTGTAACGTAGTCCTTTCTCCTCTGGATCCTTAGCTCGAGTTTGTTTAATCGTCACCTCGTTCAGCTTGGATACACTTCAATAACTTGTCTATTATTTTTCAAGCTTTCTTCATTGCTTCATTAAAGGAGGCCTTCTTGTTTCCGCTCCTGATTTCGCTAAATTTTAATGGTCAAATCACTGACAAGAAATTGTTGATAAACATAAATAAATGGTTTTTATATTAATTAATATTCTATACATTTAAAAATATGGAAACCAATTGATGGAGTACCTTGTTAATGATAAGTTTAAAGATTTTTTGAATTAGCTGGTGTAATTTAATTTCTTGAGTTTTGTTTTCTCTATCAAAAAATAAATGGCAATCAAGAAAATGGTTCATAAAAACAATTTCCCATAGCATATATTCTGAAAGAGAATTCCAACTAGTGTTGGGGCAAGTTTTTGAAGTGATCTCTTAAGTGTCAATCGAAAGTGGTTACTTTCATTGATTTTACGGCAGTCCAAAAAGCTTGTTATATTTAGAGTTGACAATTTATTGAAACAAAATTTTTGGGATTTGAATTATGATGATACTATGGATACATAGAAGCTCGACTTTGAAGACCAATTCATTCAAAGTAATTATTCTTGAAGATTGAATTGAATTGAGTCAATCAATTACATCCCTTGGAACATGGAGAATTGATCTAAGTATATTGAAGATGTCATTCAAGAGTGAATCTCCATTAGCTCACTTTATATTGGACTTTATTAGTATAATGCTTTTGTTATTTTGTAGCTGCTATTTTTAAGGGGTTAGATTGTAATTAATTAGTAGTATGTTAGCAAGTCTCAAAAACTCTTATATGTTGAGAAACTTGTATAGGTTTTGTAGGAGAGCATAGGGAACACTTTATTGTTCATTAAGGAACTTATTTTGTGATATTTTTTTATTGCATTTGAAGAGTAACTATTTTGTATTTACAGCCTAAATTCTCAAGGGAAAATTTAAAGGTGAGTGTCCTATTCTTTAGGTACAAAAATGAGGTCTCTATACTTGGCGAGTGATAGAGTGTGATACGCTTATTGTATTGTTGATTGAAGATAGTGAAATTACTCACTAAGAAAAGCTCCACAGATATAGGGAAATTGAACTATATAAACAATCACCCGTGCTCTTTGTTTATTTTGTTTACTTAATTTTCTGCAGTGGCAGTCGAAGTGGCCACTACAATCTGGCACTTCCATTTAACAAAAACTGTAAAGGCAACTTACAACTTTAGGTCCCAACATTTGGTATCAAATCTAGATGCTTAACATAATTAGTGGTGATTTTTAGTGTTGTTTGTAATACCCCCTACCAGTATTCATTGCCGGAATAAGGTACGAGGTATTACCGGAGTTTACGATTTTTTTTATATATTCAATATAGCCCCTTTATAAATATCTAACCTTGCCTGCAATATTAAATCGAGACCAAAAATAATCCACATCAACCAATCCAATTCAACATATTTTCAAGATAGGTTAACGCATATATATTCACGCATATTTATAAGATAACATCATCGCATACCAAAACCAAGATTTGTTAGCCATACCATTGGTTGACCTTACATTCATTTCACAGAATCATTTACTTTATTAGCTTATACATGCCATTGATTTCCAAAATAAAGTTTTTTTTATATACCGAAATCCTGAGGTTGATAGTGTGATGTGTCTCCGACCAAATCCGACCTCCGAGCTCTTAAGACTACAAAACAGGGGAAAAGGAAACAGGGTAAGCACTTTGTGCTTAGTAAGCTCATGTAACAAGAATTATACTTACCTAATATTTTCAATACAATACAATAAGCATTCATATATCCATTCAATGCATTATTACCCTAACATGCACAACCTCAACATTCAAGTTAGTTCAATAATTTCTATGTACCAATAATATATACTATGATTGATGAGCTCATCAATACCATGATTTTCATTTCCTTGTTATTTTTCCAAATTTATCCTGTTAAATTTCTCAGAATTTCGATGGATTTTCAGAGGTACACTTTTAGTGTACATTCCCGGGTCCGTCAATTCATATTCATGTGCGCACATTTCCATTTCAGAGAGCACAATCCCACGAACCTCATCCTTACAGCGGAATTACCAATCCAGGCTAAATCCTCTGTAATATAAACTCATAGAGTATTGTCAGGATTACCAGTCCAGGCTAAATCCCCTGCAACGACAATTACTCTAATGAGCTTGGATCTGAATTACCAGTCCAGGCTAAATTCAGACCCTAATTCGGATTACCCGTCCGGGCTAAATCCATTTTACACATATTCTTCGGGAGGGCTATATCAGGATAGGATCACCCGTCCGGGCTAGATCCTTTTTACCGTCAATTCCTTTTCAGAGATCCATCGAATTTTCCTTTCATTCAACCGGAATTTCTTCCCATTTTATCAAATATATCAATGTTTCATTAGTTTTCATACAATGAACATTCAAATGATATTCAAATCAATAACATACATTTCAAGCATTTAAGAATATAATTCAAGTTACACGAACTTACCTTGATACTTGTTTGTGTACAAAAATCTACTAATCCTGAACTTTTTCCTTTCCTCGATCTAGCTTCGTATTTGAATCTTCTGGATCTAAATAAATAAATTTAATTATCAATTTAATACATTTCATGTTCATATGCAACAATTTCTATAATTTCATTATTATTATTTATAGTTTATTCAAAGTTGTCTATTTGAGTCATAGTCACTAAATTATTTATAACTCGAGCTACGGAACTCCAAATTAAGATCCGTTAATTTTCCCTGAAACTAGACTCATATATATTCTTACCATAAAATTTTCAGAATTTTTGGTGCAGCAAAAAGTACAGTTTATTCTTTAAATTCACCCCTGTTCTGTTGTCTGATAGTTCTGACCCTTCTTCACTAAAAATTAATTATCTCTTAATACAGAATTTGGATGATGTTACTGTTTATTTCTCTTGAAAATAGACTCATTAAGGATTCTAGGCATATAAATTTAAGCCCCTAATTATTTTTTTATTATGATTTTTCAAAGTCAGAACAGGGGAACTCGAATTCATTCTGACATTGTCTCACAAAATTCATTATATCTCATGATTTACAGATCCATTGCTTACACTGTTTCTTCTATGAGAAACTAGACTCAATAAGCTTTAATTTCATATTTTTTCATCTTCTAATTCTATTTCTACAATTTATGGTGATTTTTTAAAGTTAGTCTACTGCTGCTATCCAATATTGTTTTAGTGCAAGCTGTTTATTACCATTTTTCCCTTAAGCTTTTAATAAATAACAATTTCATCCCTACTCAATTAGCCTCTCAATTGAGCTGATTTTTCTCAATTAATACTTTATTCTATCACCTTAAACTAGTTTACAACCTTTAAGAATAAAAAATTCAACAATAGACTTTAATTCCAAACATTATCACAATTAGGTCCTAAAAATCAATTTCTATTGAACTTACCTAATAAAATCATCTCATAAACAAATTAAAGCTTTAATTTCATTCTATTTCATCATAAACTTACAGCACTCAACCATGGTGACTTTAAATTTCATCCATGAAATCAAAACTAATGAATTTAATAGTAGGACCTAGTTGTAAAAGTCTTAGAAACACAAAAATTACAAGAAAAAGGCAAGGATTAACTCACTTGGTGCAAAAATTATAGAATACCAGCTTAGAGAACCCTCCTATGGCATTTTTAGCTGCTGGAATTGAAGAGAAATGAAGAGAAATCTAGATATTTCCTATTTAGTCCTAGTTTTATTTAGTTAATTTTGCAATATTCCAATTTTGCCCTTAATTTATCAATTTTCCTGCTGATTTCATGCCCTTGCCGTCCAGCCCAAATAAATTTTGGGTCTAATTGTCTTTTAAATCCTCTCTCATTAGACACTTAAGCTATTCCCATCCACTTTTACACCTTTTACAATTTAGTCCTTTTCATTTAATTAACTATCCAAACATTAAAATTTCCTAACGAAATTTTAATACCACATTACTAACATTTCATAAATATTTATAAAATTATTTTCGACTCGGTTTTATGAGATATAGGTCCCGATACCTTATTTTGCCCAATTTCTTCAATAATTTCTTTTTCTAACTAACCATTAAATCGGTAAAATTTTTCTATCAATATTTTCATACGATTTTCCTATCATATCAATTTTCATGCAAAAATATTGAAATAAATTTCTCTTTAAATCGGATTTGTGGTTACGAAACCACTATTCCAATAACCTTGAATTTAGGCCATTATATTGTTAGTTGCTAGCAATGGAATGATCTTCGACTACTCGACCCTTTATGTTGGAAAGTGGAAACTATCCCTACTGGAAGGTAAGGATGAAGGCTTACATTAAGTCAATTGATGAAATGGTCAGGCGCTCTGTGCTTACTAGTTAACAAACCCCCATGGTGGATTCTGAATCAAGTAGAATTCCAAAATCTGAACTGTAATGGAAAGCTAAAGAAGAATGTGTGGCCAGTGCAAATAGTAAAGCCCTGTAAGTCAAATTCTCTAGTGTTGATCTATAAGAGTTTAAAGGATCTCTAAGTGCACTATGGCGAAATAAGCTTGGGACATTCTTCAAACTACTCATGAAGGAACCAACACAGTCGAGTAGTCCAGGATGTAGATGTTGACCACCAAATTTGAGGCCTTGAGAATGTAAGACTTAGAAAACATTGGTGAATTTTATGCTAAACTCTGTGACCTATCTAATCAAGCGTTTACTTCCGATAAGGAGTATTCCAACACTAAAATTGTAAGAAAGGTTCTGAGATCACTTTCTAAAAGGTTTTCAATTAGAGTGGTTGCAATTGAAGAGGCCAAAGACATAGAATGCTTAAAGATTGATAAGTTAATTGGATCTTTACAAACATTTGAGATGAACATGGATGAAGTCAGGTGTAGCAATACCAAACGTGATTGCAATAAAGGAACTTCAAGAATAGATTACTTTGCTTACTCAAAATTTCAACAAAGCCTTTAAGAAACAGTCACGAAGGTTCAAGAAGTTTGAAGCAACTAAGAATAATCTCAAAACCAAAAACAAGGGAATTATAATAAAAAAAGAGACTGTAAAGGAAAAGAAGAAAGGAATCCAATGCCATGAGTGTCTTGACTATGGACATATTCAGTCTGAGTTTGCTAACACTTTAAAGAAGAAAAAGAAGCCTCTTTGCAAGACTAGTAGTGATGAAGACTCCAATAGCAACTCATAATCTAATAAAACCAGGTGAACAATTATGTGGCATTTGCAACTAGTGTGGTTACTACATTAGAAGTGGATACATATAAAGAATTAGATTAGGGGTCTAAGGAGGAATTCTTGAAAACATACAAGACCATGTCAGGGAAATAGAAATAGGTTTGTGATGTTAATGCTAAAATAATGTAAGAAAAGAAGTAAATAAAAGAGGAAAACTCGAAGGTGGTCAAATAGATAGAAGCCAGAGAACCCTTGCTTGTTAAAAAAAAATTGAAGAACTTTGTAAATACCCTAAAAGAGATTGTGTCTAAACAAGTTGATGCTAGAAAAGTTTAATACAAGTAGTGACAAGCTAGATGAAAGACCTACAGCTTGAAGGAGAGGCCTATGCAAATGAGGCATTGCTTTGTGAAAAAAGGTAAAATAGTCATGAAAAGCCCAACAATATTTGTAGAAGCATTAAGTCATGGAGAACATGGAGAGTGTTCCACCAAACCTTTGTTAATCAAGACTGACAAGAAGGTAACAACATGTCACAAAGTTATTTTCCATTACGATGGTACTTTGGGACATATTAGACCCTGGTGTTTCAAAATGTTGCATGATCTAAGAAGAAAATTTACGGTGCCAGTAAAAGTGCTTACTTCGCATGATACATTGCTTGTTAAGAAGTAGAAGCTTGTTTGGAAGAAGAAAAAAGCCAAAGTGTATGCTTGGAGCCCATCACTCTTTGAAGGCTTCCTTAGATGTGTGGTACTTTGATAGTGGATAGTCTAGATGTTGGAAAAAAATCCAGTTCGAAAACAATTTTCTTTCACAGTGAAAAAATAAAATTTTGAAAACCAAGTTAGTTTATGATATTTATAGTAATAAACTTTTTTCCGAAATCGCACCTATGTTTTGGGCTAGACAAATCCTAGGTGTTCTCAGCTTTCGACCAAGTGGTCTTCTCTGCTATTCTCATACACGAATTGCTTTAAGTTTGGGCCCGAACATTTTCGAATAAAACACAGAACTAGAAATTATTTTCTTTACTTTCAGTGGGAAAGTAAAACTTTCTCTCAAATAGAAACTGGTAGAATTGTTATTCTTAGAAAATATAATTTATTCTAGTAAATAAATTTCCATTACTTTCTAGAAAAATAAAAATATTCAAAACTTATAAGAGGCTTGTGCTTCTCTCTTTTCTGATGTGTGTTTTGAAGCCTACCAGTGCTATCTATTTATAATGACAGTGGGAAGAATCTTGATTGAACTAGTAGAACAAAAATAATATTAATTTAATAGAAAAAACCCTAAATCCCTAATATTTAGCAGAGAGGGGCAACAACCCTAAGTAAAAATACTAGGGTTTGTTGTCCCTTTGTTTCATCAAGAAGGAATTGGGCCTCTCCTGTACTAGGTCTAAATATATGTGCTTCTTAGACTTTTAACCCAATACTTTATAATTTAATCCAACCTAGTACATGTTTTTTCTATTTCATTAAATAAATATTATTTTACTAAATTAATTTAAATTAATTAATTTTTGTAACACCCCTAACCTGTGTCCATTGCCAGAATAGGGTTACAGAGCATTGCCAAAAACTTTTAACGTAAAACATTCGATTAAAATCAATTATAAAACACATCATATTCCATTCAAACACTTGCATAATGTCCATTTTTCAAGCCTTCGAAACCTTAGAAACACTTTAGAAATTATTCGGGACTAAATCAAAAACATTTAAAACTTCATGGAAAAAGATGGAAAAATTCACACTGCAGGGGTCACACGGCTGAGACACACGCCCGTGTCTTAGGCCGTGTGGACATTCGAAATAGGTCATTTTCAAGCCATTTCTTTCACCCAAAATCCAGCTACTTACACAACCCAAATGTATTTATATTCATGCATTCAAAGCAACTCATTTTTGCAAAAATTTCACACCAAACCCTTGTATTTTTACTATTTCAACAATTTAGCTCCTAATCAGAAAATTCATCAAAAATCACTTAATAAAATACTTTTAAATAACAACTAAATCTCAAATTCATCATTTAACATCTAAAATCACAAGGTTCATCAATGACAACATTCAAAACCTTTAACAGTTTCAAAATTGAAGATATGGGCTAGCTGGACCTAATTGCAAGGATCTTAAAAATATCAAAATTATTAAAAATGGATAACTTAAGGACTTACATGCATAATTTTAACCATGGCCGAACCTAGCTTCATTTTCATGGAGTTTTCTTCTTCCAATTTCAATGAAGAAGACACTAAAATGATTTTCTTTTATTTAATTAAAGTTTAATTATGAAATTACAATTTTGTCTGTTTAAAATTCAACCAATTTTCAAGCTTTTAATTACCCAAAACCATCCACTAAATTCTTAAATGGTCTAATTACCATTTAAGTCCCTTTTCCTTTATTCAATAAACCATTTAATCACTCAAATCAAATAGTGACTAAATTTTACATCTTTTACAATTTAGTCTTTTTTAATTAATTAACTATCGAAACGTTAAAAATTTTCAACAAAACTTTGATACCACCTTAACGATATTCTGTAAGTATTTATAAAAATATTTACGGTTTGGTTTATAGAAACGAGGTCCTGATACCTCATTTTTTAAAGCCACTTGACCTTAGGGTCTTACCACTTGAACTTAATAAATCATTATAAGACATAAATTATCAAACCAAAAACCTTTTTAAAACCATATTTGACTCGTAAATATTAAATAATAATATTTACAAACTTACTCATTGAATTTGGTGGTCCCGAAACCACTATTTCTGACACCACTGAAAGACGAGTTGTTACAACTCTCCCCCCTTACGAAAATTTCATCCTCGAAATTTCTCACTTGATACAAGCCATCAAGTTGAGTCTTTCTATCATCTTTTTAATGGTAATTCATAGATAAGTCAATCATAATTCATTTCAATTTAGAACTCATATCAGAACTTGATATTATTTATGAACTTAACTAAGCAGTTATGGTGTTCTCCTATCATAAATTTATCATTAAAAGTATAACTATCAAGAAATTCCTTACTGATCGTTTGTCGAAACTCGGATTATCAAACTCTGACAGATGCCTCTGACATGTTTTGTAACACCCCTAACCCGTATCCATCGCCGAATTAGGGTTATGAGGCATTATCGAACAAGACACAGCTTCAGAACGTTCACATTTTCACATAGGTCATATTAGCATAAATAAAGCATATGGTCGATTACAACTTAAACCTACTTTATAATCATAACACGAATTTAATTCATACCTCAAAGTCATATAAATATGCTTTAAAAATATATACATAAATTACGTGCTCATTGTTATAATGGTATTCGAATACTAAGGAAATACCAAACATTTTATTTCATAATTTTTATACATGCACTCATTAAACCAAACAAATCACATATCAATCTTTATATCTATTATCATAAGCGGCATTGATAATGGTCTTTATGAACAAGAATACTTTACACATTTATTTAAGTCACAAAACCATGTACCAATTGACATGCCAAAAATTAGCATATTTAAAAGACAAACACATAACCAAAACACCAATCAAGCTTTAAGCACAAGTCATATCCATTATTATCCATTTACTATGAACTAAAACAACCAACAATTTAACCAATAATTTACATCCATCTGACTATTATACCAACCACCATTTTCGATCACAATTGATAGATTCATAATATACCTAGTTTACTAGCATTTTATTCCACATACACGATGTATAAGATATATACACTTATCCCTATATATTACACATAAAATGACTTTAAAACTATACCAATTGTACATCTTCTCTTATTACATATTTTATGTGCATAAGACCATATTATAAATGAACCCTTTTAAGCACATTTAACAATGATAAATATACCCAATTCATATGTTACTTCTCATGCTCAGTAACGCATACACAAAACCACTCGTCTTTAAATATATATTCGAACTTCCTTAATAACTTCCTTACATAACATTTAAATTATAAACATTCTTTACCATACTAAACCGAATCAAATATCAAACCATTCATCATATTTCATGAATATAAATGCCGAATCACAACTAGCTCATAACCATCACTTATATTTTATCACCTAACTGACATAAACAATCCATAATCCAAACACATTCATCAACCACAAATATATATATGTCAAGCTTTTATTTTTTTAAAAGAACTAATCATAAGCCATATACAATTATTTCATGCCAGAACATATTTATACCAAGCATATCACAAATACCATTCATGCATGGCATGTAGCATTTTAACCAAAATAAGCTTAAACCATGATCAAACATAACCGAATTCAAGCATAGAAATCAAGCCATTTTCGCATGGCTTAAATATATACATACTTCAAAATCAAACATATTAACTAGTCTATACATGCCATAGGTTCAAGTTCAAACTTATAAAATACCACAAAAGTGATTGATAGTATGACGGATTTCTCTGACGATCCTCGAGCTCGTAACTAGCTTCCAAAATCTATAAAAAAAAAGAATATACACACACGGAGAGTAAGCTTGAGTAGCTTTGTAAGTCATAAGCAAATAGATCATTTCAATAACATTCATAATTCAATTTAATTAAACCGAATCATACTAACCATAACCACATATACAATTATCAAGCTTGCAATTTCATATATCAATACATATACTTTAGCATTATTTTCCACTTGGCCGAATACATATATATTCATAAGCATATTTAACTCTCACTTTCATAATTCACATTTCATATATTCATATAAAGTATATACTTACCTTACTACTCAATCATTTCACTTAGTACATACTTGACCTTTTAACTCGATTTCACATTCGATCTTTACTCGATATTTCCCGTTGAACCATTTGGAATTAATAAGCAAACTTGGATAGTCGAAAAGCTCGTACAACGCCAACGTCCCAGACATGGTCTTATATGTAATCTCATATCGATGACACTGTCCCAGACAAGGTCTTACACGAACTCATATACAATGCCAATGTCCCAGACATGGTCTTACACGTAAATCAAAAATTGATGCCAATGTCCCAGACGTGGTCTTACATGAAATCACATATCGAAATCCTATGTCATGACATATGTATCCTAACTATTCCTAAGGTTCGTACGGGGCTTTCGGACGTTGTAACTCGATCGATTCAAGCTAGTAAATATTGCTCCCATGCTTAATTCAATTCGGCATATACATATACACAAGTAATAATTCAATTCGGTACTATTAAAATATATACAATCGAATTTAACAACATTTATTTACTTATGAACTTACCTCGGACAAAGACGAACGAACGGAGACGACTATTCGACAACTTTAGATTTCCCCCGATCCAAATCCAATTTCCTCTTTTCTTGATCTAAATTAATAAAAATTAAACTTATTTAATCACACATATACTCAAATTCACCCAAAAACACATAAAAGAGCAATTTTCACTTAAGCCCATACATTTCACATTTTTCACAATTCAATCCCTATTTCACAAAACACAAAATATACATAATTTCACTAAACTCTAGTATAGTCGAATTTTACTAAGGTTCATATCAGCCCATTTGTTTCATTTATTTAACATTTTGACCCTCAATTTACAAAATTTACAATTTAATCCCAAATAAGCATTTTTACTAAAAATCACTTAATTAAACATTAAAATCTATTAACACACTTATTTTTCATCATCAAACACAAAAATCATCAAGCTTTCAATAATGGAAAAATAGAAAATCATCATCAAATCCGAAAATCAAGGCATGGGCTGGCTAAAACACGAAGCAAAGATCTCAAAAACGTAAAAATTATCAAAAACCAAGCTTAACACATACCTAATTTGAAGAACACAAGGGCCGAACCTTTAAAACTCTTTTCTTTCTCTTTTCTTTTGAAGTTTCGAAAACTAAGATGAACACATGGGTGTTTTAATATGTTTTATTTTATTTAATATCTTTTTAACACATAAGTTACTAAATTAACCTTTATAAACTAATTTGGAAACATTATAATCAATGTCCATGACCGTCCATGCATGTTTCCAAAGGTCAAATTATATTTTAAGGACTCCTCATTATAAAAACAATAGCAATGTAGCACTTTAATAATTAGCTAGTCACTTTTACATTTTACACGATTAAGTCCTTTTAATTAAATTGAGCACACAAACGATACAATTTTCACACAAAATTTTCACACATTAATTAACATGCTGTAGACACCACAAATAATATTAAAATATTTTTTTGACTCTAATTAGTGGTCCCAAAATCACTGTTCCGAATAGAGTTTAAACCAAGCTATTACAACTCTTCCCCCTTTAGGGATTTTCGTCCCTGAAAATCTTACCGGCAAATAGGTTTGGATAAGGTTCTCTCATAGCATCATCTGGCTCCCACGTACTTCTTCAATCCCGTGCCGATGCCATAAGACTTTTACTAAAGAGATTTTCTTATTTCTCAATTTTTTGACCTCGTGATCTAAAACTCAGATCGGTTCTTCTTCATATGTCATATCGAATCGAATCTCAATCTCAGATGGGAAAATCACATGTGATGGGTTGGATCGATATCGTCGAAGCATCGATACGTGAAACACGTTATGGATCCTTTCTGACTTAGGTGGCAACAACAGTCTATAAGCAACCGGCCTGATACGTTCGATAATCTCATACGATCCAATAAATCTTGGACTCAATTTGCCTTTACGACCAAATCGAAGTATTTTCTTCCACGGTAAGACTTTCAGAAACACTTTGTACCCGATCTGAAACTTAATATCTTTTCATTTCAAGTCTACATACAATTTCTGATGATCTGACGCTGCTTTTAGACTATCACGAATCACTTTTACTTTCTGTTCAGTCTCTTTGATCAAATAGACCCCATGTATCTTATTATCACTGAGCTTAGTCCAATACAAAGGTTTTCGACATTTGCGGCCGTACAAAGCCTCGTAAGGTGTCATTTTGATGCTCGATTAAAAGCTATTATTATACACAAATTCAATTAGTGGCAAGTATCGTTCCCATGTACCTTTGAACTCAAGAATACAACATCTTAACATATCCTCAAGTATCTGAATAATCTGCTCAGATTGACTATCCGTCTGTGGGTGGAAGGCAGTATTAAAATGTAGCTTCGTACCTAATGCATCTTGCAGTTTCTTCCAAGACCACGATGTGTACTTCGGATCTCTATCTGAAATAATAGAAATAGGTACTCCGTGCAATCTCACAATCTAAGAAATGTACAACCCAGTAAGCTTATCAAGTGAATAATCTGTGCGAATAAGAATGAAATGATCCGATTTAAACAATCTATCAACAGCAACTCAGATTGCATCTTTCTTACTAGGTGACAAAGGTAAACCTGATACAAAATCCATCGAGATTCTTTCCTATTTCCATTCGAGAATCATAATCAGCTGAAGTAACCCAGATGGTACCTGATGCTCAGCTTTAACCTATTGATAGATTAAACATTTCGAAACAAAGTCAGAGATGTCTCGTTTCATACCATACCACCAGTAAAGCTGTTTCAAATCATTATACATTTTTGTACTACTCGGATGAACAGATAACCGACTGCTATGAGCTTTATTCAAAATCATCTGAATCAACTCTGAATTTCTCAGAACACATATTCGATTTATTAACCTCAAACAACCCTCGGCATCAACTTGGAACTCTGAATCAATATTCAAATCACATTGGGCCCGCTTTGCTAACAAATCATTATCGAATTCCTGAGCTTCGCAAATCTGCTGTATAAATAACAGTCTTGCTTCTAACTCAACTACAATCGAACCATCATCAGATAGAGCTATATACTTATTCATCACACGCAAAGAAAATAAAAATTTTCGGCTTAAAGCATCAGCAACAACATTAGCCTTTCCCGGATGGTAGTCAATCACAAGCTTGTAATCTTTTAGTAATTCTAACCATCGTAGCTGTCTCAAATTTAGATTTTTCTGAGTCATCAAATATTTTAAGCTTTTGTGATCAGAATAGATGTGACATTTTTCACCGAGCAGATAGTGGCGCCGTATTTTCAATGCAAACACAGTAGCTGCCAATTTCAGGTCGTGTGTCGGTTAATTCTTTTCGTGAGGCTTTAACTGTCTCGAGGCATAAGTTATGAATTTTTCATGACTTTTTATTCCTGCATCAAAACACAGCCCAAACTATTTAAAGATGCATCACTATAAATTACAAATTTTTTACCCGATTCTGGCTGAACTAGCATTGGAGCTTTCGTCAACAAAGCTTTCAACTGATCAAAACTTTTCTGGCACTTTTCTGACCATTCAAACTTAACATCTTTCTGAAGTAGTCGTGTCATTGGGGTTGCAATCATCGAGAAACCTTTTACAAATCGTCTGTAATAACCAACAAGTCCTAGAAAACTTCAGACTTCAGAAACATTTCTTGGCAGTTTCCAATCTAGTATCGCGAAAATTTTACTCGGATTAACCCGAATACCCGATGTTGATACAACATGTCCCAAGAAACCAACTTCATACAACCAGAACTCACATTTACTAAACTTCGCATACAACTGTTTATCTCGCAAAGTCTGTAGCACAATTCTCAGGTGTTCGGTGTGTTCAGATTCATCACAGGAGTGAATTAGGATGTCATCAATAAACACAACCACAAATCGATCCAAATAGGGTCTGAAGATCTAATTCATTAAATCCATAAAAGCAACAGGTGCATTAGTAAGTCCGAAAGGCATAACCAAAAAGTCATAGTGTTCGTACCTCGTTCGGAAAGCAATTTTTGGCACATCTGAGTTTTTAACTCGCTGCTGATAGTAAACCAATCTCAAGTCTATCTTTAAAAATACTGTAGCCCCTTTCAACTGATCGAACAAGTCATCTATTCGTAACAAAGGATATTTATTCTTTACAGTCACCTTATTGAGCTGTCGGTAGCCGATGCACATTCTCATAGTTCCGTCTTTCTTTTTCACAAACAAAGTCGGTGCACCTCAGGGAGAAAAACTCGGTCGCGCGAAGCCTTTATCAGTCAATTCTTGCAACTACGCTTTCAGTTCTTTTAATTCGGTCGGTGCCATTTTGTACGGAGCTATCAAAATCGGAGTTGTCCCTGGCACTAGCTCAATTCCAAACTCTACTTCTCGGATCGGTGGCAAACCCAGTAATTCTTCAGGAAACACAACCGGATATTCGTACACTACTGGTACTGATTCAATCTTCTTTTCGGTCACTTTAGAATCAAACGCATTGGCATAGTAAGCTTCACAACCTTTTCTCACATATTTCTGAGCTAGCATCGAAGATATCAGTACCGGTAAACCATTTAGATCATTAGACTCAATCCGAATAATCTCATCATTTCGGCATCGCATATCAATACTCTTTTGTTTGCAGTTCACAATAGCATCGTGCAATGTTAACCAATCCATACCTAAAATTATATCAAACTTGTCGAATGGCAATAACATCAAATCACCTGGAAAACATGAATCTCGAATCATCAACGGACAATTCTTGCATACTTTATCAACCAAACACGCCGGCCTAAGGGATTTGATACTCTAATCACAAACTCAGTAGACTCTACAGGAAAAGTCTTATTGAATGCTAAATTTTCACATACATAAGAATGAGCCGATCCAGGATCAATCAATGCAACAACACTAGTATCATAGAGAGTGAAAGTACCGGTAATCACATTTGGAGACGAAGCTTTTTCACGAGCGCGGATAGCATAAGCTCTGGCAGGTGCGCAAGTCTTAGATCTAACAGCCGTGTCTTTAGTTCCCTTCTAGCTGCCACTCACATTACCCATGTTTCTGGGTGGTCTACCTCGAACTGACATGTTACTAGGCCTCGTATTCTGCTTCATGTCTTGCTCAACCAACTCAGGGCATTCATGAATGAAGTGATCCATCGAACCACATTTAAAACAAGTCCGATCATTCAATCTACAACTGCTGGGATGTCGTTTACCGTAATTTTTGCACTCAGGTTGGTTCGGTCGAATGTTACCAACACTAGCTACTAAGGTAGCTCTCGAACCCACAGGTGGTCTGTCTCAATCACATCTAGAATAGCCCGCAGTAGCCTTTGAACGACTAAATTCATCTCGAAATTTCTTTGGTGCCGACTAAAATGTAACTTTTTCGTTAATCTCTAGCTTCAAAGTCAGCTTTTCTTTTCTCTTTCCCGAGCTTTTCAGCTTTGCATGCTCGCTCGACTAGTACAACAAACTATTTTATTTCAAGTATCCCAACTAACAGCTTAATATCTTCATTCAACCCGTCTTCAAATCTTTTACACATTATAGCTTCAATCGAAACACATTCCCGGGAATATTTGCTGAGCCTTGCAAATTCCGTTCATATTTTGTTATGGTCATACAACCTTGTTTCAACTCAAGGAATTTTTTGTGTTTTTTATCAATGAATCTCTGACTAATGTATTTCTTACGGAATTCAGTCTGGAACAACTCCTAGGTAACCCACTCTTTTGGAACTACTGATATCAATGTATTCTACCAGTGATACGAAAAATCTCGAAGTAAGGATACAACACATTTTATACACTCGTTAGGGGTACAAGATAGCTTATCAAACACACGAATAGTATTATCGAGCCAGAATTTAGCTCACTCAACATCGTCATCAACAGTGGCTCTAAATTCTTCAGCCCATGTTTTCTGATTTTATCAACCGAGGGCTTATTTAAACTCATCAGATCAATAACTTGAGGTATTACAGGTATCTGAGGAGGATTAGGCGAGGGTGGGGGTTGTTGAATAACCGGATTAGTTATAATATATTGAGTGAACCACTCGTTCATCATCTGGAAGAAGGTTTGCTTAGCCTCTCCCTCGTGGCTACTCGTAATCGGCATAGAATCAGTCCGCCCTGCCCCTTGAGCAGGAGCTGACGCATTACTTTCCACATCATCTCCTACGACTCGATCGGGATCCATTTACTATACAAAAACACATTTTAATTGTCAGGAATCATCACACTATTGTAGTTTATAAATATGGCATGTATAGCTAGACTCATACGCGCTACATTAGTCCTAGAATCAACTAAACTGTAGCTTTGATACCAATCAAATGTAATATCCCTAACCCATATCTGTCACCGGATTAGGGTTATGAGGCGTTATGAGGCATTATCGAACAAGACACAGCTTCAGAACGTTTACATTTTCACATAGGTCATATTAGCATAAATAAAGCATATGGCCAATTAAAACTTAAACCTACTTTATAATCATAACACGAATTTAATTCATACCTCAAAGTCATATAAATATGCTTTAAAAATATATACATAAATTATGTGCTCTTTGTTGTAATGGTATTCGAATACTAAGTAAATACCAAACATTTTATTTCATAATTTTTATACATGCACTCATCAAACCAAACAATCACATATCAATCTTTATATTTATTATCATAAACGGCATTGATAATGGTCTTTATGAACAAAGATACTTTACACATTTATTTAAGTCACAAAACCATGCACCAATTCACATGCCAAAAATTACCATATTTAAAATACAAACACATAACCAAAACACCAATCTAGCTTTAAACACAAGTCATATCCATTATTATCCATTTACTATGAACTAAAACAACCAACAATTTAACCAATAATTTACATCCATTTGACTATTATACCAACCACCATTTTCGACCACAATTGATAGATTCATAATATACCTAGTTTACTAGCATTTTATTTCACATACACGATATACAAGATATATACACTTATCCCTATATATTACACATAAAATGACTTTAAAACTATACCAATTGTACATCTTCTCTTATTACATATTTTATGTGCATAAGACCATATTATAAATGAACCCTTTTAAGCACATTTAACAATGATAAATATACCCAATTCATATGTTACTTTTCATGCTCAATAATGCATACACAAAACCACTCATCTTTCAATATATATTCAAACGTCCTTAATAACTTCCTTACATAACATTTAAAGTATAAACATTCTTTACAAAACTAAACCGAATCAAATATCAAACCATTCATCATATTTCATGAATATAAATACCGAATCACAACTAGCTACTCATGCCGAATCAAAACTAGCTCATAACCATCACTTATATTTTATCACGTAATTGAATACATAAGTACATAAACAATCAATAATCCAAACACATTCATCAACCACAAATATATATGTCAAGCTTTTATTTTTAAAAGAATTAATCATAAGCCATATACAATTATTTCATGCCAGAACATATTTATACCAAGCATATCACAAATACCATTCATGCATGGCATGTAGCATTTTAACCAAAATAAGCTTAAACCATGATCAAACATAACCGAATTCAAGCATAAAAATCAAGCCATTTTCGCATGGCTTAAATATATACATACTTCAAAATCAAACATATTAACTAGCCTATACATGCCATAGGTTCAATTTCAAACTTATAAAATACCACAAAAGTGATTGATAGTGTGACAGATTTCTCTAACCATCCCCGAGCTCGTAACTATATTCCAAAATCTATAAAAACAAAGAATGTACACACACAGAGTAAGCTTAAGTAGTTTAGTAAGTCATAAGCAAATAAATCATTTCAATGACATTCATAATTCAATTTAATTAAACCGAATCAACTAACCATAACCACATATACAATTATCAAGCTTGCAACTTCATATATCAATACATATACTTTAGAATTATTTTCCACTTGGCCGAATACATATATATTCATAAGCATATTTAACTGACTTTCATAATGTACATTTCATATATTCATATAAAGTATATACTTACCTTACTACTCAATCATTTAACTTAGTACATATTTGAACTTTTAACTCGATTTCACATTCGATCTTAACTCGATATTTCCCGTTGAACCATTTGGAATTAATAAGGATACTTAGATAGTTGAAAAGCTCGTACAATGCCAACGTCCTAGACATGGTCTTACTGTAATCACATATCGATGCCACTATCCCAGATAGGGTTTTACATGAACTCATATACGATGCCAATGTCCTGGACATGGTCTTATACGTAAATCACAAATCGATGCCAACGTCCTAGACGTGGTCTTACATTGAATCACATATCTAAATCATAAGTCATGAAATATGTATCCTAACTATTCCTAAGGTTCATACGGGGCTTTCGAACGTTGTAACTTGATCGATTCAAGCTCGTAAATATTGCTCCCATGCTTAATTCAATTCGGCATATACATATACACAAGTAATAATTCAATTCGGTACTATTAAAATATATACAATCGAATTTAACGACATTTATTTACTTATGAACTTACCTCGGACGAAGATGAACGAACTGAGACGACTATTCGACAACTTTAGATTTCCCCCGATCCAAATCCGATTTCCTCTTTTCTTGATCTAAATTAATATAAATTAAACTTATTTAATCATACAAATACTCAAATTCACCCAAAAACACATAAAAGGGTAATTTTCACTTAAGCCCCTAGCATTTCACATTTTTCACAATTCAGTCCCTATTTCACAAAACACAAAATACACATAATTTCACTAAACTCTAGTATAGCCGAATTTTACTAAGGTTCATGTAAGCCCATTTCTTTCATTTATTTCATATTTTGACCCCTCAATTTAAAAAAATTATAATTTAATCCCAAATAAGCGTTTTTACTAAAAATCACTTAATTAAACATAAAAATCTATTAACACATACTTATTTTTCATCATCAAACACAAAAATCATCAAGCTTCAACAATAGAAAAACACAAAATCATCATCAAATCCAAAAATGAAGGCATGGGCTAGCTAAAACACGAAGCAATGATATTAAAAACGTGAAAATTACCCAAAACCAAGCTTAACACATACCTAATTTGAAGAACACAAGGGCCAAACCTTTAAAACTCTTTTCTTTCTCTTTTCTTTCGAAGTTTCGGCAACTAAGATGAACACATGCGTGTTTCAATATGTTTTATTTTATTTAATTTCTTTTTAACATACAATTTACTAAATTAACCTTTATAAACTAATTTAGAAACATTATAATAAATTTCCACAACCGGCCATGCATGTTTCTAAAGGTCAAATTATATTTTAAGGACTCCTCATTATAAAAGCAATAGCAATGTAGCATTTTAACAATTAGCTAGTCACTTTTACATTTTACGCGATTAATTCCTTTTAATTAAATCGAGCACACAAATGATAAAATTTTCACACGAAATTTTTACACATATTAATTAACATGCTGTAAACACCACAAATAATATTAAAATATTTTTCTAACTCGGATTGGTGGTCGCGAAACCATTGTTCCGAATAGGGTCTAAACTAGGTTGTTACATGTTTGCATTTGTAACTTTCAACTGATATTTATTCCCCTTACATAGAAAACGTCACGCAACATCATTTTACACAAGTGCGATAGCTTCAACAATCGAGACGACTTTAACCTATAATAACATTTTCTTATTAGAATTGATCTGATAGATATATTTCTGTATCATGTCTTTTAAAATATGAATTCTTCATTCAGACTGTTTGTCTATTTACCCGTGAATTCTCAAACTTTATTTTCGGACCTAAATATAAACTTAAGTACATATAACTCAATTAAATTTTCAAATGAATAATGCACTCTGATTAAAACAACTGAGTCGACTTTATCTATCAAATAATAACATATCAAAATAATCATTTCTTCTTATTGTCAAGACAACTCAGACATACAATCTATCATAATTCACTCAAAATACCAATCAAAGATTTCTATAGACTGCATTAACTCAAACGAAACATAACATCTCGTTTTAACTCATTAACATATATCGAGATTATTAGAGCAATGATGTAACAGCCCAATTTTTAGTAATATCGAAAATAGTGGTTTGAGGCCACCAAATCTGGCAAGTAAGTTTGTAAATATATTATTTAATATTTATGAGTCAAATATAGTTTTAGAAAGGTTTTTGAATTAGTAATTTGTGTTTTATAAAGATTTATTCAGTTAAGTGGTTTTAAAAAATGAGGTATCGAGACCTTGATTCTATAGATCGACCCGTAAATATTTTTATAAATATTTACGGAGTGTCATTAAGGTTGTATTAAAGATTCGTTAGAAAATTTTAACATTTTGATAGTTAATTAATTAAAAAAGACTAAATTGAAAAAGGTGAAAAACTTGATAATTATAAGAAACAAGTGAATAAATGGCTTAATTAGTGAACAAGGGAGGACTTAAAAGGGTAGATAATCCTAAATGAGAGGATAAGGCAGCACATGAATAAAAAAATGATAAAATAACAAGAAACAATGGCAAAATGGTAATTATATTGAAATCAAATAAGACAAATTGAAATTTAAAAAGAATTCTAGGCTTTTCTTCTCCAAATTTCGGTTGAAAAACAGAGAAGAGGGAGAGGTCAAGTTGGTTTTCATATTTTTGGTTGTAGATCGAGATCGGGTGGAAGATCGAGGGAAATAGAAAATTACCAAAATACCCCTGAATCTTGGTATTTCTGTAATTTAGCCAAGTAAGTTCATTCGGTTAAAATTTAATGTTTATTTATTATATTGGTAGATTTTAATATGTATTTATTCATATTTAATGTTGAAAATAAAATTATTATTGAATTATGAAGTTGAATTAAATGTTCAAAACGAGTGGAATGCGAGATTGAGTACATTTGTTCTGTGGTAAAGGTCGAATTGACGGATAAGACCATAGCTGGGCTATGGCATTAATGTAAAAGATGAATTGACGGATAAGACCATAGCAGGGCTATGGCAAACCGATGATAAGGCCATAACTGGGTTATGGCACTTTGAACATAAGACCATGGTTGGACCATGATAGTATTTATATGTAAGACCATAGCTGGGCTATGGAATTTTGATGATAAGACCATAACTGGGTTATGGCACTACGACTGTAAGACCATGGCTGGGCCATGGCAATGCATGTGTAAGACCATAGTCGGACTATGGCACAAAGAAAATGATGCACTCATATCTGTAAGTCGTTCTTCGGTTCAGTAAGATTTGGTAAAAGAATTATGTTATTAAATTGAAATATTTATTGAATATTATTGATATTGATCTGAAATAAGTGTACCCATCGATATTTAAATGATTCAATGGGCAAAGTTTTGATATGAAATGACATGAGATTGAAATGACCTATTACTGGTATACACCTGAAATACATGGAAATGATATTTACTTGATATATTGAAACATGACATGGAAAATACATGTCTATGAAACTTGCTTGATAATTATGAATATTCATGATTATAAACTATTACTGGAATAAATATACACAAAATTCATGAAAATGATGGTACATGAAATATTGATATATGTTTATGAAGAAACGGCAAGAGAATGATATGTATCATAACATGTAAATATGTGATTATCTTTGATATGTTGATACAAGGAAATTATGTATGTTGTGACGAATAATAAACTCAAGTGTGACATGTTTAGAAAATAAGTTTATCGATGTGGAATTTATACGCAATATGTGCAAGCATGCTAACCAGTGTTGTCGCTTAATGTTTAGGCAATTGTCAAGCTATTAGTTGAATGGTAATATAATTATTTATACGATGCATTGAAATGATAAGTATTAAGTGAAAATATGCTAATGCTCATGAAAGTGTAAGGTTTAAATTATACAATTTCTTATGAAATGACTTATCAAGTGATCAATTCGAGAAAGGCATTGGTTAAATGCAATAGCTTGTGACCATGGTTGAATGATATGATTATGACTTGTGTGTCAAGCATATGGAATAAGTGTGAAAGTAAAGAAATGCAAATGAAAATAAAGAAATTTGGAAGAGTTAAAGTTATATAAAATCCTACTAAGCTAGGGATAATATGTATAAGTGATACTGTGAATTTATGCACCTTGTGAATTAATGAATATAGCTTCATGAGTATTGCAGTATCATTATTGGATTGTTTTTTTATATGTATTAATTTTATATTTGAAATGAATTGATATGATTAAAGTTTATGCAAGCTTACTAAGCATTCGTTTCTTATGTAATTGTTTTCTTTTAATTTTCAGATTATCGAAAGCTCGATGGGGTTCGAAATTTTGTCGGAGTTATATCACACTATCCATTGGTACTTTCAGATGTCTTAATTTTGGTAATAATGGCATGTATAGGTATTCTGGTTAATATTGACCTATATGAGTTTTGTTAATATTAGCCACTTATTTGGTTTGTGTTTTGGCACATTTTGGTTTGTGCATATTTACCTTATATGGTTAACGTGTGGGTTGGTTTATGTTTGTATAGTGAAAGGTAAAGTGTTAGCTAAATGTTCATTTATATACATGTATTTTGGTATGTTTTGGTAGGTAAGTAACTTGGTTTGAAATAATCCAAATTAGCTTGGTAAACCTTTTGGTAAATTATACAGATAAGTTAGTTATACATATAAATATATTGAATACATCAACACACATGTTATAATCTGTCACCTGAGGTGCTTGAAGGAATAATGGTTGTATGTAAAGATATTATATATATATTTAAGGCTTGATTTTTACTTGTTTTGGATGCTATAATATGGTTTGTTTACACGTATGATGATAGTTGTAGATACATGCCTTGTTGGTTGAGAAAAATGGCTTATAAAATAGCCTATTTTCGTCCATAAGGGCGTGTGTCTTAGCCGTGTGTGACACAAAACCGTGTGTCCCTGTATCTTTTAAACAAATGCAAGTCAGTGAGTTACACGGCCTTAGACACGGGCATGTCTCTTGACCGTGTGAGTTACACCGCCTAATTACACGGCCATGTAACCCCTATAATGTTGAAAATATTAAATGTTTCCAAAAATTATTCTAAGTTTTTGATTTAGTCCCGATTTGTTTCTAATGTGTATTTTGGGCCTCGAGGGCTCATATAAGGGACAATATGTATGATTTTAATTGGTTTTTGACATTAATGATATCTGATATGAAATGTTTGCATTTTCTGTTTGTTTGATTTGTAAATTCTAGTAATGCTCCATAACCTTGTTCTGGTGACAGATTCGGGTTAGGGGGTGCTACAAATGAAAACCAATATACAAGTTTAAACTCAATCTCCCACTGTCTACACTTTTGTCGATGCCTACCTCTTGACAAAAGCTTGAAAGGGTATATAATAAAGCTATTTCAATTATTAACAGTGAAGCTTTGAACAATACCAGAGCCATAACCATTAGATAAATTAAAACCATAGTGCTATAATAAGACTAACGTTTCAACTGTATAGATAGAATTATACCTCAACATCAATAGTGCACTCACAAATAAAAGAGGAAAACTGAAGATTAGATAATGATAAAGACTTAGCTGCCACACAACCTCTATAATCTGATATCTATATCATCGAGCTCCCATGATTGAACCAGGATTTATAACTGTAATAAATGTAGTTACCTCCGGCTAATGAATATCTTTTACAGATGAACCATGTTTGATAGATAAAATCAGACCATAAGAGTGCTAAGAAAACTAAGATAATAAAATTCAAGATTTGAAGCTCTACTGAATTTCCGAGAATACAGCCCATATGATAAAGAGATCGATGATTCCTAAGAGAAAATCTAGAAGAGGAATACCACTCATACGCACTACAATCAGTTGTGACAAAGACAACATAATTTGCATATATATATATAAAGTAGAGCAACAACTAGTAGAAACAGAATAATAGCATCATATAACATAATGGAGTAGAATGCCAAAGAAAGATAGAGTAATGTCGATCATAAATTAACCAGTTTAACATTATGGTTAGCTAGCATTCTCATATGATAAGAATCACATCTGAAGTTGAACAATTGCATATATTTCTGAAGATAAAAGAACATATAGAATACCCCAAAGAGACCATCATAAGATATTCGTCTATAACCGTTGCATTCAAATATCTTGCAATTCAAACATTATTCCACTTACTACTACAGTCATCAATAATCCCACATTATCCCGTTCCACTAAAGAAATTAATTCAGAGTAAATTCTTATTAATCCGTTCTTTAGATACCATACCCGAATAAGTCAATTATTCGTGAATAATTTCTTCTTTAATGGCGTAGTTGCGTATCCCGAATGATCTTCGAAAAAATCTAATATCTCTTCTAGAACTTTCTTTACTTGCTATCCTATTCTCGGCTTTGACCGTATTATTATTCATTTAACCACTGAACTCTTCGATTTCATACTTGTGGGCTTAATCAACATAAATCTTGTAAATTCCATTGTATAAGACTGTACAGGTGAGGGGGTGAAGATCGTAAAGCCTCTAAATTTGACTCTCACATAAATACACATAACATAAGATTCATCATTAGTATACATTATAAAATATTTATTCATACCTTTATGAGTCTCGACTCATCATAAGTAACTTTTTAATCAGATACTTGAGTATCGCTTTCAGCATAATCAGAATTAGCTCAGTTAGAAAGCATCTTTGTCTAAAAATGAAACAAATCTCATTAGAGTCGGGAGATATCACACTATCACAGGTTATATAATGGCACGTATTTCTAGACTTCACACATGCTACGTTTAGTCCGAGAACCGACTAAAACATAACTTTGATACCATTAAATGTAACACCCCTAACCCACGTCCATTACCAGAATAGGATTATCGAGCATTACCAGAAACTTTTAACTTAAAACATTCGATTAAAATCAATTATAAACCACATCATATTCCATTCAAACACATGCATAACATCTCTTTTTCAAGCCCTTGAAGCCTTAGAAACACTTTAGAAATGGGGTTTTTTACCCAACTGGGTTAAAAAAAATTTTAAAACACCAAAATAGGGTGTCAGATACATTATTTACGAGAATGAGTTGTTTTTTTGGGTCGAGCCTACCTGACAGGCGCGACCCATTTTTTTAATAATATATATTTTTTAAATATTATTATTTTATTATATTTTAATAATTTTTAAAATTTTAAAATCCAATCGGGTCAAAATCGGGTCGAGCCAGACCCAGAGGCGCGACCATTCGCGCCTGCTGTAGGGGCGCGACTGCCCTGCAGCCTGCCACGAGTCCCTGCCCCCCCATGCCACCTATAGGGACCTGGAAAGAGAGAAAAAAATTAAATTTTGAAATGGGGGACCATATAAGCACCGGTCCCCCAATTTTGTAAAGGCAGCAGCAAAGAGAGAAAAAGAAGAAGAAGAAGGAGAAAGAGGGTTTTTTTACTAAAATAAATTAAAAAAAATTATTTGTTAAAATAGGTTGTCAGCCCGTTTATATACGAAAGTGGGGTGTTTTTTTCATTCGCGCCTATCTGACAGGCACGAATTTTTTTTGTTTTTTTAAATAAAATATTATTTATTTTATTTTCGGGTTAGTATGACCCGTGTATAAAAATATAGGTTGCACCTACCAGAGAGGCGCGACTAATCGAGCCTTTCTCAGAGGCGCAAATGGTTGTGCCTATCTCAGAGGCGCAAATGATTGTGCCTATCTCAGAGGCGCAAATGGTGGGGCCCACACGTGCTTGCCTTTTCCCCTATGTATACACCCTCGAAAATCAAATGAACACATACACAAAATTTAGCATAGCAAGTTGAACGGAAATAAGAAGATAGGGAGAAAAAAAAAAGAAAGGAGAAGAACAATGAGGAGGATAAGGTATTTTAGTATATTTTTTTGTAAATAGAATGTAAAGTTTTGTTAGTAATTTTATTATTTGAAAGCTATTTTGTTAGGTTATTAATTTTGTTAGCTTATGAATAAAAATTTTTACATTAAAAATTTTATGTATTTTTTTGCTATTCGAAACTGTTTTGAAAATTTTAAAATTTTTTTAACAGATCTAGTATTGAAGATGGAGAATCAGTTTTTTATATGTGTTTTTTTCGATGGAGAAATTTTGACAACAACCGTGGGATGTATATTTGAATGTCGCAAACAAGTAGCAATAAGATTTAATAAAAATATCTCGTTTGATGATATGAAGGAAAAAATTAGTGAAAAAATTTATAGACGTTGTGGGAGAAGGATGTCGAAACTTTTCTACAAGTTTCCAGTTTTGACGGATCCCATAAAATTCACTGAAATGGAACTCGTAGACGATGAAGACGTGGAGACAATGGCCGCTCTTTATTGTGGGACTCGAAGCAACCAAAATGCACCGATTCAGTTATTTGCAGAGTTAGCTGGTATAGAGGCAACTGAAGATCCCACTTCATTAGGTGAAGAAGATGGATCTCAAGAGCCATGTACGGTGGTTCCGATATCGTACGTTGATAGTCAATCAACTATACACGGGATCGACATTGATCTTAATGCTGCACCCGGGACTAATGTGGTTGGTGATGATGTATACCAGAGTAGTGATCCTTCTAATCACGAAGTTGATAGTGAGAGTGATCCCGACATAGACGAGGTCCCGGATGATATTGACGATGAATGCGTGAATGATAATGGAAACGTTAACGCGTCTTCAGTCGGGAACTAGATTCGTCGTACTGTGATACACAATAATCCTAGGGTACACATGTCTCGGATAGACCCCGATGCGGCACACGCAGCTGAGTTTCCGGAATACCCTGAAATACTACCTACTCATCGGATGGCTGTATATTCTGATCCTGAGGAGTTGTTCGTGGGCCAGAGATTCGAAAGTAAGGAAGAATGTGTTTTTGCCATTAAGCGGTATAGCATGAATATATCAGTAGACTATAAAGTTGTAACGTCTAAACCGACATTATATATTGGAAAGTGTTGGAGGTCTGCGAAAGGCTGCAATTGGCGGATACGAGCTGCATTTATCCAGAAGTCGTAGATGTGGGAGATACGAAAATTTGTTGGGCCTCACACATGCACTTCAACATGTATGACAGAAGATCATCGAAAACTTGATTCCAAAACTATCTGTACGTGCATCATGCCAATGGTGAAAGACATGCCTACAATTAAAGTTTCGGTACTATTGCCGAAATGCAAACACGATTCCAGTATCGAGTATCATACCGAAAGGCATAGATAGCTAAACAAATGGCAATGGAACAATTATACAGAGATTTCGATGCATCGTACAATGAGTTACAAGGATGGATAGCCGCTAAGAAGGAGTACGTGTCGGGGACTGTCATTGAGTTGCAGACACGATGTTATTACGGGCCAGATGACCAACTACAATTGGGAAAACAAATTTTTCATCGAATGTTCTGAACGTTTGATCCATGTGTGCGCACATTTCCCCACTGCAAGCCATTTGTGCAAGTAGATGGGACCTGGCTATATGGAAAATATACACAAATCCTACTTCTTGCAGTTGCTCAAGACGGCAACAGGAACGTGCTCCCTATAGCATTTTCCATCGTCGATAAAGAGAACATGGAATCGTGGGAATTCTTCCTTACCAACCTACGGAGGTATGTTATTAGCAACGATAATATTTGCATCATCTCTGATAGAGGGAAAGGATTAATTGCCGCCATTAGGCGTTCCAGTGTGCCATGGAGATCCGTTTACTGCATCCGGCACATCGCGGCTAATTTTCAGCGAGATTATAAGAATAAAGACTGGAAGAGACAAGTTGTGAGAATGGGTAAAGGATTACCTTATCTTTTCAATATAAGTTTTAATGTTTTAGGGCAGTGATGTAACTTATCTTTTCTTAATACATATGCAGCGCATGAGTTAGATCCACACATTTTTCGCCAAAGAATGATTCGACTTGAGAGCGACATGGAGGGTCAAACAAACACATCTTTCCGACAGTGGTTGGGTACTATAGAACCGTGACAATGGGCTCAAAGTTTTGACGAGGGCTTTTGTTATGGTCAAATGACCACAAACTTGGTGGAGGGGATCAACGCTGTGTTGTTAAAAACACGACATCTTCCAATTTCATTTGTCTTCTCAGCTACATTCTACAGGTTGGCTACCTTGATGCCAAGAATGGGTCAACAACAAGCTAACCAAATGGAGGCGGGACACGTGTTTGTAGAAGATGTCAAGGATGCAATTGCTACAAACCGTCGGATGGCGAGGTTAATGACTGTAGAAATATATTCACGACGTAATAAAACGTTTCGAGTTACTGAGACTATCTGTCGTCGACCCGGTATACCACCTAGATCCTACGGAGTTAATCTTCGAAACAAACGATGCGATTGCAGGAGGTTTCAAACACTTCATTATCCATGCGCACATGTTGTAGCAGCTTGTGCTAAAGTCTCACTCAATGTAGAACAATTTATCGATGAAGTGTACACCCTCGAACGCACGTTGCGTGTATGGGAGAACGAGTTCCCAGTGCTTCCTGACCTATCTACTTGGGAGGTACCTCCGATAACCTTCGAGCTTATTCCAGATAAAGGGTTACGTAAGAACCCGAAAGGTCGTCCGCAATCATCCAGAATCCATAATGAAATGGAAATTAGGGAGAAATCCGACGGAAAGTTGTGTAGCGTATGCAGATTAGCCGGTCATAATCAAAGTAAATGCCCGCTCCGGAACTACCATGTTGGACAATCGTCGCAATCGGGTAGAAATTGATATGTAGTTCATTATATGTTAAAAGGATTGAATCACAAATTTGTCAACAATTTGTTGCAGTTAATCTAATTTGACTTACATAGTTAGTATAAAAGTTTATTTATTTAAATAATAAATAAAAAACCATAAAATTGATAAATAAATAAAATGAAAAAAAAAGTCATTACATAAATACAAAGTTAACTATTTAAATTGCAAAAAAAAAATTGTTAATTAAAATGCCAAAAAATTCATTACATAAATAAATATGAAGTTATTTATATTACAAAACCCCCTAAAATTGATGATTTGATGGTGTCGTTCTAGGGGTATATTTTTGTGGAGCTCGACGTTTACGTTGCAGGCGATTACGGCGATCAACATTCTCTTCATCCGTATGTGGGGGTGTGTGAAATATAGAAGAAAAATCATATGTCTCAAACGCCATCGATGAACTTGAGCCGAGAGGAGTGGAGTACGGCGATTGATACGGGTCGGGAGGAGTGGAGTAACTCGTATTTTTTTTCAATAAAAATTTATTAAATTAATAATACTAAAAAATTATTAGACTTAATTTTAAAAATATTAAAAAATCTAAGCATAAAAAATAATAAATTATCAAAATTATTAAAATAATAATATTAAAAATTATTAAACTTAATTTCAAAATTATTAAAAAATTTAAGCATAAAAAATAATAAATTAATAACATTATTAAAATAATAATATTAAAAAATTATGAAACTTAATTTCAAAATTATTAAAAAATTTAAGTATAAAAAATAATAAATTAATAACATTATTAAAATAATAATATTAAATAATTATTAAGCTTAATATTTTTTTTCTTTTCTCTCTTTGCAGGTGGCATTGAAGGGTGCAGGGCCGGGCGGTGGGGGGCAGGGACACGTGGCAGGCTGCAGGGCAGTCGCGCCCCTGCAGTAGGCCCGAATGGTCGCGCCTTTGAGTCTGGCTTGACTCGGTTTTGACCCGATTGGATTTTAAAAATTTAAAAATTATTAAAATATAATAAAATAATAATATTTAAAATATATATATTATTAAAAAAATGGGTCGCACCTGTCAGGTAGGCTCGACCCAAAAAAACAACCCATTTTCGTAAATAATATATCTGACACCCTATTTTGGTGTTTTAAAATTTTTTTTAACCCAGTTGGGTAAAAAACCCTTAGAAATGATTCGGGACTAAATAAAAAACATTTAAATTTTCATGGAAAAAGATGAAAAAATTCACACTGCAGGGGTCACACAGCCGTGTGGTCAGGCCGTGTGTACATTCAAAATAGGTCATTTTCAAGCCATTTCTTTCACCCAAAATCCAGCCACTTACACAACCCAAATTTACCTATATTCATGCATTCAAAACAGCCCATTTTTTGCAATAATTTCACAACAAATCCTCGTATTTTTACTATTTTAACAATTTAGTCCCTAATATGAAAATTTATCAAAAATCACTTAATAAAATACTTTTAAATAACAACTAATATCTCAAATTCATCATTTAACATCTAAAATCACAAGGTTCATTAATGGAAACATTCAAAATCTTTAACAGTTTCAAAATCGAAGATATGGGCTAGCTGGACCTAATTGCAACGGTATAAAAAACGGATAGCTTAGGGAGTTACATGCATAATTTTAACCATGGCCAAACCTAGCTTAATTTCCATGGAGTTTTCTTCTTCCAATTTTAGTGAAGAAGACACTAAAATGATTATAAGAGTTTTTCTTTTATTTAATTAAATTTTAATTATAAAATTACAATTTTGTTCATTTAAAATTCAACCAATTTTCAAGCTTTTAATTGCCCAAAACCATCCACTAAATTATTAAATTGTATAATTACCATTAAAGTCCCTTTTATTTTATTAAATAAACCATTTAATCACTCAAATTAAATAATGACTAAATTTTACATCTTTTACAATTTACCCCTTTTTAATTAATTAACTATCGAAACATTAAAATTTTTCAATGAAACTTTGATACCACCTTAATGACACTCCGCAAGTATTTATAAAAATATTTATGATTTGGTTTATAGAAACGAGGTCCCGATACCTCATTTTCTAAAGCCACTTGACCTTAGAGTCTTACCACTTGAACTTAATAAATCGTTATAAAACATAAATTACCAAATTAAAAACCTTTTTAAAACCATATTTGACTCGTAAATATTAAATAATAACATTTACGAACTTACTCATCAAATTTGGTGGTCCCGAAACCACTATTTTCGACACCACTGAAAGACAGGCTATTACAATTTTCCAATTAAATAAATTTCTCAACCCAATTCTAATTCTATTAAATCACCCAAAACCATCCACTAAATTCTTAAATTGTATAATTACCATTAAAGTCCCTTTTATTTTATTAAATAAACCATTTAATCACTCAAATTAAATAATGACTAAATTTTACATCTTTTACAATTTACCCCTTTTTAATTAATTAACTATCGAAACATTAAAATTTTTCAATGAAACTTTGATACCACCTTAATGACACTCCGCAAGTATTTATAAAAATATTTATGATTTGGTTTATAGAAACGAGGTCCCGATACCTCATTTTCTAAAGCCACTTGACCTTAGAGTCTTACCACTTGAACTTAACAAATCGTTATAAAACATAAATTACCAAATTAAAAACCTTTTTAAAACCATATTTGACTCGTAAATATTAAATAATAACATTTACGAACTTACTCGTCAAATTTGGTGGTCCCGAAACCACTATTTTCGACACCACTGAAAGACAGGCTATTACAATTTTCCAATTAAATAAATTTCTCAACCCAATTCTAATTCTATTAAAATCACCCAAAACCATCCACTAAATTCTTAAATTGTATAATTACCATTAAAGTCCCTTTTATTTTATTAAATAAACCATTTAATCACTCAAATTAAATAATGACTAAATTTTACATCTTTTACAATTTACCCCTTTTTAATTAATTAACTATCGAAACATTAAAATTTTTCAATGAAACTTTGATACCACCTTAATGACACTCCGCAAGTATTTATAAAAATATTTATGATTTGTTTTATAGAAACGAGGTCCCGATACCTCATTTTCTAAAGCCACTTGACCTTAGAGTCTTACCACTTGAACTTAATAAATCGTTATAAAACATAAATTACCAAATTAAAAACCTTTTTAAAACCATATTTGACTTGTAAATATTAAATAATAACATTTACGAACTTACTCGTCAGATTTGGTGGTCCCGAAACCACTATTTTCGACACTACTGAAAGACAGGCTATTACAATTTTCCAATTAAATAAATTTCTCAACCCAATTCTAATTCTATTAAAATCACCCAAAACCATCCACTAAATTCTTAAATTGTATAATTACCATTAAAGTCCCTTTTATTTTATTAAATAAACCATTTAATCACTCAAATTAAATAATGACTAAATTTTACATCTTTTACAATTTACCCCTTTTTAATTAATTAACTATCGAAACATTAAAATTTTTCAATTAATTAATTAATAATTCAAAAAAAACATAAATTAATTCTTAAGTCATTTCCATACTTAGCGAGAAACCACAATCATTTCTGAATGTAACATATCTCTCTAACTTTATCATTTTTATCCATTTTTGTTCATTTAATTCAACATGCAATTCATTTCTAGTTTCAATAAGCTAGAGCAAGGACCGATTGGACATATGTCATTAGGGCTCATTTGATTAAGGTTCGCACAACTATCTCTTACAATAGTGTCAAGTATTGGATAGGTACATACCAAGTTCCACAACCGATTTGGAAACACACCCAACGTACTTTGGCGATCTATTGGTCCTTGGGAAAAGAGTGTTCTATCGAATCTTTTAGACCTTTGAGCAATGCAGAGAGGCTTTCCGACACTGCAAGCCATTGGTCCAAATTGACAAAACCTGGAAGTACGGAAGGTATCAACATAGTTTGTTGTTTGATATTGCTCAGGACAATAATCGGAGGATTCTACCGATAGCATTTATGATAACTCTTAGAGAAATGGAAGATGACTGAGATTTCTTCCTAAGTCGATTGCGCCGCCACAATTGCCCGCAGCTTGACATATGTGTCATGTCAGACAGGGGACCAGGAATATTGTTCGGGACTGAGTGTCATGGCAGCCTCTGGGATTGCACCCATCATCGATACTGCTTACGACATGTGGGATCGAACTACCACCAAAAATATCCTTTGGAAACTGAGTGAGACCTAGTCATTAACATGGGTTTGTAGTTCCAACTATTTAATATATACATTATAATGCTTCCACAATTCAAGTGTTTGTTCCTTGCATTAGAGGATAGACGTTTCTCGACAGCTTACGAGCTCGTCCAACATCAATTCCATGAAATGCTGAACAACCTGAGCACCATCAATGCCTATGGTGCGGTGTACTTAGCGAATATACCATTCTAACAGTGGATGCAATCATACAATAGGGGCCTACGGTACGGGCAAATGATGTCAAACTTAGCTGAGTGCATCAATTCTATACTGAAGGGGACGTGTCAGGAAACATACTTCTACTTGGCCTCACTATTTTCAAAGAGGGCGACAATTTATGCTAGACAGATAGCGAGCGATGGTACATGGTGCGATGACGTAATAAAGGAGATCCGACGGAACACAATGAGGGCGAACACTATGTATGTAGTGTGCCACTCTCATGTCATGGAGCACGTTAGGCCCAAGCAAGACATGTTGACGGTATCCTATCGTGTAAACCTAACAGTAGGGACTTGCAATTATGGGATATTCCAAGCACTTTGGTTCCCATGCGCAAATGTGATTGCCACATGTGGGAACATACGAATTGAGTACGCATCTTACATCAATGACGTCTACCGACTAGAACGAATTCACAGTATGTAGAGTCTTGAATTCCAACATATGAAACAACAGGTAGATAAACATAAGAGCAAGAAAGAGTTTAAGGAAGGGGATCTAGTCTACTTGAGGTTGGAACCTTATAGGAAACATTCTATCAAAAGGTTGTTGAACCAGAAGTTGTCTCCTAGATACTTTAGACCATTTCCGATAGCAGCTAGAGTAGGGAAAGTTGCTTATAGATTACAGTTGCCTCTTGGATCCCAAGTACACTTTGCATTTCATGTTTCTCATCTTAAGAAACATGTAGGGTCAATCCCAGTTCAAGCAACTTTACCTGTGATTGATGTTATAGGTGCTTGGGCCAAAGAGCCAGTTCCTGTGTTGGATCGAAGGATAGTTAAGAAAGGGAATAGTCTAGTTATTGAAATTTTGGTGGAATGGGCTAATTCATTCCCTAAAGATGCCACATGGGAGTCTTTGTAATAGATCAAGAGCCAATTTTCTCAATTTGATAATTAAGGACAAAGATTATTTTTAAGGGAAGAGTAGTTGTTATGGAATAAAAAACAGAAGTATCAAAACGACACATTTCGGATAAACAAAATGGGGAGTTTCAGTTTCAATCAAAACGAGGAGTTTCAGTTTAAATAAAATGATGCGTTTAGCATAGTCTTGTAACTACCTTTCTGTTATTGAGTTGTTACTGTTGTTTATTTTGTTTCCTTTTATTGTTTTGGCTATAAGTGAGAGGGTAATCAGTAGAATACACAAGATTTTTCTTTTCTCTGATTTTTCTTCTTCTCGTCTACATTTTTGAGTTTCCGGTTAGTCCTTATAAGTGTGTTAGGACTTTAAAAAGTTGTAGTAATTTCTCAAGTGATTCCATTATTGTGCACTGGATGAATTTGCCAGTGCTTCAACCATCGTTTTGTAACTTCATCTCTGGAGACCAAATGGTCCGTTTCCACCTTAGTTGCATGTAGGTGTATTTGAAAATCAAAAGACTTTACAAAGCCATGGGTCTCGTCTCATGTTTTGTCTTTTAAGGTAAGTTGGATTAAATACTAATGTATAAGGGAATAATCTGTTTTGTTCTATTGTTGATTATGCAATCAAGCCCATATGAGAACACTTATGGATGGGTTTTTTCAATTGTCAGGTTCTGAACCTGGCTCCTTGAATGGAGCAAGGAATACAAACTCACTCGCAAGGGAAGTACACAGTTTCTGTATTATGTGATAGGTCTGTCTTATAGGACAAGTTGAAGATTTTTTTTATGATTTGACCAAATGGAGAAGAAAATACAGTTGGATCTTTAGAGCTCATAAAAGTGTAGTGGTTTAAAAATAATTTTCTTAAAGAATATTTTACTTTATCATTGTTTGTATGAAAATTTTCGTTTTAATTAATTATATTGTTGGTTATACATCAAATTTTCTTTATGAAATCCGAACAAATTATTACTACTAATTAAACACTTATTTTATATAATGAGATAAATAAAATATCAAATAGATACATTTGAAAGTGTTATCCCAAATTTAAATTTTGATTTATCAATAAATAAATTTAGATTTCAATTTTTATATGCATTTAACTCCTTTTATTTATTTATATATATATATAATTAACATGCTTTTATTTTCTTCTTTAAAAAAGATCTCGAGTTTATATATTTAAAAAATTAGAAGCTTTACGGATCTAACGATTAAGTAAAAAAATAGGAAAGTAGTTTAAATTTTAACTATTCTTTTCGTTAGCAAAGCCATTGCGATAAGTAATATGGTATAGTAAAATAATAATAATTAATTAATTATATAAATAAATATGACGTTTGTCACACCTTCAATCCGCTTGTGAAATTTAAAAAATTTTATTAACGATGTATCAAATAATTATCCTAATTTAATAAAAAAATTCAACAGACATCCAAGTTTTGAATTTTTTTTTCTAAATACATATAATTACCAATACACAATATGATGGAATCTCTAATTTGATTTTCTATAGCTTTGGGGGTTCAACCACTTAGATTGCATTCTTTTAAGCCATTAGAGATGTTTCAGAATGTGAAAAGATAATTAAAAAAAGTGTGCATAAATTGTAATTTATTAAAATTTAGTAAATGGAACATTGAGCGAGTGCTCTCACCAAATAACCCATTCTTCCTTTTAAAGGGCTTGACTATAGTGGGACCATCTTTGTTGTTTACACTGATTCAATAATTGCATTGTTGAATCCCCCTACAATGGATTCAATAATTGTCTTGGCTGTTGTAGAGTAGGGTTTGCTGATCATAATTGGTGATTAGTATGTGAAAGAGAAGATAAGATGTGGCAAGTGGAGAGGGAGAGAAGATTTGGTTAACTTCTAGAAGGGCAATTCTCCAAAGCAAAAAGGGCTACTATTACTATTTAGATAGGCAAATATAATGGAAAATGACACATCATAATATTTCACTGTGTAGATAAATCCCATTAAAAGGAGAAAAAGTAAAAGTGGTAATGATAATATTTGAGAGTCATATTCCCACCCTAAATTAGCTCATCTATTTTTAATTTATACTATATTATGATAATATGAATTCATAGACTTGTTATATATATAATTATAATAAAAACAATCTAATCCAAATTTGATCCGATTAATCTTCTTATATAATAAAATTTTAAAAAAGTTTTATAGAATGGACTACTCCAAACACCTCTTTACTTCTTCACCAGAACACCAATCACTTCAACAAGATTCAAACCTTTTAAAGTATCTATATCAACAAAAGAAACAGAATAAAGATAATAAAACAATTTGCATTAAGGAGTTAAACAATTAACTAAGAAAAAAATTTGCTATTATCAAAACAAACAATAAATAAACTCAATGGATAGATTATTTCAACTATTTGAGAGAAAAGTGTGCTACTTTTGGGGAGCAAACATGGCTCACCTCCTAATTTTCACTAACTATTACTATACAAGAAAAATTCTTTTACTCTTACCCCATTTTTTCTCCTCTATCAGTGGAGGAGAAAAGGTGGTGCGACATCCACTACGAGAGGAGAAAAGGAGGAAAGGGGGAGAGGGGGAGAGGGACGATAAGGGAGAAAAAAGGAGAGAAAAAGAAAAAAAATGAAAAGAAAGAAAACAACAATATCTGTTTAGTCCTTTGAAAAAAATAATATCTTCTAGATAATTCAGATAAATCTTTTAATTATTCAAATTTATCATTTTTTTTAGTCGAACTAAAATCTGACAGTTGACTAGGGGACAGTTATAGACGACACAAGGGGAGCAAAAATACTAAAATTTAATATTTGCAAATGAATGGAATCAAACTCAAGTCTTTAAGTTAGCTACACTCTCTCATTACTTTCTTTTAACCATTTAACCAGTAACTTATTCTTGAAATAATTTTTACAAACTTTTAACTAAGAGTCACAGCATGACAACTCCTCGTCCACTAACTCAATTTCTTCTAACCCCATTTTTGGGATGTGATAGCAAAAGTCATATTCCTAACACACTAGCTTTCGGTTCCTTATTTATTTTAACTCAGACTTTTGCTTACATCAAAGTATACGAGTCACGCATACATAGTCCATCATCCACTTAGAATTAAGATATGTTACATTATAAACGTTACAAGTGAATAAATCCATAAACGAATCTAGAATCTATTCTAGTTGGGTCCTATTTGATATAATGTTAGTCCAATTAGTCTCATTTATGTCTCTATTTTCTATGAATCACCCGTTCTGATGCTCAAGACAAAATATCTCTCCAATTGGACTTGATAGATGGCATATTACTTTTTCAATCGGTTTGCTCATTTTCAATTATACTAAGGACATGTTTAGGTTTATCTACTAATACAAGTTGTCTTTCTATATTACGATCCGACCACGTAATACCTCTTAGTATTTAGTTAAACGTTATATAACTAGTGAGCCAATAGTTGTTTTAATTTTACTTTTTGTGTAAAAAAATCAAGAACAATATACAAAAGGTATTAATGTAATTAATGGATATTATTATTAAACCAATTTATTTAAAAAATATAAGTATACTTAGATGAAAATACTACACAAGTGCACTAGATCTCAACAAACAGGGGAGGCATGTCTCAAGACATTGCTTCACTATCTTGAAACGTAGCCTTGCATTTTGTGATTTTGACCCATGATTCATAATTTGGCTTCATGTTTGTCCGTCTTTGACCGCAATTTATTGTTCGTGGGCCCTTTTAAGTTCATTTGAATCCATTTATCACTTGTAACATCTTTCAATTGTTGATGATTTTGGCTTCGATGATAGTTGTAATGTTTGTTTTGAGTTGCTTTAGCAACGAACATGTCATCTTACATCCAATCAACTTTCGTGTTGGGTGTTATACATGTAGTTTTATTTATTTGATTTATTTTCCTCCATTTTAATTAATTAAGATTTATATTAAAGTATTATAAAATTAAATTATATTTGACTTCAAGTAAAATTAAGTATTTTAAACTTATATTTAATTCAACTATATATTATTCTTTAAATGAATTTATGATATTATTTTTATTCAAAATTACTTAATTACCGAAGGTTTAATGGAAATGAAATTGATTAAAATATAAAATTAAAGAAATAAATGAAAAAAAATGAGTTTATCTCAAAGTTAATATATATAAATGAATTAAAATTAAGTTTAAAATATTTAATATGTATTTGCATAAAAAATATTAAAAATAAAAATTAAATGAGAGGAAAAATATAAATTTATTATCATTTATGATAATTTTTAAAATTAAACTTAAATAAATTATTTGAAAATTAAGATATGCTTATATTAAACTATAATATAATTTATAATTTGATTTAATAATAATTAAAACAATTTAAAACTAATTAGACTTTATTATTTTAATTTAAAATTATTGAATAAAAAATAAAAAAATAATTAATAAAGAATATTTTTATATAAAAACCAAAAAATAAATAAATCATGAAGTGCGATTAGTGTACTTAAAAAAAAAAACCAACACATAGAAGATAGAAATATTTAAAAAAGAAACTCCTAGGTTTATTTGCTTGTATATATGAAAGAGAATAATTAATTAGTAAAGTAGATGAGATAACAAAATTATTTAGCAATTATATTACTTTGAACAATGGAGGATTCGAGTTTACTGTATCTATCTATATATTATATAAAATCAGTCCCTAAGGAGCTATGTAGAAGTAAAATATTGACTATAAAAGAAACAAATATGGCCAAAGTTATCTTTTCATTTTTTTTTATTTTTTTATTGACTTAACGTTTACTTGTTTTATCAAAATGGTCCTAGTTGTATTTTTTAGTCTTTTGTTATTTTTTTTAAATTACTTTTTTTTAAAAATAGATTTGATGAAAATACTGTTAAAAAAGTTAATGAGATGATATAAAATATGTTTAATGAGATGTAATCTATTACTTAGCTAACCTAATAAGGTAATTACATGTGAAAAATAATAAAATAAATAAAATCTTACATGAAATTAAAAATATAACTCAAAATAACTCAATAAAATAAATACATGTGAATGAAAGCATACATTCAGTATTTTCGGTTTGATTTATTAATTATATTTTTGAAACCTTCCCGTAAACAAATGTATGCATTCATTTTGAAACCTTTTTTTAAATAATTACGTTTATTTTCTTCAAATTAAGAGTTATTTTTTTAATTTCATGTATGATTTATTTATTTTATTATTTTTCACATGTAATTATTTTATTGGGTTATTTAAGTAATAGATTACATCTCATTAAAAATATTCCACATCATCCCGTTAAATTTTTTAATAGTACTTTCATTAAATCTATTAAAAGAAGCAATTTGAAAAAAATAATAAAGGTTTATGGAAAAAAAACTAAAAAATAAAATTAAGACTAATTTGACAAAATATATAAACATTAGTGACTAAATTTATCACCAAACCTTTTTTTTTCAATATATCCAATTAAATATTCCTAAGTATCTAGAATATTAATTTTATCTTAGGTTTTAATGGAAAATTTTAACATTATTGTATTAGAACAATAATAATAATTAATAAATTTCTTTAAGTCAAAATTATGTTCTTTTATCTATTATATCAATTAACAATCAATTTATTATTATTATTTTTAAATTTTAAACTTAAAAAATTTAGCATTATTTATATCTATATTTATAAAATATATTTCCAACTCTTAAAAAGAAAATATGAAATAAATAGGATCAAGATTGACCTTTTACTTTTAAATATATTTTAAATTAATATTAAATCACTAAATAAAATGCAATATTTTTAGTTAATATCATTAATGCCTCAATAACTCTCCATTGCATGAATGTAATTGAATCAATTTAAATATTATTTTTATATCAATATTTTCTTAGAATAAATAGAGCTTTAGCCCCCAAAAAGTATCATATTTTAGAATATGTGGATATTCTTATTTTGATATCTAAACACACCCATACATAATCTAATATATTCATTGTACTATTTTATTTTATTTTTTAAAAAAGTTGGGTTTGGTGGTTTTTAATTACAAGTAAATTTATTAATGTGGGATTACATGTTTACCTAAGTATTTATATAATATTAAATTACTTTGTAATAATGCTATGGAATTAGTTTTTGATTGAAATAATAAATTGTAAATTAAAATCAATGAATATAAAAAAATGCAGGTGGTATTCCTAGTATGGCAGTGTTACATATATCCATTGAAGTGAAAGAATACATGACCAACCTATCTTCTTCATAGCATAAATCATATTTTTCTTATTAACATATCAACAAGACTTTATCTTCATACAAGTCCATCTATAAAATTAAAACCTCAAAGTAGCTTAATTTACTAAATAAGCCCAAATAATCATTATTTAAACCTTGTTGATGCATTCTCTACCCTTTCATTTCTAACTTAACTCAATACAATATATATATTAATTTATTAAATAATTTTATATCTTATCTAATTTAATAAACAAATTTCTCCTTTTATATATACACCAAAATACCTATTTCCTTAGGTTTATTATTGATTTATTTTTTTGACAAGATAAACAAAACCATTACATCAAACTAATATGGAAGAAAGCATCACTTGCTATATCAGGCTTAAAAGAGAGCTATGAGTTCCTCAAGGACCTCCTCAAGTACCTGAATACTGCCCTTCTTATCATAAGGCATTTTAGCTAGAGAATCCACAACTCTATTTACCTCTATAGGAACATGTCATAATCTCCAATGACCAACAAGCTATAATACTTAAAGAATTCTCCTCACTAAGGCTAAATTCAAACTTATAGGTTGCCTATCTTGGATGACTTTAAGCACCTCTCAATTATCTGTTTGAATAATCACTCTATCGAGACCCCGCCTTTGAAAGACCATCCAAAATCGCCAATAGCTTAGCCTCTAACACTGAACACACCGCCAAATAATGATTGAACCCAAGGATCCATTCTCCATTATGATCTTGTAACACCTCCTCGACAGAAGTAAGGCCTATATCCAGTTTAACCGCTCCATCAGTATTCAAGAGGCACCAATTACCTATCAAGGGAAGGTTTGAATCAATTTGTTGTTGTCTAGATGTGGTCTTCATGTGTGTCAAAGCATACTGTTTCCCCAACTAATGGAGGTCTTAATTGTCTCAATGGTATTCCAAGTTATTCTTTGAAAGATGAATAAATTTATACTTTTCCAGATACTCCAAGCAAGCATCCCAAAAAGAAAAAACCAACTAATCCCCACACTAGACATTCATAAATGATAGCTTAAGTTGTACTCCAATCATTCGACTAAGTTTGTAAAGAAAAACCTGCAATGCTAACTAATAGATACAACCTAAAACAAAACCTCTTTTGTAGCTTTACAATCTTTAAGCACGTGTAAAATATCCTCTCTCTCATGTTGAGAAAACAAACAAGAGCGACCGTGACTGATGTCCTTCCTTACTCTTTCCTCAGTAGGAAGGAGCCATTGTTTAAAGATTAGCCAAATAAATAGCCGAACTCATTGGAGTGTGTAGCCAAGTGATCTGATCCGACTCCTTCCTCCAAGGGACTTTCCATTGCCTCTCTTTAGAATGCCACGAACTCTCCTGAAGAGATCAATACACACATTTAATAGAGAAAAACCTTGTTGGAGTGTTTAACCAAATGATCTAATCTGACTTGACTAGTGTGTGGAGGGGGAATGGTCACAAGTCTTCTAACACAATCTTTTGACAGTCAAACACAAAATATATCAAGCTTCCAGGTACCTTCTTTTGTTACCATTTCATTAAGCTGACAATTAGACACAAAACATCCATGAGAAGGTATTTGTTTAATCAATAGCCCTAAGTGCGGAATCCAATAATCTTTCCAAGACCAAATAGAGCTACCGTCCACCACATACCACACTAAGGGCTAGTTTGGATGGGCGGTGTGTTTACCTCCGGTGAGGTTAAAAACAGCGGTGGCGGTGAGATTAGTTACTATAGCGGTGAGATTGGGTACTGTAGCGGTGAGATTAGAAACAATGGTGGAGTGTGTGTTTGGATTCAAACGTAGCTGTAGCGGTGAGGTGAAAATGAAAAATGACTATTAAGGACATCAAATTAGAATTGATATATAATAGAAGTTATTTAAATTATTTTACTTTTTTAAAATTATTAAAATATGCAAATTCATTTAATAAAATATTAAAATGTATCTTCCAATATTTTAATGAATTATATAATTAATTTAAATTATTTATTAGATAAAATGATAATTATTTTTAATTTTTTTATAGTTATAATTAAATATTTTTTATAACAATGATAAATATTATTTTCACAAATAATAACATTATACTTGGATCTAATTTTGAAGTATCTAAACGGATGATTTTTAATAAAAAAAATATAGTAACATAAGACATAACAAGTTTCATTATTACTAGAAATTAGGTTATGATACAAAATGTGTTTACAAATATTGATTCATTAAACTAGTTGCAATGGTTTCCCTTAACATTGTGATTTCAAGGTCACTTTCTCTGCTAGAAGAACTCGATTCACCTCTGTCAAACTGGCTTGAAGAGACTGGCATGTCCGGTATATTCTCAAATTCTCGAAAATCCTCATCATTTGACCAAGCATGTCTTCGAATGTAATTATGCAAAACCATTGTTGCAATAACTATTAAAACTTGCTTGTCGAATGAATAACTTGGAATATCTCTTAATATTGGCCATTTTTTTTTCCACACTCCGAATGTTCGTTCAATCACAGAGCGTAACGAAGAATGGGCATGATTAAAGATTTCTTTTTTTCCAGATACTTGATGATTACCTCGACGAAAATCAGGTAAATGATATCGTTCCCCCCTATATGGACCTAGAAAACCTGCTATTTGTGGATATCCGGAATCCACAAGATAATATTTTCCTGCAAAAAAAGTAAAACATAATATCAAGTTTAAAAATAAATTAAAAATTTTAATATTTTTTATGTAAAAAGTAATTAAAAAATTAAAGTTCGACCTGGTGGAGGGTGTGGAAACTTCAACTCTTGCTTTCTAAGTGCTTGCAAAAAAATTCTACTATCATGTGCTGTTCCTTCCCAACCAGGAAATGCAAAAATAAAGCACATGTTGAAGTCACAAGCTGCCATAATATTTTGAGTTGGTTCACCTTTCCGTCCGATATAAGGTATTTGAGAAGAAGGCGAAATGCATGCTTTTATGTGTGTTCCATCTATGGCCCCAATACAATCCTTTAAAATAAATACAAGTAATGAGATAAAAGTTAGAAATAATTTATGTTTTAAAAATATAAAGATTGTGTAAATTTTACCTTAAAGTGAGGCCAATATCTTGTATCATGTCGAATATGGTTCGGTACTTCCTCGAATTGACCTTCAATGGGTTTAATCATGTCTATTCCCATTCGAGCAAATATATGCAACATATCAGTAAAAATTCGACTAACAGTTTCCCCAGATCGTTGAAATCGCTCTGTTGCATTTGAATTTGATTCTCTATTTCCAAGAATGTACAATGATAATGCTAACTTCTCCATCGCCGATACTTTCCCATTCTTTAAGCCATAATTTGTTTGCAAATCATGCAACAATCTGTGAAATATATTTTTTGGCATCCTAAAACTAATCATGCAACGATCATCGTGCCCATTTAATACTTCGTCCACCCACATTTGACCAGTATAATTTGAATCCATACGCGGTTGCATAGTGAAATAAGTTTCATGGTGTACCAATACACTGCTTAACACATATTCTTCCTCATTATGATAATTGTTGTGCTCAACTTGGGTAACAATTATGGCTATTCTTCGTTGAGCTTCTTCACTTAATTCAGAGGTATCATAATTCATATCAAAACTATTATACATATTGTTAAATTCATCCATAACCTGAAAAAGTATTCAAATGAAAATAAATCCTTTAAAATCTCGTGACATTCTATACAACACAAAAACTTGATTAAAAGCATAACATAAAAATACCAAACATAAAAAGTAGCATACATTAGTTTTACATATAAAAAAGTAGTATAGTTATATTACAATAATATTTCTAAGGAGCTGATGGTCGAGGTGGTTGATGGTATGGTTGGAAGGGAAATGAGGATGTTGCTACCAAGGATGAAAATGATGCAATTGGATTTTGTTCAGCATACTCACGTCGAAGCCACCAAACCCTATCATCTGGATCTAAGTTCAAAAACATTTCTCGTTTCACCGGTATTTGGAACATTTTGGTGGCAAAATAGTACAATTCATCTCTTTTTGGAATTTCATCTCCCAAAGCACGCAAAGCATCCATTGCATTTGAAATAGTATATTGAGAGTGAGGAAAAATAATTTCATTCATTGACTTCCTTGGACTAGCCATACTCTCACACAATTTCTCAATCTGAGTAGTTAATGTATTTCTTGATGATTTTCTACTTGAACTTGATTTTTTCCCCTTACCGTGTACAGCCCCAAGTGTTTGCTTTCTTCGATTAGGGATTTCATGAGAAGGGTTTGATGGTACCTCATCAGGGGGAATACCTTCATTCTCGTTACTATGTTCATCTGAATCACCAAATCCCTCATTAGGTGCATCATCTCCCATAGGAACCCCACTTGGAAGAACACCAGACGAAGGTGCCCATGCGTTCTCTCCGGTGGCTACAATGCCACCAAACATTTGCCACATTAACTCATTCAATCGTGGCTCAATTCCTTTCTTCTTAAATCCTTTAAAAACAGGATTTTCCTACATAAAATGCTAAATATTAAATGTTATACTAAGATTTTTATAATTGTAAATTATTAATTTCAATAAACTTTATGCATTAAAATAATGATAAAGTGAACACTAACCTGTATTTTTGCAGCCCACCATTCTTCGGTAGCATCGACCGTCTTTTTAGTTGGACACCATCCAATACCTGTAGATTCCTTAAGCAACTCCCTCCATAACCTCCATTCCTTTTTTAATGTATCCCACTTATTTTTCAATTGAGGTTTTCCATAATTTTTTTGTGTTTTTGCTTGAAAAAGAGCAATGACATTTTCCCATCCTTTTGAGTTTAGATGAGTTGTCGGTCTATTACCAGCATTGACTTCATTCACGCAAAGTTCACAAAATATCAATGTCAGCTCATCATCCCAAACAGCTTTTGTTGCTAAGCTACTATCTCCTTCCACAAAATTTCGTGTCTTTACCATCTATTGTCATTGATATAATTCAGTCAATGTGCTAGCATTCACCAAGAAGCATAGAGCAAATATATAGTCTATAAGTTATATTAGACGTCTCCCAATGCTAATCTTTATCTAGCCACACCCAAAAAAAACTGGCACCTTAATTGGGAAAAAAAACTATTGTAGTTTCTTTCTGGATTTCTCTTTTTTGATTGTCTATAAATAGATACATGTGTTGTTATGGCTTTTATAGCCGAATATATTACATAATATTCATTTTTATTTTCCCTGTATTTTTGGGCTTGTAAGATGGACTTATTTATTTTTTAATTTATCTGTTTTGTTTGTTTTTCTCTGGGCCGAATAAAATTGGCCTGTTACATAAGACAAATAATGTTATATTAATTCGAATCCTCTAATTTTGATTGAATTAATAAGGTTAGAAATTTGAGAATTTTAAAATCTTAAGTTCGAATCCTCTAATTTAAATACTATATATGTGGCTCACTACTAGAATTATTTGGGACAGATAGTGGCCTTAATCTCTCTTGGCTAAACGGGAGAATTTAGACCATTTTATAATACGAGAAAAATGCAGACATACATTACAATAGTTAGGTATAAAATAAGGAATAGCTAATACGGTTTTACACTTGAAAAAGAAAGATAGTAAAAACTTTTGTAAAAAAATAAGATCTTTTCAAAATAAACAAAAAAATTACATAAGCAGAAAATTTTATCTCTTTATCAAAGATAAGTTATAAGAATGGCTAAATATTATCAATCAAATTAATTTATTTTGACTCATTTACTAACACATGAGTAAATAATAATAATACTCTTATTAGACGGAGCATGAATTTAAGTTTTTTATTTTTAGAACTTTTTGTTAGATGAGACAATTATACTTTTACCCTTCTAAAAATTAATAATTTAAATTTAACTTTCATAATGTAGAATTTTCAACATTAATCCTTGACTTCGCCTAAATGGATTTTTACTCTAGCTTTGTATAAATGAACCTATCCAAGTTTATTTGAATTTAAATTTGTAGTTGTAATTATATTTTGTATTAATTTGGTTGTAGTTATAATTATTTATTGCATTTGTAAGTTTCTTAGAAATAAAATGATTAGAAATAAGATGATTGGGGAAATTTGGGTCAAAATTGAGGAAAAAGCAGTGAAGATAATCCTGGGAAGTGAATGGGAAACTTCCCAATCCAGGTGTTGAATGCAACAGTTTTTTCCTTTGAAATGAACGACCGAAAGAGTGAGCTCTTTTTTTTCCTTCTTGTTGTTGATTTAATTTGTGCTTTCTTTGCTTCTTTTCATTTGGTTAACGAATCTCTGAATCTTTTCATTTGATTTAATTTGTGCTTTATTCGCTTTTTTTCATTTGGTTTGATTTATCCTCTCCCTCTCTCTTTGTCTCACACATATGCACATCAACAGACGCAATTGTGTGTTCATCTCTTGTTTTCATTATAATTTATTGCATTTGTAAGTTTCTTAGAAATAAGATGATTGGGGAAATTTGGGTCAAAATTGAGGAAAAAGCAGTGAAGATAATCCTGGGAAGTGAATGGGAAACTTCCCAATCCAGGTGTTGAATGCAACAGTTTTTTCCTTTGAAATGAACGACCGAAAGAGTGAGCTCTTTTTTTTTCCTTCTTGTTGTTGATTTAATTTGTGCTTTCTTTGCTTCTTTTCATTTGGTTAACGAATCTCTGAATCTTTTCATTTGATTTAATTTGTGCTTTATTCGCTTTTTTTCATTTGGTTTGATTTATCCTCTCCCTCTCTCTTTGTCTCACACATATGCACATCAACAGACGCAATTGTGTGTTCATCTCTTGTTTTCATTATAATTTATTGCATTTGTAAGTTTCTTAGAAATAAGATGATTGGGGAAATTTGGGTCAAAATTGAGGAAAAAGCAGTGAAGATAATCCTGGGAAGTGAATGGGAAACTTCCCAATCCAGGTGTTGAATGCAACAGTTTTTTCCTTTGAAATGAACGACCGAAAGAGTGAGCTCTTTTTTTTTCCTTCTTGTTGTTGATTTAATTTGTGCTTTCTTTGCTTCTTTTCATTTGGTTAACGAATCTCTGAATCTTTTCATTTGATTTAATTTGTGCTTTCTTCACTTTTTTTCATTTGGTTTGATTTATCCTCTCCCTCTCTCTTTGTCTCACACATATGCACATCAACAGACGCAATTGTGTGTTCATCTCTTGTTCTCATTATAATTTATTGCTATTGAATGCAGGGAACAATTTCGTTTGGTGTTGGCTTCTTTTTCGTTGTCATCGGATGGCCTATCATTGGCATGGTATTGGAGGCATATGGGTTTATTGTGCTCTTTAGGTTTGAATTTTTCATTCCCTTGATTTAATAAAAATGCTTGGCTTCTATTAATTTTGCTGTTTAGGCATATGGGTTTATTGTACTCTCGGCTATACACACTCCCAACCCTCCGTCAACCATAATACACATTGCATCGCCATTTTTGTATGGACATGTAAGCTGCACGGTCCAGATTATGCTAATTATAGTTGTTTTAATTATGCTTGTGGAATGATTTTCGATATGGTGGTTGGATTTGTTTTGGCAAGTTCTTTTATTTGGTTTCTAGTAGAATTTGGTAGTGAATGGAAGTACATGAGGAATATGAGTCAGCTAATGAAGAAAATACTTATGTCTCTAATCCTGTTACAACAAAAAAAATGGAATGGAGAAGGATGTAACAGAGTAGCAGACTTTGATTGAAAGATTTGTCCTGAAAATTGAAAATTTCTGTAAGGGGAGCTCCTCTGACATCTTTGCCTAAAAGGGGGAGAAGTAGCAGCAAATGTTCAAAATGAGGATGGTGATTGTTAAAGATTTGTTGCTTTATGCTTTGCCAGAGTCGATCTGGTGTAGCAAACGGTAGATACGATAGATATTGATTTGTTGCTTATCTCGTGTTCTCTTTATGCTACTTTTTGTGGTTTTTGTTGATACTAGATGGGACTTGTGTGGATTATTTGTCATGCTCTATATTTCTTGAAATTACTTTGGAAAATGTGTGTATGCTTGGTGGACAATGTGATGACCAATCATATTGACAAGGGAAGTGTATGGTCGAGCATGGTTCTATTTCTTAGGGGGAGATATATTCTAGTTTTCGTTGATTTGTTCAGATTGTGTGTTAATTATTTGTTGTTGATCTTGTCAAAATTTCAAAGAGAGAGATTATTAGAACTTTGATTGCTTCTCTTGTTCCATTTCATATTCGAACAACATATAGAATAACAATTTTGTATAGTCAAAGTTTTAGTGTTGGCATGTTTGACTTTTAAATTACATGGCTTTTGCTTTAATTTTATTTAGCAGCAAATGAGGAGGTATGGACGTTGAAGATGGAATTAATGAGATTATCTTTTAGTCTATTGACTTGGCAGTGGTTTTTGGCCAACACTGGCAGTGTTTTTGCAGAGGATACCTATTGTTGGTTGGTTGTTCCAGCAACCATATATTAGATCGGTATGTTTTGTTTCTAAGTTAAGTACTTTTGTTTTTAACTTGTAAACTTCTACTATACATGCATGCTTCTGAAGTATTATTTTGTTATTTCTTGGTTGGTTGTTTACTTGATTGAATCAGTTTGAACTTTTAACAGCTTCCTAGAATAGCCCTAAATTTTAAAATATGAGCAATGGTCTTTGGTGATCTCAGATTATGAAAGAAAGCCAAAAAGTAATCTAAAACTAAGTTCTTATTGAATATTTTTGACTAGCTGAAAGAAGTTTGGTTTGAAGCCATTTTATTTTGCATTCAACATGTCAGCAACTGAATCAGCATCCATTCTTCTTGCTGCAAGTAGTGCTCGAGAGGCAAAGGGCTTGCTTGAAATGGCAAGAGGAACAGTTTCAGCAACAACAACAACAGCAAAGCTATTTCAGTGAGTTAAGTTGTGGGGTGTTTTCGAGCCAAACCAACCACAGTTTAGCTGAGAAAGTGAGTATGAATTTGCATGTTTTTTTTTTGTTGTTGGCATGTTACTCGGTAATATGGATGGTATTATTACTGATTTGTTTTCTTATTTTATCAGGTCTCTTTCATTAGATAATAATGTTTTAATTATGTTGATTTATATAGGTTGGAAAGGAGAAAATCAGTGAAAGAATGAAGTATCTGCAAGATTTATACCAGGATGTAACAAAATCACAGGCAAATCTGGTATGCTTGATGAAATCATCAATTATGTTCAATCTCTTTAACGGCAAGTAGAGGTAAAAAAATAATGGAGAAAGAACATATGGATTTGTGTATGAACACAAAAATTCTTTTTCATTTCTACTAATTACTTAACTGCTTTAAGATTTTGTCCTCCATGTGAGGACATATTTATTTGTTGTTATTTTCTTAGCTAAGAAGAAGATGAGAACAAGATGAGAAGGAAAAACAGAAACTACTTTGATACAATTCAAACACATATATAGAGTAGAAAAAGAAGAGTTTTGACTTACCAGAGCAAAGTGAGAACAAGATATGAGTCGAAAAATAGAGCTTCTTTGAGTCTGCTGTGAGTGTCTTTGAGTCTGCTGTGAGTGTCAATTGAAGAGCAGGAGTTGAAGAGCAGGGTTTTCTGCAGATTCGAGAAGATATTAATCTAATTTTCAAGGCTAAAATGGTAAAATAATAAATAAAAGTAAGGGTGTTTTTGTCTGCTACAGTGCCAACAGTTTAAGAAATTCATCCACTGCTGCTGATTTCTCCAGCTGAAAATCAGCTGACCAGTGTGGTAGGAAAGAAATCTCACTGCACTGATAGTCCAAACAAACAACGCTGCAGTGAGTTTGGTAGCAAATTTTTATTATAAATGCACCTCACTGGCGGTAAAATTGAAACCAAAGGGGCCCTAAGTTCTCACAAAGTAAAGGCCACACCTTAGCAATAACCCTCCAAAAAAAAAAGAGCACCTCCCTCTCGCCATACTATCCAACACCCTCTCCTTCATTCCGTACTTTGATCTAAGAATATGAACCCATAAAGCATAAAAAACTACTAGATTTAAATATACAATTCTATAATTTAAAATATTTTAAAAATATAATTTTAAATATTTAAACTTTAACATTTTAACTAAAATCCCATTTAATATTTATAATAATTTTATATTAAAAACATATTTGTTAGATCTAGTGAAGTTCTTTTGTAATAAAATATAGCAGTATCATGCCATCAGAATTTATACTATGGCTTTTGTTTTCTCTCACTCTCTGTCTCATGTAGAGCCTTTTGTTTTTTTGCTTAGAAAAGCTCCAGTCTTCCCAAATTCAGAGCCTTTTTCTCATAAAAGAGATACTAATAGAATACCACCGAGTGAGCGTTTTGATGTTCTTTCCTTATTGTGTTTAACACCGGTTATGCGCAAGAATCACTAGGGCATGAAAATCTCAGAAGGGCTTGACTTTGAGTCCTCCATGTCAGCTCCCCCATTGTTTACTGGTGAGTTTAAGCTTAATATATGCTCAGGATTCTCATAAAAGGTCATATTTTTATTTGGGTTTGCTTCTAAAGTTTAGTCCAAATATTTTTTTTCTATTCTTTTGAGCTCTTTATTTATTTATTTCTGGGGTTTAATATATTGAATTGGTTCTTTTTAGCTTTCTGGATTTGGATTAGTCCATTAAAATACCCATATTCCAAAGGTTAAAATTTTCGACATCCTCCAATAAAAAGGGTATTTAAATTGGGTGTTATGTTCTCTCTCTACAGCTATTTAAGCTATCACCCTATTAGTCTAATTTTCTTTCACTCTTACTTTCCTCTTCCAGCTTGGGGAGGATTATATACCATTGTTCTATCTGATTGGCTTTCACTTTTTAAAATACCCTTGGAAGAATTTTTCTTTCCTTTATGGCCATTGGACATTAAACATAACCTTGTCCTGTTTTTGTTTCTTTTTATTGCATTGTTGGTGTATTTGAAGATAGCTACCTGTTCTGTCAATATTTAATAATTTGTTGCCTGGGATTGACATTTTATAAACTTGTTTTTATTAGTGTTGTCACCATGTCAGAGGTTAGAATTCACTGCTCGTTTCTTTCTTCTTTTGATTTGATCTTTTCCTATTGCAGTTAGTGTGGTTTGCCCATTTATCTACACCCGTACTTAATCGGCCTTTATGGACTTAACAGAGTTAGTATGATTCACTTATACTTGTTTATCTATTTTAATGATATCAACATCACCTTCTTTTGGCATTCTAAATTAGTATTGAATGTAATCAAGAATAAGTATTGTACATGTTCATGATAATGTCTGTACTCTGGTTTGCTTTATGTGCTAAAATATTCAACGAGTTTTGAGTTGAATTGAATTATTATTATTTAGGAGAGCTGAAAGACGGAGAGGACCAGATTGGATTTAAGGTTTCATCACTCTGGATCAACAGAATCAGAGGAATCTGCCTTAGATTTGGAAAGGAATTTCTGCAATCATCATAGTCTGCCTTCATCAAATCCTTCACCTCTTCAGCCCTTTGCTTCTGGTGCTCAGCATTCCGAGAGCAATGCCGCTTACTTCTCATGGCCTACTTCAAGTCGATTAATTGATGCCGCAGAAGATAGAGCAAACTACTTCGGAAACCTACAGAAAGGAGTGTTGCCAGAAACTCTTGGACGGTTGCCATCAGGACAGCAAGCAACCACTTTACTTGAGTTGATGACCATTAGAGCATTTCATAGTAAAAAACTGCGTAGGTTTAGTCTTGGCACAGCAATTGGGTTCCATATTCGGCGGGGTGTTTTGACGGATATACCAGCTATTCTTGTCTTTGTTGCTCGAAAAGTTCATAGGCAATGGCTTAGCCAGTTTCAATGTTTACCTACTGCTCTTGAGGTAAGTTCAATGCTTCTAGCTTAATTGCATTTACTGAACTGCTATGTTTCTTTAATATAATTTCAATGGGAGGTAGGTTCAGGGAAGGCTGTTCTTGTTCTAAAGCTACATCAAAATTTTTATGGTTTTTGTATCATCCATAGCTGCTAATCTGATGCTAGATTGTCCTTGAGAGGTCTTCAAATTCATTTCAGATTTGGCTAAAAAATGTTACAAGTTGTTCATAGTTTTGGAAGTTTCTAAACAAGTATATTGGCTCTAAGCAAGGAATTTTCGAATGTATGACTAACCTTTCATGAATTGACTGATCTTGTTTGGAAAGTTACAATGTTTATTTAAATATTGGTCAGGGGCCTGGAGGCGTGTGGTGTGATGTGGATGTTGTGGAATTCTCGTATTTTGGTGCACCTGCAGCAACTCCTAAAGAACAATTATATACTGAGCTTGCGGATGGGATGAGGGGGAGTGATCCAATCATTGGTTCTGGTTCACAGGTAATTGTACTTATTTAGTGTATAAAAGTGGTGTTTGATGGGCATGCACGGACATGAAATATGTAAGATTTGTTGTATCTTAAAATCTTCATCTCTTGATATTAGGATTATGTGGTTTACAATGTTTAGTTATGGTATGAATGATTTGTTGACATTCTGCTTGCTGGCATTATTTGGTATTAATTATATCTTATTGCAGAGGGGGAATTTGGTTTTCTACTGCCCTTTCCCCCTTTTTGGGACAAAATCTTAGAATGTCCTGCTGATGCTGCATAACATGTTTTCCTCTCATGTTTATATATTAATCCTGAATCTGTTTTGCCATAAATGTTGAACACTTACCTTGTAGTATTCTCTTTTACCGTTATTGGATTGTCTACTCAAGCAGTTGGTTGCACGATAAAATGGTAAGCATTCTTTGATTCTATCAAACACTTCAACTTTTAATTTTCAGGGAAAGAAAGGAAAAACATCTTTCTGGTGTAAATAATGTAACTCCTGAGATATCTATGGGACTTTGGATTCTGCACGCTAAGTTCCAATTAATAATTAGAAGATGGCACTCTGCAAAAATATTATCCTAATCTAATTTCATTGAAGTAGGCTGGCCAACTTTTTGAAAATTAAGTCCTTGTCAACTTTTCATAATAAATAATAACGAAAAAGAGATAGAATTCCTTTTTTTACAACAGTGTGAACAATCTGTACTATGAAAAATTGCATGGTAGAATAGGTTTCCTCTTTTTTTCACTTACCTTCTGTCCTGCATTATTCCTCCCTGGGCTGAAAAAGAAATCCATGTATCTTTCTCTGAGCATCATTTAGCCATAATTGTGCCATCATTTCACCTGCACCATCATTTGGGTATTAATTATACAATGATAGAGATTCCTGTTTTTGATAATTAATTTGAAGGATAATAAACATGACACATGTGAAAGATTAACTGTCAGTTATCTTTTACAATGTTTTGCTAGAAATTTGATTATACAATGAGCAGTTTGATATTGCAAGTATTACTGAAGTATGGAAGCTTTTATGCTTTTATAATCAATCATAGATGTGCAGGCATTTCAGCTTTGGTAATATCAGGCTTGAGTTCTTCATTCTAGAATTGTTTGGTGTCTTTTTCTCTAAAATCATGTGAATAGCTTAATTTCAAATTCCCTTCCTAATCCTTCTAGTGTCACGGGGCTAGACCTTTCGTCTCGCAATCCGTGCGGCCTTAGGCGATCCGTTCGTCCAAACTCGCCCAAGTCACTCTTAACTCTCAAAATAGAGGATTCTTTTAGAACTCCTCCAAGGCACCAATTTGTATAGCGGAAGCGTTTGTGCCAAAAGAAGCCACAAGAGAACAACAGAAAGCTAAAGAAAGAAAGCACACAAAGTGTTTGAGTAAATGCTCAAGAATTCTATTACTCTTAAGAATTCAAGTTACAATGGATGATTTACAAATGAGGGGGAGGCTCTCTATTTATAGTTGAGCTCTCCCCAAAACCGACGGTCAAGATACATGTACATCGACGGATGAGCTTCACTATATCCCTTGATTTTAGGGATTTACAAGATTTACCATATCAAATCTAATCTAATCTTACAAGATATGATTCTATTCTATCTTCTAAGATTAGTTACCAAAATTGCCTAAGTTGCCATGTCTTCATCATTGGACCAACCAGGCTTCAATCTGATAGGCTTCTTTAGTAGCTCTTTGAATCGGGCCAGTTCTTGTGGGCTGAATGTCCCCCATCTAATCGATAGACCTCCATGGGGCGCTTCTTGCGGCATGGTCACGGGCTTTGCACTTTGGCCCGTTACATTCTCCCCCACCCAATCTCGCAACGCCCTCGTTGCGTTTTCTGGATGACACTGACTTGATTCACTGTGAAACTCTTTCGTTGCCTCGGCTTCTTCCTGACTCGTCTTGCGATCAGGTTGTCCCTTCCTTCGGAACTTATGCCTTGACTTCCGTCGCCTCTTATCTTGAACTGTTCCACTCGTTGGTACATTCTGTTGGCAAGTAGTCTCCACTTTAACTTGCCCCAATTTTGACTTGTTTCTGTTGGAATCCCCTCGATTCTCATACCTCGGCTTCGTACCGCCCACAGTTCCTTGGCTTCCTCGCTTATGAACTTTGAAAGGGCCCCTACGACCTTGCCAAGCCAACAAGTCAAAATTCAAAACACTATCAGAGTGTTTGCAATGTACCTTACTCGTAGCATTTACTCGTCTCGACTGTCCTTGCATCGCTCCTTTTCCCTTGAAGCCCGATGCACAACCCACCTTTCCCAAAGGTGTCAGCTCCACAGTCGATCCCGCAGGCTTCATATCGGTCCCTTGCGCCACTAACACTTCCGAAGAGGCTTTCGTAGCATTCCGTTTTGCCGATTTAATGTTTCTCCCGTACGAAACATCTTCGACTAGTTGGATTGACGATAACACCTTAGTCCCAACTTTCACATCCCGATGCACCGGCACAAGACTCTTTGTTGATGGACCGGTGGCAATATGGATTTGATCGGCCCCTAGTTGCAGAGTTGCCTGAATCCTGAGAAGGAAGTTTAAGCCAAGCACAAAATCGTAATCATCTAATTGGATTACCTCGAATTCTTCCTTGCTCTTCCATTCGCCGATTTGTAGTTCCACATCACGAACTACTCCCACAGTTGGGGCTTTCTCAGAAGTTGCTACCTTGATCTTCTTATTCGATTTCCTAATCGACAGACCAAGCTTCTTCGCAGCTTTTTCTGACATGAACAAGTCCGATGCTCCCGTATCAATAAGAGCACTCCGCTTCTGACCCGCAATGTTGATGTCTACAAACATCAACCCATTTTCATTCCTCTTCCCAGGAATGAGCACCATCGAATTGACTTTCGATGTGTTTCCCTCGGTAGGCTTCGCCTCCTCCTTCGGCTCATCCTTCTTTGTCGAAACCATCACTTTATTTGGACATTTACGCGCCATGTGTGGTCCTTGACAAATGAAGTATTTCATTTTCTTCCTCTTGTCCCTTGGGTTGTCTAATCCCCGCTTCGCATCTCGTGGTTTCCCGTTGCCACTTGTGCTATCAGTACTGTTGCCCCCATCACTATGTCCCCTTTCATCTTCTTCATGGTTTCTCTCACCATTGCCCCTTCCATTGGGCTTAGATGCCTCAAGCTTGTCTGCCGCCGGATCAAGCTCAACAAAGGACTCTGCTTCAGCCATGGCTACAGTAAGTTCGGTGATTCCTTGCCTTCGAAACTCCTGCTTTGCCCACGGCTTTAACCCATCCTCGAACCAATAGAATGCTTCTTTCTCGCTCAAGTCGGAGATTTGAAGCATCAATTCGCTAAATGCCTGCATATACTCCCGAATAGTGTCTTGTTGCGTGAGACGACGCAACTTAGCCCGAGCCTCCTTCTCGGCATATTGAGGGTAAAACTGCTTCTTCAACTCTCCTTGAAACTCCTCCAAAGTTCCAATAGCCGTTCCTCCACGTTTCTCATCCGTGGACCTACGTCGCCACCACAAGAGAGCAACATCAGAAAAGTAAATCGAAGCAGTGTTTACCTTAATGGCATCATCCTCGATGCCCATCGCTCGGAAGTATTGCTCTATTTCCCACAAGAAGTTGTCCACATCCCTCGCGGATCGTGCACCCTTAAACTTCTCTGGTTTGGGAACATCCATTGCATGTTGCTTCGGCCTTGAAGACAACATCCCATTACTCAAAGTGGCTTTGTAAATCGCGAGCTCCCCTTTGAGCTCCTTCATTTCTTTCTGCATGGCTAGCACCATATCCTCGAGAGCTTCATCCCTCTCTGCCAGCTTTACCTCAGTAGACTCGAGTAATTCCGTTATCTTTTCCCTATTTGCACCGAGAGAATCCAACACAAAATCTCTGAGTTGCTCCTCCATTGAGTCTAACCCATCTGTGCGTCCCTCGACCAATTCAAGCGTCTCTTTCACGTTCCCTACGAATTCCTCGAGATTCACCACTCGATTTTCCAAAGCTGTCAGCATTTCCCTCGAGCGACTGGATTTTCTAGCCCTCTCACGGGTCTCCATTGGCTCACTCTGACCAACGACTTCTTTCGACATCCCAACAGTGCCTTTGAACCACTCGAATAACTTGGTTCAAAACTTGGCTCGGATACCACTTGTCACGGGGCTAGACCTTTCGTCTCGTAATCCGTGCGGCCTTAGGCGATCCGTTCGTCCAAACTCGCCCAAGTCAGCCTTAACTCCCAAAATAGAAGATTCTTTTAAAACTCCTCTAAGGCACCAATTTGTATAGCGGAAGCGTTTGTGCCAAAAGAAGCCACAAGAGAACAACAGAAAGCTAAAGAAAGCACAAAAAGTGTTTGAGTAAATACTCAAGAATTCTATTACTCTGAAGAATTCAAGTTACAATGGATGATTTACAAATGAGGGGGAGGCTCTCTATTTATAGTTGAGCTCCCCCAAAACCGACGGTCAAGATACATGTACATCGACGGATGAGATTCACTATATCCCTTGATTTTAGAGATTTACAAGATTTACCATATCAAATCTAATCTAATCTTACAAGATATGATTCTATTCTATCTTCTAAGATTAGTTACCAAAATTGCCTAAGTTGCCATGTCTTCATCATTGGGCCAACCAGGCTTCAATCTGATAGGCTTCTTTAGTAGCTCTTTGAATCGGGCCAGTTCTTGTGGGCTGAATGTCCCCCATCTAATCGATAGACCTCCATGGGGCGCTTCTTGCGGCATGGTCACGGGCTTTGCACTTTGGCCCGTGACACTAGGAGGTTGTTAAGACTTGAGACATTTCTTGTAACAGTGATGGTAAAAAGACTTCCTCTTTGAGTAACTTGCAGCCCTGAACTTTCCAAGAAATGGATATAACTCTTTACTTGTTCCGGTTTTTACCATTTAAAAAATTCAGTTACTCTTTGTACATGTAGGTTGCCAGCCAAGAGACATATGGAACACTAGGTGCTATAGTGAAGAGCCGAACTGGAAATCGGCAGGTAGGTTTCCTCACAAATCGGCATGTCGCAGTTGACTTGGACTATCCAAGTCAGAAGATGTTTCATCCTTTACCGCCCAGCCTTGGGCCTGGAGAGTACCTTGGTGCTGTAGAGAGGGCTACCTCATTTATCACAGATGACCTTTGGTATGGAATCTTTGCTGGTATAAATCCAGGTAACTAACTTCCAATTTAATTGTCTGCCTTCAGATCTTCTGCTAGGAAGTTCATTGATCATTGCATTAGAAATTTAAGCAGAAAAGAGAGAAATTGATTAAAATTCAGACCAGGATGCTACTGTGGTCCTGAGTTTGGGATCGAGTTACCGGATGAGTAGCACAATAATCAAATTTGAATAAGGGGTCTTTTCCCTTATTTTGGTTCCTATTTTGCCTATTGTTGTGGACTCTAAGGGAGTTGCTTACCTTCACTTTACTGAAACTTTCAACTTATTTTGTTCATAAATAATTTACCTCTTATATAGTGGTTTACAATTTAGGAATAAGATGCAAAACCCTAATTTATAACATTTCTTATTCTAACAAGAAAGAAAATATAATAGCAAAATATCCTAATTTATTAGTAAAGATTTATTTAAATTAGTAAGGAAATTCTAGGAAACAAAGATCAGAATCAAATCCCAACAAAGTCATAATCAAATCACAATCCGAATCTAATTCATAACATTTCTCCCTTGGAGAAAAAACTTGTCCTTAAGCTTGAAGTCACGGTTCCCTTGTATCTCTTTCTGTGTCTATTGATTCACCGTCCTTTATTTCAAACTAGAAAAGCTTTTTGCATTGATGGCCTGGCACATACAGTTCATCACAATTGTAACAAAGGCCCTTTGGGCATCGTTCAACCATCTCTCTGTTTGTTAAAATGGTAGATGAGGCATTGCTAGATGCGGGTGTAACCTGAGTTTTTTGTCTGGAATCATCTTAGTTGCTCTTTTTGTAAATTTGGGACTCTAAACAAAACTAGGATTCTCATGTGGGTTTAATCCTATTAGCAATTTTTCTTTCAAATAGTTTTGCTATATTTTCGCTTGAACCAAATTGGGTGGGTGATGTAATTCCACATCAAGCTTGATGGGTTTGATTAGGTCTGTAATGAACAAGTCCACTCGTTGATTGGTTTGCACAGATGATGTGTGCCCCAAAAGCTGCTAATAATCGCCCTTGGTATTCCTCAACCAAATCTATTTGCTTCAAAATTATAGGTTTTCGTAACAGGTTGCCTTTCACGAGTGACTCAAAGTGAAGTGAACAATATTCCTTGAAAATCTCCTATGTCATATTCAGTTCTTCATCTTCTAGCTGATAAAACCACAATTGTGCCTCCCCTAACATGTGGAAGGCAGCCAACCCAACCTTATCATGAGGGGTAGTATTTTGGTTGGCAAACAATTTCTCACATCTATGGAGCTAAACAAGGGGGTCATCTGATTCATTGTATGTGGGAAAATCCAATTTGGTGTATTTGAGCACTGTTCCCCCACCTACACTGCCTTTGTGGATTGTTGTCTATCCACTGTTGCTTCTACCGCTTAAGCGAACACTAAAGTATTTGGTTTGGAATGCCTTTGTCATAAGTTGTTTATTTCCCATGTGAAAACTCGCGGAGTAGAGTCTCAATTTGTTCTATTTTTGCATCAACCCGTGCCTCTATTGCAATCAATCACGCTTTGTACTAAGAGCCTTGTGTAGTTGGCTTCAAATTTTCTCATCAATCTCTTTTATGGTGTGTAGCTTTGATGCCAAATTGCTATGGTCTTGAGTCCGAGATCGAGTCATCAAACAAGAAGCACAAGAATTGGATTCGAATAAAGGGTCTTTGCCCTCATTTCGATTCCTATTTTTGCCTATGGTTATGGAATTCTAATGGAGTTCCCTCTTAATTTAATGAAACTTTCAACTTATTTTATTCCTAAATAATTTACCTCTTATATAGATGTTTACAATTTAGTAATATGATGCAAAACCCTAATTTCTTATTCTAGTAGTGTTTGGGAAGCCACCTATTAATTGGATTTGGGTGTAATTGCTTATAATTACGCAGAGATGACATGTTTGGATAACTATTGTAATTGGTGGGTCCTATTGAATTTGGTGTAATTGGAGCACCCCAATCAAACTTTCTGTTTTTAGGGGAAGAGTGAGAATTGGAGTAATTATACAGGCAATTACACTCAAATCAATTTGCCCTATGGCTTTACAAACACTTATAAGTGATTTAACTTTAAAAAATAATTTTTATACAAGTTTTAAAAATTATATTATAAACATAAATATGTATAAGTGTTGGGGATGATTTTGGTAAAAATTTCTAAAGTTATATTATAAATCCTAAAAAATTATATTATAAAAAATAATTTATATATCTTATAAAATTGTAACAAAAAAATATAATATTTAAATTCTAAAAATTTCTAAAGTTATGGAAAAAAAGTATATTATAAAAAATAATATACGTGTTATGAAAAGTTTTATGATATATTTATTTAAAAAAAGTTATGGCAAAAATGTATGAATATAATTTATTTACGTGTCCATGTTATATATTATAAAAAATAATATACTTATTTTAAAAAATGTTATAATTTTTGCCTTATAGTATTTATAGGAAGTGCTATGAAAAGTTATCGGACTTTTTATAATTTTTTGTTATAAAGATTATTATTCTAAATTTTATATTAATTTTAATTTAATTTACGTACTATAAAAAGGGTTATAACTAGCATAAATCTTTTTCCAAATTAAGTTTATGTAAGTTTTTATAATAAAACCAACAAATTGCTTGCACTGTAAACTCAAATATTATGTGGTAAATTCTAGTTACGCAAATATAAAAAGTTTTTTTGCACCATATTGTGGGTTACAATACTATTTGAGAGAATAGAGCCAAACACAAGTAACAGAGATGACTCATGAACTTTTTAATTTGAGTTATTCAAAATTTCAAAATGTGGTTGAGAGAGGACATTTGTTGTTTAAAAAAAAAAAATTCTCATATTAACATCATCACCTCAATTTAGCATAAAAAACAATGTTAAATTGTACTAGCATGTTGCATACTTCATAAATTCATTCCTACGTGGAATTGAACTTACCTATACTTTGAAGAGTACATGGAGGAAATAGAACTTGGTAATCTTAATGATATAGAATCAAATTTAGATGCTGAAAAACTTGGTTAAGGACCAATAGATGATGGCAAAAAGTATGTGTTAAAATGTTAAGAGGGAATAACTCAACAATTATGAAATGCTAGAGCAATTAGATAAAATTGCATATGAGGTTTATTTTTCTTGTTATTGTTTTTAGTAATCATATTATCAACTACTTTCTTAGACTAATATATTACATTTGATGAATTGATTTTTAATTTTTATTATTCATTTAGACTCTTTTTAACGTGCTGATAATTTTTTCTGATAATTAATCATTTTAAAAAATATATAAATTATGTATCTGTGTACTTACAATTTACACTACCAAACATGACTTAGGGGATTACGATGTATTTACCTTCTATCTATAAAAACGTCAAGAAATTACAATTATTTGTAATTACAAACAAGCGTAATTACTACCTTGGTAATTATGCTTTCATCCAAAATACTTTGTGCTGTCAAAAATCTGCGAAATATCTTAATTTGTTAGCAAAGTTTTATTTAGACTAATAAGGAAATTCTAAGAAATAAAAATCAGAATCAAATCTCAGCAATCAGAATCAAATCAGAATCGTAATCAAAACCTAACAAATGCTATGGTCTACTGTTTGAATTTGAATGAAGATTTAGAAGGCTTCAAAGTCCTGATACATACAATGTTTAACTTTACATATGTGCTAATGTAATTCTTGTTGCTTCTTGACTTCCTTGCATGTCTATGACGGTTTGGTCCTCTTGCAGAAACGTTTGTTCGAGCAGATGGGGCTTTTATTCCTTTTGCTGATGATCTCAATATGAACAATGTAACTACAACTGTAAAAGGAATAGGTCAGATTGGTAATGTTCACATCATAGACTTGCAGTCTCCGATTAGCAGTCTCATTGGAAGGCAAGTTGTCAAAGTGGGAAGAAGCTCTGGCTTGACCAATGGGACAATAATGGCATATGCTTTAGAGTACAATGATGACAAAGGGATCTGTTTCTTTACTGATTTTCTTGTTGTCGGTGAGAATGAGCAGACTTTTGACCTTGAAGGTGACAGTGGAAGCCTCGTACTTCTAATGGGGCAGAATGAGGAAAAGCCACAGCCTGTTGGGATTATTTGGGGTGGGACTGCTAATAGGGGTCGGTTGAAACTCAAAGTTGGTCGACCCCCTGAAAATTGGACTAGTGGGGTTGATCTTGGGCGTCTTCTAGACCTCCTCGAACTTGATCTCATCACAAACAATGAAGGGCTTCAAGGTATGTATTCCCAAGACTACCAGTCATTCTTTATCCAATTTTTAGCTTAGGTTGATTCTTTCTTCTTGGTGCGTATGAAGGATTTATTTGGCTAAATGGCATTAGATATGCAAACTATAATTTGGACCAAAAAAGATGAAATTATAAATAGACTGAATCATGATGCATTAATAGATGACACTGGTCAAGTGGTAATTTATTGCAAAAGGTTAGATTCCAGTTTTTAGTATTGATGTGGCTTATTTCTTCTAATTTTTCAATCATTGATTATTTATTTAGACTTGAAAGTCACACAAAATGCAGTATTTTAGGCAAAGTATCATAGCTAAACTAAGTTCTGTAGAGAAAGGAAGAAAGTGAATAAAGGCCAATGTCACCTTTATGGTTAATTTTTTTTGCATCAGGTCTCTTTACATTGGCTTTGACTTTATTATTTCCTTATTGACATAGCTGCTGTACAAGATCAAAGAAGTGCTTCTGCAGCAGGGATTGATTCTACAGTTGGGGAGTCTTCTCCCCTGGTCCGAGTTCCATCCGGAGATAAACTTGGTGAGAACTTTGAGCCGATTAATTTAAATATCCAGCAAGTTGAAGGTGAGCCTCAGCAAGGACTCGTACTACCAATCATGGGTACCAAGTGTAGGGATGAAGCAGCAGTTAATGTGGAACACCAATTTATTCCAAGTTTCAATGGGAAGTCTTCAGTTCATGATAATTACCAAGGGGAGAACCCGGAGTCTAAAAGTCTTTCGGCATTAAGAAAGGGGTCAGAAAATGATATTTATGTTTCACTTCAGTTAGGTGAGCCTGAACCAAAGAGAAGAAAATATTCGGATTCGTTGTGTATCGTGAAAGAATCGAAGTGAGAGAGTTTCGCCAATCTAGGGAAATTGGCTGGAGATATCATCTTATCGAAAACAATCAGGCCAGACCGCTGACAGGAACATAACTGTGAAGTGTGGAAGGGGTTCACCTCTTTTAGCAGGGCCGGGGGAAGTTATTATCATTTCCTCATCAAATCTTTTGGTTAAAGTACTCCTCGAGTGGGAATTATGAACTGCTGCTAAGAAGTAGAAGCATGGATATGGTTGCTAGTAATTAAAAGAATAGGATTCTGTTCGGTTGGGTATAGGTATTTATTTGTTTCTTCTTTTGAAAAATTTTGCTTATAATTCATAAGATTTGTAGTTTTAACTTATTGATTCTGTATTGCTGCTTAAATATGTATTTCTTAAACCGGCTGATTGAGTCCAAATTCATAGATTTGATCTTAAGTTAGATTTTCTTTTGCACAAAAGAATCTGAAACTCATACATGAAAATGTTTTCACGTTTTTCGGTTTCTTCAGATGCAATGGATGTATCATTACGTTATTCCAATGAACCAAATTTCAACCTTTTAAGCCATTCTTTTAAATTTTCTATTAGTACTACTTTATCCTTAAAATAAGCTTCAAACAAGGTTTATCCTGCTTAGCACGTAGTCTATCATTATGGAAAAGATTTTCTTATTACACTATCCATAAATTTTGTGTGGGTATCTGAGTCTTACCTTATACGGTTGTCATACGGTTGTCATGTGTGAGTTTTAATTCAGATTGTTGGCTTTAGTGAATGTATTTGTCCTTCTTTCTGTTGTGTATTTATATTTATACTTATTGTACTTAATCAATTTTAAAAAACTATTACATTATTTAGTCAGTGGTTTTTATCACTTTAACTAACTAATTTTTTTTTGTCAAAAGGGATAAAGGGATACCTAAGTAGAGGTGTGCATGGGCTGGTCGGGTTCAACTAAAAATTTAGACCCGTTTATTAGGCAACCCAAAAAATAGGCCTAAAATTTTATCCAATCCCGGTCTAGATAAAAATGTTAAAACCCGAGCCTGACCCGACCTAACTTGACTCTTCTATATTAATTTTTATATTATTTTTTTAATTTTAAAAAATATATAATACATCAAAAATACTAAAAATCAAAATAAATATTTTCTAACAAATTGAAAATAAATTTTAAAAAATATGTATACTTAAATAACACTAAGATAGATGCAACTTAACAAGTAAATACCTCTAAAACAATAACTAAATTAATAAATGTCTTTAAAATAATAACAAAATTAACAATAAAATAAGTTTTATACAATATCCAAACAATAACAACAAAATAGAAGCAACATAATAGTAAAATGATAGCAAAATAGGGAGAAAACAATAAGAAAATAATATTTAAAAAAAATAGATTTTTTTGTCCTTAGTGAATTTGGGCCGGATCGGACCAAAAATGCCTTACTCGAGTCTTGGACAGTTTTTTAAACGGGCCTTATTTTTTGTCCAAGCCCATTTTTTGGGCCTATATATTTTTCCAAACCCTCCTACATTTCGAGCGGGCCTTCGGGTTCATTTCATTTTACCCACGAAAGTGTACAACATCCAATAAAAATATAACATGTGTCATGTTTTTATTGGTTGGTTTTGTGATTTGGGGTAAAATGACACAAAATTGATAATTTATGTACCACCTATGACCATTTTTTTTAAAAAAAAGATACCTAAATGGGAAAAGTGATTGTTTGACGATTAATTTTATATTTAAACATATTCAATGTGTAACAACCCGATGTTCATAAGTGTCAAAAAAATGCGATTTCAAGATTAAACTCATTGAGTTGAGCTAACCTTGAAATTTTTAATTGAGGAATTTATGTGATGATTACAAAATTAGGAATTAGAATTACTAATTAATTAGATAAATTAAGTATAGTACAAGACTAAGTTCCAAGTCAACATAATTAAGAAAAATTGATTTGAGGAATTAAGTTCTCATAGTATAATTACACTAAGGACTTGAGAGCAAATAAACCATAAATAAAATGGGTTAGTGGAGTGGATTAATCCATGCCATTAAAATCCACCAACATTTTCATGCATTGATTGATGACCATTAGATGATATAATTCTTATTTTTATTATATATGCATGTTACTATAATAAAAAGAAGGGTAAATTACACCAACAGACACCAAACTTTGGGGTAAATGACAAAACAGTCTCCTAAGTTTCATTTCAGTCACTTAACTTTCAAAAAGTAACAAAACGGTCACTAACGTTAGAAAAAAGTGACAAAACAGTCACTAACTAACAGTTACCGTTAGGGTATTAACAGGATTGTTGACGTGGCAAGTTAACCGCTGATGTGGCAAGTTAACTTGCCATGTTGGCGACGGCTGATGAGTTTAGGACGGGTTTAAGGAAAAAATTGAAGGGTTAATGGGTTAATGTTTTAGGGTTAGAAACAGATTAGCTTTAGGGGGATTTGGGGGGGAAAGGAAAATCGATTTGGGAAATTTTAATCGTGATTTGAGGTTTTTTAGGCTTTAAACTGAATTAAGAATCGATTAAGAAGGGTTTAGGGTTAGACATCGGTTCAATAATCGATTAACAGGGTATAAGTTTTAGGGTTTAGGGTGGTTTATTTTGTTTAGGGAGAAAAGAAGACGAACTAGAAGTTTTTGATTGTCAGGGACAATAGGCAATAGAAGGGAAGCTACCAGTGTTGTTACATCCACTTTAACGGGTAAGTTCTTGCATTTAGTTTTAAATTTTTTGGATTTCAATGCTGTTATTTCGATTTAGGGTTAATTAGGGATATTTCAGTTTCAAATTTAATTTCGATTTTGATTTTGATTTCTATTTTGATTTTGATTACAATTTTGAAACTCACTGATTCTGATTTAGATTTTGATTTCAATTTCGATTTCGATCTCAATTTAGGATTAGAATTTGATTTTGATTTCGATTTAGATTTAGATTTAGGGTTATTTTGATTTCAATTTTATTTGTTATTAATGTGCATGACAGATTAAGGTTTGGTTTTTAAAGTTTATGACATATAATGTGTACTGTATTGTGTCTGCCATTGTTTAGGGTTATTTTGATTTTGATTTTGATGTTTATTGGTTGTATCTGCCATTGTATGAATGCCATTATCAAACTGATCTTTATTGTGTATATCTGCCATTGTTTGTATCTATTATTGTATGAATGCCATTATCAAACTGATCTTTATTGTATATATCTGCCATTGTATGAATGTCATTATCAAATTGATCTTTATTGTGTATATCTGCCATTGTTTGTATCTGCCATTGTATGAATGTCATTATCAAATTAATGTTTATTGTGTATATCTGCCATTGTTTGTATCTGCCATTAAATTATACATTATTAAACTGATGTTTATTGTGTATATCTGCCATTGTTTGTATCTGCCATTAAATTATACATTATTGAATTGATGTTTATTGTGTATATTTGTCATTATTTGTATCCAAGCTCCTATTATTATTTACCTTCTTTATTGTACTGCTTATTGCCTATTATTGTCTGCCATGTGCATGAGAAAAATAGTTGTGTTTGATTAAATTAATATTTGTATTGGTTGTTGTCTGCCATGTGCATCATAGAAGTGTTTGTATTAAATTATTGGGTATTTTGTATTGGTTATTGTCTGACAAAAATGGTTAAAGTGTTTGCCTATGTTGTTTGCCTTTATTGATGAGTACTTTGCTTGGCAGGTTTAATTGATGACAATTTTAATGAGAATGAAGAAAACGTGTCTGGTAGTGAAGTGTCTGGTAGTGATAGTGATGCATCTGAAAGAGTTTCTTTAGATGGTTTAAACATGGATGGTATAGAAGTAGATGAACTATGTGAAAGTGATGATTCTAGGAGGTTAGATAGTGCACATGGATTTGACTCAGATGGCCAAAATTGGCCTGAGTTCAACCTAGAGAATGACATGAGTAATCCTAGACTTAAGGTTGGAATGTTATTTAAGTCTAAACACAGTCTAAAAGAAGCTGCCAAGCAGTATGGTAAGTTGAATAGTTATTTTATTAAGTTTCCCAAAAATGATTTAAGAAGGTTAAAGGCAGTCTGAAATGAAAAATGTTCTTGGTTCATATGGGCTTCTAGGCTAAACCCTAATGACCCTACTGACTAGACTTGGCAAATTAGGAGTTCAAACCCTAACCATACTTGTTCCAAAGTCTATAAAAATAGGAATGTAACCTCAGCTTGGATAGGTGAACAGTATAAAGAAAAATTCATTGCTGATTCTGATTATTTTTTAAAATCATTACAGCAAGATGTCAAAAGAGATTTTTGTTGCTTGGTCTTATTAACCAAATGTAGGAGGGCTAAACTTAGGGCATTGGAATTAATTGAAGGAGCTCATACGGCTTAATATGAGAAGATTTATAAGTACTTATTGGAGGTTAGGACCCAAAATGAGGGAACAACAACAATCTGTTATTTGGATAACAGATTGTTTCAAAGAATGTATGTCTGTTTGCAGGCATGCAAAGATGGCTATAGGGCTGGTTGTAGGAGGATAGTAGGTTTAGATGGATGTTTCTTAAAGGGCTACTATGGTGGCTACTTGCTTGTAGCTGTTGGGATAGATGCAAATAATGGCATCTATCCACTTGCATATGCTACTGTTGAAAGTGAAAACCAAGCATCATGGCTTTGGTTCTTGGAGTTGCTTGCAATGGACTTGGAAATTGTGAGCTCGTACCACATATCTTTCATGTCTGACAAACAAAAGGTAAAACTCTATTTTTATATATATATATATTTATGTTGTTTCTATTTAGGGTTTGTTAAAGAATTAAATTATTTTTTTCCTAATTGTAGGGACTTTTGGAAGCAATATGTATGTTGTTTCCTAATGCAGAAACAAGAAACTGTGTTAGACACCTACATTTTAATTTCAAGAATTCTGGTTTCCGAACAAAGGAGTTGAAAGATTTGCTTTGGAAAGCTGCCAAAGCAAGCACTACAAGAGAGTTCGATGATGCCATGGATGAACTGAGAAAAACCAATCACCATGAATATGACTGGTTCAAGAAGAAAAACCCTGTTCACTGGTCAAGGTCTCACTTCTCAATTAGGAGTCATTCTGACATGTTGGTGAATAATCTATCTGAATCATTTAACAAGGTAAATCCCTATGTTTTATGTTTCTTACTGATCATTAGCAATTCACTAATCATTTTTGTGGTTTATGGATAGATGATATTAGAAGCAAGAGGTAAACCTATTCTGACCATGATGGAAACAGTAAGGACCAAGATTATGTTACTTATTGTCAAGAAGAAAGAAGAAGCTGACAAATGGAAAGGAACTTTGTGTCCAAAGATCAAGAAAAAGCTGGGTGTAAATATAAAAGATTCATTAAGGTAAAGATTCTTTCTAATGCCTATATTCTGACTTAATGTTGCTGATCACATGCAATGACTGTTGGAAAGTTATTAACTTTTTTTAATATGTATGCAATGATTATTGGAAAGTTGTTGACTATTTTTTAATATGCATGTAATGATTGTTGGAAAGCTGTTGACTATTTTTTAATATGCATACAATGATTGTTGGTGTGTTGCCTATTTTTTAATATGCATGCAATGAGTTTTTTTTATAATTTGCATGTAGTGACTGCTCTTTTAGGGGGTGTATGTGTCATTGTATGTTTTAACCAAGTATGCTTACTGTTTTTTAGGTTTGTTCCATCACATGTTGGTGGGGACAAGTATCAGGTTGAAAGTGGTCCAGGCAGCCAGCATGTGGTGGAATTAGTTCAGAATTCCTGAACCTGCGGGAATTGGGATCTTACTGGCATCCCTTGCATGCATGTATTAGCTGTCATTCATGTAAAAAATGAGTTCCTAGAGACCAACCTGGCACACCAAGCAAACCCAGATTCAAATTTACTCCAACTTTGTAAGTCCAGTAAGGGGTCCTAAACAATAGGCCTCTTTGTCAAACATGCAACCAATACTACCTCCTCCACTAAGAAGGTCACCTGACAGACCTACTAAAGTGAGAAGGAAAGAACCTGATGAACCACAAACAACAGAAAGGTTAAGCAAGAGAGGGGTGGAGATGAGGTGCAGTAAATGCAAAATAATAGGCCACAATAAGAGGAGTTGCAAAGGGGAAGTTGGCCAAAACATTCCAGTAAGTAATTTGCCTTAACTTAGAGTATACTTCTACTTATGAATTTGTTTTTTTTTTACATTTCTTTTATTCTTGTAGGTTAAAAGACATCAAGTTGGTGTCCAAACCCAGCAACAGGTTACCCCAAGTCAACAAGAGGGTACCCTAACTCAACAAGGTGCCCCAACTCAATTACCTACTACCCCAACTCAGATACCTACTGCCCCAACTCATCAAGAAGTTGCCCTAAGACAAAAGCTCCCATTAAAGAGAAAATCAACCACAACCACTGTTAGATGGATGCCTTCTACTCAAGATTCATCCATGACAGACCATTGATGATTATGTGAACAGACTGCATTTTGTTAACCTTTTAAAACTGTGAAAATTTGCCTGCTACTGATTTTTAACTTAGGTAGATAATTTTTTGGGAAATTTGCCTATGATTGCTACTGTTGATAAACTTAGGCATAGTCATTGAATTTTTTTGTAAATTTCCCTACAATTCACATCTGTTCAATTGTAATGAATTGTAGGAAAATTTGACAATATTTTTCCCCTCATTCCTTTTGTAAACAGTTTGGCATATTGGGCTTAATATATGAGCAATTTATCATGCTATTTGTTATCCAACTATTAAGCAATTTGTATACCAACTGTTATCTTTTCTAACTAGCAGCCATGTATACCAACTGTTAAGCAATTTGTATATCAATTGTTATCTTTTCTAACCAGTAGCCATGTATACCAAGTGTTAAGCAATTTGTAAACAACAACATGAGTTGGTTAGCTATGTATACCAGTAGCCATTTTTAACACATGTTAAGCAATAAAAATATTCCAACATAATTTGTAATCAACAAAAATTTTCCATTTCATTCAAGTGTTTGTAAACAACATGAGATGGTTAGCCATGTATAACAGCAGCCATCTATACCAACATAAGCAACAATTTACCAGCAACAAAATTACAAAACATAAGCTGGTTTTCAATTAACATAAAATGATTTTTAAAGTTTTGAAAATAGAAAAACAATAACAATTACAAGCACCAAAAACCAGGTTCTTGTCTCCCTCTTCCTTGCATCCTCCAATGTCTTCAGTTTTTCAGAAGAGCCAACAACACCATTCTTGAACGGGGCGTCAATGGTGGATCAAACCAGCTGAAAAATCGACATGGTTTTCGAAACCGACTGCCGAATTTGTTACACCCAAAAAACCTCCTACCTGGGTTGTCATTGGACCAAGACATGCTTAATTTGGCTGGGTTTCCACAATAGCACACCGGAATCACTTCAGGCATATCCATTTTTCCTCTTCTCCTTTTTCTTCTTCTCTTCCTACTTCTCTTCTTCTTTTTCTTTTTTTTTCAAACCCTAAAATAGTGTTGGTACTATTATTAAAGTGTTAGTAACTGGCTAGCTAGACTTAAGGTTGACAGCAAGGACTCCGTTACCTGCCACGTCACTTTACTGTGACGTCTGTGACGAAAAATGGCAAAAAGGACCATTTTGTTACTTTTTGAAAGTTAAGTGACTGAAATGAAACCTAGGTGACTGTTTTGTCATTTACCCCATAGTTTGGTGACTGTTGGTGTAATTTACCCTAAAAAGAATGAAAAATGATGTTCATTTTCATTCTTTCCAAACTGCATACGAGGAAAAAGACGAAAATTTTTCTCCAAAGGTTTCTCCATTGCCGTCCAGCAATTTTCAAGGTTAGGAAGCTTTTTGTCTTGAATTTTGCTAGATTATTACTTAATGATGTTAGATAATTAGAGCCCAAGCATTGGAATTTCTAATTAATAAAGTTTTAATTAGTTAACATAGATGGAAACTTTGAAAATCCTAGATGAGAAAGTTTGGTTTCATGGGTAATTAGTATATTTAAGTTGTGATCATGGTGAAAATGAGTCGAGTAGCTAATGGGTATTGTAGAGATGAAGTTTGATTAAGTGATTATTAAAGAAACCCTTGATGAGTTCTTGAGGATTAAAATGATAGAGATGACAACTTGGATTACAATGATGTTTATTGATAGTTTGTGCTCCTTAGTGTATAGTTACGAAGTCAAATTTAGATTTAATTGGGTAGATTGTAAAATACAAGAATTTCAGATGTTAGAGTTTTAAGGGACTAAAGTGAAAAGTATGTATAACATGTTTAAGTATAAGCTTATATGCTAGATTTGAGAAACTAACACTGACAGAACGTCGGGGGTTAAGACGAAAACGGGCGACGGACAACGAATGCAGTTTGTGCTAACGTAATTTTGACTTTATTGCATAAAATAATTAAATATTTTGGCTTGTGAAAAGATTGGTGTTAATTGTTGCTTTGATCATGTTATGTACTTGTTGAATAAGCATTTAAATGGTAAATGTTGGATTAAATGATGGTAAAGTAACAAATGCCATGTATACCATGCTTATGTGATTGCACATAGTGAATAATGATATGAGTTGGATTTATGCTTTGTTGAAATTGAATATGGAAGAGTTGGTAAATAAATGTGTTATGCCATGTTGAATTGAATTGTAATGTTTAGTGAAAAGTGACAAATAAATGAGTAACCCTTGTTGATAGGAGAACATAGACGATAAGTTGTTAATTATGCATGTATGAGCTGTGATAGTAACATTATGAATTGAGTTATATATGAAATCTTCAAAAGAAACATATTGAACTAAATAAAATGAAAGGATATTAATGATTAATCTCATGAAATGTAGGTTAAGTTTTATTCGTTGTAATGATATGGTGGTGATAATATATATTTTTATATATGTAAGTGAATATGCTTAAGACTTGTTGAACTATTGTTTATATATATAATCATGTTTGTAACATGATGAAAAATTGTGGAAGTATAACAAATAAAATGAATGTCATGTGAATGTATGTATATTGAGTACTATGAATACCCTACTAAACAATCTCGGATAGAGTTACAGGTATAGTTGGCATGTTATAGGATTCATTATGTTAGAGTCATTTTTATCTTATGTCTCGAGACTTCTAGTAAAATTTTGTCAATTGAGTTTGGATTCGAGTCCCGACTTTAAATTCAACCCCATATAATCTTATAAATGTTCAAGGAAGAACAAAATGCATCTATTACATTAATTGAAAATGTATAAATGATATATGAATAAATTATATGGTATTTACTCGTTTTTTGTTAATGAACAGTCTTGAGTTGCTCTAGTAACGAAATGTGATGTCTCATATTCGGACTTGACTATGACATCATATTACATTGTTGGAGCAACTCAAATTGATTCAATCACAATCGATAAGTAATGTGACATTCAAGTAAATAAGTTTCTTACATTCACTACTTATACATACATAATCAATTCAATTAATGCCCATTAATTACATGTTATAAATTTAGGGTTTGTACAAAGTTTATAATGTAGTTGGGATTCGAATCATAACTTTTATCGACAAACTTTAACATTATGTTTCGAGACAGGGATATCTATGTCTTGAGACAAGCCTCTTTTTTGTTTTTGGTATTTTTGTTTCAATGATGACATGTCTCAAGACCTTAGAGTACATGTCTCGAGACAAGGCCCTTTTAAGTATCGAGACTAACCTCCCTTATTTTCTTAATTTAGCTTCGATATGCCCTTGTCTTGAGACACATACCACTTTTGTAACAATCTATTTTTTTGTGGTATCAAAAACAGTGGTTTTGGTACCACAATTTTGATGAGTAAGTTAGTAAATATTATCTATATAATATTTACGATTTAAACATAGTGTTATAGTAAAACTTGATTTAATTGATTTTATTAAATTAGTCAGTTAGTCAAGGTACAAGTGGTACGTACCGAAAGTTAGTGGTTTTTAGAAATGAGGTATCGAGTTCTCGTATTCATATACTGAGCTTGTAAATATTTTTATTAAATATTTACGGAGTTTTAGTATAAGTGAATTGAAGTTTGGTCTGTTGATTTTGATGTTTGAATAGTTAATTAAAGAAAAATGACTAAATCATAAAAATTGTGAAAGTTAATCGGTATTTATTATTATTAGCTAAAATGCATGATTAATAAATGTTTAAGGTTTTATAGGGAGAATAGGCCAAATTACACGATGGTGGATGGTTGGTGTGGTTTTTATTTTTAATTAAATTAATTAAAATAGAAAATGGTTAAAACATAAAATAAGTAGAAAATGGTCACCAATGTAACAACCCAAATTCAACCTAGAAGTTATGACCGAATCTAGAGAAATTACATTAATTCATTTGGAAACTGATTTCTGTAACTATTTAGCAAATATGACTTTTGTAAATATCGTTAGAAAGCTATTTGTTCACTTCCAGAAGACACCTAAGAATTTACTTAATTTGCAGCAAAAAACTTTTTTCGGAGGTTTAGTTTTGAAAATCGAAGTTCTTTTTGTCGACTTACGTGATTTTGTAGTCTCGCATTAAAAAATCAATTACTGACAAATTAAGCAAGAATCCAGAACAAATTTAGAAATATATTCTAAACCCAATAGATCAAAACAAATAATTACAAAATTCATCATATTTACACTAAGTGAAAAAACAATCTAAGCTCTCACACACCATCCGGTTCTAAGTTAGAGGTTTACTTGAATGGACAAATAAAACAAATGGGTGAGCTATGAAGCTTAGTGTATAACTAAACTCAAATATAGATCAAACAAAATACAATATACAAATTAGAGAACATATCAGTCTTACAGAGATTTTCATAACAATCGTATAATAGAATAGAAGATGTATGATTATGCCAATGTGGTATTTTTTGGAAAATTAGAATGCAGATTATCAGAAAATATTCTACCCTACTTCGCTATACACTAAAATAGAGTTTCTCAGAACTCATCCAACCAAACACACCAACAGATAATTATGGATAGTGCCACGAGAATTATAGATAAATTGCTAAACAGATTTGTGGATAAAGCATCAGATAATGCAGATCATTAAACTATTAGAAACTTCTTCCATTCTCATAATCTCGAACCCCATGCAACGTGTCATGTCATGCATATTCAGAATTAGAATGATAAGTGCTGTCGTACCATAACAAAAATAGAAGGCATGAGATTCCACGCTTTGTAGGATATATTGATCAAATCTTAATGAATCATATCATATTTTTCATGAAGTCATATGCATGGATACATATTAAAATCAGTATCAGACACAACATATTTGAATATCACATGTTATCATCCAACTCAGTAATACAGAAATGAATCACCAAAATTAACAAAGCACGAATCATACCTGAATAAATCACATATCTTAAACACGTACCAAACAAAAGCACATTATACGCTAATAGTTCATACTTACTTAGCTTATATCATGTCATAAAAACATATGGATAACGAATTATACATCAATCGATCATCGAATATCATATTTTATAACTTGTTTTAAATCATATGAGCCCTACAGTAGGCCTACGTTCTATTCGATTGAAGATTACAACCTTTGGGACAAATCCTGATTTTTGGTCCAAATGCCTGTGTAGATTCACAGGGCTTGGGTGGTTGGCCAGTATGGTACACATGACTTAACACTCCAGTATTTTTGGCCCGTGTGACTCTAATTCTAAGACAGTGAGTTACATGGCTTGGACACACATCCGTGTCTTTGACCCGTGTGACTCTAATTCCAAAATAATAAGTTATATGGCCTACCAGATGGCCTGATGCACGGCTATATAGTGTCGAAAACCATAGGTTTTGACTTTTTACGTTCGTAGAAATTCAAGTTTTTGTTATGCACCTGATACGAATTCGATGCAGAAGCAACAAAGATGAATTCTTGGCCTTAAAGTGATAATCAAACCTTAATCAAACAATTTTTGTAATCATTTCAGTGACTAACATCTCTACTACCAAATTTGTAACGCCCCAAAGTTATGAATTGCTGATTTGTTAAATCCAATCAATAGTTGAATGCCTGCTTCAGTTGTTGAGGGTCTTGGTATTGTGGTGGGGGTTTAGAGTTTGAATCTTTTGCGTGGTAAAAGGGAAATTATTTTTGCTGGTTCTTGTATGTACACAGGTAGTAGTCTTTGAATTAAAATTTAGTTCTTGTGAGTGGATAAGTGTCAGGGGGAGTTAGTTAGGAATTTGTTATTTAATTTTATTTTTCTAGTTTATCTTTTGACCCTAAAAATCTATTACCTTCCCTTCACGTTTCTTTCTTTTTCCTCTCTTCCTACTTCACACTGTTTTCTTTTTCTTATTGCCTTGTTTACTTTGCCATTTGATTCCTTTTTCTTTACTATCTCTTTGCTTTGGTTTGATATTTTCTTGTTATTTCAAATTAAATCTTTTTATTGGGGCCATTGAAGTGTTTTGAGATTGTTGTTTATAGTGCTGTGTTCAAGAGGTTGTGGTTAGTATGGTATTATTTCATTGTCTATTTTGTGAGGTTGAGGTTATTAAAATTTGGTGTTTATGATTGTATTGGTGATTTTAGGGTTTTCATTAATATTAAGGTATTGGTGTGCGTTTCGTAGGTGGATATTCTGAACTGTTCGTACCCTTGACTAATTAGATTTTTGTTGGGTTGCTATTTCTTTGAAGGTAAGTCGTCAATCGAGAAGTCGAGGTTGTAATTTTGTTAAAATTTGAGCGAAAACGTTGTTGAATTTTTACGAATCGGGTCTGATAAATCATTTTAATGTATGTTTATTTGATGTGTTTAGGTTTTGGAATTCTTTAAGTGATTTCGCATTAGAAACAGCCAAGGTGTGTAATGAGGAACTCAAAAAATAGCAAATGGTGAAAGCTGAAATTGGGTATTGTCGACGCCACATAGTCGTGTGGTAAGCCGTGTATGACAGATGGTCTGGGCTATTTGGGTTGTGTGTACCACACGGGCATATGGGCCACACGAACATATGTGAGGCCGTATGTTAGGCTGTGAGCCAAAAATTCTTGAATTTTCCCTAGTTTCGCACACGTCATTTTGATCGACCGTAGGCTTTCCGTGGGGTCTGTAGGTGCTCAAATAGATTGTAAAATATGAAATTCAGTCATCTGTTTGCATGAAGTCTGATGCCTGCTCGTATAACTAAAACGTCATAGGATGAGTAAATTGTGTAATAGCTAATAAAAAAATTAGAAAAAAGCTATGTATGTTCTGTATTTGTTATGTTATGCGTATATACTGTAAATATGTATGTTTTGTGTTACGTTCTGTATTTGCATATGGGTGGGTTTAGCTATGTAGATGAAGTGTTTTTGTAAAAAGCAATGATTCGCCTATTTATCTGGCAGCTCAACTACAAGAATTCTGTAAAGTGTCAAACCGATACTAAGCGGTGTGTAGGGTTGGGTGAGTGTTTCATACCCCACATGGTGTGTTGGGATGATTAGAGTTGGTGTGTAGTAAATGGGAGTAGGATTATATGTCCGTATTTGTATTGCTCTGATATGAATCTTGTAACACCCCTATCCCATAACCGTCGCCGGAATAGGTAAGGGGCATTACCGGACTTGTAACTCATGTCAGAACAGTAAAATTTTGAACTTTTTCTTGAAATAAAGATCATTCATTTAAATAAGTACTAAGCACAGCCAGGGATAAAATTTAAACTTCTCTAAGTAAACATTCAAAAGATGCCATTTTCGCATGGCTTATATACATTAACCAAAAATATTCTTCCGCCACTAGTCTATTCTATACATGCCATAAGACAATCCAAAACGTAGCAGTACCAAACAGTGGATAGTGATAGTGTGACTAGTTGCTGATGATCCCCGAGCCTGTAGCTTCCAAATGAGATCTATAAAACAGAGGAAACAGAGTAAACGGAGTAAGCATTACAATGCTTAGTAAGTTTTAAGCAGTGTCAACAGATAACAATCAAATTATAACATAGTTGTTCGTATTTTTATTTCACTCTTCCTTCGGGCATACCATCCCTTTACCGAATATGCACATCTCATCATATACAATAGGCAGATAAACTTTCACATAAAAGTGAGCTCATGTGACATAGATATATCGTATGATTTCACATAACCTTTCACACTGATCCGATGTCACATAATCATAGGAATAGTCTCATAGATTGCTCTCGTATGTATCACATAACTACCTTATGATTTAGTGCAAATCAAGCTCACATATAAACTTGGAGTACATACCTGTTTAACCTTTCGCATTGAATATATTTATAAGCAATTCTTATTACGAAGTCTTACCCGGACATAATCTCCACACGAAGTTATCGGGTCTTACCCAGACAAAATCCCCACACGTAGTCATCGGGTCTTTAGATCTCGGATATAGTACGAGCACGAAGCTTACGGACATTAATCAGTGATAATATTCTCGCATAAAGCCTGCGGGGTTATAACCCGGATATAGTACTGACACAAATGCCCTTCGGGACTTATCACATTTATACACTTTCACATCCATCACGTTGGCCACTCGGCCCTGTCACATATATACACTTTCACATTCATCACATCGGCCATTAGGCCTTATCACATATATACACTTTCATATTCATCACATCGGCCATTAGGCCTTATCACATATATACACTTTCACATTCATCACATCGGCCATTAGGCCTTATCACATATATATACACTTTCACATTCATCACATCGGCCATTAGGCCTTATCACATATAGATACACTTTCACATTCATCACATCGGCCATTAGGCCTTATCACATATATACACTTTCACATTCATCACATCGGCCATTAGGCCTTATCACATATATACACTTTCACATTCATCACATCGGCCATTAGGCCTTATCACATATATATACACTTTCACATTCATCACATCGGCCATTAGGCCTTATCACATATATATACACTTTCACATTCATCCTATCGGCCATTAGGCCTTATCACATATATATACACTTTCACATTCATCGCATCGGCCATTAGGCCTTATCACATATATATACACTTTCACATTCATCGCATCGGCCATTAGGCCTTATCACATATATACACTTTCACATTCATCACATCGGCCATTAGGCCTTATCTCGTATATACATGTTCACATCCATCACAATGAATCCTAAATCAAAATATAGATTTTCATGTATTCACATCACAATTATCCAAATATACTTCACATACCACATATACTTTCACGTATACACACTGTCTTGGCTGAATCTACATCTATCATTTTCCAATATCACAATTTAGAATTCACGTATGGGTTTAATCAATAGCTTATGAGCAACTAAAACAAGTTTATCAAGGTTTACAACACAATCTCAAATTCAGCACAAGCTGTTTTTCCTGAGCAATAGTCACTAAATTATTTAGAACTGGAGCTACAAAACTCCAAATCACTTTCCATTAATTTTTCCTAAATATAGACTCGTATATCTTCCATCCATAAAATTTCCAGAATTTTAGGTTTGGCCAATCAATACCAGATTTTTCTTAAAGTTTCCCCTGTTTCACTGTTTGACTAATCTGACCACTCTTCACTACGAATCATATTTCTCATTTTACAGAATTCAAAATGTGTTGTATTTGATTTCATTTGAAACTAGACTCATTAAGGAGTCTAAGAATATAAATTTTATCTTATAACCATTTTTTTACAATTTATAATGATTTTCTAAAAACAGAACAGAGGATTACAGTGTCATTCTGCGCTGTCTCACACAGCTTTAAGTATCTCATTATTGAATATTCCTTTGCTTACACGGTTTCTTTTATAAGAAACTAGACTCATTAAGCTTTAATTTCATGTCTCATTGAGCCTCTAATTCAAATCCATAAATTTATGGTGATTTTCTAAAGTCACGTTACTGCTGCTGTCCTAAGCAGACTATTTCAAATTACCCTTAAATTCCCAAGCTCAAACACTTAAGAACTTACCATTTGAGCTTAGAACATATCATGGCCACATCATATCTTATTAAATCAACTCATCATGTCCTATTATAATTGAATTTACTCAACGTTTAATCACTTAAAACTTACCTCGGATGTTGTTGAACGATTTCGGCGGCTATTCGATCACTTTTTCCATTCCTTTATCCAACTTTGGTCCTCTAAGCTCTTGAGCTAATTCAAACAAATTTAACTTATTAAAGTCTCATTATGCTAGCTTATGGCCGAATATGACAATGAATTTGATAGGTCATGTGGCCACCTTTAGCTCAAATACAAAATGGTCATACGCATTTTTAATCACATTAAGCAATTTAGTACAATTAATCAAACATTTCCTCATGTGCACCTTTAGGACAAAATACACACATCATTAACCTAATATCAATTAACTAAGCACTTAACAAATTCTCCTTGAGCCGATTGTCTAAGTCAAGATAGGATCATCATTATGCTTACCTATAGCCGAATGTACAACATCAATCTATGCATTCATTCGTGTGGCCGAACATGCATGTCTATGTTGAGGCCGATTGCATACTTAATACATTCTACAAGTATGGTCACTTGTATTGACCAAATACCATTTTGTTTCAAGTTCAAAACTTGGCTAATACACATGTATGCACTATTAAAACATCCTCTCCATTCCATCAATTCAACACATGCATTACTCATTAATATACAAAATTATATTCGGCCTTAGCACACCTCTTGCTGGCCGAATTTTTTTTTCTCCATCTAGCAACATTTTATGTACTATGCCGAACCAAAAAGATCAAACACCTAGCTTAATCATTTCCAAAACACTTAACCGGCCTTTGACCAAGACTTTAAACAAAGTCTATGTTCGGCTATCACACATATGGGCATTATTAGTTCAAAGTTTTAACAAGATTAATTTCTTTGATCTTAACCTAAATGACAACCCCCATTGTTCATCTAGATTTAGCATGAAACAAACACCAACCAAGAAAACAACACCCATGGCCGAGTATCATCTTCATCACATAGCAAGATTTAAACCATAGGCTAGGTAGAACTCAAACTAACATAAAAAATATGCATGAATCTCATGGAACAACCTCAAACTTACCTTAACCTAGCTACAAGCATGGCCGAATCTCTTCAACATTTCCTCCTCCTAAACACCAACCAACCGAACATGAAGCAAGAAAATCCTCTTCTTCTTCCTCCTTAGAATTTTCGGCCAAAAGAAATGTTAAAGGATGGACACTTTTTTTTTTCTTTGTTTTCATCACGGCAATGGGGGGGGGGACAATCACACACTTTTTTTTTGTTTTCATCATATTCCCTTTCATTATTTTATTCCCATGCTCCTTATTTTATCATACTTCCCATGAAACACTAACTTAACATGTTTATGACATGTTCTTGCCCATCACACTTGGTCTACCATACTTGTCATGGCCGGCCACTACTAATTAGGGGGAGGGGAAATTGACATGCAAGTCCCCCCTTTTTATTTCATGCACTAATAGATCCTTATGCTTTGACCTATCACATTTCAAAATTTTCTCACATAAGTCCTATTTACTAAAATTCACCTACAATTAAACAAAATTCAAATATGAAATTTTCACACATGCATATATACATATAATAAGCATCAAATATGACAGCTAATTATTTTTATGACTCGGTTTAGCGGTCCCGAAACCACTTCCTGACTAGGGTCACTTTAGGGGTGTCACATTTACTGTTGAGATTGGGTCTCAAAGTCACTCAACTAGGGGCGGTGCACTGTCTCAAGCTATGCTAAGGGTTTTGGAGAGGGTCGTTGGGCCTCATTCTGGTTCTGGGAGCTGTGGGTTGGTAACTAAACAACTTTGGTTCAATGGTGCTAAATTATTTAGGGGTGTCATTAGAGTCAAGCTGATTGTGTCCGAATATTGGTTAAAGGCCACAAAGAGGATTATGAACGATATCGGCAGCACCCCTGAGCAAAAATTGAAGGGTGTAGTATCTTTGCTTCGTGATGAGGCGTATCAGTGGTGGTTGATGGTTGAGGAGGGTACTTAGCCAAATCAGATATCTTAGGAGACTTGTAAGAATGCTTTTTAAAGTAAATATGTGGAGGCGAGTCATGTGGATGTTCGTAGACACGAGCTTATGAGCCTTGCACAGGGAGACATGACTGTGGTCGAGTATGAGGCAGAATTTCTGAGGTTGAGCAGATATGCTCGTGGGTTGATATCAAACGATTATGATAAGTGTGTCCGCTTCGAGGAAGGGTTAAGGGATAATCTCAGGGTTCTGATAGCTTCATAGAGGGAGTGGGTTTTTTCCATCTTGGTGGACACGACAAGAATTGCTGAGGAGGTTAAACGCGTTGAGCCCAAAAATAGAGAACATGAGGGGTAAGAATAAGAGGAATTTAGGGTTCTCTAGTTCTGTTCAATGGCCTAAGAGACAAGCCATATCTGATAGGCCTTTAAGGGTTGAGGTTCCAGTTGCTTGTATTGTGGTTCAGTCATGTAGAGATTGTGGTAGACGCCATCCGGGTAAATGTTGGAGGAGGGTAAGAGCTTGTTTGCGACGTGGGTCGATGGAGCATCGCATTAGGGATTGTCCATAGCGATTTGATCATATGCAAGCTCTAGCTCTGGGTTTAGTTCAACCTCAGTGGGTAGTTCAGTAGCCGCCTAAGGGTTATAGCCTAGCCAGGGGTGTAACGCTTTGGGGAGAGGTTAGTGAGCACCGGGTAGAGGTGCTAATTAGACTGAGGCTAGGCAGTCTACGCTGCTATATGCGACTAGACATCGTGAGGATAGAGGCACTGCAGATGTTATCACCAGAACATTCTTTATTCATATTGCTCTCTATCTGGCTTTGATAGTCATAGGCTCAACCTACTCTTATATAGAAAGTTTTATCTCTTTGAACTTGGGGATGTCTGTTGAGAGCACTTCTTGAGAGATTACTGTAACTTGTCTAGTAAATTAGCCAATTTTGGTTAATAGGCTTTACAGGAATGTATTGCTATAGATACAAGGGGTTGTGTTTCCAGCTAATCTGATGGAATTTCCATTTGGGGAATTCAATTTGATTTTGGGAATAGATTGACTCGTGGAGTATCAGGTCAGTTTGGACTGTGCTACATAGAGAGTATGTAACACCCTTAACCCATATCCGTCCTCGGAACAGAGTTACTGAGTATTACCAGAATAAACAGATCAAATACATGCATTTCATATTATTTAACATTCATGTTATATATTATTCATAAAGTCTCTTATATGAGCCGTTAAGGCCCAAAACATACATTAGAAACAAGTCAGGACTAAACTAGGTACTCAGAGAATTTTTCGTGAAATTTTAAAAATTTTACTAGGTGCAGGGTACACATGTCCGTGTGGTCAGGCCGTGTGACTCAAACAGCCAATAGGCATGTCCGCGTCTCAGGCTGTGTGAGCATTCGAAATAGAGCACAAAGCTTTGTCTCAGCCCGTGTCTGTATGCGTGTAACTTTTTGACTTGGGTCACACGGCCAAACCACATGCCCGTGTGCTAGGCCGTGTGTAGGTGCAGGGGTCACACGGCCAAGCCACACGCCCGTGTGCCAGGCTGTGTGATTAATTCTAAGTATTATATTTTGAAATTTTAAAGATGCAGGGGACGCACGGCCGAAGCCCATGCCCATGTGCTAGACTGTGTATCACACACGGTTGAGACACACGCCCGTGTGAACAAAATAAGGCCATTTCCAAGCCTTATTTCTCACCTAAACTTGTCTTCAACCTACATTAACACATAAACACATTCCCAATCCAATATAAAACATTTGAATCAAGCCATAACCAAATCTTGTGCATATCATATCATCTTATATAATCAAGTATCCATGCTTAACAATTTGATCACTTACATATATATATATTTATATCTATACCAACTCAAGCCATGTTACAATTTGCTTATTAGTTAACCATCAATCAATTATGCCAAAACATAAATCAACCATGATAAGGCCATATACTTATATATATCAAAATGTATCAAACATAAGCCATTCAAATGGCTAATCACAACAAAATATTTACATGCCATTAATGGTCAAATTAACCTATACATTCTATTATACCAAAGTTGATTTAATAAATATACCGAAAAAGGGCGATTGATAGTGTGATATGGCTCCGAACAACTTCCAATCTTAACGAGCTTTCGGGTTACTATAAAGCAGAGAAAATAAATAAAGTAAGCATTTAATGCTTAGTAAGTTTGTATAACAGGAAATGAACTTACCATTTATTTCACATTTAAGATAAGCTAACTAAACATGCTCAAACCAATTTGGCCAATTGCCTAAAAACATATCCTCATCAAGCATAATGTAATTCATATAAATACCAAGAAACATTAATGAGCTCATCAATATTCAATTTTCACATACATGTATTTATCACTTAAGTATCCGTTAACATGTACAAATAATATCTTTGTACTTCAAATATTTCTCATAGCAATTCATCTTGAATTCATTTCATCTCATATCAGAACTTTACCCGTTGAATCATTTAAAATATTGATGGATACAAGGGTTGTACACATGAAGTGTATGAATCTGAAATCCGTCAATTCATATTTGGGGGTGCTCATTAGAGCACATAATCAGGAAGCCCTCTCTCGAGCCATATAATAGGAAGCTCTTGAGAGCCATTAACGAGAAGCTTATCCAGGCTGTATAACGGGAAATTCATAAGCACCATAATCAAGAAGCTCATGCGAGCCAATAACCCGTAGCTCCGAAGAGCCATTAATCAGGAAGCTCCGAATAGCCATATATCGGGAAGTTCAAGCGGGATATATCGGTAGCTCTGGAGAACCATTAATCAAGAAGCTCATGAAGGACCGTATAACGGGACGCTCATAAGCTGTTGTGTGCCCACAACACATGCAAGATCATGACCGATCCGGATGCTCCGAAGAGCTATTAACGGGAAGCTCGCAAGAACCATATAATGGGAAGCTCGAGAGAGCTAATAACGGGATGCTCTTTCGAGCTATGGTGTGTTCGCAATATATGCAAGGCCAAAACCAATTCGGGAACCCTGTATCCATCGAATTTCATTTATTCAATCAGGACTTAATACTTATTGAGCATTATCGGATATGTAACTGATTTTCATACATGTAAATTATATAATACACATACATAACATTCAATTTGAACATATAAATGTATACAATTTAGTTACATGAACTTACCTTGACAAGTGTTCGTTGATTTGTTGTCTACTAATCTGACACTTCATATTCAATTCAATTCACATCTTATGTAAAATTATCATTTTGTTCCTATACTTTTAATTAATGATGATTTCGTCCCTAGGCTTGGAAAATGAAATTCTTGCAATTTAATCCTTATTCCAAGTGTAACTAATTTTTACATGTAACATTAACAACCCATGTATTTCATAGAATTCAAATTTTTTCCATGAATTTTATATCTTTACAATTTAGTCCCTAAATCACAATTTCATAAAAATTCACTTTACAAAAGTCAACAACCTTTCATTTTCTACCATAAATTTCATAATTCATGCATATTCATCCATGAAAAAACTTTTAATACTTTGATAATTTTGCAAATTAATCCTGGGGATAGCTAAATTAAGCTATTACGATCTCGGAAACATAAAAATTACTAAAAACGGAACAAGATTACTTACCCAATTAAGCCAAGTAAGCTTGCTTGGGTTCTCTTCTCTTAGCTAGGGTTTCCATGTATTTAATTTTGGAAAAGATGATATAAAAAATGATATTTTCTTTTATTTTATTATTTATCATCTTTGTTTTTCATCTTTCCAATTTTGTCTTTTTTTATTTAATTTTCCATGGATGAACCATCATACTTATCTACTAACCCCTATTAATGGTCTATTTTCCATATAAAGACCTCCAATTTTAAATTCCATAGCCATTTGATACTTATAGCTACTAGAACTCAACTTTTGCATTTCATACAATTTGGTCCTTTTACCAATTAAACGTGTAATCGATAAAATTTTCTTAACGAAATTTTCATACGATATTTTTATAATAATTCGGACCATAAAAGAATATTAAAATAATTTTTCTTTTCGAACTCGGATTTGTGGTCCCGAAACTACAGTTTCAATTTCACTAAAAACGGGTTGTTACAACTCTCCCCCTTAAAAATTTTTGTCCTCGAAAATCTTACCAGTAAAGAGGTTTGGATATTGTTTTCTCATAGTTTTCTCCAGTTCTCAAGTAGCTTATTCTATTCCTTGTCGTTGCCAAAGAACTTTACTAGAGGTACCTTTTTATTTCTCAATTCTTTCGTCTTACGTGCTAAAATTCTGGCTGGTTCCTCACTGTAAGTCATGTCAGGCTGAATCTCAACCTCTATCGGGGAGATAACATGTGAAGGATATGACCGATTCCTTCGTAACATAGACACATGAAAAACATTGTGAAATCTGTCAAGCTCTAGCGGTAATGCTATTCGGTAGATAACAGGTCTGATTCTTTTAATAACCTCATACGGCCTAATAAACTGTAAACTCAATTTGCCTTTACGACTAAGATAAAGAAATTTCTTCCAAGGCAATACTTTCAAGAATACATTGTCACCAACCTAAAATTCTATTTCTTTTTGTTTAAGATCTGTATAAGATTTTTGACGATCAGAAGCTGCTTTCAAACTATCTTTGATCACTTTCACTTCTTCTTCGATTTCACAAATCAAATCAACTTCGTGTATCTTTTTCTTACTGAGCTCAATCCAATACAATATATTTCTACATTTATGGCCATATAGAGCTTCATACGATGCTATCTTTATACTTGACTAATAACTGTTATTATATGCGAATTCGACTAATGTTTGATATTTTTCCCAATTACCTTCGAATTCTAATACACAGCACCGAAGCGTATCTTCAAGAAGCTGAATCACACACTGTGACTGACTATCAGTTTGAGGATGGAATGCAATACTGAAATGTAACTGCTTACCTAGAGCTTCTTGCACCTTGTTCTATAATCGGGATGTAAACTGAGGATCTCTATCAGAAATAATAGGAACCTGCGCTCCATGTAATCTAACAATCTCAGAAACATATAACTTTGCTAATCTGTCCAGGGAGAAATCCGTACATATCGGAATAAAGTGTGTAGACTTCGTCAAACGGTCGACGATTACCCAAATGGCATCTTTCTTTTTTAGATATAGGGGTAATCCCGACAGAAAAAGCATGGTAACTCTACCCATTTCCATTTCAGTATCGTAACTAGATGTAATAGTCCCAAAGGTACCTAATGTTCAGGCTTTAATTTTCTGACATATCAAACATCTAGATACGAATTCATAAATATCACGCTTCATTCCCGGCCACCAGTACATTTGTTTTAAATTGTTGTACATTTTATTACTCCTCGGATGCACGGAGATAGTACCACTGTGAGCTTCATATAAAATCTTCTGTACAAGTTTCAAATTCTTCGGTAAATAGACTCTGCCTCAGAATAATAAACAATCATCAGGTCCAATATGAAATTCTAAATAAAAAATTGATTCACACTGTACCCGTTTAGCTTGTAACTCATTATCACTTTTCTGAGCTTCGTAGAGCTGTTGTAGAAACATCGGCCTAGCTTTTAACTCAACTAAGATTGAACCATCTTTAGACAATGACAATCGGGTATTCATTGCTCTCAAAGCAACCAGAGAGTTTCTGATCAGAGCATCTGCAACCATATTTACTTTTCCAGGATGATAATCAATTACAAAATCATAATCCTTTAATAGCTCAAGCCACCTGCGCTATCTCAAATTCAAATATTTCTGCGACATCAGATACATTAAACTTTTATGATCGGTGAATATATGACAGTTGTCACCGAACAAATAGTGTCACTAAATTTTCAGTGCAAAAACAAGAGCTGCCAATTCTGAATCATGTATCGGGTAATTCTTTTCATATGGTTTTAGCTGTCTAGAAGCATAGGCTATTACTTTATCTTTTTGCATCAAAACACAGCCTAAACTATTCAATGAAACATCACTATAAAATAAAAATTCCTTACTCGATTCAAGTTGTACTAGAACTGATGCTTCAGTCAACAAGACTTTCAATCTGTTAAAGCTTTGCTAACATTTATCAATCCATTCAAATTTCACATCTATTTGCAATAGCCGTGTTATCGGCAAAGCTATCATCGAGAATCCTTTTACAAACCTCCAATAGTAACCGGCAAATCCCAAAAAGCTTCTAACTTCAGACATATTTTTTCGTGGTTTCCAGTTAACAAACGCTGAAATTTTATTCGGATAAACTCTGATGCCTTCAGCCGATACTATATGTCCCAGAAAACCAACTTTCCAAAGCTAAAATTCACATTTGCTAAATTTAACATACAATTGTTTTTCACGTAGAGTTTGCAGAACAATTTTCAAATGATCAGCATGTTCATTTTCATCTTGGGAATGTACTAGAATAGCATCAATGAATACAAAAACAAATCTATTTAGATACAGTTTAAAAATTCTATTCATTAAATCCATAAATACTACAGGTGCATTTGTCAAGCCAAACGACATCACAAGAAATTCATAATGTCCGTACATGGTTTTGAAGGCTATTTTTGGTACATCTGAATCTTTTACTCGTATCTGATAATAACTAGAACGGAGATCAATTTTTGAAAGCACAGTGACACTTTTCTACTGATCAAACAAGTCATCAATGCGGGGTAGTGGATACTTATTCTTGACTGTAACATTATTAAGCTGACGGTAGTCAATGCATAGTCTCAATGATCCATCATTTTTCTTAACAGACAGAACTGGTGCACCCCAAGGTGAGAAAGTAGGTCAAGCAAAGCCTCTGTCAGTCAGTTCTTGCAATTGTGTTTTCAACTCTTTTAATTTTGTAGGGGCCATTCTGTATGATGCTATAGATATTGATGTTGTTCCCAGAACAAGATCTATAGAAAATTCAACCTTTTTAACCGGCGGTAATCCAGGTAATTCTTCTGGAAATACATCAGAATACTCACAAGCTACTGGCACTGACTTAATCTTTGATTCAGAAACTTTGGTAGCCAACACATAGGAAAGATAAACATCATAACCCTTTTTGACATATTTCTGTGCTGACATGGCTTATATCACATTAGACAACCCATTCAAATTATCAGATTCAATACAGAGTAATTCTCCATTCTGACATTTCAATAGAATATGCTTTTGTTTACAATTTACCATGGCATTATGCTGAGTTAACCAGTCCATACCCAGAATCACATCAAATCCATCAAATGGTAATAACATCAAATCAGTTGAGAAACAGTAAGCCCGTATCATTAAATGACAATTCTTGCAAATTTTATCCACCATCATATATTAGCCCAAGGGTTTGATACTTTAACCACGAATTCAGTGGAATCAACAGACATTTTTATTAGACACTAAATTCGTGCAAATGTATGAATGTGCCGAACTAGGATCAATTAAAACAATTATATTAGTATCAAAAAGAGAAAAAGTACCAGTGATAATTTCGGGTGCAGAAGCATCCTCACGTGCACGAATAGCATATGTCATTGCTAGTGTTTGTGCCTCAAATTTGATAGTTGAATCTTTTGCCATACCTCGGCTTCCATTCACATTTCTAGGATTTTGAGGTGGTCTACTTTTTGTAGTAAGGTTACTCGGTCTTGAAGTTTGAACGGTATCTTTCTCAGGTTTTTCCAGGCAGTCTTTGAGATAGTGGTCAAAAGAACCACATCTAAAACGTGCTCTGCTTCTAATGCGGTACTTACCAAAGTGGAATTTGTTACAGCGTGTGCACCTAGGTTTAGTGTTTCTGACACTGCCTACACTCGCTATAGATGTAGCTTGAGATCTCGGATTAGAGTGTTGAATACCTCTGTCTCTCCTAAAGTACCCCACGAAGGTAGTAGAATGATCAATTTTTTTTTTGATTTCTTTGAGACCAATTGATATGGCTTTCTCGTAAATATTTTGCTTGAAGTTCTGGCTTCCATCTCAGCTTGTCTTTTCTCTTTACTAAGCTCTTTGGCTTTGTATACCCGGTCAACAAGTACAACAAATTCTTTTATTTCAAGAATCCCAACTAAAAATTTTATATCTTCACTCAAACCCTCTTCAAATCGCTTACACATTGCGATTTCAGTCAGGATACATTCTCGGGCATACTTACTCAATACGAAAAATTCTCGTTCATACTCAAATATAGTCATATTCCCCTGTTTAAGCTCTAAAAATTACTTCCATTTCTGATCCAAGAATTTCTGACTGATATGCTTCTTTTTGAATTTAGTTTGGAAAAATTCCCATGTGACCATCTCTTTCGGTACAATAGAAATTAGCGTATTCCACCATCCGTAAGCCGAATCTTTTAATAAAGATACATCACATTTCAAACATTCAGTTGTGTGCAAGATAATCCATCTAAAACCATGATTGTATTTTTTAACCAGAATTTGGCCCTTTCAGGATCATCTTCAGCTGTAGCTCTGAATTCTTCTGCCCCATATTTACGAATTTTATCAATAGGAGGCTTATCAGTTCTAACAAATTCTGTACCTTGTGGCATATTGGAAATCGCTTGAGAGACAGGAAGGGGTAGAGGTTGTTGTACAGCTGGGTTTATTCTTACATATTCTGTAAATCACTTATTCATCATTTGAAAGAAGGCTTCTTTAGCCTCTCCTCCTCGGCCCTCAGATATAAGCCTTCTACTACTTGAAGCCACTCTTTGTACTAAAGCTTGAGCATTGCTCTTAGCTTCAAATTCAACTCGGTTGGATGACATTACTATATAAAAAATATGTTTTAAAATGGTCAGGAGGTATCACACTATCACAGGTTATATAATGGCATGTATAGCTAAACTCGTGTACGCTACGTTAGTCTGAGAATCGGCTAAACTGTAACTCTGATACCAATAAATTAACACCTCTAACCCGTATCTGTCACTAGAATAGGGTTACAGAGTATTTCTGGAATAAACAGATCAAATACAGATATTTCATATTATTTAACATCCATGTCATATATTATTCATAAAGTTCCTTATATGAGCCTCCGAGGCCCAAAACATGCATTAGAAACAAGTCGGGACTAAACCAGGTATTCAGAGAATTTTTCGTGAAATTTCAAAATATTTCCTATGTACAGGGTACACACGCCCATGTGGTCAAGCCGTGTGAGCATTTGAAATGGGGCACACGGCTGTGCCCCAGCCTGTGTCTGTACCCGTGTAACTCTTTAACTTGGGTCACACGGCCAAATCACATGCCCGTGTGCTAGGCCATATATAGGTGCAGGGGTCACACGGCCAAGCCACACACCTGTGTGCCAGGTTGTGTGATCAATTCTGAGCATTCTATTTTGAAATTTTAAAGATGCAAGGGACACACGGCCAAAACACACGCCCATGTGCTAGGCCGTGTATCACACATGTCTGAGCCACACGCTCATGTGGACAAAATAAGGCCATGTCCAAGCCTTATTTCTCACCCAAACTCGTCTTCAACCTACATTAACACTTAAACACATTCCTAATCCAATATAAAACATTTGAATCAAGCCATAACCAAATCTTATGCATATCATATCATCTTATATAATCAAGTATCCATGCTTAACAATTTGATCACTTACATAAATATATTCATATATATACCAACTCAAGCCATGTTACATTTAGCCTATTAGTTAACCATCAATCAATTATACCAAAACACATATCAACCATGATAAGGCCTTATGCTTATATTTATCAAAATGTATCAAACATAAGCCATTCAAATGACTAATCACAACAAAACATTTACATGCCATCAATGGCCAAATGAACCTATACATGCCATTATACCAAAGTTGATTTAATAAATATACCGAAAAAGGGAAATTGATAGTGTGATATGGCTCCGACCAAGTTTCAACCTTAACGGGCTTCCGGGTTACTATAAAACAGAGGAAATAAAAAAAGTAAGCATTTAGGGTACGTTTGTCTCCCTGTAATGGAATAGGGCTATAATTGATAGAGCTGTAATTGAATAAAGCTATAATTGAATAGAACTGTAATGGAATAGAACTGTAATCAGTAATTCAATTGTTTGGTTGAATGGAATGGAATAGAAATGTAATCTTATTATTGTGTTTGGTTGAATAGAACAGATGTTGTAATAGTATAAGGAAAAAGACTTAAATGATCGAAGTACCCTTAGCAAAAAATTTTTTAGGTAGATGATTATTGTTATTGTTATTAAATTTGAATAAAATTATTGTTAAATATATTTTATTAAAAAATAATAAATAATTTAACCATATTTTAACATAATTATTATTAAATATAATTTAATAAAATAATATATAATCTACTTTATTATTTTTAAACTACAATACTTATTTAATGTGCTAAAATATCATTAGTGAAACAAATAATTTTATTATTCTACAATAAAAAACAAAAATATTAGAAGTAATAACTTGAGAATTATATTTCACATCCAAACATAATATTTATATATTAACAAAAAGTTACATGATTTTATTAGTTTATATGCCATAATCATATGTTATAAAATTTTACAACATCAAAAAGTTACAACATTGTAATGACATTCTATCATGTCATTATACCATCCAAATATTACAAACACAGAAAGTTACCAAAATATCATCAACACAACCATGATTTTTAATGGTCAGCAATAAATCTTCTAACACATTCCAATTGCACAAAGGAAGGTAAACTAAAAAAATTGAGCATTTGCGTTGGATGATCTGGAATTTTGCTCAATGCGCAATAACGCTTATCCTCAGTTAAACCTTCTACTTCAAATAATGTTGGATATAATTTTAGAGCACTTTCTTGAATGGGAATTTCTAACTTTTTTTGAATTAGCACTTCAGAGGCAATACTCCTATTGATTTCAACGCCAATGGTCCGTATATTTTCTGCCAATAAAGTGGCAGCATCAGTAAATGAAGTAGAAGAAATATGATCACTTGCATCAAAAACCTTTTTTTTTTCTTCTTTGAAAATATGGAATCACCTTGGTTTCTAGCTGGTTGCAGTTGTGTAGCTGAAAGATCCATGTCATCGAAAGAAACATCAACTTTGAATCATTGTTTCTTTCTTTATGAGTATTTGTAGTATCTACATCCTCAGCATCTATTTCTTTAATAATATCAGTGGCTGTTTGAGCATCTTTCCTAGTGGCTCGATCTTTTGCGTAGATGGCAGTAAGTTGGTCATAATAAGGGAAACTACGATGTTTGAATTGATCGGCTTCTTTATGACTCTATAAAAATGAGAAATTCATATTAGATATAAGTTTGGTCAAGATAAGATAATAAAGACTTGAAATAATTCTTACATTTATATATGAGTTCCACGCCGCATCTTCAGCAACAACAAGCTACCTATGCTCATCCCTACCAAAATTGCTATTGTTTTTTTCACTAAGCATGTCATAAACGATTGACCAATCCCTTTTCAATGTCCTAATCCTCGATTAAAGATTATGTTTAGCATTAAACATGGAATTGGGTAAAGCTTTTTCTAACATTTTTCCAACTCATTTAAATAACTAGCTTTCAATCTCGTATCAGCATTAAAGGTTCCAAAATTATGCAAGTCAACCATACAGGCAACCAATGCAGCATCTTCTTCTGGAACCCATTTCCTTTTGGTTCCTTGAGAATTTTGGGAAGAAACACTTGATTATGAAAAACTTGACATAAATTTCTTAAAAAAAACACAAATCAAAATTAAGTTCAATATTATGAATCAATAGGCCAACACTTTATAAAATTATAACACATGATTAATCAAAAGAAAATAAATTATAATTCAACAAGTATAGTACAATACAAAAAAAAATAAAATAAAATACCACCAAAGTTTCATAAACTAGAAACATGAAATAACATAAACAAATTAACGTTTACTATTTTTACCCTAAACCTATCTAATTTCTAGTTGCTTGCCATTCATCGAACATTTGGATGACTATTTACGATATTCGATTTATCGTCATTTATCACATTACTAGGTAATCCTTCTTCCAACTCCGCTTCAATAGGATCAAGACTCATGTAGATTTGAATAAAATTATGGAGCAAAGAGCATGCAATAATGATTCTATTGTGAACCCTCACAGGATAGAATGATGGACTCCTAAGTATTCCCTATCTAAGCTTTAATAACCCAAAACATCTTTCAATAAAATTACGCGCTGAAGCATGTTTCATATTGAAAAATTCTCCTAGAGTACTTGGCTGGTAACCCTAACGCCACTCATTCAAATGATATCTTTTTCCTTTAAAAGGTGAGGAAATCCCTCACAATTTGTGTATCCAACATCAACTACATAATAACAACCTATAAAAATAACTATTTGTAACACCCCGAACCCGAGTCCGACACCGGAGTCGAACACGAGGTGTTAACAAACTTTGAAAAATTTCCAGACACTGCCCAATCTGTGTACTAGTCGCTTTAAAAATCATATCTTGAGCTTCACAACTCGAAAATCAGTTTCGTGATTTTTCCCTGAAACTAGACTCATATGCCCATCTACATATTTTTTTCTAGAATTTTTGATTGGGCCAATTAGTACAGTTTATTAGTTAAAATCTCCCATGTTACAGGAATCGACTACCCTGACCTTTGCGCATTACGACTTGGATATCTCCTTGTACAGGGCTCCAATACTGATGCCGTTTATTTCTATAGAAACTAGACTCAGAGGGGAATCTATACATACATGGTATGACTCCTAATTATCTCTGGTTAATTTATAATCAATTTCCAAAGTCGGAACAAGGAATCCAGAACCCGTTCTGGCCCTGTCTCACGAGAACCTGAATATCTCTTAACATACTGTCCATCTGATTGTTTCGTTACTTTCCTATGAAAGTAGATTCTTCAAGGTTTGTTTACATAATTTATTCACTATTTAATTCCATTCCTACTATTTTTAGTGATTTTCCAAATCTACGTCACTGATGCTGTCAGCATCTACCTTTAAGGTAGGCTTTACCTATTTCATGGTTCAACTAGCCCTTTTTGCATACATAGCACAATTTATGAAAGTGATTAACCATCCCCGTGGCCAATCCTTGTCAAGCATATCCACACCAAATGATTATAACATTATACTCAAACACGTATAAGCCATTTTCGCATGGCTATCCAAAACTTACACATCACATAAAGTACTCGAAAAACAACAATGGGTCGTCCTATACATGCCATATCAAAATTCAACCAAAAGAGTACCCAAAAGAGCCTTTGATAGTGTGGGCGACTTCGACTTCAAGATCCCGAGTCCGAAAGCTGGAGAACCAAAAATCTATAAAACAGAGGAGCAATGGAACGAAGTAAGCAATTTATGCTTAGTAAGTTTTGAGCAAGAAATTCCAGCATAATGAAAGCATAGCACACATTTAGCTAAACGGAATATTTCATAATACACAATTTTTCCGATATCAAACTTACTTCACAACGTTAACCCTTATGTACATACACAAAAGACCAACTTAGCCGAAGGCCGGTAGCTCGTTCATCAACTGAGCGAATATTTATTTGTAAGGGCTCGATTAAATTCAACACATACGTAACATATCCCAATATTGGGATGTTTTTCGAGTATTAGCTGGAATTTTACAGCAAGCTCATTCATTACCAAAATCACGTACCTTCGGAATTTAACCGGATATAGCTCCTCGTTCAAGTGCCTTCGGGACATAGCCCGGTTATAGTAACTCATACAATGCCTTCGGGACTTAACCCGGATTTTAAAACTCGCACGAATGCCTTCGGGGCTTAACCCGGAATTAGTATCTCGCACAAAGGCCTTCGGGACTTAACCCGGAATTAATAACTCGCACAAATGCCTTCGGATCTTAGTCCGGATATAGTCACTTAGCACAAAGCCTTCGGGACTTAGCCCGGACAGCATTCAATTAATCATGCACATCTAACAATAATTCATGGCACATTCGTATTTCTTTTTCATTAGCAAAACTCAAACACAAGGCACATACCCTCCTTGCACATTCGGCTCAATAGCCACACATAGAGCATGATTTTAATTTGCTTAAAACATGATTTAATCACATCGTAATTTAAGCTCTCTTACTCAAGAACTTACCTCGGGTGTTGTCGAACGATTCCGCTAACTATTCGACCACTTTTTCCTTCCCTTTATCGGATCTATTTCCCCTTTGCTCTTGAGCTTAATTAAACAAATAAATTGATTTCATCATTTAGGCATCGAAAAGATGAACACAAGGCACTTAGCCCATATTTATACATTAGACATTAAAGTCACATACATGTGAAATCATGCATCAACACAACATATTAGCTAATTTTTCCCCCTTGGCCGAATATGCATGTCTATTTTTGGGGTCGATTTCAACACTTAATACACACATATACACACTAGTAAAGCATCCTCCCCCTTTCCATCAATTTAACACATGCATTGCTCATTAACATGCAAAGTTACATTCGGCCTTAGCACACAACTTGCTAGCCGATTCTTCTCCATTTAGCAACCAATGCACATATGTGCTCACACAAAAATGCTAAAAAGGAGGTTCAAGAATCATCAAGTCATCATCACATGCATCATTAACAAGCTTCATATTTAGCATGCAATGGCATTAACACAACCTCCACCTAGGCCGAATTTTAACTCATCCTCTTGCCTCATCACCACCACATCAAACATCAACCAAGAATGATGCATCCATGGTCAAATGTCATTTCCATCACATAGCAAGATTTAGACCATGGGCTAGGTAGAACTCAAGCTAACAACTAAAACATGCATGCATCTCATGGAACATCATCAAACATACCTTAGCCTAGCTACATGCATGGCCGAACCTCTTCACCTTTCTTCTTCCTTCCTCCTTAAAATTATTGGCCAAGGATGAACCAAAGGATGAGAAAATTTTTTCTTTGTTTTTCTTTCTAGTTTCGGCAAGTATGAAGATGAGAAAAGGATGAACAAAAATTCTCTCCTTTCTTTTCTTTAGCTCACGGAAATGGGGGGGGACAAACAACTACACACACATTTTTTTTTTGTATTCACCATACTCCTTATTTTATTTGTTTTATCCCAACATTTTATGACACAAATTAACATATTTTATTTGTGCCATACTTATGCCATAATTTCCATAAAAAAAAAATTGCACAATTGCTCATCATGCCCATCATGGCCGGCCACCTTGTTTTAAGGTGGGAAATTTGACATGCAAATCCACCTATTTCATACTATAAGTTATTTGGCCACTACAAATTAGCCTATAGCATTTGCAAAAATTTTCACATGAGTCACATTTCAAAATTTCACTCACAATTGGCAAAATCAAAGCATGAAATTTTCACACATGCACTTTCACATGAAATAAACATAGGATATAACATCTAATTATTATTGTGACTCGGTTTAGCGGTCCCGAAACCACTTCCCGACTAGGGTCAATTTTGGGCTGTCACAACTCTCCCCCACTTAAGAAATTTTCGTCCCCGAAAATCTTACCGGTAAATAGGTTTGGGTATCGTTCTTTCATCGAGCTCTCGGTCTCCCAAGTAGCTTCCTCGATCCCGTGTTTGAGCCATAACACCTTTACTAGCGGAACTCTTTTGTTTCGCAACTCCTTCACTTCACGAGCTAGGATACGCATCGGTTCTTCTTCATAGCTCATGTCGACTTGAATTTCAACCTCTGATGGGCTAATTATGTGCGATGGATCAGATCGATAGCGTCGAAGCATCGAAACATGAAAGACGTCATGAATCTTTTCAAGCTCAGGGGGTAAAATCAATCTATACGCAACCGGACCAACTCGTTCGGAGATTTCGTACGGCCCAATGAATCTTGGGCTCAACTTGCCCTTACGACCGAACCTGAGTATCTTTTTCCAAGGTGAAACCTTAAGGAACACTTTGTCTCCCACCTGATACTCGATGTCTTTTCGTTTCAAATCTGCGTACGACTTCTGATGATCCGTGGCTACCTTCAGACTTTCACGGATTACCTTTACTTTCTGTTCAGCATCTTTAATCAAATCAACTCCGAAAATTTTACTTTCACCGAGCTCGGTCCAAAACAATGGTGTACGGCATTTACGACCGTACAAAGCCTCGTAAGGTGCCATCTTAATACTTGATTGAAAACTATTGTTGTAAGCGAATTCAATCAAAGGTAAATACCGTTCCCATGAACTACTGAACTCGAGGATGCAACATCTCAACATATCCTCAAGTATCTGAATTATCCGCTCGGATTGACCATCGGTTTGGGGGTGAAAAGCAGTGTTAAAATGCAGCTTGGTACCCAGAGCTTCTTGCAATTTCTTCCAAAATCGTGAGGTGAATCTCGGATCTCTATCCGACACGATAGAAACAGGTACCCCGTGTAATCTCACAATTTGAGAAACGTACAATTCAGCTAGTTTATCCAATGAAAAATCCGTACGTACGGGGATGAAATGAGCCGACTTAGTCAGTCTATCAACAACAACCCATATCGCATCCTTCTTACTTGCTGACAAGGGCAGTCCGGACACAAAGTCCATTGTGACTCGATCCCATTTCCACTCGGGTATCATGATCGGCTGGAGTAATCCTGAAGGCACTTGATGTTCCGCTTTCACTTGTTGACATATTAAACATCTCGAAACAAAGTCGGAGATGTCCCGTTTCATACCATGCCACCAAAATTGACGTTTCAAATCGTTGTACATTTTCGTACTCCCCGGGTGAATTGACATTTGACTACAATGGGCTTCATTCAGAATCATCGAAATGAGTTCCGAATTCCTTGGAACACACAAACGATTTCTGAACCTCAAACAATCATCATCATCAATTTGAAACTCCGATTCCTCGTTCGGAACACACTTAGCCCGTTTTGCAACCAATTCATCATCGACTTTCTGAGCTTCACGAATTTGGTGAGTCAATAATGGTTTAGCTTTTAATTCAGCTACTAACACATTGTCTGGTAGAACAGACAAATGCACGTTCATCGCTCGTAAAGCAAACAATGACTTCCGGCTTAAGGCGTCCGCAACCACGTTAGCCTTTCCCGGGTGGTAATCAATGACAAGCTCGTAGTCTTTCAACAACTCAAGCCAACGTCTTTGTCGCAGATTCAAGTCTTGTTGAGTCATCAAATATTTGAGACTTTTGTGATCCGAAAATACATGGCACTTCTCACCAAACAGATAATGTCGCCATATTTTTAAAGCAAACACGATGGCAGCTAGTTCGAGATCATGGGTCGGATAATTCCTCTGTGTGGCTTCAATTGTCTCAACGCATAGGCCACGACTCGACCTTCTTGCATCAATACGCAACCCAACCCAAGTAGGGATGCGTCACTATAAATGACAAACTCTTTACCTGATTCGGGTTGCACCAAAATTGGAGCTTCAGTCAAATGAGTTTTCAGTTGGTCGAAACTTTTCTGACATTTCTCCGTCCACTCGAACTTAACATCCTTTTGAAGTAGCTTCGTCATTAGTGTGGCTATCATCGATAAACCTTTCACAAATCGTCGGTAATAACCGGCGAGCCCCAAAAAGCTCCGAACTTCAGTAATATTTCTCGGAGGTTTCCAGTCAAGTATGGCTGAAATTTTATTCGGGTCAACACGAATACCTGACATGGATACCACATGACCCAAGAAGCTAACCTCTCTTAACCAGAACTCACACTTACTGAACTTAGCATATAACTGCTTATCCCTCAAAATTTGCAGCACTAGCCTCAGATGCTCAGCATGTTCGGTCTCATCTCTTGAATAGACCAAAATGTCATCAATGAACACAACTACGAACCGATCCAAATACGGTCTGAAGATCCGATTCATCAAATCCATAAATACCGCAGGGGCATCAGTGAGCCCAAACGGCATCACTAAGAATTCGTAGTGACCATATCTCGTTCTGAAGGCAGTTTTGGGAATATCTGAATCTCGAATTCGCAACTGATAATAGCCCGATCTCAAATCTATTTTTGAGAACACTGAGGCTCCCTTCAGTTGGTCGAACAAATCATCAATGCGCGGCAACGGATATTTGTTCTTTATCGTCACTTTATTCAGCTGACGATAGTCAATGCACAACCTCATGGTTCCGTCCTTCTTTTTTCACGAACAATACTGGTGCACCCCAAGGTGAGAAACTTGGTCGAGCGAAACCTCTATCCGTCAGTTCTTGCAACTGAGCTTTCAACTCCTTTAACTCGGTTGGTGCCATTCGATACGGAGCTATCGAAATCGGCGTAGTCCCAGGTACAAGCTCAATACCAAACTCTACCTCCCGAACAGGTGGTAAACCCGGTAATTCTTCCGGAAAAACATCCGGGTATTCACAAGCCACCGGCACAGATTCGGGTTTCTTTTCTAATTCTTTGTCATCAAGTACATACGCAAGGTATGCTTCGCACCCTTTTCTTACATATTTCTGTGCCAACATTGCTGATATTACAGCTGACATCCCCTCCAAGTCCGCAGACTCAATTCGGATTACTTCGTTATTTGCGCACCTCAAATCAATAGTCTTGCTCTTGCAATTCACAACCGCATCATGCGCGGTCAACCAATCCAAACCAAGGATAACATCAAATTCATCAAACAGCAAAAGCATCAAGTCCGCCGGAAAACAGGAACCTCGAATTTCCAGGGGACATTTCTTACACACTTTGTCGACAAGCACGTAACGACCCAAGGGATTTGACACCCGAATTACGAACTCAGTAGACTCAATAGGTAAAGTCTTACTGGATGCTAAGGTTTCACATATGTAAGAATGAGTAGAACCGGGGTCAATCAAAGCAATTACATTAGTATCAAAGAGAGTGAATGTACCGGTAATAACATCAGGCGAAGAAGCATCCTCGCGGGCACGTATAGCATAAGCTCTAGCAGGCGCACGAGCTTTGGATCTGGTTATATCATCTCTAGATCCTCTCTGACCACCACCAGTATTGCTCGCATTTCCAGATGGTCTACCCCGAGCAGTGGTAGCACCCGGTCTCCCACTCTGATTTACATTCTGTTCCGACAACCTCGAGCAATCTTTAATGAAGTGGTCAATTGATCCGCATTTGTAACAGGAGCGGTCAGGGAATCTACAACTCCCCAAATGCCATTTACCGCAATATCGGCATTTCGTTCTGTCTCGACGTTCATTCCCAACACTGGCGACTGAAGTGCCTCGTGTACCTACAAGGGGTCGATCACGATCTCATCTAAAAAAGCCTGAAGTGCCTCTAAACTGGCCCGCATCATCCCGAAATCTCTTCGATGCCTGTTGAAGAGACCTTCCCGAGGATCTTTTACGAAACTCTCCAGTTCCCTCATCAACTCTTTGCTTTTCTTTTCTAAGCTCTTCGGCTTTACAAGCTCGTTCAACAAGTACCACGAACTCTCGTATTTCAAGAACGCCAACGAACATTTTTATATCTTCATTCAGCCCATCCTCGAAGCGTTTACACATAATAGCTTCGGACGAAACACATTCCCGAGCGTATTTGCTAAGTCTAACGAATTTTCGCTCGTAATCAGTAACCGACATGGAGCCTTGCTTAAGCTCAAGAAATTCCTTCCGTTTTTGATCAACAAACCTCTGACTGATATACTTTTTCTGAAACTCAGTTTGGAAAAACTCCCAAGTTACTTGCTCTCGGGGCACAACGGAAGTCAGAGTACTCCACCAATAGTAGGCAGAATCACGTAGTAAGGAGATAGCACACTTTAGGCATTCATCGGGTGTACAAGATAGCTCATCGAGTAACCGGATAGTGTTGTCCAGCCAAAATTCAGCTTGCTCGGCATCATCGCTATCCATAGCCTTAAATTCAGTAGCCCCATGTTTTCGGATTCTGTCAACTGGGGGCTTATTTGACCTTATTTGGTCAGTTACCGGTGGTATTGTAGGTGCGGGGGTAGTATTTGTCGGGAATGGAGGTTGTGGAACAGCCATATTAGTTCGAATGTATTGGTTGAACCAATCATTCATCACGCTATAGAATGCTTGTCTAGCTTCATCATTCGGATTACTAGCATTAGGTTGAGAGTCTGCCGGCACTGTCCCTTGTGCGGGAGCAGGCGCTACACTCTCAAGATCATCAGCTACCTCTCGGTCACGATCGGGATCCATTACTATAAATAAATACATTTACAATTGTCAGAAATCACCACACTATCAAGTAATCACATAAAATGGCATGTATAGCTAGACCCAACACATTACGGTAGTCCTAGAATCGACTAAACCGTAGCTCTGATACCAATAAAATGTAACACCCCAAACCCGAGTCCGACACCGGAGTCGAACACGAGGTGTTAACAAACTTTGAAAAATTTCCAGACACTGCCCAATCTGTGTACTAGTCGCTTTAAAAATCATATCTTGAGCTTCATAACTCGAAAATCAGTTTCGTGATTTTTCCCTGAAACTAGACTCATATACCCATCTACATATTTTTTTCTAGAATTTTTGATCGGGCCAATTAGTACAGTTTATTAGTTAAAGTCTCCCATGTTACAGGAATCGACTACCCTGACCTTTGCGCATTACGACTTGGATATCTCCTTGTACAGGGCTCCAATACTGATGCCGTTTATTTCTATAGAAACTAGACTCAGAGAGGAATCTATACATATATGGCCACCTATTTTTGGGGTGGGAAATTTGACATGCAAATCCACCTATTTCATACTATAAGTTATTTGGCCACTACAAATTAGCCTATAGCATTTGCAAAAATTTTCACATGAGTCACATTTCAAAATTTCACTCACAATTGGCAAAATCAAAGCATGAAATTTTCACACATACACTTTCACATGAAATAAACATAGGATATAACATCTAATTATTATTGTGACTCGGTTTAGCGGTCCCGAAACCACTTCCCGACTAGGGTCAATTTTGGGCTGTCACACTATTTATCATGGTTAATTTCCCAAATAAGTATGATCTTAAAGATTAATTCAAAGTCCTCTAATTCTGCACTTTACCATGAGGAACTTTTAGTCCATGTCTCTTACTAATGGCATCTCGAAGAACCCGTCCATCAGCAACAAAACCTTCCCAACTAGGAAGAACATAAACAAAATGCATATCAGGCGTACAAACACTTAACATATTTGTTGCTATGTCACCTTTTGGCATTTGATATCTAGGTTTATCAACTGTTGGAACCCTAATCTTAATGTGTGTTCCATCTAAAGCACCTAAGAAATTCTACATCACATGTATAAAACCTTGAGTTAGGATACTATATTTAAATCTAAATCAACTAAATTATGTATGAGCGATATATAGTACTCACTCCAATACCTTGAATCATTTCCATCTTGGGTTTGTAGAATTAGCTATAATTGGCTCTTCCTTTTTAAATAACACATCTTGTAAGCGTATGACAACATTTAAAACATTGTGAAATGATCTGCTAACGATTTCCTCGGACCTATTAAAGTGATGCTTGATAACTCGATTTTTAAGGTGATAAGAAATGATATGTAAAAACATTGCCACTTGTTCATCAACAAGCATGTTCTTGACGACTTCAATCCCCTAAAGTTTGTAACATCTCACATAGTTTAAAAAAGGTAATTCTATTCATCCTAACTTGTTCAATACTGGTCTAATCACTAGCATATACAAGTCTTTTTACATAATCTCGTTTTGCATAAAAATCTAAAATATAGGATCTAATCCTTGGTCTATAAGTATGTAGGCTATGGATGACACCCAATGTAACTAAGAACCAACTTGCAACTGTACACATTTGCAACCATGTTGTCAATGCAAGACCACTTATTTTACGCCTCTCACTTTGTACTATTAAAGACAGACGAGCTGTTACTGCAAGATATTAAAGTGTTACATATCTTCAAATTATAGTAAAAGGGTCACATTTCTTCAATACTAATTTCAATAACAGTAAAAAAAATTAAATAATTTAATTTCCAAAGAACTTACAGTGATTTAGTGAATACAAGACACTTAACTGTGGGTGGAGGAAGCAATCAAACAAGCCAAAGAAGAAGAGGAAGCAATAACACACTATCAAAGAAAAATGAACAATACATATTAAGAATCTTTACAAAGCAAAAAATAGAAATTACAACTATATTTGCAAGTAAAAAAACTTGAAATTCATTTCTTTATCAATCACCCAAAAAAGAAAAAAAAAAGAAAGAAAAAAGAAAGAAAAGAAAAGAATGTGTTTTTGTGGATTTGAGTAATTGATGCCTGACGTTTAATAATTAGTTTTTTTAAAAAATACCCATTTAATACATCCACATCCAAATAGCACAGTTTCTAGTTCTACAGAAATATAATTATATTATATGGAATTTTTTAAAATATTCGATCTTTAATTTACCTTTTAAAAAGTTTGTATTCATCATCACATTGTAATTAACTAATATTTTATTTGAATCAATAATTGTGAATAGAAAAATATATATTATTTTGTTTGAATAGTTAAAATTAGTAAAAGGAAAAAAATAATATGAATTTAATAATTTTTATGAGAAAAGAAAATAAATAATTGAATATATTAATTTTTTTATAAAGTACATATTGAATGATTAAATAAAAAGGGTTCAACTTCCTTAACGTAAAATTTCTCTTAAACTAAAAAAGGTATCTAAATAAGGTCTTAATTTGTTTTATTTTGTATTAACTCAATTCGATTATAGGTATATAGTGTGTTAAATATCTTTAAAAATGTTGTATTTTAAAATATTCGATTATTATTTTTATTTAAATAAAATCTAAACTCCATATACATTACGTTCTTACCATAACATGATTTGTTTGTAGCATTTTACTTTTTGTTTGTTGGTTTCGTTTGTTGAGATAATTTTTATATTTGAATAAAAGAAGTTCAGATTAAAAGTAATGAGTTCACATGTAGTTTTGGTATTATTAATTAATTTTAAAAATTTAGTTTAAAAATATACTAAATTAAATACACTATATTAACAATTGTAGATAAAGTTTTTTTTTGAAATAAAATATGTTTGATGTAACACCTTAACCCGTATCTGTTGCCGGAGCAGGGTTACTGGAATTTATAGTTCAAGTACAATTAATTTATGTCATTTACTATTCATTTCCGAGAATCAATCACAATCAATCATAATGTCTCTCATATGGGTCCTCGAGACCCAAAATACATATTAGAAATGTGTCGGGACTAAACCAAAATCACAGAAAAATTTTCGCAAAATTTCAAAATTTTTCTTAAGTGCAGGGGACGCACGCCCGTGTGGCCAGGCCGTGTGGGGCATTCGGTGTGAGACACACGGTCGTGTCCCAGCCCGTGTCCTCACCCATGTAACTCTCTAACTTGGGTTTCACGTTCAGTCACATGCCCGTGTGCTAGACCGTATGGACAATTTAATTTTCGAAAATTAGGTGCAGGGGTTACACAGCCAGGACACACATCTATGTACTAGGCCGTGTGTCTCACACGTCTGAGACACACGCCCGTGTCTCTGCCCGTGTGCTCAATTTTGAGCATTTTGTTTCTCAATTTTTAAGATGCAGGGAAGACACGACCAAACCACACGCCCGTGCATATGACCGTGTGTCACACACGGTTGAGACACATGCCCGTGTGTCTGCCCATGTAGACAAAATAAGACCATTTTTCAAGCCTTATTTCTTACCCTGTTTGCCTTGCACCTACATCAACACTTCAATATATTCACCAACCAATCCAAGGTATATAAATCAAACTAATATTCAAGTTTTATACATGACATGTTGCTCACGCTGTTAGAAATTGACCCGATTAAAGCAACGAACAAGTAAAAAATAAAAGAACAAATTGAGAAATTGAACATACAAATTTAACTTGAAAAAACTCCTCCAAAGAGGATAAAAACCATGTGCAAAGATAATTTTACTATAATGGAAAAAGAATGAAAAGTACAAAAGATGGAGATAAAAAAAAGCTAAACCCCGAAAACTCGAAAACAAAGAACCCTCAAAACGTAAACACAAAATTCTCTAAATGTGTTATGAGTTCTAATCTCTAATCGGTGTGTTTTAATAAGGTTGTAAAAGAGCCTATTTATAGGCTAAATTAGCAAGTCAAATAAACTATGCTAGTAAATGTTAAATATATTATACTAATAAATACTAAATCTTCTAGAAAGAAAATATATTTTTGTTTAACTTGACTTGCAAGCAATCTTTTAGAATTTGGGTCACACAACTCTAACAATCTCCACCTTGTCACGAATTCTTTCAACGCCATCTTTGCTAAAGCCTGCCACGTGCCTATCTTGAACTATGCAGGGAATTAACTAAGTCGAATCTATGCTTAGAAGCTGAAAGACTTCTAGCCTTCGACTTGTGCACTGCCAAATCAAAACTAACCTGAGTCTGATTTTCATGAATACAGTGCCCTAACTTTTCAAAGTCTGCATCCAAAAGAGAATCTCTCTTCAACGAAACGGTCATACCTTTTTCCCTCCTATGACCAAGTTGCCTCCGCTTGAAACGAGTTGACTTCAACTCCGTAACAGACGAGGGACGTCCAATTTCACCGGTCACTGTAGATCCTTCCAGAATATAAAGACTACCGGTTCTTTTACCTTTTAACAAAACAAGAGCTTCACGAGATACTTTAATACCGCTCGACTCGATGTTGATTTTGCATCTTTCAAGTCTAAAATACTCAAGGAGATGAGATTCTTTCGTAAATCAAGTATATACCTTGACATCTGATAGTGTCCTAATCGTCCCATCGTGCATCCTAATTTTGAAAGTACCAATACCAATTACCTTACTGGATGAATTGTTTCCCATACGTACTACTCCACCTTCAACCAAACTGTATGTGGAGAACCATTCTCTATTAGGACACATGTGGAAAGAACATCACGAATCTAAGATCCACTCGGACGTGAGCTTGGAGTTATCACTCGTTGACACTAACAAGAAATCATTACTACCTTCATCGGGCAAATTAGCACCAGATACATCTTCCTCGTTACTCTCAGCAGCTTTTTTATTTCGCAATTTATAACAATCTGCTTTGATGTGACCTAACTTTTTACAATAGCGACACCTTTTGTCTCGTTTCTTTGATGCTACCAAAACGAAAGCTTTCCTATCTGCCTTGCTATCCAAACCAAACTCATTGTCGAGTTTGTCTCTACTTAACAAATGACCCTTCACATATTCGAACGAGAGTTTGTCTTTTCCATAAATCAGTGTCACCCTGAAAGACTTGTATGAAGGGAGTAAAGAGCACAATAATAGCATAGCTTGATTTTCATCGTCAATATGAACCTCAAAGTTCTTTAAATCATTTAAAAGAGTAATGAATTGACTGATGTGATCTCTAAGAAGCTCACCTTCGTTCATACAAAATGTAAATAGACGTTGTTTCAACACTAAACGGTTAGCCAGAGACTTAGTCGCATAAAGAGTTTCTAACCTTTTTCACAATGCGGATGAGGTCTTCTCCATCAGTACCTCCTGTAATACCATATTCGCGAGGCACAACTGGATTGCAGACAAGGCCTTTTCATCAAGCTCTTCCCATTCTATTTGATTTAGATTCTCAGGCTTTTTCCCGGTAACAACCATTTTCAAGCCTGTTTGAACTAGAATTGCCATCATTTGAACTTGCCATAGATTAAAATGTCTCATCATCAAAATTCTCAATTTCAAACCTTGTTCCTGCCATCTCTGAACGGGTTGATCTATAAAAATTGAACTTGGCTCTGATACCACTTGTTAGAAATTGACCCGATTAAAGTAATGAACAAGTAAAAAATAACAGAATAAATTGAGAAATTGAACACACAAATTTAACGTGGAAAAACTCTTTCAAAGAGGATAAAAATCATGGGCAAAGATAATTTTACTATAATGATAAAAGAATGAAAAATACAAAAGATGGAGATAAAAAAATTAAACCCCGAAAACTCGAAAATAAAGAATCCTCAAAACGTAAACACAAAATTTTCTAAATGTGTTATGAGTTCTAATCTCTAATGGGTATGTTTTACTAAGGTTGTAAAAGAGCCTATTTATAGGCTAAATTAGCAAGACAAATAAACTATGCTAATAAATGTTAAATATATTATACTAATAAATAATAAATCTTTTAGAAAGAAAAAATATTTTTGTTTAACTTGACTTGCAAGCAATCTCTTAGAATTTAGGTCACACAACTCTAACACACACTTTCAAGTATTTATCTTAGCTTTTTATAATTATATACTTACCCAAGTGTGATTATATCTAAGTTACTAATCCAAGCATACTCATATGCCAAACATGATATAACTTCATGCATAAATACATTAAATATGTTATCACTAGCCATTCCAATGGTTAATTACAACCAAAACATTTACACACCCTTACCTATCACCATTAGCCTATACATGCCATTATACCAAAGTAAGTTTCCTATTTATACCAAAACGAGCTGGAGGATAGTGTGATGATGCTCTAACCGCTCTCTAACCTTTACGAGCTTTTGACCACTATAAAATAGAGAAAAGAAAACCGAGTAAGCATTTCAAATGCTTAGTAAGTTTATATAACAGGGATTTAACTTACCATATATTTTCATTTAAGATAAGCACACAAAAATACATCGAAGCAATTTGGCTAATAGCCTAAAACACAACTTCATCAATCATGTTAGTCAAGTAATTCACATAATAACAACAACATGGATGAGCTCATCATTTAATGATTTTCATTTACATATACTTTCCATATCATTATTCCATATTACATGTATATTTCCATGACAAATCATTTCAAATTCTTTTTAAACATGTCAGAACTTTACCCCTTGAATTTATTTGAAATATCGATAGATACACTCATGTAGTACACTTAAAGTGTACAAAACTAAAATCCGTCAATTCATATCTAAAGGTACCCAATTAAGTTACATAATTAGGAAACACACTATTAAGCCATATATCAGGATGCTCAGATAAGCCATGTAACAGGATACTTATCCGGGTTAAACAGGAAACTCCTAAGAGTTTGAACAGGAAGCTCATTGAGCTTAACAGGTAACTCCAAAGAGTTATTAAAAGGAAGCTCCGGATAGCATAATAGGGAGTTCAAGCGAGCAATGTCAAGAAGCTCACAAAGAGCCTATACTAGGATGCTCATGAAGAGCTGCGTTTGTGTCTGCAATAAAAGCTAGATCACAACCGATCGAATCGTGTAACAGGATACTCATAAAGATCTGCGGTAGTGTGCAACATACGCAAGATCACTACCGATCAGGATGCTCGCATGAACTATATAACAGGAAGCTCGAGAGGGATTATAATAGGATTGTTCGTCCGAGCTATAAAATGCCCGTAACATATGCAGGACTATAATCAATACGGAAAATACTGTATCCATCGAATTTCATTATTCATATGCGACTCAACATTTATCCAGCTTTATCGATCATGTATTCAATTTCACATCAATAGCATTTACACAATTCATGCATACAACATTCAATTTAAGCATATAAATAAACATGATTTAGTTACACGAACTTACCTCATTACTTATTCGTATACATAAATCTACTAATCCTATACTTTTTCTTTTCCTCGATCTAACTTCCTATTTGAGTTTTCTGGATCTAAATAAATGAATTTTACATTGATTTAATCCATTTCATACTCAATTGAACTCAATTCACTTCCTAGGAAAAATTACTATTTTGTCCTTATACTTTTCATAATTGACAATTTTGTCCTTATGCTCGAAAAATAAAATTCATGCAATTCAATCCTTATTTCAAGCCTAACCAATTTTTACATGTTACAATTGTAACACCCTAAAATCTCGAAATCCAAAAATCCCGAAATCTTGAATTTTTTTTGTGCTTAATAATTCCGGTTAAGTGCTAATTACGCAAAGGTAGGTCTTGGTCAAGGTTTGAGTTCGAATTAAGGGGTAGAAGAAATTATAATTTAATTATTAAAAGAATCAGGGTTGGCAAGTAGTTGGGCTTATCAATAAAGATAGGGAAAATAGCAGCAAATAGCCTAGTAGAGGAGTAGCTAACTAACGCCACTTAGAGTGTAGGGAGGTGGTGTTAATAGCTAGCAAGGAGGTCCAAGGTTCAAATCCTAGCTTAGTTTTTTTAGAAGTTTAATTTTGACCTTCTAGAAGGATGGAAGTGGCGTGAAAGTGGACTCCAAGGGAAGTGTTCAGGAGAGAAAATTAAGGAAAGGATCAAGGGGGTTATCAGGGAGAAAAAAGAGGAGATGAGAAGGGAGAAGTGATGGAGCCGAATGGGGAATTGGGCATGGGAAAATTTAGCTATAAGGCTTATAAATAGGTGTCGAATGCTAGGGTATGAAGCTAATGATCGAATTTCCTTCACCCTATTACTAGAAACTCTTTTCTCTAAAAGCTGAAAACCCTCTTCCTTTCTTTTCTTTTTCTCCTTCCTTGTGTCGAATTCTATTCTCCCTCTACCTTATTTCTGACTTTTCTTTCTTTTTACTTGGATTTGAATAACCCTCTTTTTCCATACAAAATCGTAAAGGGCCGAACCTCTTTGGCCGAATGCCCTTGGTGCAATCACTATTCCTTCTACTTCGGTCAAATCTAGTGTAAGTGTTGTTCTCCCAATCGGTTTCTTTGCTAAGTATCGAATATTTTCCCTCACTCTTTCTAATCAACTGTGGTAGGGAATTAGTATCGAATCTCGGATCCAAGCTCATTGCCGAATTGGCCCTTAGGTGTTGCGGTTTTGGTAAGTATTCCTCATCCATCGGCTAAGGTTGGCCGAATAGCCATAGTAAGGTAAGGGGGCTTGTGTTGGATACAAGTCACCTATTATTCTGGTTTTAAAAGTTACGATTGGTGCAGATCTAGGAGTTGATCGTGGTTAGTGAAGGGGCTGTTATACTTATCGCGCAAGGTAAGGTTAATGTGAGATTTCGGCTTTTGGTAAAGTATTCAATAAGTATGTGAGATTAATCTTTTAGTGATATCGATTGTAGGTTTGGGCTAAGGAAATCGCAGCACGCTTGCCTACTAGGTGTGTACATACATTGCACACACACTATGAATTGGCAAAAGCCGAAATGCCGAAAGTTTGGCTACGGTAGTTTTACGAGTGCGCAAACACTCGTAAGGGGGAGACCAATAGGTTGCCTGAGACCCACGGGCGATTCCATGGACTTGGGTTTTGATTTGGCAAAACGGGCCAGAATGGGCTAAATGGGCCCGATGGGCTATTGGGCCCATAGTAGGCAAAAACTGAATATTGATGCTATGTTATAGGAATTTGTATGTGAGCATGAATATGAATATGACTGGGCCTAACAGGCCATATAAATGTGATTTGGGCTTAATGGGCCATATACAAGTGATTTGGGCTTAATGGGCCATATGAATATGATTGGGCTTAATAGGCCAGATACATGTATGTGAATTTGTTTGGGCATTGTAAGGGGTTTTGGGCCTAGTATATGATAACTACATAAGACTTAATTAATATATTTCAACCGTGGACAAGTCAAAGGGTTAAGGTGTGGCAACGGGTGTATACATGTCTAGGACTAGATCTAGGGAGAGCTTGGTACTTAAGCGGTCTTAATGACCCACCTCTGCTTCTCTGGAATCCTACCTGGTGCATAGTATTATTTGTTCATCTTAGCTCGCGGGACTAGTTAACGGGTCAAGGTAAGTGAAAACCATAATTAAGGGAAAATTACCAAAATGGCCCTTAGGGCGAAAATGACCAAAATACCCTTAAGTGTTGAATGTAAGTTTTATGGATGTGACATGCATACATATGATATTCTACTTAGGTTGCATATGGGATGGGAACTATGGAACGGAGGAAGTATAGGAGGATCGCATGGTTGCCTGACAATCGTGGATCCACTGACGGCTTTTAAAGCCCAATATGTAAATCAAGGTAGTTCCACAACCGGGCTACCATTGGTGTGTGGGATGGGTGGGTCGACATTTATATCCCCACATGGTGTGACAGGGGGCGGAGTTGGTGTGTAGCAGATGGATAATTTGGATGGGAATATATTGCATGTTTGACGATTTCTCTTTGAATGTTTGTTTTTCATCGAGGGTTGTACACACTGAGTTTTTGAAAACTCACCCCCTCTTTTATTTTATTTTCAGGTGATGCTCAGTAGAAGGTTCGATGTTTGGAGGGACTCTGGGTGGCCGGCTAGCAAGATAATTCGGACTTGGTTTTTTTATTAAGCATTTAAGTTTTTATTTCTTTTTAAGTGTGTTCAGGTCAGATTTTAATAAGGTTTTCATTATGTTATTATTACTTGAATTATTATTATTTTCATTGTAATTATAAGAAGTTGAACATGGTTTCTTAAACTATAGTATGTTTTCTACGTTTCCGCAACTGAAAGGTGTGTTTATTTTTTTTAAGTTAATTAAGGTTTCTTTTGTTTAAGAAGAGTTTTCGCTAAAACACTTCAATATAACACGTCCGATTCGGCCATAGCATTTGGGTCGGGTTTGGAGTGTTACATTTAGTGGTATTAGAGCTCAGCTTATAAAACTCAGGCAGTAATTGGGCCTTATTACTTGTTTCCTTTTGTGTTTTAAAAAAAATATTTTTTATTGGATCACAATGTTTTGGAAAAAGGGAAGTCTTGCTAAGCGGCACACCGAGTCTCCGACGTCGAACCAGGTAAGTACTTTTACTCTTAAATTTGTTTAAATTATTATACAGTAAACAGTTAAAGGGCTACTCTAGATGATTTTGTTAGAATGGAACCAAAGCCCGTAGGAACTTGAAATTGTAGAGTATTTTCGAAAATAATCTTCTCTTTAATTACTTCCATAAAATATTGGGTTAAATTATTGAAACTAACTAAGACTTCATAAAATTTCCAATCTAGATAATACGCGAATCAACGATGAGAGAGAAGGGGTGCACAGGGCCGTGACCAAGGCCGCGAAAGTTTTAGGGCTGAATCGTCAGCATCGGGCCATGAGCCCAATGTTGGAGTAGAAGAGGCTCTGGCCTCACCTGTGGCTGGGAATGGACAGTATGATCGGGCCGCGAGAGAAGATGCATCGTCGCAGGCAATACTAGGAATTTTGGAAAAGGTCGCTGGGCCAGCAGAAATCAAGGGTCCATTTCGGAGCGACTTCATTCGAACGGGGTTGAGAACTTTAAAGGCGTGGCTGGCGTGGCTCCTAATGTGGCAGAATATTAGTCGGAGGCCACTAAAAGGATAATGGAGGACCTGGACTGCTCACCTAAGCAAAAGTTGAAAGGAGCAGTGTCACTACTTAGGGAAGAAGCCTACCAGTGGTGGCTGACAATGAAAGAGGGCACCTAACCGGAGCGGGTCACTTGGGAGTTTTTCAAAGCTGCATTCCAAGGGAAGCATGTGGGTACAAGCTTTGTGGATGCTAGAAGCAAGGAGTTCCTGAATTTGACCCAAGGGAACAAATTAGTGGCAGAGTATGAGGCAGAGTTTTTATGCCTTCGTAGGTATGCGAGAGTAATGGTGGCAACGGAGTATGAGCATTGCGTGAGGTTTGAGGATGGACTTAGAGATAGCCTTAGGGTCCTGATAGCTTCACAAAAGGAGTGAGTTTTCTCGAACTTGGTCGAGAATGCAAAGATAGCAGAGGAGGTAAAGTGCACTAAGCGCTTAAATCGGGAGAAAGAAAGGGGTAGGAATAAGAGGGAGGCTGAGACTCCTGGTGTAGGACAAATGCCTAGGGCTAGCGCCAGAGTTAATAGGCCAGATAGAGCAAGGCCCCCTGCTGTTAATCTAGGGGTGCCACTTTGTACTGATTGTGTGAAAGGTCATGTAGGCGAGTGTTGGAATAGGACGAGAGCTTGTCTAGCTTGTGGATCTATGGAGCATAGGATCAGGAATTGCCTTAGAATGTCAGCTCAAGTGCCAGTCGTGGACCGAGGTGGTGTACAGACACCGAGGGGTGGTCAGCTACCGCCGAGAGGCCGTGATCAGGCCAAGGGTGGAAACGATTTGGGTTGTGAAGCACCAAGAAGAGGTGCTGATCATGCTGAGGCGAGGAAGCCAGCTTTGGTCTATGCAGCACGTCGTCAAGAGGATAGAGACGCTCCAGGGGTGAATAATGGTACGTACTTACCCATAGTGTGCTATTTACCTAAGTTGGAATTAGAGTGCGCAGTGGAAGTGGGGTGTGGTAGTCTGTGTTAGTAGTTAGAAATTTCAAGGACGAAATTTCTTTTAGGGGGGTAGAGTCGTAACGCCCCAAAAATCTCAAAATCTTGAATTTTTCTTTTTGTGCTTAATAATTTCGGTTAAGTGCTAATTACGCAAAGGTAGGTCTTGGTCAAGGTTTGAGTTCGAATTAAGGGGTAGCAGAAATTATAAGTTAATTATTAAAAGAATCAGGGTTGGCAAGTAGTTGGGCTTATAAATAATGATAGAGGAAAATAACAGCAAAGAGCCTAGTAGAGGAGTGGCTAAGTGACGCCACTTAGAGTGTAGGGAGGTGGCGTTAATAGCTAGTAAGGAGGTCCAAGGTTTGAATCCTAGCTTAGTGTTTTTAGAAGTTTAATTTTGACCTTCTAGAAGGATGGAAGTGGCGTGAAAGTGGACTCCAAGGGAAGTGTTCAGGAGAGAAAATTAAGGAAAGGATCAAGGGGGTTATCTGGGAGAAAAATGAGGAGATGAGAAGGGAGAAGTGATGGAGCCAAATTGGGAATTCGGCATGGGAAAATTCAGCTATAAGGCTTATAAATAGGTGCCGAAAGTTAGGTATGAAGCTAACAACCTAATTTCCTTCACCCTGTTACCAGAAACTCTTTTCTCTAAAAGCCGAAAACCCTTTGCTTTTCTTTTCTTTTTCTCCTTCCTTGTGCCGAAATCTATTCTTCCTCTACCTCATTGCTCACTTTTCTTTCTTTTTCCTTGGATTCGAATAACCCTATTTTTCCATACAAAATCGTAAAGGTCGAACCTCTTTGGCCGAATACCCTTGGTGCAATCACTACTCCTTCTACTTCGGTCAAATCCAGTGTAAGTGTTGTTCTCCCAATCGGTTTCTTTGCTAAGTATTGAATATTTCCCCTCACTCTTTCTAATCAACTATGGTAGGGAATTAGTATCGGATCTCAGATCTTAGCTCATTGCCGAATTGGCCCTTAGGTGTTGCAGTTTTGGTAAGTGTTCCTCATCTATTGGCTAAGGTTGGCCGAATAGCCATAGTAAGGTAAGGGGACTTGTGTTGGATACGAGTCACCTATTATTCTGGTTTTAATAGTTACAATTGGTGTAGATCTAGGAGTTGATCGTGGTTAGTGAAGGGGCTGTTATACTTATCGCGCAAGGTTAGGTTAAGGTGAGATTCTGGCTTTTGGTAAAGTATTCGATAAGTATGTGAGATTAATCTTTGAGTGATATCGATTGTAGGTTTGGGCTAAGGAAATCGCAGCACGCTTGCAACCTACCAGGTGTGTGCATACACTGCACATACACTATGAAACGGCAAAAGCCGAAATGTCGAAAAGCTAAAAGTTTGGCTATGGTAGTCTTACGAGTGCGCGAACACTCGTAATGGGGAGACCATAGATTGCTTAAGACCCACGGGCGATTCTGTGAACTTGGGTTGTGATTTGGCCATACGGGCCATAATGGGCTAAATGGGCCCGATGGGCTATTGAGCCTATAGTAGGCAAAAACTGAATATTGATGCTATGTGATAGGAATTTGTATGTGAGCATGAATATGAATGTGACTGGGCCTAACAGGCCATATAAATGTGACTTGGGCCTGATGAGCCATATACAGGTGATTTGAGCCTAATGGGCCATATGAATATGATTGGGCTTAATGGGCCAGATACATGTATGTGAATTTTTTTGGGCAGTGTAAGGCGTTTTGGGCCTAGTATATGATAACTACATAAGACTTAATTAATATATTGCAACCGTGGATATGTCAAAGGGTTAAGGTGTGGCAACTGTGTATGCATGTCTAAGACTGGATCTAGGGAGAGCTTGGTACTTAAGCGGTCTTAATAACCCACCTCCTCTTCTCTGGAATCCTACCTGGTGCATAGTATTCGTTCATCTTAGCTCACGGGACTTGTTAACAGGTCAAGGTAAGTGAAAACCATAATTAAGGGAAAATTACCGAAATACCCCTAAAGGCGAAAATGACCAAAATACCCCTAAGTGTTGAATATAAGTTTTACGGATGTGACATGCATACATATGATGTTCTGCTTAGGTTGCATATTGGGTGGGAACTATAGAACGGAGGAAGTATATGAGGATCGCAGGGTTGCTTGACAATCGTGGATCCACCGACGGCTTTTAAAGCCCAATATGTAAATGAAGGTAGTTCCGCAACCGGGCTACCATTCGTGTGTGGGTTGGGTGGGTCGATATTTATATCCCCACATGGTGTGATGGGGGACGGAGCTGGTGTGTAGCGGATGGATAATTTGGATGGGATTGTATTGCATGTTTGATGATTTCTCTTTGAATGCTTGTTTTTCATCGAGGGTTGTACATACTGAGTTTGCGAAAACTCACCCCCTCTTTTATTTTATTTTCAGGTGATGCTCAGTAGAAGGTTCGATGTTTGGAGGGACTCTGGGTGGCCGGCTAGCAAGATAATTCGGACTTGGTTTTTTTTAAGCATTTAAGTTTTTATTTCTTTTTAAGCGTGTTTAGATCATATTGTAATAAGGTTTTCATTATGTTATTATTACTTGAATTATTATTATTATTTTCATTGAAATTATAAGAAGCTGAACATGGTTTCTTAAAATATAGTATGTTTTCTACGTTTCCGCAATTGAAAGGTGTGTTTATTTATTTTTAAGTTAATTCAGGTTTCTTTTGTTTAAGAAGAGTTTTCGCTAAAACACTTCAATGTAACACGTCAGATTCGGCCATAGCGTCTGGGCTGGGTTTGGGGTGTTACAACAATAACAGTCTATGAATTTCACAAAAATAAAAAATTTTCCATGGGTTTTACCATTTTTCAATTTAATCCTTAAATCATAATTTCATGAAAGTTCTCTTTATAAAAGTTGTTTATCTACTAACAACCTTTCATTTTCTACCATAAATTTCAAATTTTCAGCATATTTATCCATGGGAAAATTTTAATACTTTGATAAATTTTCAAATTGATCCCCAAAATAGCTAGATTAGGTTATTTCGATCTCAAAAATATAAAAAATACTAAAAATGAGACAAGATTACTTACCCAATTAAGCCAAGAAAGCTTGCTTTCTCTTTTCTAGAGTTTCCATATATTTTTGGGGAAGAAGATGATATATAAAATGATGATATTAAACATTTATTTAGTTTATCATCTTTTATTTATTTTATTTCCAATTTAGTCCTTTTCTTTTTCTAATTTTCCATGGATAAATCATCAAAAATATCTACTAACTTTTATTAATGGTCTAATTACCATATAAAGACCTTAAATTTTGAATTCCATAGCTATTTGATACTTATAGCTACTATAACTCAACTTTTGCATTTTATGCAATTAGGTCCTTTCCACAATTAAATATGAAATCGGCAGAATTTTCTTATCGAGATTTTCATACGTCTTTCCTATCATAATACAGACCATGAAATATTATTAAAATAAATTTTCTTTCTGACTCAGATTTGTGGTCCTAAAACCATTGTTCCGATTTCATTGAAAACGGGCTGTTACTTTGTAGTGTTAATTATAATTTTTAATCAAACAATATAAGTAATATAAAACATTGTTTAAATACCAAAATTAAATATAACATAAATTAAATATATTAAAAATAAAAATATTTAAAAAATATATTAAACGATCAAAATAGTTTTAAATGAAACATATCGAAAATAAAAACATATTGAAAATTAAATATAACCAAAATGTTCTTGTTTAAAGTAAAAAGATCAAATCCAAATTGTAAATGTAGTTTAACATGTATATATTGTCTTTCCCGTATTATTAGAAAAGAGTAATGGTATATTCATTCCAATGGAGATATTTGTTTATGTCCCTTTTCCTTGTTCATTTTTTTTTGTTGTTGTTGACTCTTGACATTTGGTAGCCTACGAGGGTGTGCTGCTCTTTACCTTAGTAGCCTCCTTTACTATTAACAAATTTCATCTTTCCAAAGTTGAACACATAACCAACTTTCAACAAAGACATTGGGAGGGTATTGTTACCTTAACACACCCTTGAGTGATATTTTTCCCCTTCTTGTTGCTACCTTCAACCACTCCTTTAGCTAAAACACACAAACCATTCCATTATTTCAAGAGGATACACATTTAACATATAATGGTTCCAACTAAAAAATCGAAATAAAAATAAACTTAACAGAAAACCAAAGGCAAAATGAATGGAAAACATGAAACCAATAAAACTAAAAATAACACATAATATTACATAAGGTTGAACAATTAAAGCATACTCATCTAGCATATGACTAAACTAAAATAGCTCAAGCAAGTAGTGCAAACACGCAACATCGATAAAACATGGAAAAAAAACAATTTGGGGAATGGTTTAAGGTATATCACACTAGAAATGCAAGTTTCGTAAGATTACATGGTCAAAAAATGAACAACAATAGTATTAAACAACAACCCTTACTGTCTGTTCATTTTCCTTGGATTACTCTTATTCAATTCCATGTTCGGCAAACCATCTAAATGCTAACACATACTTTTGAAATCTAAAAAAAACATGTCCTTTAATAGAAGAAATTTATGTTACTGCATCAGTTCTATCTACAAGTTTATTTTGTCTTAAAAGTTCATGTTCGCATTTAAACTGTTCTATGTTAACGCACTTTATCAATTTTACTTGTTTGCACCAACATTTTGTATAAGGATTAAATTACGTAGTTATATCATCATTTAGATACATGGAAATTTTGGTTGATCTTTTAAATTTTATGTTGATGTTAAAGTGTATATAATTTCTATTACATCAATAAGAAATTAGATTGGATCTAGAAATTCAAAATATTTTTACTTCAACATCAAAATCAAAGGGGTTTATAAGTAAAAATCATTTAACTACAAAAATAATTTGAATAAAAATCATTTAACTACAAAAATAATTTGAAGGTAAAATAGTTTAAGGATTTTTATAAGTTCATTAGCCAAAATGAATCAAGATTTCTATTTTTCATATTTTTCTACATGCTAATGAGAAAAAGGCTTGCATAGATGGCTAGAATAGAATGAGAAACACAATGTTACAAGTTCTCTCAAGTAGTTAAATTTCCATTTTCCTTTAATTTTATGAGCACCCAAACAAGAAAGAATGAGAAACACAATATTACAAGTTCAAAACCACAATAATTCAATAAATCATGATAAGATGCAACATGCACTACTCACAACTGAACATGGCATCAAGAAACAATGAAAAATAAACTTTTCAGAAGAGAAACATGAACACTACCAGCTTCTGAAGAAATCAAATATACGAAACCTGGAAAATGAAAAAAGAAATGGATAAAGAACTAATCATTCCAAGAAAATGTCCTTAGCAACTATGTAAATGCCAAAAATAAAATCTTCAGCTTGTGAATAAATCAAAATAGATGAAAACTAGTGGAAAAATGAGGGTAATGAATGATTGCTTGCAACTCAATATAAAAATCTTAAGATGGACTGGTGATCAAGTTATAATGTCTCTGTCCAATCGGCTATCAACATTATGAAGGATACCCTTAATTTAAATTGCATAAAATAGATGAAAATAGGTACAAAATATGATCATGCTTTCATTAGTTTTTAAGGAGAATTACTATACAACCTTAGAAAATAGAAACTAAATTATTTGTTGCCTTCAAAATGTAGGGATAGACTAATAACAATGAATTGAAACTTTGAAATTATAAATGAACGAAGCATACTAGATCAATTTAGATTTAAATTAAATATAATATCATTGATTCCAGTTAGTACTACAAGCAAGAAGACAAAAAATAAAAAACAAATCACTATCAAAATCCAAGAATCACTATCAAAACACCATGAAAGGGACATTAAAGTTCAGCAATATAAAACCAATATCAATCTTCAAAACTGAAAAGAAACCTATTATTTCTACTAATTTAACAAAAAATAGAAAAAAAGGAAATCAAAATGGGATAAGAGTTACCTGAGGGAGGACTGCTCACATCGAACCACTATCTGGTTGTTTCTCTTCTCAAGTTTCCATCTCAATTGACCAATTGTTTCTCTTCTCAAGTTTCCACCTCAATTGAAAGCAATAGAAGGCCTTGTTGAGGGCATTTGGAGTTAGGAAAATGATTCTGAGGAGATAGGGTTGGTGTGGATAGAAGCATGAAAAAGAGAGATATAAGGTTGGGAGGAAATAGAAAGGAGCATGAAAAAAAGATGAAAATGTTTCAGACGTGAGAGAGAAATGTGGGTAAAATTGAAAGTTTGACCTAATTTTTCACCCACCCATTCATTGAATCATTATCCCATGGGGAGAGCACCGTATGGTAAACAACACTTTTTCTTGAATAATCCCGAATAGAATAGGGCTGTAATAGCTCATTACAGCCAATCAAACAATGGCTTAGTGATGGGCCCACTGAATTTAGCAATAATGTATTAGTATTACAACCAACCAAACATGCCCTTAATGCTTACTAAGTTCGTATAACTGGAAATTAACTTACCATTTATTTCACATTTAAGGTAAGCTAACTAAACATGCCTAAACCAATTTGGCCAATTGCCTAAACACATATCCTCATCATTGCAACTAGTTCCAACTAACCCGCACCTCATTTTTCAAAACTGTCAAAGATTTAAAAAGTTTCCTTTGATGTTATCTGAAAATTTTAGATGTTTATGATAGATTTTGAAGTATAGAAATGAAATAAGATTAATTTGTTAAGTAAATTTTGTTAGTTTTGAGTTTGGGACTAAATTGTGAATATATTGAAATTAGTAGCAATTTTTTGTAAATTGTGATAATAGGAAGTTGTATATGGACATAATTGAAGTGGATTCAAAACTTGGAGTCCAAATTTGGAAGATATAGTAAGTTTGGTTTTAAGGACTAAATTGAATAAAATGCAAAACTTTAGGGGCAACCCAATAATTAAATTGAGTTGATACATGTTTATAATTAGATGAAATAAGAAGGTTGGAATTGTTAAATTAAATTGAATTATTGAATGGATCGGAAATTGGACCAAATTGAAGATAATTGGGGAAATAGCAAAAATTGTGGATGTCCTTAGAGAGTCGTTCGTTTGCTTTCTTAACTAGGTAAGTTCATACTATATGTTTGAGGTAAATTTTTATGCACTTAGAATTATAATTTTAATTATGTTTAATTGAAATTTTAATTGTTTACAATTCGATATAAAAAGGTGAGATAGATAATTAAATTGAATACGATGAATTACAAATTGAAATAATTAAATAATCAACACTAAATTGGACTGAAATAGGATTTTTTATATGGTAGAGTGATGATTTGATGTAATGAGCTAAATTGATTCAATTTAGATAGATTGATAGTGATAAAGACTAAATTGAATAAATGGGAAAAATGTGTGTTCATGTATAAATGTGTAATTGAATTCATATAAAGATGATTGACACAGTCATGAGTATGAATGAATGATTTAATGATTAAAATATATATGAACTGAGATGTTAATTGATAATAAATTGAGTAATCAATACCCTATCAACTGTTTGGGTAGAGTTGGATATAGTTGGCATGTCATAGGATAGGAAAAGTTCAAGGTTACTTCGATTACGAGTCAATGAGGCACGGGTTCCAATTTGCTTCAGTTATATCGATGAGACATTAGGTGTCAAACTTATTGATAGCATTGGGCCCAACTATTTGCTTCAAATTTATTCGATGAGGCATTGGATGCCAAATTGGTGTGTTGGTTGGATCTGTATGTCCGTCCGAGTTCGAGTCGTGCTAATAGGGAGATAAAAGAAAAAAAATGTTCATAATTTAAATGGTGATAATGAATGAGCATTAAAATTCATGATATTGGAGAATTGAATGTGAGATGGGTATCTGATACTAAGAAGGTAAATAGATAAGAAATGGAAGAAAAATGTGAAATTTGATAAACGATAAAAAAATTGGACTGGTAATGTGATTCAGTAATATAAAGATGATTTACGATATATATATCGATAGCATGTGAAACACCATGCAAACTAAATTTATGCGCCGAAAGGCCATTATGAATTCATGATGAATTGAATGATGTGGTTCGAAAAATGATATGCTGATATGACTGTATAATATGAAATGAATAGAAATATAATATCAATGATACCAATATGATAGTACAATATATTTTTTGGATTGATTAATTGGAGCATGTATTTATTGATTCATGTGATATCATTGAGGTTTTAGTTGTGTTTGTAATTTTAAATGTTGATTGAATTTTGTCAATGATATTGATTGCTTCTTTCATGAAATTGGTGTTAAAATTGAATTGAAGTGTTAAATGTTCGAATTACAATATGAATTGGTTATAGGATGAACTCACCTTGTTGATTTAGGGTTGCCATGTTTAGGTAAACCACCAAGTTGAATAACTTATTATATAAATTTGTAAATTGAGGTAAGTCATTATTTTTAATTCCTGTAAACTTACTAAGTATTATATATGCTAACCTCATTTGTTTTTCCTTTTTCCTGTAGATTGTTAACTTACGGAACGTGTTTGATGTATTGTCGAGAAGCTCACACTATCCCAGTATTGGTTCGGTGGTCTTTTGATTGTAAAGGCTTGGTTATGTGTGACATGTACTTAGGATTTGTTTTGGTTCACTTGTACAGTGATATGGTTTAAAATTCTTGTTGGTATGATTATAGCAAAGAATATGCTTAGCTGAAAACATATGCATTTAGTAGATGGATTGAATCATGCATTAGTAATTGAAATGGCATTTTGAGTATGCATATAATATGTGTTTTGAAGTTTATATGATATGCCCATAAGTTTTGATAAGTGTATGTGTTTGATGATCAATAGAATGAATGTTGTGATATATATATAATGTTTAAATGAATTGAAATGTTTCTCTTTGGTTTATATATGATTGAAGTGCCTTGAGGCATATTGGTTAGAATTAGGATAATGGGACATTTCTGGTATGCTTTTAGTGCATTTTGAATAGGTTGAAAGAATGGTTAAGTGAATACTTAAGGCATAGATGAAAATTTTGGTTTTTTTAACTTGCCTAATAAAGTACCCAATTGCCTACTTAGTTACTAATTGTAATAGGTAAGATGGTTAATGGATCATGGTTGAATCATGACATATTTGTAATGGATTGAATGAGTTTTATGCAGGTCATAAGTGTACCAATATGTCTCTATGAATTAAGATATAGGTTTGGGCATGAAATGAATTTTCACACTTGTGATTTTTGACCATCTGGATAAAGTATTGATACCAGGGACCAAGGTATCAATATTGACCAAGTGAACATTTTTCTAAATGGACAGAATGTCAATTTGGTATCGATATTCAATTTGGTATCGATATTTATAAGTATTGATATCTAATTGTTAACATCAATGCTTATTTTTTAGGTATCGATAAAATATTTTAAACCATGGGTAGACACTCAATTTTGCCCAGGCCCAGAAATAAGTCCAAAAACAAAAATAATAAACCCCAAAAAAAACGAAGTCCAAGTTCAGTCCAGAATTACAAATATAATTTGGCCCGATCGGAATGGCCCATTACTTGAAAAGATTTAAGGTCCATCTACAAGCTTGACTCATATGGAAATATAATCTTCAATGATATGCAATCTTAGATATGATATGCAATCTTAGATATGATACAATCTTAGATATGATTGCAATCTTAGATATGATATGAAATATTAGAAGATATGATTTTGTAATCTTAGAGATTTAATTTGTAGATACCTTTTAATCTTAACTGTTGATGTAATTGATCTATACCGTTGGATTTGAGGAGGTTCAACTATAAATAGAGGCCTCTCCCTTCATTGTAAACACACTGGAGTTTTGGGAAATAATAAAAATTTTTGAGAGCTTTCACTCAAATTTCTCTCCCTCTTACGTTCTTATTTTCTACGGTTTGTTCTTATTTTATTCTTTCTTCATCTTCGTTTTTCAACCCTTTTTATTTTGATTTAATCCATGTTTCCCTGATTTTTTTATATTTTTTAATTTTTTTAAATAATTTTAGTATCATATCAAACTCTTCCATTTTTTAATAATTTTTTTAGTATTACTCTTAGTAAATTATTTTTTTTAAAAATTTTATTCAAATCATTATTTTTAAAAAAATATATATTTCATTTAATTGTCATATTTTATCCAAAAGTTTTTCTAAAATGAGGCAATGTTTTTCGTATTTAGGAATTCGGGAAATAGTGCCCTAACATGCTGGGTTGCGTTTTCCCGTTTGTCTAAATGCCTAAAGTTTCCTTCTAAATAGATTTTGTAAATCACAAGATGATTTCAGTTACGAGAGTTTAAAAATATTGTATCCTATCATGCTGGATGTGATGTTTGTATTCTTTCGGAGCTAAAGAATCTCGATTTTTCAACTTAAACAATTCCGGTTTTAAAAAAGGGATCCTATTTTTAAATCCTTTCAAATTTTTGACATTAAGATAGAAAACTATTCAATTTGGTACCAATTTTGGGCGTTATGAGGGTGCTAATCCTTCCTCGTACGTAACTGACTCCCGAACCTATTTTCTTAATTTTCGTAGACCAAAACGTTTTATAAGGTGATCCAATCACACTTAAAAAGGTTGGTGGCGACTCCCGTTTTCGTTTATCAAAAGTCGATCCCCATTTTTCAAACATCCCTTTAAAAAATGGTTTCGACAGCTTGGCGACTCCGCTGGGGACTTAAGAGAGTTAGGCCAAGAAATTGAGTATTTTCTATCTTAATGTCGGAAGTTTGGAAAATTTAAAATTGGATACTTTTTACATGTGTTTGCTGCATATGTTTGTTGCCTTATTGCTGTACATTGCATTTGCATGACCGTTGTGGTCACACCCTTAAGTGAGAGTGAGAAGCTACGCTTTCGTAAGGTTTTCACCTTCGTATGAGCTAGTGGATTGCTTCCGGGATACTGTACCTATGTCTTCGTGAGATTTTCATCTCCGTATGGCCATAGGGAAATGTGTCCCCTTGAACTGAACTTGGTCTATATGAGCCTATAATGGGTGAAGACCAAGGAATCTGTTGGTTCAGGTACCCTGGCTTTAAAGCTAAAACTCATATAGTGAACTTTAAAGAGTTTAGGAAAGATAGTGATAGCCTTTAGTAAGCTACCCTTATAAGTACTTGTTTATCATTTTTTTATGATACTGACCTATTTTTCTTTTGCTGTCATTGCATGTCATTTGGCATTTAAAGGTGTCGATTCACGGCTCGATTTCTAGATTAGAAAGTTTGTAATGAGGAATGAATACCTTGATAGAGTGGAGGACAATGCTTCTGTCTGTACCTGGTCAGAGAAAACCCAGTTAGAGAAAGGAGATAGTGTCATCGAGGGATATACCTCAGAGTTATGTGACTTCACCCGTATTAATTCGACGCAGAATGAGTTTCAAGAGCTGAGAAACATTTGGGCCCAATGGGATGACGAGGCTAGACAGCTTTTCTTTCAGACTTATGGAGATCTTTCTTATTTGCTAGACATTAAGGTAGATAAGCACCTGTTTCAAGCTATGGTACAGTTCTGGAACCCTGCTTATAGTTGCTTTACATTTGGAGAGGTAGATGTAGTGCCTACTTTGGAGGAGTATACAACCTTGCTTCACTGTCCGAGAATTCAAGGTAACAAAGCTTATGTTAGCCTTGCTAGTCCCCCAATTTTCGTGAGGAAATTAGTAATGATCACAGGGATGAGTGAGCAGTGGGCTGTAGCTCGAATGCAGCAAAAGGGCGATAATAAGTGCATTCCGTGGGCCATTTTGAGGGATCTGATATTGACACACCTAGATGTGACGAAGAAGGTCAACGTTTTGTCCTTAAGTATTTACGGCTTGGTGATTTTCCCGAAGGCGATAGGGCACATAGATGAGGCAGTCGCAGATTTGTTTGACAGAACACACCGGTGCTAGCAATCCTAGCTGAGACGTTTAGATCCTTGAAGTACATGTCGGAGAGCTAGTGAAGTAGATTCATTGGATGCGCACAGTTGTTGTTAGTATGGTTCCATAGTCACTTTTGGAAGCTTGAGAAGGTTCCTTGCTGAGTCTTCTTTGAGGGTTATTCCCCCCTAAAGGAAACAGCAACTACACCAAGGAGAGACGATATTACAGAAGAAAGGTGGATGGATATTCTTCAGAATCTTCAAGAAGAGGAGGTTTTATGGAAAGCACCTTGGATGACTCCTAATGAAGTCCTTTATCGCTGTGGCAGTTTTGATTGGGTACCTCTTCCTGGGATTTGGGGAGTCGTTGGCTATGCACCGTTACTCATCCTAAAGTAATATAAAGTGGGCCAGTTCAGGCAGAGGACGAGAGTTAACATTGTTATTAGATAGGGTTAAGACTTTAGGCCTACGGGCGAAAGCGTATTTGTAATCCGTTTTATGAAAAGATTTTTGTTCCTTAAATAACGTTTTCTAAAATAAAATTGAATCAGAATCGACTTCTTTTTGCATTCATGCATTTGCATTTCATAGCATCTCATTGTATCATATGCATTCAAGTTTATAAAAAGACCCTAATTAGTTAAAATTAATAGGGAGAAAGAGAGCAATACATGACAAAGGATCGGAGTAAGGAAACCTTGAGGGCATTCGCCCTTACAAACCGGGAAGCTCTCTGAACAATTGGACTGTGGAGGAACTTCCTGTAGTCTTTAGGAATTTTTTAGAGTAATTCTTGAAACATTCTTGTTACTCTAGAGCGTAGGAGTAATAGGGTTTCATTTGTGAAATGGGCTTACAGTCATCTATTATTTTTTAATAAAGCATAACTTTTATCAATTTGAACGAGTATTGTCCGTTAAATTTTGGCAATTCTTATTCTTTCATTCATAGCACATAAATAATCATTCTTAAATTCATTCATTCTTTGTATATTCTTTATACTTCACAGATCCCTAGATATCAATGACATGAGCATTAATATTACAAATCCTGATTTCTTTCGTGAGCAAGACATGTGTTTAGAGGAATCACAGGATTTTGAAGATGTCCAGGATTGTGATGTGTCTCTAGATCTTTTGAGGATGGTGAAACAAGAGGAGAAACAAATCATGCCACATGAGAAAGAAGCAGTAGAGAATGTAGCCCTAGAGGAAGGGAAAGAGGTGAAAATTGGCACGCATATTGCTGATGATATAAGGCAAGGACTGATTTAGTTGTTACGTGAGTTCAAGGATATCTTCGAATGGTCCTATCAAGATATGCCAGGGTTAAATACTGATATTGTGGTGCATCATCTTCCAATAAGACAGGATTGTAAACCAGTTCAATAGAAGTTGCAAAGAATGAGACCAGATATCGTATTAAAAATAAAGAATGAAGTCAAGAAACAGTTCGATGCAGGATTCTTACAAGAGGCGAAGTATTCTGAATGGGTAGCTAACATTGTACAAGTTCCTAAGAAGGATGGGAAGGTATGAATGTGTGTTGATTACAGGGATTTAAACAAAGCTAGCCCAAAAGATAATTTTCGTCTGCCTCACATAGACACTCTGGTAGACAACACAGCGGGATATTTGTTGTTCTCCTTCATGGATGGTTTTTCAGGGTACAATTAGATAAAGATGCATCCTGAAGACATGGACAAAACCACCTTCATAACCTTGTTGGGGACTTTCTGTTACAAGGTAATGCCCTTTGGGCTAAAGAATGCAAGGGCAACATACCAAAGGGCTATGGTGACCTTATTTCACGATATGTGCACAAGGAAATTGAGGTGTATGTTGATGATATGATTGCCAAATCTCGAACAGATGAGGAACATATTAAGGTTTTAAAGAAACTATTCTTGAGATTAAGGAAGTTTCAGTTAAAACTTAATCAGGCAAAATGCACTTTTGGAGCCAGGTCGGGGAAGTTACTAGGTTTTATGGTCAGTGAAAAAGGAATAGAAGTTGATTCAGACAAAGTTAGAGCCATACAAGATTTTCCTTTACCGCGTACTCAGAAAGAAGTTCAGGGTTTTCTTAGAAGGTTGAATTATATTGCTCGGTTTATTTCACAATTAACTGAGAAATGTGACCCTATATTTCGCCTCCTTAGAAAACACAACCAAGGTACTTGGGATGAGGAATGCCAGAGTGCTTTCGATAAGGTTAAGCAATACTTGTTAAATGCTCCTGTGTTATCTCCACCTAATACAGGTAGACCATTAATTATGTACTTATCAGTGTTTAGCAATTCTACGGGATATGTGCTTGGCCAACATGACGAGTCGGGAAGAAAGGAGAAGGAGATATACTACCTGAGCAAGAAATTCACAAAGTGTGAGATGAGATATTCGCCAATTGAGAAATAGTGTTGTGCTTTAATCGAGACGACTCGAAGGTTAAGGCAATATATGTTGTATCATACTACTTGGCTTATTTCAAAACTTGATCCTCTGAAGTATATGATAGAGTCAACAGCTTTGAATGAGAGAATGGTAAGGTGGCAAATTCTGCTTTCAGAGTTTGACATAGTTTATGTGAGCCAGAAGGCTATAAAAAGAAGTGCGATAGCGGAATTTCTGGCTAGTAGAGCTCTAGAAGACTATGAGCCGTTGAATTTTGATTTCCCAAATGAGGAGTTGATATGTGTAGAAACTACAGAGGATTATCCTTGGAAGTTGAGCTTTGATGGGGCATCCAATGCAGTGGGAAATGGAATTGGGGCAGTCTTGGTATCCCCAAATGGTGATTATTATCCATTCACGTGCAAGATGGATTTTGATTGCACAGACAATATGGCCGAGTATGAAGCGTGCATCATGGGACTCCGAGCGGTTATAGAGCGAAGAATAAGAACCTTGGAAGTTTATGGAGACTCCGCGTTGGTAATTTACCAGCTTAAAGGTGAATGGGAGACAAGGGATCCTAAATTGATCAATTATTGAAAGGTAGTTTTGGGGTTACTTGAGGAGTTTAATGACATCACTTTCAATTATATCCCACGAAACAAAAACTAGATGGCAGATACTCTAGCAACCTTGGCTTCAATGATTAAAGTGAATAAAGAGGAGGAGATGAGACCCATTCAGATGAGTACCTTCGAGGCTCCAGCTCACTGTTGTAACATTGAGGAAGAAGAAAATGATGATAACCCTTGGTATCAGGATATATTGTGATATGTGAGAGATCATAAATACCCAGAACAGGCAACTGAAAATGATAAGCGAACTTTAAGGAGATTAGCCTGCGACTACGTTTTGGATGGGGACATCTTGTACAAAAGAATAAAGGACCAAGTACTGTTGAGATGTGTTGACGCTGTGGAAGCTAAGTTAATCTTCGAAGAAGTTCACGAGGGTGTTTGTGGGACGCACGCTAATGGTTTCACGATGGCTAGACAAATCATGAGGTTTGGATATTATTGGTCTACTTTGGAAGGGGATTGTATCAACTACGCCAAAAAATGCCATAAATGTCAGATTTATGGAGACAAGATTCATGTACCACCTTCACCTCTACACGTTATGACTTCTCCATGGCCTTTTTCTATGTGGGGCATGGATGTCATTGGGCCAATATCACCAAAAGCTTCAAATGGGCATCGCTTTATTTTTGTGGTCATTGATTACTTCACGAAGTGGGTAGAGGCTGCTTCTTATGCGAATGTTACTAAGTTGGCTGTAAGTCGATTCTTGAAGAAAAAGATTATTTGTCAGTATGGGATGCTTGAAAGGATCATATCAGACAATGCACTGAACTTGAACAAAAAAATGATAGCAGAAGTTTGCAGTCAATTCAGTATTAAGCATCATAACTCTTCACCGTATCGCCCAAAGATGAATGGGGTAGTGGAAGCTGCTAACAAAAACATCAAGAAGATAGTGGGGAAAATGACTGAAGCCTGCAGAGACTAGCATGAGAAGTTACCATTTGCACTCTTAGCTTACCGAATGTCTGTCAGAACCTCTACCGGGGCAACTCCTTTCTCGTTGGTTTATGGGATGGAAGCAGTGTTACCCATTGAAGTGGAAATACCGTCTCTTCGAGTCTTGTCAGAGATAAAGTTGAATGAAGCTGAATGGATACAATCGTGATATGATCAGTTGAACTTGATTGAGGAAAAGAGGCTAAAGGCTATTCATCATGGTCAGATGTATCAGAAGCGAATGATGCGAGCTTACGACTATAAAGTGAGACCAAGAGAATTCCACGATGGGGATCTTGTGCTGAAAAAGATCCTCCCTATTCAGAAGGACTTTAGAGGAAAATGGATGCCAAATTGGGAAAGGCCGTATGTCGTGAAGAAGGACTTCTCTGTGGGTGCATTGATCTTAATGGAAATGGATGGGAAGAGTTTACCCAATCCAGTGAATTCAGACTCAGTCAAAAAGTACTTTGTCTAAAGGAGAGAAGAATTCAGGGTGAAAACCCGCAAAGGGAGCCTTTAGTTTTCGAAAAAAAAATGGAGAGGCCAAGGTGAAAACCCGCAAAGAGCACCTTGTGACCAAAGGGGTTTTGACTTGAAAACCCGAAAGGGCAGCTCAAATTTTGAAGAGCACACGGTAATCTTGCTATATCTGATTCAACGAAGAGTGAAGCACGTTGCATATCGGGGCATCAACAAAGTACTTTGGATCTTTTAAACACATGTTGAATTCAATAAAGTCTTCATGGAGCTGGCATATAAACGCTCAAGCGACGATATCTCGGGCATCTAAGTTTTGTCCTGTTTGCTATCTTTAGATTCTTTTTCTTCTCAAAGATAGGCTTTCAGATTAATTTCCTTTGTATTTTTGACAAATTTATTCAAATCTTATTATTCTCAAGATTAAATTCATCTTCCATTATTATTAAAGTATGTTGCATTAAAATAATGATAGATGAACTAAATAATTTTCACAAATGAAGTTTTGCTCATTACTTTGGAAATTTTTAGATAATACAAGAAACTAAAATAGAACAATTGTTCGAAGAATTCACATAAGTGAGGTTTGAAAGAACTCGAGGAAATTCTTTCTTTAGTCCAAAATGATGATTGCACAAATCAAACGATTCGATCCTAAGATAGGATCATCTTACAAACATTTTTGGTGGGTCATAGCGTTTGAAGAATGGTACAAACCCACAGGTTGAGTAGGAATGATACTTCGAGAGAAATAAGGATAAACTTTGACGAAAGAATGAGTGGTGACGTCTGGAATAAGGGTCATATTCATAAACATTTTGCATTATAACAGGTTTAATTAGGAGCATTTGACTCACTTCGATCATAGCATCCTAATCATTAGGCATGAACTCATACACATTATACAGGTTATGTCCTTCAAGGGACAATGAAGATTAATACGTCTTAACCCCCTAAGTAGTAGGGTAACAGGCTAAAGCATAGTAGATTTGACCTTCAGGTGTTTACGCTGAAGTAGATCCAAAATGATTTAACATCTCTTTATTGTCAGAGAACAAATCGAAGAAACAGATTTGGCATCTCCATATTCGACGGAGAGCAGATCGAAGACATGGCAGATCTAACCTTCGGATGTTTTCACATCGAAGCAGATCCAAGATGATTTGGCATCCTTGCGTTTACAAGGAGCAGATCGAAGACATAGCAGATTTGGCTTTCACGTGTTTGTGCTGAAGCAGATCTAAGATGATTTGGCATCTTTGTACTATCAAAGAACAAATCGAAGAAATAGATTTGCCATCTCCATATTCGACGGAGAGCAGATCGAAGGCACAGTAGATATGACCTTCATTGAAGCAGATCCAAGATGATTTGGCATCTCCGTATTAGACGGGGAACAGATCAAAGACACAGTAGATCTAACCTTCATTGAAGCAGATCCAAGATGATTTGGCATCTCTGTATTAGACGGGGAACAGATCGAAGACACAGCAGATATGACCTTCATTGAAGCAGATCCAAGATGATTTGGCATCTCTATATTAGACGGGGAGCAGATAAAAGAATAACAGATTGGACCTTCATTGAAGCAAATCCAAGATGATTTGGCATCTCTGTATTAGACAGGGAGCAGATCGAAGACATAGCAGATCTGACCTTCATGTGTTTACATCGAAGCAGATCCAAGATGATAGATTTGGCATCTCTGTATTAGATGAGGAGCAAATCAGAGATAACAGATTTGGTATCTCTGTATTAGACAGGGAGTAGATTGAAGAAGCAGATTTGGCGTCTCTGTATTAGACGGGGAGCAGATCGAAGATAACAAATTTGGTATCTCTGAATTAGAAGAGGAGCAGATCAAAGATAGCAGATATCGCCTTCCTGAGTTGTAGTGAAGCAGATTGAAGCCGTCAAGAGGCCATTTAAAGAAGATCAAAGATCAAGAACTCAAGACTCGGCAAGCCCAAGCAAAATTGGTCCTTTTATAGTCTTTGCTCTATTCCTGTTACACAATAATGAGCAAAGAGGGGCAGCTGTAGACACTCAATTTTGCCCGAGCCCAGAAATAAGTCCAAAAACAAAAATAATAAACCCCAAAAAAAACGAAGTCCAAGTTCAGTCCAGAATTACAAATATAATTTGGCCCGATCGGAATGGCCCATTACTTGAAAAGATTTAAGGTCCATCGACAAGCTTGACTCATATGGAAATATAATCTTTAATGATATGCAATCTTAGATATGATATGCAATCTTAGAAGATATGATTTTGTAATCTTAGAGATTTAATTTGTAGATACCTTTTAATCTTAACTATTGATGTAATTGATCTATACCGTTGGATTTAAGGAGGTTCAACTATAAATAGAGGCCTCTCCCTTCATTGTAAACACATTGGAGTTTTGGGAAACAATAAAAATTTTTGAGAGCTTTCACTCAAATTTCTCTCCCTCTTACGTTCTTATTTTCTACGGTTTGTTCTTATTTTATTCTTTCTTCATCTTCGTTTTTCAACCCTTTTTATTTTGATTTAATCCATGTTTCCCTGATTTTTTTTATATATTTTAATTTTTTTAAATAATTTTAGTATCATATCAAACTCTTTCATTTTTTAATAATTTTTTTAGTATTACTCTTAGTAAATTATTTTTTAAAATTTTATTCAAATCATTATTTTAAAAATATATATTTCATTTAATTGTCATATTTTATCCAAAAGTTTTTCTAAAATGAGGCAATGTTTTTCATATTTAGGAATTCGAGAAATAGTGCCCTAACATGCTGGGTTGCGATTTCTCGTTTGTCTAAATGCCTAAAGGATTCTTCTAAATAGATTTTGTAAATCACGAGATGATTTCAGTTACAAGAGTTTAAGAATATCGTGTCCTATCATGCTGGATGTAATGTTAATATTCTTTCGGAGCTAAGGAATCTCGATTTTTCAACTTAAATAATTTCGGTTTTAAAAAAGGGATCCTATTTTTAAATTCTTTCAAATTTTTGACATTAAGATAGAAAACTATTCAATTTGGTACCAATTTTGGGCGTTGCGAGGGTGCTAATCCTTCCCCTTACGTAACCGACTCCCGAACCTATTTTTTTAATTTTCGTAGACCAAAACGTTTTATAAGGTGATCCAATCACACCTAAAAAGGTTGGTGGCGACTCCCGTTTTTGTTTTTCAAAAGTCGATCCCTATTTTTCAAACATCCCTTTAAAAAATGGTTTCGACACCATGATTTTTAGGTTTTGGTAGAATACCAAAACAATATCAATACCATTTATTAAGTATCGATACCAAATTTTCAAGGTTTTGAAAAATTTACAGTTTGGTCCTTTTTCATGCCTATTTTAAAGCTTAATTTAGTTCTATTTTCATTTATAATAATTAATGTGTGTATTAATATGATCATCTAGTGTTTTAAATTGCAAGTAATTATTCTGAAATTATTCGTAGCATCTTGTAGCTTAGGTCCAATGACAAGACCGGGTGAGAGGTGGTACAACTTTGTCTCAGAACTTGCTTGGTTAGTCTCGAGACTTAATGTAATGCCCCAAATTTTTGGGTTTTTTTGAATGTGTTGTTTTTCAAGTAATTTGGTTTGGTTTGGTTTGGTGGTTAAGTGCCTTAGATGTTTGCCATTGGGCTTGTGTTCAAATTCCGTGGAGTGCAAGTGTGGAATATTTTTGTTGTTGTTTACTTGGGTTGTTGTTGGTTATTATAGTTCTATTTAAATTCTATAAAATATCTGGTGGTTTGATTGGGATTAAATCTTATTTTTTATTTTATTTTTTTAAATTAAATTCTTATTATTTTTCTATTTTGGCAACCGTCAGACCACCTTCTTTTTGGTTACACGTTTCTTTCCCTTCTTTCAACCCTCCGACAAATTAAATTTCTGGAGTAGTTGCTGTAAGTTTGTAGTAACTATTTGTTTATGAATATAGGGACTGTTTTTTTGAGAAAATAGTGAATTTAAGTGGTAATGTTCGTGCTAAATCGAAGTTGTAATCGTTGGTTTTGGTGTCATTTGTAGGATTTTAAGTGTATGAATTCGTGGTGGATTAATCTCCCTATCAGGTGTGTGAAAACAATCCTAAAACTAGATAGAAACTCATTAAATTGTAAAGCATGGGCTGTTTTTCAAAACTTCCTAGTGTCACACGACCGTGTGTCAGGATGTGTGGTAGGTTGTGTGTGCCACACGGCCGTGTAATTTTATTTTTTTTAAATCAAATCCCTATTATTTTTCTCTTTCGGCAACAGTCAAACCAACTTCTCTTTTGTTGCACCTTTCTTTCCCTATTTTCATTTTTGTTTTACATTTTTTCTTTTTTTTTCTTTCTTTCCTTGTTTTTTGCCTTGCCAATGCCGACTCCTTTTATTATTGTGCCAATTGCAAAATATTTTTTTTTGTTGCGTAAGAACACTGTTGAGGCTTGTTATGATTCTGTTGTTCGCTTGTTTCTTTCTTTTCCTTGTGGTGGCTTGGTTGTGTTGGTAGTTGTGCAAGATTAGTTCTTAATAAGGTTGGGGTTTTGTTATTTTAAGAAAAAAATTCCGTAGATTAATGATTTTATGATTGATATAGTGTTGTGGCTGGTTGTTGTGGATAGGAGAAGAGCACGTGGTGATAGACAACCCTTTGACAAATTAAGGTTTTGGAGTAGTTGTTGCAAGTTTGTGGTAACTACTTGTTTATGAATATAGGGACTGTTTCTTTGAGAAAAGAGCAAATTTAAGTGGTAACCTTCGTGTTAAATTGAAGTTGTAATCGTTGGTTTTGGTTCCGTTTGTAGGATTTTAAGAGTACGACTGCATGATGGATTAATCTCGTTATCAAGTGTGTGGAAACAATACTAAAACTCGATAGAAACTCATTAAATCGTGAAACATGGGTTGTTTTTTGAAACTTTCCAGTGCCACACGGTCGTGTGTCAAGCCGTATAGTAGATTGTGTACACCACACAGCCGTGTAATTTTATTCTTTTAAATAAAATCCCTATTATTTTTCTCTTTCGGCAACCATCAAACCAACTTCTCTTTGGTTGCACGTTTCTTTCCCATCTTTCAACTTTGTTCTACATTTTTTTCTTTCTTTTCTTCTTTCTTTCCTTCTTTTTCGCCTTGTCAATGTCGACTCCTTTTGTTATTGTGCCAATTGCAAAATCTTTCTTTAGTTGCGTGAGAACACTGTTGAGGCTTGTTATGATTCTGTTGTTCGCTAGTTTCTTTTTTGTCCTCATGGTGGCTTGGTTGTGTTGGTAAGTTGTGTGGAAGATTAGTTCTTAATAAGGTTGGGGTTTTGTTATTTTAAGAAAAAGAATCCATAGATTAATGATTTTATGATCGATATAGTGTTGTGGCTGGTTGTTGTGGATAGGAGAAGAGCACGTGGTGATAGACAACCCTCCGAAAAATTAAGGTTTTGGAGTATTTGCTGCAAGTTTGTGGTAACTACTTGTTTATGAATATAGGAACTATTTCTTTAAGAAAAGAAAAAAATAAGGCGGTAATGTTCGTGTTAAATCGAAGTTTTAATCGTTGGTTTTGGTGCCGTTTATAGGATTTTATGTGTATGACTATGTGGTGGATTAATCTCGCTATTAGGTGTGTGAAAACGATCTTAAAACTTGATAGAAACTCATTAAATAGTGAAACAGGGGCTATTTTTCGAAACTACCCAGTGCCATACAGCCGTGTGGTAGGCCATGTGCCAGACCGTATGGGGCATACGGTCGTGTGAAACTCCATAGACCGTGTTGGTAGACCATGTGGACCACACGGCCTAGGATTTTAGGTCGTATAGGCCTTTTTGCCAAATTTTAGGGCCCGATCAAAGGCTGTTTGAGGGAATAAAAAATTGGGTTTGTAGGCATTATATAGGGTTGAAAAAACATAGTTTAGTACGTTAATACATATGGATAAGCTTAAAAGGTATGTTAAGTTGGATAATTTACAAATAAATTGTGTGTTATGTTATGATCTATATGAAATGTGTGTCTAGGTATGCCATGTGTTATATGATATATGTGTGTATGTTTTATGATCATGTTATATGGTATGCATATGTTTGGGGGTGGGTTATGATGTGATGGAAGAAGTGATATATGATAGTTTATACTGCAATTATGGCAGCTAGACCGTAGATTTATGTATGGAAGCTCAGCTGCAATTATATGAGTGGCACGTCGCCTCCACATATTGGTGTGATTGGATGGATGGACTCTTGTATTCTTACATGGTGTGATTGGTAGGACGGAAATAGTGTGTAGCGGATGGGGATAGGACATGATATATATGATGCCATGTTATGATTCGATATGACATGATCCATAAAAATATAATAATATGTGCTCTGTATTAAGATTTGATATGATAAAAAATAATATGATATATGCCATGAGACGATATGAAATAAGTATTAAGTATTTGCGTGTACTAAGATTATAGGCCAAATGACACACTGGGCTTAAATCTCATGATTTGTATGTTTTGTTTCAGGTAATCCTTCAACCAAGGAATGTATGGCGACTCTAAAGTTCAGGTTTCATGATTTTAATTTATTTACTATGGACTTTTTAATTGCTTATTATGGAAATTTTTGGACTGTTTTGGGTTTTTATTTTTTTTTGGATATTTTTATTTTTGTTTAGTTTATTAGGACTATTTTGGATATTTTCTACACAAAAGTTTTAAACATTTAAGAATGTTTGGCTCATGACAATTTAAAATGTGTCGAAACCTCTTTTAAAATGGAGAGGGTATTTTGAAAACGGGAGTTGCCACCAACCTTTTTAGGTGTGATTGGATCACCTTATAAAATATTTTAGTCTACGAAATTAAGAGAAAACGAGCTCGGGAGTCGATTACGTGCGAGGAAGGGTTAGCACCCTCGCAACGCCCAAAATTGGTACCAAATTAAATAGTTTTGTCTTAATGTCAAAAACTTGAAAGAATTTAGAAATAAGATCTCTTTTTAGCCGAAATAATTTGAGTTGGAAAATCAAAATTCTTTTGTTCCAAAAGAATGCGAACATCACATCCAGCATGATTGGAGAACATCACATCCAGCATGATTGGACACGATATTCTTAAACTTTTGTAACTAAAATCATCTCGTAATTTGCAAAATCTATTAAAAAGGATACTTTAGATATTTAGACAAACGAGAAATTGCAACCCAGCATGTTAGGGCACTATTTCCCGAATTCCTAAATACAAAAGACATTGCCTTGTTTTTAAGATTCCTTCGGATTAAATGAAATATAAAATTTTCTAAAAAATGATGATGCATTTTACCTATTACAAAATATCAATATTAGATTAATTAAACTACATACTTTAACATTTCATGCAAATATAATATAGAAAATGGTAAATACGTCATAAATCGCACAATATACTTTAACATTTCATGTACATATAATCACAAATAACATGAATACACATTATCATTTCATGCAAAATACAAAATGGCAGAATAGTGAATATATCAATACAAATTAAACATATATAATAATATTTCATGCGAATATAGTATAGAAAATGTTAAATAATGACAAAAATCACGTAATACACATTAGCATTTCATGCAAGTATAATCACAGAAAAACAATGAGCATAATATAGATTACATAACACATACATAATAGTATCTTTTAGAAAACGTTATTTAAGAGTCAAAAAATCTTTACACAAAACGGATTACAAATACGCCTTTGCCCTTAGGCCCAAAGTTTTAACCCTATCCAATAACAAAGCTAACTCTAGAACTCTATCTGACACTAACTCATACTTTGTACTTAATACATTAGCTTGTACCGCTAGGTCCTGCAAGTGATCAGCAACTTCTCGAATCTGTACTATAGCTTCTCCCATGAGGTAGTCCCTATCTCTGATGATCCTGAAAATGGTGAAGCTCTTCCTTCCAATGTTCTTCCCTTGCCTCCAGCTGCTCAATCCGCAGCTCATAGTCCTGTAGTGCTGCTTCCAACCCTTCAATATTGTGCTTCATTTCCTCAATCTTATCTAGGCTTGCCTTTAACTCTACCGCAGAGTTACGACTTAGGTGATGATGAAGAGATCGTCCAAGCTCAGTCACCTTAGTTTTTAATCCTTGGTTATCCTTCTCTAGGGCCTGATTACGTGCCTGCATCTCTTGGAACTTCTTCTCCCAATACTCGACCTTGGCTCTTTCTTCTTGAACCTCTTGTTGCCACTATTCTGAAGACTTCCTCAATCCAGCTCTTTTCAATGATAGCTGTGTCTTCTTATACTGCGTCTTCAAGTCATCTCGGTCTTCCTCAATCTTCCTCTTTTCTTTCCTTACTTTTTCGACCTCAATTTTCTGAACGTCAACGTCTAAGCTTAGGTACATCTTTTCCTCCTCGAGCCTCTCTATCTTTCTTCCAAGCTCTAAAGTCTTCCTTTCGAACTCTTGCTTTATGACCTCTAACTCTGATGGAATCACTCGTAAATTCTCCTCCATTGATCGAGCAGCCTCCAAACTCAGTCTAAGGATGTTATCATTGACCCTCTTACCAAACCAACCTTTGTATTCAAGAGTTATCGTCGGGCCTTTAGTCAGAATCTTCACACAGCAAACCTTCTTCCAAGCCTCTGTAATTTCTCGCATCCTCTTCTTATAATGATCCCTTTTATACGAAAAATCACTCTGAGCTAGCCTTTATGTTGCTGGTATAAACTGCTCTGCCTTATATTACCTTAGGACGAGTAATGGTGCATAACCAACAACTCCCCAAATTCCAGGAAGAGGTACCCAATCAAAACTTCTGCAATGATAAATAATTTCGCTCAGAGTCATCCAAGGGGCTTTCCACATAACATCTTCTTCTCGGAGGTTCTAAAGTATTTCTACCCACCTTTCCTCTGAAATGTCGTCCCTCCTTGGCGTAGCTGCTGCTTCCCTTAAGGGAGAATAATCCTCAAAGAACACTCAGTAAGGAACCTTATCAACCCTCAAAAAATGACTATGAAACCATACTAACAACAATTGTGCACATCCAATGAATCTACATTCACCAACTATCTGACACGCACTCACGGATCTAAATGTCTCGGCTAGGATTGCAAGTATAGGTGTGTTCTGTTTACTAATTCGATCGAATAAATCTGCAACTGCCTCATCTATGTGCCCCATAGCTTTTGGGAAAATCACCAATCCATACATACTTAAGGCCAAGATATCAACCCTCTTCTTCACATCTAGGTGTGCCAATATCAAATCCCTCAAACTTGCCCACGGAATGCATTTGCTATCACCCTTTTGTTGGATTCAAGCTGCGACCCACTATTTACTCACCCCTGTAATCATCATTAATTTCTTCACAAAAGTTGGGGGATTAGCAGCCCTAACATAGGCTTTGTTACCTTGAATTTTTGGACAGCGAAGCAAGGTCATATATTCCTCCAAAGTAGGTACTAAGTATACCTCTCCAAATGTAAAACAACTATAAGCAGTGGCTCGAAACAGATGCTTATCCACCTTGATGTCTAACAAATAGGGAAGATCTCCATAATTCTGGTAAAACAGCTGCTTAGCCTCGTCATCCCATTGGGCCCAAATGTCCTTCAACTCCTGAAACTCATTCTATGTTGAACTGATACGAGTGACGTCCCACAACTTTGACATATACCCCTTAGTGACACTATCTCCTTTCTCTAACTGGGTTTTCTCTGACCATGCACAGACAGAAGCGTTGTCCTCCACTTTATCAAGATATTCGTTCCTCATTACAAAACTTTCTAATCTAGAAATCGAACCGTGAATCGACACCTTTAAATGTTGAGTGACATGTAATGATAGCAAAATAAAGTAAGTCAGTATCATATAAAAGTATAACAAACAAGTACTTGTAAGGGTAGCTTACTAAAGACTATCACTATACTCCCTAGGGTAAGCACTTAAAGTTCACTATATGCGTTTCAGTTCTAAAGAAAGGGTACCTGAACCAGCAGATTCCTCGGTCCTCACCCATTATAGGCTCATATGGACTAAGTTCGGTTCAGGGGAACACATTTCCCTATGGCCATACGGAGATGAAAATCTCACGAAGACATAGGTACAGATGTATCCCGAAAGCAATCCACTAGCCCATACGGAGGTGAAAACCTCACGAAAGCGTAACTTCTCACTCCCACTTAAAGGTGCAACAACAGCGGTCATGCAAATGCAATGTATATGGAAACAAAATAACAAACATATGCAACAAACAGATGTAAAACGATCAATATCTTTAAAATTTTTCCAAACTTTTGACATTAAGACACAAAAAATCAATTTCTTGGCTTGACTCTCTTATAAGTCCCCAGCGGAGTCGCCAAGCTATCGAAACCTCTTTTAAAATGGAGAGGGTATTTTAAAAATGGGAGTCGCCACCAACCTTTTTAGGTGTGATTGGATCACCTTATAAAATATTTTAGTCTACGAAATTATGAGAAAATGGGCTCGGGAGTCGGTTACGTGCGAGGAAGGGTTAGCACCCTCGCAACGCCCAAAATTGGTACTAAATTAAATAGTTTGTCTTAATTTCAAAAAATTGAAAGAATTTAGAAATAAGATCTCTTTTTAGCCGAAATAATTTGAGTTGGAAAATCAAAATTCTTTCGTTCCAAAAGAATGCGAACATCACATCCAGCATGATTGGAGAACATCACATCCAGCATGATTGGACACGATATTCTTAAACTTTTGTAACTAAAATCATCTCATAATTTGCAAAATCTATTAAAAAGGATACTTTAGATATTTAGAAAAACGGGAAATTGCAACCCAGCATATTAAGGCACTATTTCTCGAATTGCTAAATACAAAAGACATTGCCTTGTTTTTAAGATTCCTTCGGATTAAATGAAATATAAAATTTTCTAAAAAATGATGATGCATTTTACCTATTACAAAATATCAATACTAGATTAATTAAACTACATACTTTAACATTTCATGCAAATATAATATAGAAAATGGTAAATACGTCATAAATCGCACAATATACTTTAACATTTCATGTACATATAATCACAAATAACATGAATACACATTATCATTTCATGCAAAATACAAAATGGCAGAATAGTGAATATATCAATACAAATTAAACATATATAATAATATTTCATGCGAATATAGTATAGAAAATGTTAAATAATGACAAAAATCACGTAATACACATTAGCATTTCATGCAAGTATAATCACAAAAAAACAATGAGCACAATATAGATTACATAAACATACATAATAGTATCTCATGCAAATATAACTTGAAGTAACATAAATAATCAATTTTTCTGCAAATATGATAAACAAATAATATATAAAATAACAAATAATTTATGAAATAAAAATTAACCTACTAAACAATAATATATAAAAATAAACAAATTTTGAGTATATAAATTATAAGTCAAAGAAATAAAACATAGATGAAGTATGTAATAGCCCAAATTTGCCCGGGCCTTAAACCAAATAAAACAGCAATAAATAAGTGTTTATTTATTACAGTCCAGTTTACAAAAGCCCAAGTGTTTGTGGCCCAAATACTTAAAACCTCAGACCATTACCCACTCAGCCCAATAATTTTCAAACCCAAACTAAACTAAACCCACACTTAAACCCGTTATACAATTAGCCCAGGACTAAAGCGGCCCAACTGGCCCAGCCTATTACACCAAGGCAGGAAACCCTAGGGTTTCTACCTTTTTTTTCTACTCGAGCCGCCACTGCTTCTGGAAGATTCGGGGAGCGTCTGTCCAGTTCCCCAAAATCGAGATGGTCATCAATGCTCTGTCTCAGGTCATCAATGCATTGTCACAGGCCCTTCAATGCACCACGACCCTTCAGCTCGGCCACCGATCACGCCTCCACCAGTAGGCCAAAATTTCAGCACCGTGTTAGGGCCATTTCCACCGATCGTGCCGAATCATCGTCAGCACGAGTCCATGCCAGCAACCTCCGTGATTTTCACGGTCACCTGCAAAAAATAGAAGGAAATCAAAACAAATAAAATCAGCAGATAGACCTAAACAGATATGGAAAGAAATCTAAGATTTCTTTCCAAAACAGAATAGCTTCTAAGCTATAAAGCCTTCTTTAAACCTGCAAAGGGGAGGGGACTTACGTTTTTTTACACACATAGGCAGAGATTTACACACTTACACACGCAAAGATTTTTACACACACACAGAGAGAAAAACACCAGAGATACACCACAAAGATATTGTACACCAAATATTTTTGCAATAATAAACCAGAAAGATTTCACGAGAAACGAAGGTGATCTATTGTTCTCTTTCTACTTTTATTTTATTTTTTTATTTTATTGCAAGCAATCTGCATATAATACATTGAAAAATTGAGGAGAAAGAAGTACCTTTTAGATTCACCAAGAAAAGCGAAGATTTTCGAATCCTGACCGCCGTGAGTGGCGGAGTTGGTGACGGTGCGTGAGGCTGAGCATGGAGGTCCGATGAACGGAGCAGACCGGCCTAGGGCCGGAGTTCAGAGGACGGGGAAGAATTTCAGAGGTTTTTTTTTCTATCACAGGGGATTAAAATGATTTTTGAAGCTGAAGTTCAGATTATATAAGAGAGGGATGCGACGTCGTTTTGGAATGACCGTTTAGTGACCAAAACAGTGTCGTTTCAAGGCCCAAGATCCGCGCGTTGATCTGTGTGACCCGAGAAGGATCCGCGTGTTTTCGACAAAAGGGTTATTTGTGCAATTGATCCTTCCGCGTTTTCAACATTTGCAATTCCATTTTATTATATTTATAATTTGCCCCTAATATTTTATGCTTGTTTCAATTTAGTCCCAACAGCTTCTTTAAGGTTTATCCTAGGAACGACATCGTTTTAAGGAGGAGGGTTTAATTACCCTATGAGTCCCTCACATTTTGCGCGCATTTCTCTGGGGGTCCCTAATTTATTATATATATTTTTTAAATTTTGCCCCATGTAGATTTTAAAAATTTAAAATTAGCCCTATGTTTTATTTATTTTTATAATTATTTATTTTATTTTCTTATATTATATGTTATATGATTATTTTATTATATGTTATTTATTTTATATATTATTATTACATATTATTTATTATATATTTTATACATATTAGTATTTTATATTATTATTTATATATATTATTATCCTTAACTATTATATTTTATTAATTAATTATTTATATACTATATATTATTGTAATTTTGAACCTATATACTTTTATATTATATATTATATATTATATAATTATTTTATTTACTATGTAAATTATTTATTTTATATATTATTATTATATATTTTGAAATTATTATTAAAATATTATATTTGTATTATATGTTTATTATATTATTAATTACTTATTTTTTATTATGTATTATTTTATTCTAAATTATTTTTTTAATTATTTTATTATATAGATTAATTCTTTTATATTTTTTATTATTTAAATACCAAATGCTAATTTAAAATTATTTTTAAGCGTTGTATTTTTATTTTAGAATTGGTATATATATATTATTATCATTCTTATATATATTAATGTATTATTATTATCTTTGTATGTATATATTAAGTATCATGCATTATTTTATTCATGAATTTATTTGAATATATGTTGGCATTATATGTTTTATTATTCGTATAAGTGTTTTATTTAAATGTATATTACCTATCTTATTTGTATATAATTTCTGTTTTAAAATTTTCCATGCTTCATTTTTAAATGTATGTAGGATTGTTATGTTAGCTATATTCGTACTTATATATTATTCACATTTGTCATGTATGATTATTATGTTAGCTATATTTCCCACGTATTATTCATGTTTGTATAAAGATGCTAGGTTATTTTGTAACATATATTGTTGTAATAGTTATGCTTTAGTATGATATGTTATCCTCATGCATCGATTAAAAGATATTCCAAAGTTAAAAAAAAGGCAATGTTTGATATTTGGGAGCTCCGAGGAAAGTAGTGCTCTAACTTACTGGGTTGCGACTCTCCTCGGTGAATTCGAATAGTAAAGCACCATTCTAAGTGTTTTTTGAGATTTTAAGTATAAACAACTATTTTGAGGTTTCAAAGCGTTGTGTCCTAACTTACCGGATATGGCGTTTTGTTATTTCGAAATAGAAATTTTTAAATGACGAACTTAGTCTCAAATGCTTTGAAATATTGTGTCCTAACTTACTGGATGTGATATTTTGATTCATTTGAGATAAGTAAGGCTTAGTTTTCAAAATCAAGACAGTCTAATTCAAAAAAGGATTACATCTTAAAACTTTCAAATTTCTGATTAATCAAAGACGAATAATCAATTAGGTACCAATTTTGGGCGTTACGAGGGTGCTAACCCTTCCTTGTACGTAACCGACTCCCGAAGCCGTTTTTTGAATTCGTAGACCAAAACTAATGATTTTAAACAAAATGATTTGTTGGTGATCCAATCACACCTAAAAAGATTGGTGACGACTCCCGTTTTCGTTTCTCTTAAAGTTGATTCCCATTTTCCAAAACTCGATTTAAAAATGGTTTCGACAAAGTATAAAAATGGTTAAAATAATAAATGATAAATGAGAAAATTTTAAAATGATTAATATATAAAACATACTATATGATATGATGACTTAATATATTCATAATAATAATATGTTAAATAGGAACAAGATTTTATAACAAATTAAAAAACGTTAGATATTAAACATTATATATTTTATAAATATGCATATATTATTTAATAATAATTTTAAAAGTTTCTTAAAATATACACAATTTATAATAAAAATATAAAAAAAGGAATAATATGCAATAAGATATGTAACATATAATAGAATTTATAAAGAAAATATATATAATAATATAAATAATATGACATATGTATTATTTAATAATAATTTTAAAAAATTTAAATTTTTTTTACAATTAATAAATAATAAAAGAATATATAATTTATAATAAAATAAAAATGTAAGGAATAATGTATGTAGTAAAATATATAATATAATAAAATTTATAAATAAAATGTATAATAATATAAATAATATAATGAATAATTATATAAATAAATAAAAAATAAGATATATACTATTTATATATAACTAATATTTATAAAAATAAATAATATACATAGTATTTAAAATAAATTAAATATATAAAAAGGATTAAAATTGAATTTTAATAAAAAATCTTGGGTTAATTACAAATAAATAAAAAATTTTGGGGCTTAATTGAAATGCGCATTAAAAAACTGGGGGACTCACTGGGCAATTAGCCCTAATTCCCTAAAACGACGTCGTTCCCAGAATACGCTTCAATAGCCATTAGGATTAGATTGAATTAATCGTAAAAAGATTGGGGTCAATTTAAAATAAAAATAAAATGAAATTGTAAAGATTAAAAATGCGGAAGGACCAATTGGGGAATTAGCCAATTTACCAAAAACACGCGGATCTTTTTCGGGTTTTAGGTCAACGGCGCCGTTTTGTTACTTATCAGATTAAGTAAAAATGACACCGTTTCTATTATGCTATTTAAGTCATTTTTTGGCCCAAAACTCATTTTAGAAACTGTTTTAAAAAAAAAAACTTTGAAACTCTCTGAAATGGGAGAGGAGAGGGCAGTCTGGGCTCCAGTCTCCGACTACTGGGCGACACATGCCCACGCACCGTACGCGGTGGTCGGAAGGTTAAAAACCTTCGTCCTTCCAGGCAAAACATAGGTAACCTTCTTTCTTTAAATACTAACAACCTCTTTCAAGAAAAAATAATTCATAAGCATTTTAAAAAAAATAACAGAAACGAATAGACAACTGAATCACCTTTTAAAAAAATGTCTTTATTTCTTTCTTCACTGTATATGCGTATCTTTTTTTTTATCTATTTTCGTATGTATATAAAAAATGGTCCCGTTACAGTAAAATCATTCGGCTTTTTATAGCCTCTATTTACAAATCTGTATATTCTTTGCTCGATTTTTGCCATGTTTGCTGTGCTTTTCTTTCTCTTTTTGCAGGTGACAGCGAGAAATCCTGCGGTGAATGCGCCGATTATGGCGCGATACGGAGCCGGAGTCACTGCGCTGATGGAGGGCCACTGGAACGGCGCGAGACGAAGAGGCGCGACGATTAGGTGTTTGTGGCGCGAAGCTTCTGGAAACCCTAGGGTTTCCAGATTCGATTTAGGCACTGGGCCTTGCTAGTTTGTGTCTGGTTTGGGTATTTGGGGCTATTGGGTTTTAGGTATTTGGGCTAAAGGTTTTGGGTCATCTGTTGGGCTACCAATGTAAACGGGTTTGGGCTATCAGGCTAAGGGTTTTTTAATGTAACCGAGTATGGGCTATCGGGCCTTTTAGGCCTGTTTATTTGTAATTTGGACATTTCAATAAGGACATTTATTTATTTTAATTTACAAATTTTGTTTATTTCATTACATGGGCTCGGGTAAATTTGGGCTATTACAAAATGAATCGTGGTTTTTTATACAAAAAAAGCTATAAGGTTTTTACTTCAAGACTAATCAAAATTCTCCTAAAATGCTTAAGCACGTAAATGTTTTCAAGTAAATTGGTTTTGATTTTAGTAACACAATTAAGCTGTGATTTCAGAAAATCGATATGTTTTTCAAAAGAGTCATACAATTAAATTTTCTGTTCTTTCAAGTTGGATTCCATCAAAGTTAAATATTTTTTTCTCTTACTTGTACGATGTAGTCTCTATGATTCGATCGTAACATCTAGGTCAAGTATGGGGTATTACACTTAAAGGGTATGATCTTGAGACATAGACCTCAATGTCTCGAGACAAGTTCACTTTGAAACAAAAATACCAAAATTTGGGAGGCTTATCTCGAGATATGGAGTTCCCTATCTCGAGGCAAATGTTGAATTTTGACAATTAGAGTTTAGATTCGAATCCTAACTCCATTGGTGACCCTATACAATCCTTAATTGTATTAAAAGAGACCAATCATCATCAATTAAATCTATTTATTTGAAGAAGTAAAATGATTTATTTTACCTTTGATTTAACATCATGTTTTATTAGTGGAATGATAATTGAATTAGTCTAAGTTGCTCCGACAACATAATGTGATGTCTCGCATTTGGATTCGGTGACCGGACAGAGTGTGGGTGTTTGTGGGAATGTACCGCTTAGCACTAGATGCATTTCTATTCAATAGTTTCCCCTTAGAACTAGGTGTTTGTGGGAACATATCACTAGCTCATGAGCATTGGGTGTACGTGAGCTTACATTAATGTGATGGTGGAATAATCAATGTATCCATCCTTTAGTCTATGTTTGGTTAATAGTGGCTACAATATAAGTGTTATATTGTTGGCAAAAAAGTAATATGTGGTTGAATTAGACAAAAATAGTATATGATTAAGTATGAAATTGATATATGAATGATGTTATGAAATGAACCAAGATGCTTAATATTCAAAATAGGAATGTAAAGCCTTGTGGGCGTATTAGTATAATCGAGAACTGAAACAAGACAAATGAAAAGCATGTGAAAGACTGCATATTATGAATTAAGAGCCTAGAGGCCATTTGATACTAAATAATAACAGAAATTATTCAATATATGAAAATAAGAAGCATATCCCGGATGGTGCATCGATAAGTTAGCTTACGAGAATTACCTTGAAACTATGATATTTTATTAAAGGTTAAGGTAGGATTATTAAGGGTATTATTTGTTAAAATGAACTTGTCTAGAAGATATGACATGACGAATTAATAGTAAGATATGTATTATGTTTGTTTATGTGTTGAATTCAAATTATAATGACACCACTTAACATTTAATACTCAACGTGCAAACATGTTTGTTCTATATAGGTATCGTGTGGAGATAGATCTTGTTTGTATAACTTGAGGCATCCAAAGGTTTATAGCTCAACTCCATTAAAGTTTATTTTTCTCATAATGAATATTAGAAGTGTCTTAACATGTAACTAGAGTTACTAGTAGTTGATGGAGTCCATTTTGTGAATTTTGAATATATGGTATAGTTGAAGTTGTAAACTAAGCAATGTGCATAATTATATCTATATAGAACATGACTAATGTAAGTTGATAGAATGTGAATGTTATTCATATGTATGGTAGGTTATTTGCTTGTCAAGTAAACTAATGTGATGTTTAAGTTTGGTAATTTATGAGCATGATAGGGTTCATGTGGTTTAAATGTGTTTTTATGAGTGCAAAAGGTATATTGAACTTGATTTATGAGTTTTACAAGTTATGATTTTGGGTCAAATTAATAGGTGAGTTTGAAGGTGATTTTTTGGTCCACGCAAAGTTGTTTCGGTACAAGTGACTAGTTGTATCAGTACAACTAAGTTAGTAAGCAAAAATGGATAGCACCAGGGACTTGTGTTGGTACAAGTCTAGGTTCTCTCCTTTTTTTGAGTTGTTTCAATCCCCAAAGACTTGTACTCGGTCTCGTTCACCTCCAAACACTTAGAAAATGATTCTAAAGTTTTTAACTAATTTTAATTATCTTTCATAAATTCATATAAATATTTTAAAACTATTTTCTCAACTTGATTAAAGAAGAACAATGTTTGAGTTGTTTCGACAATAAATGTGTCATCTCGCATTCAGATCCAGCAACCATGTCAAATGTGAGGTGACACACGATGAAACAATTTCTTACAACTTATATAATGTTTTGTGTGATTATACAAAATATTACCTTATTTTAGTTTGATGATAATGATTGTGTTATTACATGTTACTTTATAATAACTTATGTCACAATTTAGCCCTTGAACTATGTATGTTTTTCTATTTGATATCTTTTTTCTTTTCATCTTATTTTGTTACCCAAACTATAATTCTATTATAGCTTTTGGTCCAAAAAGCTAATGATGTTAAAAGAAGTGGAATACCCGACCAATGAGAACATGCGATGTTTTGTTCTTTTACACATGACAATTGATAACATGAAATCCATTAAGAAATAAAATTTCAAAATAAAAAATCTAAAAAATATATTAAAATATTAAAATTTAAAAACATAAAAGAATATAAAATTAATTAATTTTAAAAAATTCAAAATTTTTATAATATATAAATTAGATAAAGGGATAATATAATTTTTGGCTCATAAACTTGACAACTAGATCCATTTTGATCTCTTAACTTGGATTCTGTCTAGATTTTATGATGTGACCAATATTACTAGAATAGGATCGGATTGGATAGACAAAAAATTGGTCAATATAATACAATCCGAACAAAAAGGTTGAATCGATTGATTCAAAAATTGTTTGAAATTAATAAAAATAAAAAAATTTGAGATAAAAATCTATAGCTTAATAGGTTGAATAGATTTAATAATTTTTTAAAATATTTTAGATTTTTATGAAAGTTTAAAATATCACATTACCAATATTTAAACTCAAAATGCTAGAGATAAACAAATTTGCTTCAAGCAATTATAGGATGCACTAATTTAGTTTCTCAAGTAGTATATATAAAATAGAAAGAAGATTACTTAGTAGTATTTTTTCTTTTGAAAGAGTAAAAAAAAAAACTGAATAGATAAAACTATTCGACGAAAGCAATGTTGTTTGATCTGGTTTAGATTAGTCAATTTGATCTGTTGGGTTAGGAATTGACTGGAGTACTAGTCCAATTGAAAAGTTAGTCTATTGATTCACGAATTGATATGAATTAATTGAAGCGGATTAAAAACTAATTAAATTGATTTTTTTATTTTGAATTTTTATGAATTTTTAATCGAACTGAATGAACTAGTCAAATTTAGAACTGATGGTCTGACTGGTTCAACCACCAGTTACCAGCTGCGATTCTAACAACCTTGGATAAAAAGTTAAAATATATTTTTAATTTCATAAAAAAAATAGTGAAGGCTTAATTATTATTTTTATAATAATCAAATGTTTATTTAAGTATCATCTCAACCTATTTTAATATAGAAAACAAAAATAACAAAAAAAACAGTATAATGAATTTAAAATTTTTATAGAAGTCATGTCGACAACGAAATATTAATAATGATAAAATATTAAATAAAATAAAATTTGATTAACGTAAAAGGTTGGTGACTAAATTATGAAGTTTAAAATTTGACAATTGAAATATAACTTGTTGAAAAGTTAAGTGGTTAAAACTACAACTTATCTTCTTTTAACTTAAAAATTATAAAAGCATGTAGACAATGCTATGCGGTATGTTGGATGATGTGGCAATATTACGTGTTGCCTAGCATATGTTCGGTATTACTATGCCACCTAATCATTAGTCTCTAATTGTTGGGTGATAATTATTTTTAATATCCTTAATATTTTTGTATAAATTGATAATTATAATAATAGTAAATTATAAAATTAGTCACTTAATTATTAGTGTATTTTTATTTTAATCACTCAATTATATTTTTAATTTAATCATTAATATTTTAAATTAATTTTATTTTAATCACTCACATTTTAAATTATTTCTATTTTAGCAACCCTCCGTTAATAAAGAGACAACTTTTGGTACTGACAATTCAATTCACTAATTGAATTTTCAAATTTTATTGTTGCAGACCAGAATTTCCTACAGCCATTTTCGTTTTCTTTCTTTCCGCATTATATTTATATATATATATACACAAACATATACAATATGTATATATGATTGTCCTGTGTATATATATTATATAAATAACTTTAATAATATGTTTTATTTGAAAATATTTTATATAATAATTAATATAAATTATATATATTACACAACATTATGTATTGAGGCTTGAAAAAACTTGAAAAACACTTAAAAGTGCATGTGTTTAAGAAGATAAAGTTTCTATATAAGGACGAAGCTAGAAAATCTTTTAGGGGACGACATTAAATTATAATTTTTATAATGGTAAAAATGTAAATTTTAAATGATTAAATCAAAATTTTATTATTTTTAAGGGGTCAAAATATAATTTTACTTTTATTAATTTTAAATTTTTAAAAATATTTAAAGAGTTAAAATAGAAATATGGGGCGAGGCCCTGCAAACCCCCTAAATTCACCATTGTTTCTGTGTCCAATAATATATGTCCCAAATTATTTCTCAAAATATTATCTTTTAAATAGTAATCTCAATTTTTGAATGATAATTTGAGATCCTAAGGCAACAAGTTTAACATTAGTTTGGTAGGATAAAAAAGTTCTACCATCTTAGGATCCTAAATTGTTATTAATGGTGGTAACTTGATGTTAAATTTTAATAAAAAAAATTTAAAGTATAATATTTTGGTGATTAATTTTTATTTTATATATTATTTATGTAAAAAAAAGCCCTAATTTATATGGTTAAAGAATATTATTCAACCGTTCTTGTTTGTAGTTATTGGAATCGAAAAACACTTTAAAAGAGGATGCCTAATTACTATTTATACAAGATTGAAAGTTAAAAGGTTAAGATAGAGTAATACGGTTTAAACTCATTTCTAACAATAACTTTAAATACCGTTGAATACGAATTGGGGTGCCTAGTTATTCGCAGCAGTATTAAATCACCTAATCATTTTCCTAAAAGCAATTCAAACATGGAGATCGTCTAATCATCGACAATTTCTTACACTCATGTGACTAAATAGAAATTATATAAAGTGGAAGACAATCGCACTCAATTCATTCACATGCTATCTATTTTTTATTTTATAAGATTTTCATCTTTATATGCCATTATTTCAGAGGTAGGGTTTATATACTCAAAGTTCAGTATGCATTACCATATATATATATGCATAGATAAATAGATATATATGCATAGATAAATAGATAAATAGATAGATGATCTATTGAATGAAATAGTTATTACTATCTAGAATGAAGTGTATTTAAATTGGTGGGGCATGAAACATCAATCTGGTCCCCTAACATCTTGGATAGAGGCAAAGAGGTTACCAGATGAAACTTAATTTTTGTCTCTTGAATTCAAGTTCAACTTTCCAAGCAGTCTGAAAACTGTGTGGTAATTTTATATCAAAGAAGCTGCAACTGTTAATGGTGCTGATACATCACTATCACAATGTTAATTACAACACAGTGAGTTGCCTTATTAGCATTCTTGTCTTGTCTTGTGTAATGGGATTTTGTTTTACTTGTTGATTCTAGTTGTACAACCAGGGAAGTCAAGACAAACTTGCACAAACAGGCATGCAAGCAACTCAAGAAACTGAGAGAAAGAGAGAGAATCAACATTATCTTTACTAATTCCTTGATTAAAAAATTTCAGCCATTAATAAGAGGTTTAAACAGGTACATAGATAAAGTTGAAGATTTATCGTATTAATTTTACCTCTGACAGGCAGATTTGTGCATGTGGCTTCATGTGCAAGTAATATATACAAAATTATATTAACAGTATGTGCAGGCAATCAAGAAATAGAGACTTAGGTTAAGAAAACCACATTACATTTAGACACTGCAATTTCTCACCAAATCATTCAGGGAAAAAACTCATCAAATAATTGAAAATTAAAATTTAGTAGATGAGTTACCAGGAAAATGAAGGTCTTACTTGTGGGTTGAGAGAGAGAAAGAGAGAGAAATCTGAAGTATCCTTAAGTAGCTGGAAAGTTATTTTTGTTGGGGATTGAGTGATTGAAGCTGCAAGATGACCTGATGCTGAACCATATCTATGAAGCTAAGTCCAAGCAGGGTTCTTTACTTAAGACATCTAAATTAATTCCAAATTAATGACAATACCCCTATCCTCAAAATGCTTTCAGCACATAAATAATTCCTCTTCCACTCGAGAATTTTGATCCAAACTGGTCCTATACAATCTACTTAACTGCGGGTATCTCTCACCTCCGCTACACACTACATCTATATCAAGACTGGTTAAAGAATGTTACATAAAGAAGGAAAAGAAAAGCGTGATGTCTAGATTCATTACCAGATCATGCTGGCAGCTTCAACCTCTCAAACCAACATGCCTGAAAAACATCAAGGGGTTTCGGCGCCTTCACTAGGAAGGAAACTAGGGAAGACAGAAAGAAGCTATAGATTTGGCAAAGGAAGGTACATGAGACATGCATGTTTTAAGGTACCAAATCACTCGTGACGCGCCTCTGCGATCTATATATATAAATTTTAATGCAACTTTCTCCTTCTTCTTGTGCTGTTTCACAGAGAGGATTACCTAATGGAGGTTTTTCGTCCGTCCTTACAGCTATTGACACTGACTTCTTGCCCCTCAATAATATGACTAGCACGTATAAATTAATTAAGGAATAGGGACTAGTGGGACCTTAAAACAAGTTAGAATAACAGTTAAAACTCATATTAGAATAGGTTAATCTTTCTACTGCTCAATAATCTGAATAAAAGGAACTGGTCAACCCAGTTAAGTCTCTTTGAGAGTACAAAAATTACTGACGATTATTCATCCTTACCCTAATTAACTTATGGTTTATGTGTTTTGGTAAAGTTATATAATTCAATTACCTAATTTTCATTAAATCAATCAAAAGTTTTGATGACAGAACACACCACGGTCTAAATCATGACATTAACTGACGTGGAATCCTATATATAAAGGGGTAAAGGCTAAAGAGGGAATTTTGTTTTTCCTTTTTTGCAAGTGAGTAGGCTAATAATACTTGTTAAAGTAGTGATTGAGGCAAGAACAGTTAGAGCATTTATTTAATTTTCCGGGTAGAAACTAGGACATTGATGGTTCAAAACAAGCATGCATGCTTGGCTTGTCGACAAGTAAAGTGTCCTTTATCTAAGCAAACAAGCAGTTTTTGTCACTAAAATTGAAAGGGTAAATCTTTTAATTTCTTGTGTTTAGTTATTTGTATGAGAACAGTAAGCCGCCTGGCATGTGCTTAGCTTTCAATGAATTATAATTAATTATATATGAAGGTTATGTAATGGCCAGGTTGGAGGAATCAGTCGAGGGAAGAGGGGCATCCTTTTGTCTTTAGCTTTGGGTGGTTTCTATGGTTGACAAACAATGATATATAGACAAAGCCCTAACGGAAGGGAAGGACCACACACCTTTTTAACACACTTTTGATTATGGATAGGGTCACATGGTTTTGCTTTGTATATTAGCTAGATGTGTTGAATCTAATTTATTTGATTAAGGAAGGTGTTGTGGTGGTTGTAAATAAAACCATTATTATATCACACTTAATTTAATAACCTCTTTTTCTTTTTACAAATTTCTATTAATTAATAAGCAAAGCAAGTTTTTTCATTACTTTTGGTCCCACTTGTGTGGATAATATAGCTTATTGTTGCTTACAAGATAGGGTTTTCCAGATGCCTTATGTTTGTTCCACACATGAGTTTATCACAGTTTTTTTTTTTGTTCAAAAGATGATGCATCACCCATTTGCATATCATTCCTGTTTACAAATGCATAAGCCACTGTTATTAATTACCATATATTCAAATTTCTACCTATAAAGCTTCCAAATATACAAAGAAATGGGCATATAATGAAGGTTAGGTGGTAGCTTCCATGGGAAATAAGGGAGGTGTGACAACCAGAAGTTGATGGCTTTGTCTGCCCCTGCCCCTTCAATCTTTCTGTATTACAAATTTCTTCATTGGGAAAAGGATTTGTAGGTTGTCCTATATGCCTCACAGCACGTGTCTCTATCTCTCTCTGCCCTTCACTACCACCTATCGAATCTTTTTTCCTGTATTATAAAGTAAGAGCAGTTAAATACACATAGATATGCATACAATGGCCTAAATCTTGGAAGCACTTTATATAGAGTTTCATACAATAATCAAATAGATTTGCACATTTCCATGTTCTCTTCTAGGGTTTTGTGAGCACAACACCTCAAAATCTGAGGTTTTTGTTGTATTCCATGGCATCGGGATTAAAGTTTGATAGTTTATCTATGTTTAGGCTTAATGATCCTGCTGCATCTGTCACAAGTGCTTTTAGGTTGCTTTTAGTTTTGCCTAATTAAAAGATATATAATTTATTAGCACATAAAAATGTTATCTTCTTGAATTTGGGTTTATAATTTATTTTTAGCAATTAAATTTGTCATAAATAATTTTACCTCTTTACAAAAAATGAGTAAATTAATTCATACATATTAGATTAAAGAGCAAATTAGATATTTTTGTTAAAAGTTTTATCTACTTCTATTATTAACTAGAGAATTACATGTGATGTGTTACGTATACCTCATTTTGACGTATATGTACCAATTTTTATCAGCAGAAATGGATAAAATTTTTAATAAAATAATTAACTTATTTTTTAATCGAACATATAAAGATTAATTTACCAAAAAAAAATAATAAATATTATGATAAATATATCCGAAGTTTTTGAGGGAAAAGGATTTGGGATTAAATAGCTATGGATTGGACCACTCTTCTCTCGTAATAAAAAATGCAATTTTTGAAAAGAAAGATAACTGGTTCGATCCAACAACGCTATTTTGGATATAATAATCTATCTTTACTTTTATAAAAATAGATTTCTATCAAGCTTCTAATTACTTTGAGTAATCACACCTCCCAATCTTCAACTTGGAATTGCACCTTCTACTTCGACATTATTTAATTCTTTTAATGCATACGACTGACTGCTAGGAGTGATCCAAATAGCATTCATAGATTAATATTTATAATTGAAAATACAGTATGAACCCCTCTTTTAGAATATATTCCTATTAAAAGTGCGTCCAGACATGAAAGAAAATTTAGTAAAAAGTGTAATTATTATAATAGTAAGTATATCACTTATATTACACAAAATTTTAATTTTATAAATGTATTTGATTTATAGAGTGCAATTAATTTTCAAATAATTATATGTAATATTCATTTAAGGGAATATGTCAAAATCTTCAAATACCTAATAAAAAGTTATTATATTTATTATAGGCATTCACTTCAAGGAATGTGCAAAAAATAATTCAGACAATAATGTAAGCATATATCATATTTCTTACCAATAAGATTATATAGATATCATCTGCTTCAAGGAATGATAAATTAATATAAATAATTGAACATTTTGTACTAAGAATAAACATTTGACAATATTTTGAATCATCCATCTTCTTTTTATCTATTTGTCTGACAGTAAGTTAAATTTTCATAATTGTTATGAATTGCTACATTCACTTTAGGGAATAGAGCAAAACTGGTGGAACGAATAACTCGTTATTTTGTTTAGCCATAATGATATATGAGATCAATTCAAAATACTTTTAAAGCTCTTTTAACAAGAGTTTTACATAATCAGTTAACTACTAAAAATAATTGGCTAGGTCATGTATAGAAACAAGCCTAAATTAAATATATCAATAAAAGTCACATCTCAAACATAAAAATATGACTAAAAAACTAGCAATTTTTTTCTTTTGTAACCATTATTATAAACATGCATGAAATTTAATTCAAAATCCAATCATTCATGCACATAGAACTTTTCATTTACAATTACTCATGTCATTTCTCTAAATAATTAACACATAGAATAATATAAAACGTATGAACTACTACCTTAACAATTCTTTGAACTAAATCAAAATCGAATAACTATAAAATTATTGGTTTATTAACACAAATTTGCATACTAGATATGTTTTAATCAAAAATATTATTTAATTATAAAACCTACTATAGCAACATAAATAAATCAGTTAATATTCATTTTCATGAACAAATGAGATGCTTAAAACGATATGTAACCCATGTATTTAAAACTTAAAACGAAGATCATCCCAAATGTTTAAACCATATATCAAGTTGATTTAATATTTAAATATGTACCTTTTTTGCTTTGAGGCTTTACGATTTTATCAAGAAATAAGCAATTTAAACTCCAGTAATAGACTTTGAATCCAATCAAAATCTATTAATAGCAAAACTTTGAAAGTGGATCTTATTTTCCAGCTGTACAATATGTGGAAACATAAAATAAAATAAAAATAAAAATAAAAAACACATAGAGATTTTACGTGGAAACCCTTTCGGGAAAAAACCACGGGCAGAGGAGAAGAAAATTCACTATGTCAAAAATTTTAATCAATACAAGAGAAATAGACTATGTCTATTTATAGGCTTGTAAAGCCATATTCTAGTAGGATTGAAACACCTTATCCTAATCAATATAAAATAGATGGAGTTTAATAAGGTTTAAAAAACCTTATTCTAAAATAAAATAAAAGAAGTCTAGTTCTATATGGATTTTACTTTTATTATATTTTCCATCGTATTTTATTTAAATAAGAATTCGGGTCACTTAATTCTAACAATCTCCACCTTGACACAAATTCTCAATGAACAAGTTCTTCATCGCAAACTTTTAATGAACAAGTTCTCCACCTCTTCCATAAAACCCCTTAAGGGTTTAACTTCAACAATGAACACCAACCAAGTCTAAGCAATGCTCAAACTTGGTTATAGGAAGTGACTTAGTCATCATATCAGCAGGATTTTCCTGAGTACTAATTTTGCTCACAACAATATCACCACGAGCAATAATATCACAAATAAAATGATACCGAACATCAATGTGTTTTGTTCTCTCATGAAACATTTGATCTTTTGTAAGGAAGATGACACTCTGACTGTCACAAAATACTGTATTGATTTGAATGTCTTCATTGAGTTCACAAAATAGTCCTTTCAACCAAATAGCTTCTTTACAAGCGTCAGTAATCGCCATGTACTTAGCTTCAGTGGTAGACAAAGCGACTGTAGCTTGCAAATTGGCTTTCCAACTAATTACACAACCTCCGATTGTAAAGGCGTAACCTGTGAGAGATCTTCTTCTATCAAGGTCTCCAGCAAAACCAGCATCAACATACCTTATGACTCCATCTTTAGTTCTTCCAAACTGTAAGCAAACATCAGTAGTGCCTCGTAAGTATCTTGAAATCCACTGAACTACTTCCCAATGTTCTTTACCAGGATTTACCATGTATTTGCTAACTGCACTGACTGCATATGATAAATCTGGACGTAAACAAACCATAGTATACATGAGAGATCCCATTGCACTAGAGTAGGGAACATGTGACATGTACTCAATCTCATCATATGATTGTGGAGACAAAGCCGATGAAAGTCTGAAATGGGCTGCTAAATGAGTACTAACAGGCTTAGCACTCTGCATATTGAACCTGCAAAGAACTTTCTCAATGTACCCCTTCTGACTTAGGTACAATTTACTTGCTTTTCTATCTCTGAGAATCTCCATACCAAGTATCTTCTTTGATGGTCCTAAATCTTTCATCTCAAATTATTCACTTAGTTGGGCTTTGACCTTTCTTATATCTCTTTTATCTTTTGCTACTATCAACATGTCATCAACATAAAGAAGTAGGTACACAAAAGAACCATTACTGTTTTTCTTAAAGTAAACACAACTGTTTAAACTACTTCTTTTGAAATCTTAAGAAGTCATAAAGGAATCAAACCTCTTGTACCACTGTTTTGGTGACTGTTTCAAACCGTAAAGGGACTTTCTCAGCAAGCAAACATAGTCCTCTTTTTTTGAGACTATAAAACCCTCTAGTTGTTGCATGTAAATATCCTCCTCAAGTTCTCCATGCAGAAATGTAGTTTTTACATCTAACTGCTCAAGCTCCAAATCATGCATGGTCACAATATCAAGCAAAGCTCGAATCGAACTATGCTTAACAACTGGAGAAAACACATCTGTGAAGTCCACTCCTGGAATTTGACTGTAACCCTTTGCAACAACCCTTGATTTATATCTGGGTTCTTCAACTCCTAGAGTCCCTTCTTTCTTTTTAAAACCCATTTACAACGAACAACTTTTTTACCTTTAGGAGGTTTCACAAAGTCCCATGTTCTATTTTTGTGGAGTGATTTCATCTCTTCTTGCATAGCAAACATCCACTTTTTTGAGTCTTCACAGCTAACCGCCTCAGAATAATTAGATGGCTCTTGATTTGCATCTAGATCTTTAGCCACATTTGAAGCATAAGCAACTAGATCAGCCTCGGCATACTTCTTTGGAGGTTTAATTTCTCTTCTAGTTCTGTTTTTGGCGATAGAGTATTGTGGTGAAGAAGCAACTCTATTTTCAATTTTTGTTCTGGCTTGAGGAGTTGACTTTGTATTAATCTGATGCTCCACTTGCTTTTGATTTTCTTTATTGGAAGAGTCTTTAAGAGATAAGTTAAGTAGCATAGCAGTTTCATCAAAAACAACATCTCTGCTAATCACAACTTTTCTATTTTCAGGACACCATAACTTATACCCTTTTACACCAGCTTTATAACCAAGAAAAACGCATTTAATGGATCTCAGTTCCAATTTTCCATTACCAGCATGAGCATACGCAGGACACCCAAAAATCTTTAAATCAGAATAATTAGCAGGATTACCAGACCATACCTCTTGTGGAGTCTTTTTCTCAATGGCAACGGATGGAGATCGGTTGATCAAAAAACATGCAGTAGAGGCTGCTTCTGCCAAAAATAACTTTGGTAAGTTGGCATTTGACAACATACATCGAACCTTCTCCATGATCGATCTATTCATTCGTTCTGCAACGCCATTTTGCTATGGAATATGGTGAACTGTCAAATGTCTCACGATCCCTTCTGACTTGCACAATCTATTAAACTCATTAGAACAGACTCTAAGCCATTGTCTATGCGGAGGTATTTTATTTATTTTCCCGTCTGTTTTTCAATCATAATTTTCCAAGACTTAAATACAGAAAACACATCGTTTTTCTACTTCAGAAAGAATGCCCAAACTTTTCTGGAAAAATCATTAATAAAGGTTAGCATATAATTAGCTCCCCCTCTCGAAGGCACTCTGGATGCCCCCCACAGATCAGAATGAATATACTCCAATATTCCCTTCGTGTTATGGATTCCTCTGGTGAATCGAACTCTCTTTTTCTTCCCAAAAACACAATGCTCACAAAAATTCAGTTTGCAAATTCTTTGCCCATCAAGAAGTCCTCTTTTGCTCAATTCTGCCATGCCATTCTCACTCATATGCCCTAGGCGCATATGCCAAAGTTTAGTAATATCATAATCTAACAAGGAAGAGGAAGCGACAGCTGCATCACCAGTAACAGTAGAACCCTGCAAAATATATAACTTGACAATCTTTCTTTGCCCTTTCATCACAACAAGGGAACCTTTGGAAATCTTTAAAACCCCACTTTCAGCTGTGTATCTGTACCCTTTTGAATCAAGAGTACTCAATGAAATTATTTTTTTTTCAATTCTGGAACATGTTGTACGTCACTAAGTGTTTAGACAACTCCATCAAACATCTTAACTTTAATTGTTCCAACACCTGCGATTTTACACGAAGCATTATTTCCCATCAAAACAACACCTTCAGACACTGTTTCATAAATTGTAAACCAATCTCGATTGGGACTAGCCTGAATCAAGTATCCACTCCTCGCTTACTTTAGAATCATTGACAGAAGCGACTAGAAGTTCACCATTGCTGTAGTCTTTTATAACATTAGCTTCACCGGAATTTTCTGGTTTTTTTTCCTTTTGATTCGCAGCCTCCCTTTTAATATTATTCTGTAGCTTGTAGTATTCAGATTTAATATGCCCTTTCTTCTTACAGAAGTTGTAAGTTTTATCTCTGTTTGAAGACTTTGATCTACCCTTAGATTTACCGTGAGGATTCCATTCTTGTGTCCTTCCACGATCATTATCAGCATTCCAATCTTGTCTCCCACGAACAATGAGACCCTCTCATTGAGAGTCAGCTTTAACCACAAAATGCTTCATCTTATCATACGAGGTCAAAGAATCATAAACCTCATAAACCTCATCAACTGTGAGAGACTTACGGCTATATAAAATCGTTTCTCTAAAGGTTGAATAAGACGGGGGCAACGAACAAAGTAGAACCAACCCTAGATCTTCCTTACCATACTGAACCTCCATGGCCTCCAAGTTTGAGAGAATTTCTTTAAACACTGTTAAGTGTTCGTGTACAGACGCACCTTCCTCCAAACGATGAGCATAAAGATGTTGCTTCATATGCAACTTGCTTGTTAGAGTTTTCGACATACATAATTGTTCTAGCCTCTTCCATAATGCAGCGACGGTCTTCTCTTTCATCACATCCTACAAAATTTCGTTGGACAAATGCAGATGTAATTGTGTTAACGCCTTTCGATCCTTACACTTCTTCTCTTCATCTGTTAATGTCAAAGGCATTTTATCTATCCCTAGCAGGGCATCCTCCAGATCCATCTGTGCAAGAACTGCTTGCATCTTAATTTGCCACAACGCAAATCTGGTGTTGTTATCCAATAGTAGAATTTCATACTTCAAAGACGCCATTACCGTGATCGAGATGAACAACCCGGAAGCTTTGATACCAATTTGTGAAAAAAATAAAATAAAATAAAAATAAAAAACACACAGAGATTTTACATGGAAACCCGTTCGGGAAAAAACCACGGGCAAAGGAGAAGAAAATTCACTATGTCAAAAATTTTAATCAATAAAAGAGGAATAGGCTATGTCTATTTATAGGCTTGTAAAGCCATATTCGAATAGGATTGAAACACCTTATCCTAATCAATATGAAATAGATGGAGTTTAATAAGGTTTAAAAAACCTTATTATAAAATAAAATAAAAGAAGTCTAGTTCTATATAGATTTTACTTTTATTTTATTTTCCATCGTATTTTATTTAAATAAGAATTCGGGTCACTTAATTCTAACACAATAGGTACATAACCAATGACTTTTCATACATAAGTTTTCTCTCTTATAAGTTCTTATTAGTAATATTTTTTCACATAATTTTAATTGAGAACTTATTCTGAATACTATAGAGTTATATTCACAGTTAAAAAAAAAACTTGCAACTTCAGGTCAATCCAAACATAACGAGCTTTAGATAGAATTATCATATTCTATTACTCATAAGTAGATCTTTGACAGTTAAATATTTTTCTTTCAATCCCTTAATGGGGATGATGACAAAAGAATATCACAAAGATAGTCACAATCAATTCAATTTAATAATAAGAGTAATCAATAACTCAATCCTCTCTTGATTTATATGAAATGTAATATTTTCCTCATTCACAATCATAATATGAGATCTATTACAATGAATATCTTTTAAAACTAATACATTAACCATCACAAATTTTGTACTTTTTTAGATATTGATAGATGATAATGCTCTAGAATAATGTATTTTTATGTATTAATCATGTGTTTATTCTGAGCTTGATTCTACTAATTTAAGCTATTTATATCTTTTTATCTTTTAGGGACTGATTTGGAGGCAAAAGCAAAATTAAAGGACAAAAGTACGAATTTGGAGACACATTGGGCTAATATGCGACACAATGAAAAGATTGTGCCAAAAGTGCAAGCATGGGAGACACAAGGACTAAAAACGCAAAAAGACGAGATTTTATTTTATAAGACTCCATTTTATTTATATTAGGATAATTAAATATTAAGATAATTATTAGGATTATTTAAATTTTAGGATTTTATTTTAATTATCTTTAATTATCTTTAATTAAATGTATTTATCTTTTTAGAATTTAAGTTCAATTAGACTATCTTCCTAGCACTATAAATAGGGGGTGAAGTGACTCTATTTGGGTTCATCTTTTTCTGTAAACACTCTCTCCCTGAAAGTCTATGCTTTTGTTTCTTCATATTTTCTTTCAATAAAATTCCCTTTTCTATTTTTATATTTATTTTCTTTTCCACCATTATCATGAACCATTAAAACCTATCTAGCCGTAAGTTGTCAATATTCCTCAAAAAGGGTTATTGAGGCCTAGAATCCGTACTTAGACTTCTCGCCAAGTATTCATCGTTTCTCCGCACTACAGGCTGACGCTTCCATCCATGGCCCTTAAGAAGTAAGCTTTTCAGCATATGCAAAGGCGACCACTTTGTATGTTTTGGAAGGATTGCATAGTCGGTTCGTTAACTTACTGCGTTAGAGGTTGGCGAGCCAAAGAGACAAAATGGCGTGGGATTCTCCATTGAGAAGCGTTCATCTAGCATAGATTACTAGCTAGAGTCAGGTTCCCTAAAAATCGTAAGTCTAATCTTTGGAGCTGGCGGTCGTAGGCGTCCTCTTCCACTATAACTGGCTTTCTTGAGTTGAGAAGGGTTATTTAAAAGCCGAGGATTGAACTCAATGCGGAATGAGACAACTGGAGGCTGGAATCTACCAATAAGAATTTCTTTTCCTTTAACTCTCTTTATTATTTCTATTATTTTTGTAATCACAATTTCAGTCAACTTTATATTCCGTTTTCTTTTTATTTTTTCCAAATCAAATCTTTAATTTTGTTTTTTTTTTCTGTCACGCAGGTTTTCTTGTGCACGATTCTGCCCAAGATTTTGAGAAACAAGCATTCGTATAATCCGGTCCCTTAGGATTCGACCCTACTTCCCCTTTACTGTTCCTTTTCTATTATTTTTATTATTTTACAGGGAATAGGTTATTTTTGGTGCTCTCAACGACACATCAAATTTTGGCGCCGTTGCCGGGGATCAGTAACGTACTAATCTTGTTTTTTGTTTCTTATGACCAGATCTGCTCCAGAAACTCTTGCATTTGATTCAGAGATTGAAAAAACTGTGAGAGCTAATCGCAAGGAAACAAAGCTAAAGAAAAAGCAGTCAGCGGTGGTTAGGACTTAAAGCAATCCACCGCCAGAAATTAGAATCGACGACGAAGCAGAGTCTAGGGTTAACGAAAACCCTACTCAAACTTTTAAAGGTGAAAAAGTAGAAGTCGATTCCCCAGAAGAAGTGCTTTACGCTAGGGTTGACGTAAACCCTAATTTAGCATCTCAACCTATGGCTCAAACAATTCGGCAATTGGCCTAAGCGCCGATGGAACAATCATCACTATGCATCTCGTATCCTACTATGGATACTGATTTCGAGCAAAAATCAGGATTGATTTAGCTACTGCCAACTTTTCGTGGGTTACAAAATGAAAACCCCCACAAGCATTTAAAAGAATTCCATATGGTTTGTTTGAGTATGAAACCTTAGGGGGTAACTGAGGATCAAATTAAATTGCGCGCTTTCCCTTTTTCCCTAGCAGATTCAACTAGGGAATGATTATTTTATTTACCTCCTGGATCCATTACAACTTGGGCTGATCTATCTCGCTTATTTCTTAACAGGTTTTTCCCAGCATCACGAGCGGTTGAGTTAAGAAGGGAAATCGTGGGAATAAGGCAAAAAGAGGCAGAGTCTCTGTACGACTATTGGGAACGATTTAAGAAGTTATGTGTAAGTTGCTTACAACATGGTATAACAGAGCAATCTCTCCTCTAGTACTTTTATGAAGGCCTGAAACCCATGGAGATGAATATGGTAGATGCCACGAGTGGAGGAGCATTAGTCAACATGACTCCACAACAAGCAAGAGACTTAATCTCCACAATGGCTGCAAATTCTCAGAAATTTCGAGCCAATCCTGAACCCCCTAGAAGGGTTCATCAGCTAAGTAATTCAACCTTAGAAGATAAAATTGATAGAATTGCTAATATTTTGAATTCTCTTGTTGCAGAAAAAGTAAAGAAAGCCCGGTTATGTAGAATATGCGCTACCCCTGAACATACAACTGATGCATGTCCCAGTTTGAATGATGATACTATGGCTCATTTAGATGCTGCGAAAAATTTTCCTAGGCCACTACAAAGGCGATACGACCCTTACGCTAACACCTACAACCCAGGATGGAGGGATCACCCTAACTTAAGTTTTGGGGCCAATCCACGATATAACCAGCCATACCAAAATCGGGTTCCACAGTAACCACAAGATTCAGGCAATTCTCTAGAAACATTGGTTAATAAATTAGCAGCTAATATGCTTGATTTTCAACAGAAAATCGAGGCATCTATAAGAGAATTGACCATATCAATTGAGAAATTGAACTCTCAAGGGAAGCTGCCGTCACAAACAGAACCTAATCCAAGACAACACGCAAATGCAGTGATGTTGCGAAGTGGAAAGGTACTAGAACCAATTCTTGATAGGAATCTTGGCCAAGAAATCAGCCAGGAAAAACTCGAAGACGATGAACAGGTCGGAGCGAAGCCTCCACTGCCGAAAATCCAATCTCCATTCCCAGGACGATTAAACCAGTGTCGAAAAAGTAAGGAAGACAAGGAGATCCTCGAAATATTTAGAAATGTCAAGGTCAATTTACCACTGTTGGATGCCATCAAACAGATTCCACGATATGCCAAGTTCCTCAAAGAACTTTGCACCAACAAACGAAAACTAACAGGTAATGAAAAGGTAAGTGTTGGTGAGAATGTATCCGCAGTGCAACAGCGGAAAATGCCGGTAAAATGCAAAGATGGGGGTATGTTCGCTATACCATGCAAAATTGGCCATTTAGGAATTAAAAAGACTATGTACGATTTAGGGGATTTCATAAATGTAATGCCTTATTCTATTTATGAATCACTTAACGCGGGTTTTTTGACAAAGACAGGTGTTATTATTCAATTGGCAGACAGGTCTATTATGCACCCCGAAGGAGTCCTCGAGGACGTATTAGTTAAAGTTAATGGGCTTATCTTCCCTGCAGATTTCTATGTGATAAAAATGAAGGCGGATAACGCTCTTGGGTCTTCAGACATCTTGTTGGGGTGACATTTCCTTAGTACTGCGAATACTAAGATTGACGTACGAAGTGGAACCCTCACGATGGAGTTTGACGGGGAAATTGTGAAGTTTAATGTTTATGGCACTGTTAGCCACCCAAGTGAAGTCTTGGACGTAAACCGTGTCGACATAATTGACTCATCAGTAGAAAAAACTTTTGAGTCATCTTATGGAGATAAATCTAAAATGATGTTTGATGATTTTGAATCTGTTAACAAATTATTGGCTCCCATGAATACTAAACTTCTACCTTCTATTGTGCAGGTACCAGATCTAAAATTAAAACCACTTCCCGAGCATCTCAAATGCACATTTTTAGAGAATGATGAGACCATTGCCGACTTAAAAGGGATCAACCCCTTGGAGGAAAATATGAAACCTATGAAAGAGGCGCAATGACGATTAAACCTAAATATGGTGGATGTGATAAAAAAGGAGAATTTCCAAAATCATACGAATGAAAGAATTCAGCTGGAACAGCCCCAATACTAGTTGAGGCGTCAAGCTAGTGACGTTAAACAAGCGCTTATTGGGAGGCAACACAATTTTTATTTTTTATTTTATCTTATTATTTTATTATTTATTATTTTCAGATATTAATAAAATTCTCTTCTTCTAAGTAAACAGAAACGAAGATAGGAAAAAAGGAGGAACGACAAATCTGTAGCCAAATAGCCCCTACTCGACACTTTTGGCTAGCAACTAGCGGATTTCATTGCAATCATACGCAAACGGCAGTAATAACACGGGGAGTTCCTCTACACCTTTTTCTCCTATTTTATTTATTCCACATCGAGGACTATGTGTTTTAAGTAGGGGAAGGTATTCCTCATTATTTCTGTCATTTTAGCTGTTGATTTGGTTGTTGCTGCCCATATAATTTTTTTTAAGAATATTTTACCTCTTTTCATGCCTAAGAATTTGACCACGACTTGCCCACTGTTTGACCCACATGCATGAGTCTTGTCTACTGAGTTAATTATGATTTTGCTTGATAGATTTCATCTCCACTGTTTTATTTCTTTTAGTTTAAATAATTATGATTAATAGAGTTAACCCTAACTTGATTTTGATAAATTTGATTAAGTCTAAATACAAGAGAACACTTAATACAATTGCATGCTTAAAATATGTTCATGACTATTAAGGTGGTTACTGAAACTTATTTTTGAAACTTGTTTGTTTTTTCTAAGTCCTCCAAAATTAAAATTTAGTTTAATAATAATAATGTTTCCGTGGTTATGAGTGCAGCTTAAGACGTGACTAACTGAGTAACCGAGGTAGGGTGCTTGGGTTGTCATCCTATTTCACGTCAAAAGGTTGTGTGACATGTTAGGTAAAACTCCGATAACCGAAATTAATTTCTAAGATTGTGTTGGGCTGAGTAACTGGGGTGAGGTGCTTGGCTGTCATCTCTCTTCACGTCAAAAGGTTCAATATGTTTTTAGGAAAAATAAAAATTAGGAGTATGTTGGGTTGAGTAACCGGGGTGGGGTGCTTGGCTGTCATCTCTCTTCGCATCAAAAGGTTCAATATATTCCTAAGTAAAAATAAATAAATCAAATTAAAATTCTATTAAAAAAAGAAAAAAAGAAAAAAAAAGAAAAAAGTCATATTAATAAAATGTGAGGACTAAAGGTAAAAACGAATAGCGTGTCTTGATAGATTTGGTAATTCACCTAATTTCCATGAAATAATTCAAATCGATTTTAATTTCTGTGTGTATTAATTGGAAAACTTTTTCTATTTTACTTAAAGCAAGCTTAGGGTTCTCTTTATTTTTCATATGCATTTTTAATTAATTCTTATAAAACTTTGGAGTGGTATTTCTTTTATGGCAGAATCTAACTTTCATGGTGGACAGGAACCATACTTGAGGGCAAGCATGGGCTAAGTAGGGGGAATTTGATAATACTCTAGAATAACGTATTTTTATGTATTAATCATGTGTTTATTCTGAGCTTGATCCTACTAATTTAAGCTACTTATGTCCTTTTATCTTTCAGGGACTAATTTGGAGGCAAAACCAAAATTAAGGGACAAAAGTGCAAATTTGGAGACACATTGGGCTGATATGCGACACAAGGGAAAGATTGTGCCAAAAGTGTAAGCATGGGAGACACAAGGACTAAAAATGCAAAAAGACGAGATTTTATTTTATAAGACTCCATTTTATTTATATTAGGATAATTAAATATTAAGATAATTATTAGGATTATTTAAATTTTAGGATTTTATTTTAATTATCTTTAATTATCTTTAATTAAATGTATTTATCTTTTTAGAATTTAAATTCAATTAGACTATCTTCCTAGCACTATAAATAGGGGGTGAAGTGACTCTAATTGGGTTCATCTTTTTCTATAAACACTCTCCCCCTGAAAGTCTAGGTTTTTGTTTCTTCATATTTTCTTTCAATAAAATTCCCTTTTCCATTTTTATATTTATTTTCTTTTCCACCATTATCATGAGCCACTAAAACCTATCTAGCCGAAAGTTGTCAATATCCCTCAAAAAGGGTTCTTAAAGCCTAGAATCCGTACTTAGCCTTCTCGCCAAGTATTCATCGTTTCTCCGCACTACGGGCTGACGCTTCCATCCATGGCCCTTAAGAAGTAAGCTTTTCAGCATATGCAAAGGCGGCCGCTTTGTATGTTTTGGAAGGATTGGATAGTTGGTTCGTTAACTTACCGCGTTAGAGGTTGGAGAGCTAAAGAGACAAAATGGCGTGGGATTCGCCATTGAGAAGCGTTGATCTAGAATAGATTACTGGCTAGAGTCAGGTTCCCTAAAAATCGTAAGTCTAATCTTTGGAGCTGGTGGTCGTAGGCGTCCTCTTCCACTATAACTGGCTTACTTAAGTTGAGAAGGGTTATTTAAAAGCTGAGGATTGAACCTAAGGCGGAATGAGACAACTGGAGGCTGGAATCTACCAATAAGAATTTCTTTTCCTTTAACTCTCTTTATTATTTCTATTATTTTTGTGCTCACAATTTCAGTCAACTTTAGATTCTGTTTTCTTTTTATTTTTTCCAAATCAAATCTTTAATTCTGTTATTTTTATTTTTTTCTGTCACGCAGGTTTTCTTGGGCACGATTCTGCCCAGGATTTTGAGAAACAAGCATTCGTATAATCTGGTCTCTGAGGATTCGACCTTACTTCCCCTTTACTGTTCTTTTTCTATTATTTTTATTATTTTACAGGGAATAGGTTATTTTTGGTGCTCTCAACGACACATCAATAGATTAGCTCTTCTGAAGGTTTCAACTAATTTTGTACTACCAAAGATTGGAATAATATTGGTTTAAATTTTCTCTTATGCTTGCGTTCATTTCAGGGAATGCAACAAATTTAGTAGGACAAACTTATAAATGTCCCAATAGTTTCTTTATTTCATAATCACCATCGCAAATGTAATAGCTTGTTTTTGGTCTAATCGGAACAGTGGTTTTGGGACCACAAATTTGAAGTAAAAATAATTATTTTATTATTATTTTAATGTTTATAGCATGATAACATGATTGTGTGAAATTTTCGTTAAGAAATTTTATTGTTTGAATGCTTAATTTGATAAAAATGACTAAATCGTGTAAAGTGTAAAATTTGAGTTCTATTAGCTAAAGGTGTCTAATAGCTATGGAATCTTAAATTAGAGGTCCTTATGTGGTAATTAACCCATTGTTTTTATGAGTGGACAAGTATGACCATTAATTAGGTGAATTAATGGTCTATTATTAAGGTTAATTTGGTAATTAGATAATTAAGTGATAAATTAATAAAACAAAAGGCATTTGATGCATTAATAAAACAAAAGGCATTTGATGCATTCATCTTCTCCTAGCCAAATATTATGGTGGAAAAGCCATTAAAATAGCTTAAAGCTTTCGGTCACTTGCTAGCTCAATTGTAAGGTCGTTTTTGTTTCATTTTTAATGGTTTATATGTTTTTGAGATCGTTGCAGCTTAATCTAGCTAGCCCAGGGACTAATTTTTGAAATTGTTAAAGGTTTAGAGTTTTGCTATTGATGAATATAGATGTATTTTGTTGTTTGATGATAGAAAATGTATGGTTGTTGTTAGATAAACAACATTTGTTAAGTGATTTTTGATAAAATGTTCAATTAGGGATTAAATTGTGAAATGTTGATATTTTATGGTTAAATTGTATAATAAATGAAAAATATGGGTTTTTAAGGACCTAATTGAAAATTTGATAACATGGGTTGTGGTTGAATTGCATGAATTTTTGATTTTATGAAATAGGGACTAAATTGTAAAAAATATGAAATGTTAGGGGCAAAAGTGTATAGTGACTAGACTAAATTAAATAGAAATATTATTAAATAAGCTAAATTTGATATTATATAGATCAAGAAAAGTGAAATACGGACTTAGATTGGGGAAAGAACAAGGTTTTGGATTAATCGACTCGTTTTACCGTTTTTGCATCTGAGGTAAGTTCGTAGGTAACAAGATTTATTTTAATTGTATTTTAAATGCTTTGATATTGTATAAATTGTGAATATGACATTGCGGACCTATTCGACGAAGATTCTGTAACACCCTGAATTTGGGGCCTAGAAGAGTTGGGCTTTGAGTTTGGGATTCGGATAGAAGAAAACCTTAATAATTAAGAAGTTTTAAATATTATCGTTTAAGAAAAAAATTTTGAATTAAATTACTACTAGAAATTTTTTACTGTATTTATTATTACGGATATTTTAAATTTTTATGAAATTTTAATTAGTATTATGAGATAAAATTATTATTATTAGAAAAATATTACTGTATGTATGTTTGAAAAATTTTATGAAAATTATTATTATTAATTACTGTATTATTGATATTTGAAATTTTTATTATTAGATATATTTATAAAGTATTGTTGTTTTGGTGTTCTGAATATTGGAACTGTGTTTAAATGTGTTAGTGGGCCTTTAGAAGGCCCAAGCCTAAGTTAAACACGATAAAATATCAAGGTTGGATTTTAAGTGAATGGGAGACTTGGTTAAGTGGGCTTTTAAGAAGAACTTTGTAACAAATAAGGCCTTGGTAAAGTGGCAAGGTGGCGCCACTAAGTTCCTAAAAAAATGGCGTCTGGGAAGGAATTAAAGGTCCAGGGTTCAAGTTGCAAGATAGACATATTGTTACTTTTTAATTTTAGGCATGTGCCAGGCATGTGATCACTTAAGTGAATTTCGGCAAGGGCCTTAGGGAGGTTGGGCCGATTGTTTTAGTTGATATTAGGGTTAGGTTCTTTTCTTTTTCAGTCTTGTAGAATTAGTGTTAGCCACCTGAAAGCTTTCACTTTCATTCATCCTCTCTGAGTTCTCACAAAAGCCGAAAACGCAAATTCCTTCTCCTTGGTGCCGATTTCTTCTTCCTCTCTTTTTCCTTCATTTTCTTTCTTCCTTTTTGCTTTTTCTTCTAGCTGAAACCTTCTGATCACCTACTCACCTCCTCTGTCAATCCCATCCTCCACAAAACCTCCATAGCCGATTGCCATAAAAGCCGAAATCCCGAAAACTCACTTCTTGTGCCGATTTCTCCACGCCAAAATCCTTCAGTTATTTTTGTTCTTTTTGATCAACTTTCATCTTCTCTACACCCTTAGTATCTGTCGGAAACATTACTTCAAAGTTATAGCCTCAAATCGTCATCTTCTTCATCACTTAAAAAGCCGAAATGCCATAGATTTAGGGACTTATAGTCGAAACTTCAGATCTCCTGGATTCGAGTTCTACTATCGTTTAGAGGATAGATCTGCATCAGATCTGCGTAGAAGTCGAAGAGGAATAAGTGGTAAGTGCTCATCACCTCTGATCTAGTCTTATTTTACAATTTAGAAAAGCCGAAGTCCCTAAAATCTAGGGAGGCTGTCGATTTGGGCATAGGGCTTTAAGGGTCTTTAACCGACGATTTATTTTGGTGATTAGTGTCTTCTAGAGGTTTGATCGAAGGCTTGGATCTTTGGAACAACTAGACTTAGATCTAGTTATCAATTTTAAGCAAAAAGCTAAGATTCTAAAGGCTTTAGGGGCATGGTTCGAATATGGGTTGCTGAATATTGGGATTGGTTGTTGTGGGTTGCAAACTAAGAATTGTGGTAATCAATTGTAGGACATCGTAAGGGATCTCAGTAGCAGTCGTTGCAAAACAGGTGTGTATCGAACACCCTCTCATAGTTCAATTCGGCAAAAGTCGAAATGCCGAAATTTCGGCATTTCGTGGGCTTGTGAGTGTGCGAGTGCTCACAAGACATTTAGAAATCATTAGATCTGAAATCAAAAAGTGGTAAGTCAATAGTGTGTGAAATTTCATCCTCCTCGGTAATTAGGCCTCGATAGGCTAAAACTGGGCCCAATAGGCTTACGGGCCTATACGGGTAGATAAAAAAATATGTATAATATATAAAAAAATAGGCAATAAATATGTTCTATTAGACTGTAGAATCAAAACTGCTTAAACCGGTAAACTGGTCATAAAACTTGAATTAAATGGGATTAAATTGCTAGTGGACACTGTAGGGCCCATTAGGGGTTTTAGGTCCCAATGGCTAAAATTGTGAAATTGAGACAAATAAATTATTGCAATGACAATGGGCTAGTAAGGACAGTAACATTCGTGAGAAACCTTAAAACTGATAAAATTACTGAAATACCTTTATAGGTGGAAAATTTACAAATTCACCCTTAGGAGCAAAATTACTGATATACCCCTAGGGTTAAGGTTGACCTGAATGCATGTTTGACTGTTACTATTTACTACATGCCATGTTATTATTATCTGATGCATGGGATTGGGTTATTGATAGAGGAAGTACTGAAAGTGGTTTGTCCACGTGCTGGAGGCTTTGCCTCAACTTACTGATATCTAAGCAGCAATGCTGCAACTGTGGAGTGTAGGGCTGGGTGGGTTGAGCTATTCCCCACATGGAGTGTAGGGCTGGTACGGGTGGAGTGTAGCGGTTGGTTATTGGCTTGGTTGGGCTTGCATACATGAATATGTCTGTTCTGTTCTGGAATGGGCCTATGGGCCATACTGTTATATGAAAAGGGGCTAAGGCCCAGTTTACTGTATTCTGAAAAGGGCTTCGGCCCAGTACCCGTTGTTATCTAAATAGGGCTTAGGCCCAATGGGCTTGAGCTGACTTGGGCTTTGGATGGGTTTTCCATACACACTGAGTTTCCCAAACTCACCCCCTTTCTCTTCCATCCTTGCAGGTGAGCCCTAGTTGGTGGACTTGGAGCTGGACGGGATTCAGAGTGGCCACGAAGATTAAATTTCTGGTTTTTAAATAAGTTTCAATTAACTTCCTTTTAAATTTCGCATTTATTTTTGATTATTTCTATTTTGGTTAAAGTTGTAATAAGGCTGCTTTATTATTTTTATTTTGGGTTTTTAAATTACTTAAATCATTTTCAACTTGAGATTCACATCACTTAAATTGGTTAGCTCTAGGGCGCATTTTATAAAAATTACTTATTTTCAAAATATCACGATAACCGAGCAAAGCTTCCGCAACGTGAATGTTTTCAAAGGAAATAAATATTTTAAATAGACTTAAACTTAATTTGTTGTTCGTGGACAAGTAATAAGCTTAAAGTGTGGCAATGGATGTGTGCATGTTTAGGATTAGATCATGGAAGAGCTAGGTACTTAAGCAGTCTAATTGACTCACCTCCTCTTTTCTTGAATCCTACCTGGTGCATGGCTTCCATTCACTTTAATTTAAAATGAAAATATTCTTTAAACACTAAGAAAAATTTTAGATAAAACATGACTTCTCTAATAACGCTTCAATGTGACACGTCAGATTCGGTCGTAACGTCTAGGCCGGGTTTGGGGTGTTACATTTAGTGGTATTAGAGCCCGGTTGCAACAACTCGTCTGTGCATCTGTGACAGCCCTAATTTGACCCTAGTCGAAAAGTGGTTTCGGGACCACAGAACTGAGTCATAAAAATAATTAACCGTTATATTCTACGTTTATTATATGTGTAAATGCATGTATGAAAGTTTCATGCTTTGATTTTGTTATTTGTATGTGAAATTTATAAGATAGGACTCATGTGATAAGACTTGAAAATGTGATAGGTAAATTTTAAAGTGCCAAATAATGCATGAATTATTGACATGAGGGACTTGCAAGTCAAATGGGCCAATTTTAGTTTAGTGGCCGGCCATAATGATGGTTGATGGATAATATATGTTTTATTTAAGTATTATAATTAGTAATGGCTTTATTTTTGAAATAAAAATAATTAGAAAAATAAGAAAAGATGATAAAATAATGGATGTTCATCTTTCTTTCTTCATTGCCGAACTTGGGAAAGAAAAATATTGAAGAAGAAGTCAAAGCATTCGGCCATGGTTATCTCCATTTAAAGGTATGTAATGTAATTTTTTTATGTAATTGATTATAACATTAAATTGATAAATACATAGCATAGTTAACACGTGCGGATTATTCACTTGACAAGCTAGCTGAATTGTATGTTTCTCAGATTGTAAAGTTGCACGGGGTACCTATGTCTATTGTGTCGGATAGAGATCCGAGATTCACATCGCGATTTTGGAAGAAATTGCAAGAAGCATTGGGTACCAAGTTGCATTTTAGCACTGTTTTTCATCCCCAGACTGATGGTCAATCCGAGCGGATAATTCAGATACTCGAGGATATGTTGAGATGTTGTATCCTTGAGTTTAGTGGTTCATGGGAGCGATACTTTCCTTTGATTGAATTCTCTTACAACAATAGTTTTCAATCAAGCATTAAGATGGCACCTTACGAGGCTTTGTACGGTCGTAAATACCGTACACCATTGTTTTGGACTGAGCTTAGTGAAAGTAAAATCTTCGGGGTTGATTTGATTAAAGATGCTGAGCAGAAAGTAAAAGTGATTCGTGAAAGTCTGAAAGCAGCTTCAGATCTTCAGAAGTCGTATGCGGATTTAAAACGAAAAGACATTGAATTTCAGGTTGGAGACAAAGTGTTTCTTAAAGTTTCACCTTGGAAAAAGGTGCTCAAATTTGGCCGTAAGGGCAAATTGAGTCCGAGGTTCATTGGGCCGTATGAAATATCCAAACGAGTTGGGCCAATCGTATATAGATTGCTTTTACCCCCTAAGCTTGAAAAGATTCACAACGTTTTACATGTTTCGATGCTTCAACGTTATAGATCTGATCCATCACACATAATTAATCCATCTGAGGTTGAGATTCAATCTGATTTGAGTTATGAAGAAGAACCGGTTCGTATTTTGGCTCGTGAAGTAAAAGAACTACGAAATAAAAAAATTTCATTAGTGAAAGTACTATGGCTTAAGCATGGGGTTGAAGAAGCTACATGGGAACCTGAAGAATCTATGAAAGATCGATATCCTAACTTATTCACTGGTAAGATTTTCGGGGATGAAAAATTCCTTATGTGGGGGAGAGTTGTGACAGCCCTAATTTGACCCTAGTCAGAAAGTGGTTTCGGGACCACAGAACGGAGTCATAAAAATAATTAACCGTTATATTCTATGTTTATTATATTTGTAAATGCATGTGTGAAAGTTTCATGCTTTGATTTTGTTATTTGTATGTGAAATTTATAAGATAGGACTCATATGATAAGACTTGAAAATGTGATAGGTAAATTTTAAAGTGCCAAATAATGCATGAATTATTGACATGAGGGACTTGCATGTTAAATGGACCAATTTTAGTTTAGTGGCCGGCCATAATGATGGTTGATGGATAATATATATTTTATCTAAGTATTATAATTAGTAATGGCTTTATTTTTGAAATAAAAATAATTAGAAAAATAAGAAAAGATGATAAAATAATGGATGTTCATCTTTCTTTCTTCATTGCCGAATTTGGGAAAGAAAAATATTGAAGAAGAAGCCAAGGCATTCGGCCATGGTTATCTCCATTTAAAGGTATGTAATGTAATTTTTTTATGTAATTGATTATGACATTAAATTGATAAATACATAGCATAGTTAACCCATGGTTTAAATTCATGAATTAATGAACAAGTATCCATTCGGCAAGTGCTAAATTTGTGTTATTTTGATAAGTTTTTGGGAAGATGTTAGTTATATGTTAAGTAGTTTAAATGATGGTTGAATAGTTGAATTCATGGTTGAAAGGTATGAATTGAAATTGCCGTATGTATGTATATGCATTTTGGAAAGAAAATTTTGTTGTTAATTGAGTTTTTTTTATATATATGCACATTCGGTCATGGGGGGATAAGATGAATTTAAAATGTTAAAGATTGTTTCTAAGATTTGTTAAATTGTTGTGGTCATTGCCAAATATATGTTTAGTTAAAGAAAAAATTTATAGTGTTTGTGTTTGTGTATGTAAACTAGATATTTAATGGATATTCGGCTAAAAGGGATTAAAGGTTAAGTCATAAGAATTTTGGGTGATAAACATATTTGGACATTAGGGTTATATGTACTTTGGCTATGTGAGTTATGTGTTAAGTAAGCTATTTATTTGATGTGAATATTCGGTCATTGTTTGGCAAGAATGAAACCTATGTGCAATTTGCTACATTTGATCATGAAATGGAAATTGTATATGAAAGCTAAGTTTCAGTGGTTAGGGTCGAATGGGGTATATAAGTTATTAAGGCATGCTATAATTATATATAGGTGTATACGTGGTTGTGCATGAAACGAGTAATCGATTAAATTGTGATAGTCACACATAGGTATGAATATATATACCTTATGTATGTACCTTGTGACATAGAGACATTCGGATATACATATATATATTATATATATATTTAAATTCGTGTATAGGAAAGCATGATAAGTTATGTGAACCTTTGTTTGTGTATGCGAATTAGATATTGATATAATAAGCATGAAATCGAGTCATGGCACATTTTATAAAACATAATATGCATTGAAGTTATATGTTTGCCAAATGTGACTATTAAAGAATCAAAGTTGAGTAAGTAATTAAACAAATTCATTTGTTTAAATTTAAAGCTCAAGAGCAAAGAGGAACTAAATCAGATAGGGGAAAGGAGAAAGCAATCGAGTAGCCTACCCGCAACTGTTCAAAACATCCGAGGTAAGTTTTGAGTAATCGTCTATAGTATGAAATTGATGATGCCTTGATATATATATATATACTAGATGAATTTTGATCTCTTTTGGTTCTAGTTGAATTTAGTTGTGTGGTAAATAATCTAAGTATATGACCTATAGTTGAATGATCAATTCGGGTTAAGCTTGATTGATGAAAGGTATATGTGATATTTATGTATGATTGTTAAGCCGAAATGAAAATGATGGTGTTTATATGAAGTTTATGTCCGAATGTAGCAAATGGCTACTAATGTGAAATGTTCCATAATATGTGTTAGTATATGATTAAAGAGGTATGATATTTGATGTTGTATCCGGGCTTAAAGACCCGCAGGCTATATGCTGGAATTGTATCCGAGCTTAAAGACCCGCAGGCTATATGCTGGAATTGTATCCGAGCATAAAGACCCGCAGGCTTCGTGCTGGAATGGTATCCGGGTTAAAGACCCATAGGCTTGCGCTAGAAATGTGTTTCGAGTTCTAAGACTTGACAGGACTGATGCCAGTAAGTACTATATATATTTTACATGTTATGGTACGTATTATGTACTCACATGTGAACTGATTTCAAGTGAATTATTAGTATCAAAGAACGATATATATATGTGTGTGGATGAATACAGTATTTAAGAATAAGAGAATGACCTATTCGGTCAATATATGTCATTATATCAAAGTATGTGACTTATAGTAATTGTATGAGCCATATAGTATAGTGAAATATGTGCTGGAAATTTCTTGTGTATTTATATATATATTCAGCTAATAGGCTTTATAACTAATGTACTTGTGTATATTCGGCCAAGTGAATTACAATTAGAATACGAGTTTTGTGATACTCAATGTTCGATTTAAATGACAAGCTTTAATTGTATGAAATGCTTAAAACTTACTAAGCCTCGAAAGCTTACTCTGTTTCTTATTTCTCTGTTTTATAGATTGTTGATTTTGGCCACTGACTCGGTGATCGTCAGCAGTTCATCATACTATCGATCTTGTTGGTACAGTTATATTTTGGTCTCAATATGGCATGTATAGGTTAGGCTGTTGACAAAATATGTTTTGTAATTGTAAATATTTTGGCCATATGAAAATGGCATTTATAACTCAAAGATCAGTATGTATTCAGCTCGATTTCTGCTTTTGTTGATAGATTATGTGAATGAAGAATTAAATATTTAGCTCGGTAATACCTCATAGCCTAAATCAGCGATCGGACTCGGGTTAGGGGTGTTACAGGATCGAGTCCAAAGAAACTTTCGAAAATTTTTAAACCCAAGAAGGGTATTTTTTGGAAAAAAATCCGATTTTTTGGAAAATTTTTGTTTTAAAGTGACTTTTGTTTTTCTTTCAAACTTGTCTTCTTCAAAATACACATGTTTTGAGAATTTGATTTTAAAGAGGTTAGATTCTTCTAAGTTTTCTGAAATCTGATGTGGCACACTGAATCCCCGGGACCATGTCTGTTAGTACTTTTGCCTTAAATACTGTACTGTACTAAAACCTTACTGTAGATAGGATTGAGACTTTACTATGATACTATAGCTAGGTTGATATTGAAACCATAGAGACTGATACAGTAGGAACTAAAAACCCAAAAAGATTGAGACTGTAGCTAGGCTATGATTCTGTAAAGAACAAAAACTCTAAAATACTATCTCTGCATAAGACATATGAATAAATAGTAAAAAAAATTTGAGATCTTTGTAGTTATTTGATATCTGTACTGCTAATGTAGAGTATTGATATGGATTCTGAGGGTAAGCAAAGTCTGCCAACTTCGGGTAGCAGTAACTCGGAGCTTGGTACTAAGGCATTAGTCGAGTTAGTAAGGAAAGTGGTAGAGGAAGTATTGGATTCCAAAATTAAGGAAATTAGGGAAACGCTTCAAGTAGGGTTCTTGGAGCGTAAGAAAAGGAAGGATCCTAGTTCTCAGAGAATAGAGCCTTGTTCTGTGAAACATGTTAAGACACGACCAAACTTTCCGACCTGCAAGAACTGCAACAGGCGTCATCTGGGTGAGTGCCATAGGAAGACAGGAGCATGCTTTAGATGCGGGTCACGGGAACATCGAGCTCAAGATTGCCAAGCTTATTCTAGTTAGGAGTGCGTGATGTTTGGGTACGAATTATATACGTGTGCGATAAGGTGTTTATTTATTTCGGTAATTAGATGTTCTGGGTCATATTAAAATTATTTAGATCAGAGTGCGCAGCAGTAGCATAGTAGCATAGTGTTACACGATTATTTTAGTTTTGGAAATTTCGAGGACGAAATTTCTTTAAGGAGGGTAAAGTTGTAACACGCTGAATTTGGGGCCTAGAAGAGTTGGGCTTTGAGTCTGGGATTCGGATAGAAGAAAACCCGAATAATTAAGAAGTTTTAAATATTATCGTTTAAGAAAAAAATTTTGAATTAAATTACTACTAGAAAATTTTTACTGTATTTATTATTACGGATATTTTAAATTTTTATGAAATTTTAATTAGTATTATGAGATAAAATTATTATTATTAGAAAAATATTACTGTATGTATGTTTGAAAATTTTTATGAAAATTATTATTATTACTTACTGTATTATTGATATTTGAAATTTTTATTATTAGATATATTTATAAAAGTATTGTTGTTTTGGTGTTCTGAATATTGGAACTGTGTTTAAATGTGTTAGTGGGCCTTTAGAAGGCCCAAGCCTAAGTTAAACACGGTAAAATATCAAGGTTGGATTTTAAGTGAATAGGAGACTTGGTTAAGTGGGTTTTTAAGAAGAACTTCGTAAATTACGACACAAATAAGGCCTTGGTAAAGTGGCAAGGTGGCGCCACTAAGTTCCTAAAAAAATGGCGTCTGGGAAGGAATTAAAGGTCCAGGGTTCAAGTTGCAAGATAGGCATATTGTTACTTTTTAATTTTAGGCATGTGCCGGGCATGTGATCACTTAAGTGAATTTCGGCAATGGACTTAGGGAGGTTGGGCCTATTGTTTTAGTTGATATTAGGGTTAGGTTCTTTTCTTTTTCTATCTTGGAGAATTAGGGTTAGCCACCTGAAAGCTTTCACTTTCATTCATCCTCTTTGAGTTCTCACAAAACCTGAAAACGCAAATTCCTTCTCCTTGGTGCCGATTTCTTCTTCCTCTATTTTTCTTTCATTTTCTTTCTTCCTTTTTGCTTTTTCTTCTAGCCAAAACCTTCTGATCACCTTACTCACCTCCTCTGTCAATCCCATCCTCCACAAAACCTCCATAGCCGATTTCCATAAAAGTCGAAATCCCAAAAACTCACTTCTTGTGCCGATTTCTCCAAGCCAAAATCCTTTAGTTATTTTTGTTCTTTTTGATCAACTTTCATCTTCTCTACACACTTAGTATCTGTCGGCAACATTACTTCAAAGTTATAGCCTCAAATCATCATATTCTTCATTACTTAAAAAGTCGAAATACCATAGATTTAGGGACTTATAGCCGAAACTTCAGATCTCCTGGATTCTAGTTCTACTATCGTTTAGAGGATAGATCTGCATCAGATCTACATAGAAGTCAAAGAGGAATAAGTGGTAAGTGCTCATCACCTCAAATCTAGTTCTATTTTACAATTTAGAAAAGCCAAAGTCCCTAAAATCTAGGGAGGCTGTCGATTTGGGCATAGGGCTTTAAGGGTCTTTAACCGAAAATTTCTTTTGGTGATTAGTGTCTTCTAGAGGTTTGATCGAAGGCTTGGATCTTTGGAATAACTAGACTTAGATCTAGTCATCGGTTTTCGACAAAAAGGTAAGATTCTAAAGGCTTTAGGGGCATGATTCGAATATGGGTTGCTGAATATTGGGATTGGTTGTTGTGGGTTGCAAACTAAGAATTGTGGTAATCAATTGTAGGACATCGTAAGGGATCTCAGTAGCAGTCGTCGCGAAACAGGTGTGTATCGAACACCCTCTCATAGTTCAATTCGGCAAAAGCCGAAATGCCTAAATTCTGGCATTTCGTGGGCTTGTGAGTGTGCGAGTGCTCACAAGACGTTTAGAGATCATTAGATCTGAAATCACAAAGTGGCAAGTCAGTCGTGTGTGAAATTTCGTGCACCTCGATAATTGGGCCTTAATAGGCTAAAATTGGGCCCAATGGGCTTACGGGCCTATACGGGTAGATAAAAAAATATGTATAATATATAAAAAAATAGGCAATAAGTATGTTCTGTTAGACTGTAGAATCGAAACTGCTTAAACCGGTAAACTAGTTATAAAACTTGGATTAAATGGGCTTAAATTGCTAGTGGACACTGTAGGGCCCATTACGGGTTTTAGGGCCCAATGGCTAAAATTGTGAAATTGAGACAAATAAATTATTGCGATGACAATGGGCTAGTAAGGACAGTAACATTCGTGAGAAACCTTAAAACTGATAAAATTACTGAAATACCTTTATAGGTGGAAAATTTACAGATTTACCCCTAGGAGCAAAATTACTGATACACCCCTAGGGTTAAGGTTGACCTGAATGCATGTTTGACTGTTACTATTTACTGCATTCCATGTTATTATTATCTGATGCATGGGACTGGGTTATTGATGGAGGAAGTACTGAAAGTGACTTGTCCACGTACTGGAGGCTTTGCCTCAACTTACTGATATCTGAGCAGTAATGCTGCAACTGTGGAGTGTAGGGCTGGGTGGGTTGAGCTATTCCCCACATAGAGTGTAGGGCTGGTACGGGTAGAGTGTAGCGGTTGGTTATTGGCTGGGTTGGGCTTGCATACACGAATATGTCTGTTCTGTTCTGGAATGGGCCTATAGGCCATACTGTTATCTGAAAAGGGGCTAATGCCCAGTTTACTGTATTCTGAAAAGGGCTTCGACCCAGTACCCGCTGTTATCTGAATAGGGCTTAGGCCCAATGGGCTTGAGCTGACTTGGGCTTTGGATGGGTTTTCCATACACACTGAGTTTCCCAAACTCACCCCCTTTCTCTTCCATCCTTGCAGGTGAGCCCTAGTTGGTGGACTTGGAGCTGGACGGGATTCAGAGTGGCCACGAAGATTAAATTTCTGGTTTTTAAATAAGTTTCAATTAGCTTCCTTTTAAATTTTGCATTTATTTTTTATTATTTCTATTTTGGTTAAAGTTGTAATAAGGCCGCTTTATTATTTTTATTTTGGGTTTTTAAATTACTTAAATCGTTTTCAACTTGAGATTCACATCACCTAATTTGGTTAGCTCTAGGGCGCGTTTTATAAAAGTTACTTGTTTTCAAAATATCACGATAACCGAGCAAAACTTCCGCAACGTAAATGTTTTCAAAGGAAATAAATATTTTAAATAGACTTAAACTTAATTTGTTGTTCATGGACAAGTAATAAGCTTAAAGTGTGGCAATGGATGTGTGCATGTCTAGGATTGGATCATGGAAGAGCTAGGTACTTAAGCAGTCTAATTGACTCACCTTCTCTTTTCTTGAATCCTACCTGGTGCGTGGCTTCCATTCACTTTAATTTAAAACAAAAATATTCTTTAAACACTAAGAAAGATTTTAGATAAAACATGACTTTTCTAATAACGCTTCAATGTGACACACCAGATTCGATCGTAACGTCTAGGCCGGGTTTGGGTTGTTACAGATTCGGTATTGGAAATCCCGGTTGAACCTTAGGAATAGATTAGGATACGAATGACATGTAATTAGGGGTTATTATTGTTTTGGGTGCTAGTCTGTACGTCCTACCGGTGGCTGAGTCATCCGGCATGTTTTGCGGATACTCGTCAGCTTGTGTGAGTAACACCGTGTAGCTTTTTCATGACCGTCAGCTTGTGTGAACAAAACTGTTGATAGCTCTAGTGTGAGCATTATATGTGATACGAGATAGAGATAGCTTTGACTATGTATATGGCACTTACGGTGCAAGATTCTCGAGTATCTGATAGTATTCCAAATGGTTCAACGGGTATATTAAAATGTGGATAAGTATGAGTTTGATACGGGATGGTATAGGTATGCACATGAACCGAGCAATACATTGAAATAAGGAAAAGTCATGAAAGTTACATCTAACTTGTGAATACAAAGGTGGTAGGTTGGTAATTTATTATAAGCTATGTTATGTTATATTTTAATTGTTTAATTCGAGCATATATGTTGAGTTGATTTAAATGTTCTACGAACTTACTAAGCTTTATAGCTTGCTTTGTTAATTTTTCGTGTTTTATAGTGAAATCAAAGCTAGCTTAGACTTGGGGATCGTCAAAGATTTCATCACACTGTCTTACTATCACCTTGGTACTTTTGAACTTAAGTATATTAAGTATGTGGAATGTATAAGAGTTTGGTCATTTTGATATATGTGTTGTTAATGAATTTAGTCATTTGAAATGGCTTGTTGATATTAAGAGTTTGGTTTTGTATATAGCCATGAAAGTTGGCTTAACTTGGATGGTTTGGTCGTGTATATAATTGTGCATATGGCTCTTATTATGTGTTTGAATATGGTTATATAATGCTTGCTGATAATAGGTATTATAGATAACAAATGGTTGAGATTTGAGTTTGTTATGTTTGTGAAATTAGGTAAAATAATGCATGTTTAGAAAATGACTATATTGATGATTTGATAAAGTGAAATGTAGCATGAAATCGAATGGCACATTGTGTGATTGTATATCTTTGATTAGTTAGTGTTGGAAATGGTATGAAATATGCTTGATTGAGGTTGATTGAATGCTTATTATATGCTATATTTGGTTCCATTTGAGTTTGGTGTAGGTACATGCAAATTGGGTGGAAAAACGGCTTGGTAAATAGCCAATTTTTGTTCACAAGGGTAGAGACACGGGCGTGTTTCTCAGCTGTGTGTGACATACAGTTATGGCTGTGTGTCCCCTGGTGTTGAATTAAAAATCAAGTTAGTATGCTCCACACGACCCAGCACACGGGCGTGTGACTTGGCCGTGTGGCATAAGTCAGTATACCCTATAGGTTTGGCACAGCCTAGCACACAGCTTGGCACACGGGCATGTGTGGCCATTTTTAGGGCACATGGGCTAGCCACACGGCCGTGTGTGTTGGCCGTGTGACCCAAGTCAGAGAGTTACATAGGGTAGGACACGGGCTGGAACACGGCCTTGTGGTTTCATTTTGAAAGTTCACACGGCCTGTGACATGAGTGTGTCTTTGGCCATGTGAGACACAGGGCTAGGCCACACGGGCGTGTGTCCCCTGTATTTTTTGAAAAGTTTCTAAGTTTTTGGTTTAGTCCTGAATCTTTTCGAATGCATGTTTTGGGCCTCGTGGGCTCGTATTAGGGATGATGTGAATGATTTTGAATGATTATTTATTGAATTTGAGAAATGTATGTGAAATGCATGATTTTCTGTGCTATAAGTCCGGTAATGCTCCGTAACCCTATTTCAGCGTTGAATATGGGTGAGGTGTTACAATAAACATGCTGATTTCAAATAAGAATCTATCTATTCATGTTGTTATATCTATTCATGTTGTCATGATTAGTCTCCAATTATAATAAATATGCTATAGTAAAATAAATTAGTAAAATATACATGTAGATCATTAACATCATCGTCATCACATTGGTTATTATTAATATTCTTTCATAAGAACATACTACATAGAAGTTATAGAATTTTATGATGCTCTAATAAGTTATTTGTACTTTATAATTCAATCTAAAAGGTAAAATCCAATCATTCAACAATAACATATTAATGAGTCAATTAGATCCAACTGAAATTTCCTTTTTCCCTTTAATCAAAGGCTATTGATTAGTAATACCCTCTCTCATAATTTTAATCAAATTTCAAGCATATTTAATAAAAATAATTTAATCATCAAAAAATTTAATCTTCCAACTATCATGTATACTATAATTTAATAAAAGAATCTTAGTTTAAAAGAAACCTTAAAGTGATAATATTTTTTCATAAAATAATTCTACCAAAAATCAATCAACAAAGGAGAAAAACATACCACGTAAGGATTATATAAATTTCTTTGTATAATGATTACCCATAGTATGCAAGCCCCAATTGAAGACTGAAATAGTAATAGCTCTAGTAGGCAACCGATAACAACTTGAGCAACAAATTTGGAGTGATCGGTTATTGCATTGGTTGCTGCTTGAAAGGGGTAAGGCATGGTGAAAGGAAAAAGTGTGAAAATTAGTGGTTAAGGATCCTTGCTCAAGTGGCCAGTGATTGAGGATAAGTCTAGGCGTGATTTGAGGATTTTTTCTGACTTATGGAGAAAGACAATTAAAAGAGAATTGTGTTGATAATATGTTACGAAATAAAAAGACAGAAAGTAAAGAACAAAGAAAATAGGAGAGAAAAAGAAAGAGCATATTTTATTGATCAATAGGAATCTATACAATGCTTCTACAAAGTCAATATTTATAGACATAAGAAGTATAAATGAAATAGAACTCTACTTCTAATGACTATTAGAATTTAAAGTATATCAAAACTTATCTAGATCTTGATGGACATCCACTTAATAAAATATTCATAACATAATTATTATAATAGTAAGTATATCACTTATAATTACACGAAATTTTAATTTTATAAATGCAATTATATCTTTAAAAAAATAATTTTTTTTAAACAAACTGAAAGTCATCATGTCTAATTACTTGAGTAATCCTATCACTTCTTAATCCATAAAGATTAAAGAGTATAATTGAGGTGCTTCAATTACAATTAATTCAATAGATTGTAATTCAATAGAATCTACTAATTATATTGATTATTCAAACATGTCAAATATATGTAATTACAAATAATTACGCCAAAATTTAATAACTAAATGACTTTTTAAATGCATGTCCTAGCAATATATATTAATTTATTTTTTAAAATTATCCATGTAATATATTGGTGGCAAAATTAATTATTTCTCAAGAAACTACATTTTCTCTCAAGGAATTTTTTTCCATAAAAATTGTCTACAATAATGTAATTTCACAATTCCATGTCGATACATATATAAAATTTAGATATATCATTTTATCTATTATTAGTGAAATTTTAGACTCTAAAAACAATTTTTTTAGGTTAACATTCTTTAGGATATATTTAAACATATAAATTATAAAACATGTCCCAATGTTTTAATTCCATTTGTCAATTTATTGGCTTTAATGTAGTGTTTGTGAAGTAAGATTTTAGAATTTGGATTTAAATTTCAAAATTAGTGTAAATTGAGTAATAAACTATTTAAAAATATAATATTCATGATCATCTCTCAAATCCATGGATGTGTTAGATGCCTATTTAGTAATGAATTTGAAATCCTTAAAATATTCTTGGAATTGACAAATCCATGTTTTTTGTACTTTTTTTAATATATATTAGATTGAATCTCAACTAATTTGACTATAATATATGCATTTCATTCTTACCATTTAAATAATAATTGAAATTCAAATCCAAGTTTTCAAAATGGAGTATAAAAAATTCATCAATTTATTAACTCTATTACGGGTAACAAAATAAACTTATGACATTAATATATGTGTTTTTTGTGTATGTGTGTTTTAGCTACACTGAGATGGATCAGGTTTGGAAACAAAATTGAGTGCTCTCAGGTTATTGTAAGACGAAGGTAAACTACTAGAGCGCAAAAATTTATGCTGTCAACACTCTATGATGCTTAAGTCACCCCACACACACGAGGAATGGATATATGCGACCTTTATTCCTAGCACCCGAGGTTATTCTCTCATTGGATGATCTGCAAGTATCTGACACAAATTTTTTTAATGCTTGAAAGTTGTCATATCAATATCATGGTATAACTATATGTCACCCCCTAACTTTAAGTTTAAGGCAAATTATAAAGTGGTTAGGCAAAGACCTATGTTAAGTTGGTTATAGGATATGATATTTTTGGCCATTTGAGCATATTGTGGATAAGTAATCAACTAGAGTTAGTTCCTTCATCCCTATAGAAATTTGGCTCTATCGACTATATGAGAGTATATTTGTGGAAATCAAGTCGTTTGAATTTTTTTTTATATCCCTTAAGGGATTTGGGTGTAATAAATTAGCTATTTCTTAAGGTCCCATCAATGTTGGCTTGGATGTCTTATGTGGTCTTTTTGGTTTGTTGCTTTTCTGCACAATATCTTGGAATGAGGTTCCTTTTAAGTATATATAAATTGATCTATAAATTTTTTTGTTAATTTTTAAATCAATCAATTTTTTTCTACTAATGAGGTTGTACTCATGGTAGTGTTATATTTGATTAAGGAGTTAAGGAGAGCTTGTGAAGGGTCTTAGTTGTTTCAGTAAAGTTGGATTGACAATATTGAGATCATGCCATGCAATTACTATGGCTTTTAAATGATTAATAACTTATCCCTTAGGGAGTGAGAATTTATCCTTTAAGTGTGTAGGATGTATCCCTTTATGGAGTGAGAACATATCCTCTAAGATAGCGAGAACATATTCCCTGATGGATGAGAATGTGAGAATGTGTCCTCTAAAAGAATTAGAATGTATCGCTTAAGAAAGTGAATATGTATCCAATTTTTGGAATAAGAATGTTCCCCTTGAGGGTTAGTGATTATATGGTGGAGTAAGTAGTGCACTTGCTATAGTTTGCATAGCATTTACTCCCAAGGACTAGAAGACATCTATCATTTCTTCTGGCAAAGTTCTTGATGTAATATTTGGTTCCTTTCTAAGTGAGGTTTAGTTATATTTATTGGAAGTTTTGGGTTGATCCATTACGAGCATTAGAGAGATATGTGAAGTATATGTAAGATGTTTTGCAAGAATAAAATAGACATTGTTTATGAAGAGACTTGAGTTCTTCTTGAAGTACACCATGAAAGATAAGTTATGGCTTAATGTTGTAACTTGCATTGTTGCTGCTTGATAGCGAGCATAATTAGTATTCTAGTATAACATTTGTCCTTCCTTAACCTTAGTTTTAAGGATAAAAGGACCTTGTAAAGTTTTTTTTAAGGATAAAAAAGACCTTGTAAAGATTTGTTTTGTGTAAAAGTGTTGAGGTTATACTATTAGAGTAGGACTTTGAATCCACCCACTAGTTGGATAATCATAAAGAGTATCAAAGACTTGCATGCTTGACCATATTTGTGTTGAGAGCTAAATTTTAGGGGTTGTTTTGTTGGCTAAAATGTATCATTTCAAGGAGTTTTTGTATCCTTTGAAAGATTTCGCAAAAACCAAGTTATTTGGAAATATTGCATCCCTTAAAAGGTTTTTGGTAGAAGCCAATTTGTTTGACGCAATAATTTTCATGAGGAATTGGAATCAATCAATTACGCAAGAGATTATTCATAAAAATAACTATGCGAAGTAGGGTTTTGATGTGAACAATGAGAGATTTTTTAATGAGAAGGAGAAATTTTCTATAGAGATAAGATACTTGTTGAGTTTGAGAAGTTGATGTTCAAGAGTGGTAGTTTACTATCAATGATAAGAAGTTTGATGACAAGGATGAGTTTACTATGGATGATGAGAATTTTTTCATTGAGAATAAGACATTTATTGCAACTAAGGGAAGTTCGTCACCAGGGAGAAGAAGTTTCTTGCCATTGAGAAGAAGTCTATCACTAATGAGAAGAAATTTATTTCCGATAAGGAGAAAAATTGTGAAATAGAAGTATGTAGTTGATGAGCAGAAGCATGCTAATGAAGAACGTAAGTATACTATTGAGGAGAAGTATATGCTAAGCTGCAAGAATATGTTACTAAGGAGAAAATGTTTGGAGCATAATTGTGTATTAAATTTAGTTTAGATTCAACATTTTCTTGCTAAAGACATAGATCACTAGCTAGCTGTAGAACCTAAAGTTGATGAAATGTTTTTAGAGGTTAAAGTCGAGGCTTAACACTTTGAAAGAAAAAAAAAACAAAACATAAATCTAGAGCAAATGGTCAAGCCTGAGCTTGGGAGGCTAATGTAGCATATTAGAAAACCAATGTAGAAGTTAAAGCTTGGGTTTGGTTAAGGACCAAAGTTACAAAGTGGAATTGTGAGTTGTAAAGAGCAAGGTTGAAATTACAATGTAGTTTTGCATTGAAGAGTAGTATTGCAATTCATAGAGAAGCAAAACCAACATGACAAAAAACTTAAGCTCAAGTTGAAGCTGTAAGCTTAACATATGCACAAAGCAAAACCGTAGAGGCCATAATAATAACAAACAAAAGCACATAAAACCATATGGGTGATAATCAAAGTGGATGCATACCAAAACATAACATATGTGGGATTTATGAATTTTAGGTTGTTGGTTGTCTTGGGATTGAAGCCTAAATTCTCAACTAGTACAACACAATATGTTCCCCCTTATGTTCGAGGAAAGTTATAAAGTAACTTGGTAAGAACTAGCGAGAGTGGACTGAAGAGAATGATTAAAATTTTAAAGGGAATGATTTCATCTTGATCGAGTAGTGTTTGTAACAGCCTGATTTCCAGTGGTGTCAAAAATAGTGGTTTCGAGACCACAATTCTAACATAATAATCTGGAAATATTATTTATTTAATATTTTTGAGATCTTTAATGTCGTATTAAATTTTAGTGAGACAATTTTATCATTTCGATAGTTTATTAAGTAAAAAAGACTAAATCGTAAAACCTGCAAAAGTTGAGTTATTTAATTAAAGGGGCTAAATGCTTAAGTTAGTGCATTAACATGGTTGTTATGATATTTGGATAAACTTAATTAATGTTAATAGTGATTAATTAAAGCTTAATTAGGAAAGATTTAAAGATTACAAAAATACCTAAGTATATATATTAAATTTAAGTAAAGAAAAGATGATATTTTTGTTGAAATCACTCATCTTCTCCACGACACCTAAGGGGCAACTAGGGTTTCCATAGTTCAACTTTTAAGCTTTGATTTGTAAGTAAATCCTAACCCGTTTCTAGTAATTTTTATGTTTTTGAGCTCGTATTAGCTTAATCTAGCTAACCCGAGGACTAATTCGTAAAATTTTCAAATGTTTTGGATTGTGCCATTATTGAGTTTGAGTTATTCTTGAAAATTTATGGAAGATTATTGACTGTGGTTGTTAGATAGGACTATTTTATAAAGTAGTTTTTGAAGATTTTAAATTTTTTAAATGATAAAATTTTAAGGACTTAATATGAAATATTTGAAATTAAAGGGTGTAATAACGCCATGGAATATTCGTCCAAGTTGGGATTTGAGAAAAATGGTTAATTTATATGTTTTGGGGCATAGGCACTAAATCTAACAAAAGTGAAAAGTTGAGGGAAATTTTGTAAAATAACAAAAAGAGACTTAATTGCATAAAATGATTTAATTTTTGTTGTAGATTTAGTTAATTGAATGAAATTATTATTTTAGATCAAGAACGTGTTGATAATCGCGAAAAAGAAAAGGTTTTAGAGTAGTCTCTGTACTTAAGCCATTACTGTAGATTAGTCTTGGAAGTTTCGTATCATTATTTCTATATTACATCTATATTTATTTCATGTATGTTATGATTATATTCAATTTTATACTTGACTTTGGACTGATTGGAGATTGCATGATAAATGGGTATAAGTATTAACTATCAGGCCTTGACTTAGTGATACAGACCATAGCGATGGCTGAGATTCTACATATGTTGCGAATTCTCTACAGCTTGTGTGAGCAGCATCATGAGCCAGTGATTATCTAACAGGTACTAAGTACTAGTGATACAGACTGTAACGATGGCTTAAGATCCTACATCTATTCCCGGATTCTCTGTAGCTTATGTGAGCAGCATCGTGAACCGGTCAAAACTCTGAAGTTAACTCAAATTAGTGATACCCTCTGGTTATCTGAGATTAGTTCTTAATAATGCGATGACTGAGAACGTGATGTGAATTAATGTATTGTGTAATTCTCACTTGTTATGAGCTGTGTTTGATAGGAACTTCGTTTTTAAATCTTATAACTTGATTTTTATGTAAATTTGGTAAGATTTATCGTTAATTTAGTGAACTTACTAAGCTTTAAGTATGCTTATTCGTGTCTTGTCCTTTGTTTTGTAGATTACATTTTTTGTGTTTGGGAGATCAGATCGACTTATAGAATCACACTATCCTGAAGACTCTTTGGTAGTTTCTGTAAACATTTAGGTTATATGGCATGTAATAGGACAAATGATTATGTTTGTAATGTTTCTTAGCTATGTGTGATGTTTTGGCATGTTAGATGTTGTGGAATGGTAACCTTATATGGTATGCTAGTTAAACTCAAAGTTGAGCTTAGGTGCTTGTTCAAGGAATGGTAAGTATCATGTTTAAGTATAGTATGATGAGATTTGAGATAGATTAGTTGGTGTGTATGTTTTGACTTGTAGGTGATATGAATGATAATGTTTGGGTGTGAGCACTATTTTGTATCTTCATATGACACTTTGATTTGTTCTTAGGTGGTTGAAATTGGTATGTTTTGGTTGTATTAGGTGTGGTTATAGTATTGTGATCACGAGTTATGAATTGGTTTAAGCACCTATGTAATTGGATGAAAGGTAAGCATGATTTTGGTCATTTTTGGGTGCACACGGACGACCCACACTGGAGTGTACCCCTAGCGTGTTAGGTACAGGGTTCATACGGGTGGGCACACGGCCTGCAACATGACCGTGTGACCCAAGTCAGAGAGTTACACTGCCCATACACAAAGGCGTGTGAGATCACGCATAGTCATGTGGGATAACCACACGACCATGTTTGGAGCTACACGGTCTGGGCTCTGTCACATGGCCTGGACACACGGCCGTGTGACCCTTACAGGTGAATTTTTATTTTTTTCCTAAAATGTTTTGATTTGTTCTGATTTGGTCCCTGATTGCTCAAAAGCTATTTCTAAGGCCACGTAGGATCGATTTAAGGCCTGTAAATGCATGATTTATTCCATTTTGAATTTCTTATGTATTTATTAAATTAATTTGAAAATGAATTGCTATTGGCTATAAAATGTTTTGTTTTGTATGGTAATACACTGCTACCCTATTTCGAAGACAGAAACGGGTTATAGGTGTTACAGTGTTCTTAAAGGGTGTTGGAAAAATTCAGTTTAGAAAACAGTTTTGTTGCACAACAGAAAATTAAAAATTTTCTAAACCTAAGCAGTTGTGTTATTTATAGTAATAAACCCTTTATTGAATTCATGCCTGTGTTTTAGAATAGGTGGTCTAAGTCGTTTCTCGACTTTGTACCAATATGATCTTCTCTGATATTCTTAAACCTCGACTTGCTAAGAGTGTGAGCTCTAATTCACAAACCGATGAACACAACGAAAAATTTATTAATGTTCAAGTGAAGAAGGTCAATAGCTTTCTATTAGATAAAAACCAAAACCACACTCTCTGAAACTTATAATTTATTTAAAGAATAAATCTCACTAAAATTTGATAGAGGTTTATTTAATTTTCACTTCGAAGTTCAGCATTTACTTACAATCAATTAAACAATAATTCAAAGAAATTAATTTAATCTCTAAGTCATCTTTTGTTTATATCGAGAAAACGTATTCATTGTGGATAGCTGTAATGCCCTAATTTTCTTATTTTTGCTTCTGTAAAACTTTCGCACAACTGTGTATCTACTTCAATGGTTAAGTGTTCTGGGTGTCTGTGAGAGGTCTCAAGTTCAGGTCTTACCTTTAGCAATTTTTGTTATTTTTGGATCTAAGCCTTATTTTTGTTCAGTGAGCTTATATTTAATTGCCTGTAATTTCATATCAGAATGAGCCTATTGGTTCGTGTAGTAAGGGAGTTGGTGTGTTGGAGGTCCTGTGTTCGAATCCTTGCACAAGCGTGGGTATTGTTTTTGCTCTGTTATCAGTTAGAGTCTCGGTGGAGTGGGAGTCAGAGGTTGTGATATAGTGGGATAGTGGGAGAAAAATAAGGAATTTGAAATCTTTTACTTTATTTTATTTTATTTTCTTTCACCTTCTAAAAATCCCCAAATTCTAACGTCAAATTTTTTTGCCATTCTTTTCTTTCACATCTTTCCCTTTTCAGTAAACCCTTGTTCGTCCCTTTAATTCGGTTCATTATTCTTGTGTCAAACATTGTTATTGCGGCTTCTGGTTCTTAATCTGGTGGGTAAGTCAATTTTTTGTCCTCTTTAATTTTGGTTTGGGTTTAGCAATATTGGATGGTGGTGTTAATTGGTGGATTCTGTGGTTAGGAGAAAGTTGTGAGGCAGGAAATTGCACTTCAACAGTTTGATACAAGGTGGTGGTCTTTTTTGTTTAAGTGGTAAGTCGATTTTGCCTAATTGGGTAAATTGTGTTAGGCTCATAATTGACTGCTAAAAGGGTGTTGGAACATTCTTTCTAGGTACTGATGCTATCAGGAGTGATTTTGCGGCGAAAACGAATCAGTTGTATTACTAAAACGCAAGAAATCGAGTTTCGACGAAAGCCAAAAAATTGCGCTATATAGCCACACGGGCGTATGATAACCCATATGGATGGCCGTGTGCGAGATCGATGAAGGCTTGGCCGTGCACCGGACACAGCCGTGTGGTGGCTTGAGTGTGGCCGTGTGGGCCACACGGGCTAGGCCAAGTTGGGTGTGTGGGCCACACAGGCATGTGGGCCCATATGGGCACATCACACGGTTGTGTGGATTTTAGGCCAAGTTGTGTGATCCACACGGGTAAGGCCAATCTGGGCTTGTAGGCTGCACAGGCATGTGGACCCAAACGGGTAACACGGGTATGTGGGCCCATTTTTCTAAAATTTTCCCTAAGGTCACACGGGTCATACCAATCGACTGTGGGCCTACCGTAGGGTCGGTAAGGGCTAATCAAACCCCAAAGCTGTAGCTCTAATAGTCTGATATTCTGTTCTGAGTATGATAATGTTATGCATGTTTGATTATTCTGATATCTGTACGTAAGCATGTGTAGTATGTTATTTTGTATCTATTTCTGTATATGATTGTGGGGAGGGATTTGTATATGAGGAGGAAGTATTCTATTCGGCGTTAAATACCTATATTCTGACAGCTTGGCTGCATATTATTTGATATGTGTCTTAAATGCACGGCACAATGTGTAGGGATTGGTGGGTGTTTTTAACCCCACATGGTGTGATAGGATGGACAGAGTTAGTGTGTAGAGGATGGGGGGGTAGGATTTCTGCATATTTGTTTCTATAATCTTAATTTGGATTTGTATCTACTTCTAACTATGTCATGATTCTGTATGTTTGCATGCTTAATTATGTTGGGTTACACACTTAGTTTACGTAAACTCACATCCGTTTGTCTGTTCTGTCAGGTAATCCACAGATTTAGGCGAACCAGTGCGGCAAAGATTCAGCAGTGACCACTTGACTGTAAACTGCTTTAAATTATTAAATTACGGTTTTATTTATGATTTACGATTTTGGTTTATTCTGAGAGTTTGTAATTTTTAGGACTCTCTGGATTTTATAATTTTTAAGGTTGTTTTTCGGCTTGATAATAATTTACATACCTTAATAAATAATTTTATGAAATCGATAGTCTTTACGCAAAAGATATTTTCCTAAAATACGAATCAGATTTATAAAATGTAACATTTTTGGAAATGGACATAAGGAAATGGACATAAGTATATGAGTTAAATGACTGAAATGATTTTACGTAACTAAACCCATTCTCTGTGATATCTCTGGATTCAGCCATAACGTCTAAGCCGGGTTTGGGCTGTTACATTTAGTGGTATTAGAGCAGGGTTACAAAACTCGACTGTAAATTTTGGGTTCCAAAATTGTATTTGAAAAAGAATTGGTTTTTAAATAATTTGAATAATTTGAGAAACTATGCGGTACACCGAGTCTTCGGCGCTGATCTTGTAAGTATTTCTGAAACTTAGTTAAAACTACTATGAAACACTGTAGGTAGTACTTTCTGAAACTGTATTGAGATAGCTAGAGACTGAAACCTCTAAAAACAATTCTAAACTTCTGATAATTTATACATAAAACATCTGCTAATAAATATTGGAACTGATGCATAAAATTTTATAAAATAGATAAAATAGGAATCATACGATGAGCGCTCGTGGAACTCACGAACGTGGTATTTGAGGCCGTGGTAGAGGCTATAGGGGGCTCGAGCTGAGTCTTCCTCTCTGGGTAGTATGTCGCATTTAGATACGAGTGAGACACCAGTTTCCCCTGCTACCAACACTGGGTCTCAAAGTCGCTCGACTGAGGATGACGCACTGTCTCACGCCATGCTGAGGATCTTAGAAAGGGTCGTTGGACCCTATTCTGGAGCTGGAGGCTAAGGGTTAGTAACTAAACGACTCCGGTCCAATGGTGCTAAGTTGTTTAGGGGTGTTACTAGAGTCACCCCTAATGTGCCTGAGTATTGGTTGGAGGCCACTGGGAGGATCATGAGTGATCTAAATTGCACTCCTGATCAGAAACTGAAAGGGGCAATCTCTTTGTTTCACGATGAGGCTTATCAATGGTGGTTGACGGTTGATGAGCGTACTCAGACTGCTTGCCTGAATTGGGTTTTCGTTAAGACCACCTTTCAGAGTAAGTACATGGGGGCGAGCAATGTGGATGCTCGCAGGCATGAGTTCATGAATCTCGCGCAGGGCAACAGATCTGTGGTTGAATATGAGGCTGAGTTTTTGAGGTTGAGCCGTTTCGCTCAAGGAATGGTTACGTCTAAGAATAAGAGGTGCGTCTGGTTTGAGGATGGATTAAGGGATACTCTGAGGGTACTGATTGCTCCATAAAGGGAGTGAGAGTTTGTAATTTTGGTTGAGAAGGTAAAGATCACCGATGATGTTAAGCTTATGGAGTGCTAGAATAGGGATAGAGAGAAGGGTAGGAACAAGAGGGATTCAGAACCCTCGAGTTCTGTTCAGAGGCATAAGAAAATGGCTAGATCTGATGGGTCAGTTAGAGTAGGGGCTCCTGTTGCTCTTATTGGGATTCAGCTATGCGGTGATTGTGGTAGGCACCTTCTGGTGAGTTTTGGAGGAGGATAGGGGCTTGTCTGTGGTGTGGGTCATTGGAGCACCGTATTTGAGAGTGTTCATAGAGGACTAATCAGATGCAAGCTTTGGGACCAGGTTTTGCGCAGCCTTAAAGGGCAGTTCAACAGCCACTTAGGAGCCGTAGACAGGCTAGGGTGGTAAAGGTATAGGTCATGGGCAGAGAGCACCGGCCAGAGGTGTCAGACTGAGGCGAGGCAGCCTGCACTGGATTATGCTGCACGACACTGAGAGGATAGAGATGCCCCTGATGTCATCATCGGTACGTTCTTTATATTTGATGTACTTTATACTGCTCTGATAGACGTAGGTTCTACACACTACTATGTAGGAAGTATTGTATCTGGAACGCTAGGGATTTCTATTGAGAGCACTACTAGTGAGGTTACTGTACCGAGTCCGTTGGGGCAATCTATTCAGGTTAGTAAACTTTATAAAGGCGTTCCGTTAGAGGTGTAAGGAGTGGTATTTCTGGCAAATCTAATGGAGCTTCTATTTAGGGAATTTGACTTGATCTTGGGTATGGATTGGTTGGTTAAGCATCAAGTTAGTTTGGATTGCGCAATTAAGAGGGTTGTTTTGAGAAGTGAGGATGATAATGAAGTGGTTGTGGGCGTGTGGGCCCATACGGGCACATCACACGGTCGTGTGAGCTCATACGGGCACATCACACGGATGTGTAGATTTTTGGCTAAGTCGTATAGGCCACACTGGCAAGGCCAATCTGGGCATGTGGACCCATTTTTCTGAAATTTTCCTTAGGGTTGCAAGGTCGTACCAATCAACTGTGAGCCTATCGTAGGGTCGGTAAGGGCTAATCAAACCCCATAACTATAACTTTAATAGTCTGAATTCTGTTATGAATATGATAATGCTATGCATGTCTAATTATTTTGATATCTGTACGTAAGCATGTTGAGCATGTCTAGTATGTTATTCTGTATCTATTTCTATATATAATTGTAGGGTGGCATTTGTATATGAGGAGGAAGTATTCTGTTCGGCGTTAAACGCCTATATTCTGGCAGTTTGGCTGCATATTATCTGATATGTGTCTTAAAGGCACGACACTGTGTATAGGGATGGGTGGGTGTTTTTAAACCCACATGGTATGATGGGATGGACAGAGTTGGTGTGTAGAGGATGAGGGTAGGATTTCTGCATATCTGTTTTTGTAATCTGAATCTGAATCTGGATCTGAATCTGAATCAAAATATGTATCTGCTTCTGACTGTGTCTATGATTATGTATTTTTGCATGCTTAATTCTGTTGGGTTACATACTGAGTTTACGTAAACTCACATCTGGTTGTCTGTTTTGTCAGGTAATCCACATATTTAGGCAGATCAGTGCCGCAGAGACTCAGCGGTGACCACTTGACCGTAAACTGCTTTAAATTATTAAATTATGGTTTTATTTACGATTTACGATTTTGGTTTATTCTGAGAGTTTGTAATTTCTGGGACTCTCTGGACTTTATAATTTTTAACTGTTGATTTTCAGCTTGATAATAATTTGCATGCCTTGATAAATAATTTTATGAAATCGACGGTTTTTACGCAAAAGAGGTTTTTTTAAAATACAAATCGAATTTTTAAAATGTATTGGTTTGTTTGGCTTCCGGTGTAAAATAGGTTTGGCAAATAAACTAATTAATTAACGTTTTCGAAAATGGACATAAAGTATACGAGTTAAATGTCTGAAATTATTTTACATAACTAAACCCATTCTCTGTGATATCTTTAGATTCGACCATAACATCTAGGCTGGGTTTGGGGTGTTACAATAGTGATATATGAGATCTACTTCGCTAATTTTTCATTTTCATTTATTCATCTCATTGATTCAAATGCAAACGATCAAGTTTGTACCAAGCTAGCAGAGGGACCGATTTGACATATATAATTAAGGCTCAACTAATTTATAGTTAATTCCCAACTTTTCATCTATTAATTACAACATTATTTAGTCTTGGGGCAATTTCAAGTACCATGACTGAACTCTCCCTATTATATACCAGTACGAAAGTATATAATCAACTCCTTGTCCAATGACCTTGTCATATGTGTGTTAGCCTCATAGGATATCTTAATCTTTTTGTATTAAATTTGTTCACCTAATATGATTTTATTTTATCTAATAGTACCCATTATATCTTCCTTTATGAAAACATTAATTACTAGCAAATAGTAATTAAATCATTCGTGCCAAACAAATGACTGTGACTGTGGTACTTTTCCATCTATGAAGTAATGCCTATAAGAGGATATCATTTACTCTTTGCAGGACTATGAATTCTACAGTCATAAGTAAAGTTATGCCATGCAAAAGTCATATAACCAACGTGCCAACTTTCGAATCTATTACCAATTGAACTTAGGCTTTCAATGCATTAAAGTATACGAGTCACACATACATAATCACTCATTCACTCAAATCGAGGTAAGTCTCATCATGAATGTCATAAATGAATAAATCCATCAACAGATCTAGGATTTAATCTACTCGAGTCCTATCCGATGTCTTGTTATTCTAGACAATCACACCTATGTCTTTATCTTTTGGGAGTCATCTGCTCAAATACCTAAGACAAGATATCTCCCTAATTGGACTTGATAGATGGCGTAATAGTCTTTAAATTGATTTGCTCAATTATGATTGTTTAGACTATGGACCATTTAAATTACCTACTAATATAAGTTGTCTTCTCACATTAAGATTTGACCACATAATGCAACTTAATATTGGTTATAAGTTAGGTAATCAGTGAGACAATATTTGCTTGTTCATTTTGCTTTGTGTGAAAAACCTATTGAGGAAAAAATACAAATGATATTAATGTAACAGATTGAATTTTATTCAACCAATTTCTTTGAAAAATACAAGTACATATTATAAAAACTATACTAAAGGCACTAGATCCTAATAGTCTTATACTTGTGCTAGTGAAGTAGATGAGTTATATTTTGCATACCCATACCCTCTACATATTTCTCAAAACTCCTAGCACTAGAGTCTTGGTAAATGGGTCCACAAGGTTTTCCTCAAATGCAACTTTGAATATATCAAATATATCATCTGCCAACACCTCTCATATAATGTGATATTTTTTATCAGTATGTTTTGTCTGTTTATGATTTCTGGTTTCCTTAGTATTAGTTATTATTCTAATGTTATTGTATTACAAAGTGGTAGCTTTCTCTATACTAGGAATGACTTTGAGATTTGTAAGGAACTTCTGAAACCAAATTTCATTTTTTGTTGCCTCAAAAGCAACCACATATTGGACCTCTATAGTGGAGTTAGTAATGCAACTCTACTTAACACTTCTTCATATTATAGCTTCCCCGCTCAAGATAAAAATACAACTCGATGTTGATTTCCTTGAATTTCACACATTTGGAAGTTAGCGTCCATACATCCAATATGAGTTAAAGCCCCTTTAGAATAAACTAACATATAATCCCTCATTCTCTGTAAATACTTGACTATATACTTCACAAAAATATCTTTGACATGTCCATAAGATCACATACATGAGATTTTACCTTTTTCATATACAATCTTTCTTCCATAACCTTTTTTCCACTATCTTGTCTATGTATAGAGCTTACGATAAAGCTATTCTTTTGATCCCTAAGGATTCAAATTCCTTAACATTGTTAGCTTCACTTAAATTCTTCATGTTAAATCTCTACATTATTCCTAATGAATAGTATGTCATCGACATAATAAACTAGAAAAACCACATATCCATCCACAGTCTATTTTAAACAAAAGGTTTATCAACATTACTTTTGAATCCAAAAGTTTTTATTGTAACGCCCCAAAATTTAAGGGTTTAATTGTGAGAATCTGTAGTAATTAAATTTCTATATCTGTGGTTCTGTGCTCTGCTTTTATGGTTTAAGGTTAGGAGTTTGAGTTGTATTGTTAAAATTTTTGTTATTAGTTTTCTTAAAACAAACTTTATCCATGTGTTATGTAGTTAAGTGCAATTCTGGGTAAATCAGTGACAAGAATGAGCCTGCTGATTCACTGGTTGAGCATCTGTCTGTATTTGTCTAGTTCCGAGTTCAAGTCCCATCGTGTGTGTTAGGAAATATATTTTTTGCAAATTCTGGTAGGTGGGATAGTGGTTAATTTAAAACATTATGAAGAGTTTTATCGTCCTTTTTCTTTTTTTTTCTTTTTTCTAAATTTTAGTTCCTTGCTTTCCTGCTATTCTTTTCTTTTATTTTTCTTCTTACTGCAATTGATTTTGCGTGAATTGGGAATTCTTCGTTGCCTGTGAGGTTGATATTGGGTAAGTTCCATTATTATTCCTTTTCGTTTTGCGAATTCTATTATGTTAACACTATTTTGTCGAAACAGGATTTTGCTCGTTTGTTTGACGTTCTGTTAAACACTCGATTGATTACTTTTTAGGTGAGGATATTACAAGAGATGTGACTTTGTCGTGTTAGTCCGATTCCCTCTATTTCGTACAAGGTAAGTATGTGATTTGAGTTGGGGTTGCGTCGAAATTTTTGATATGATCTTAACGGTAGGTGATTTTAGTAAAATATTGAAAACGATGGTGTAATTGATTATTGAATGGTTAATTAGGTTCCGGGTATTCTTCGCATTTTTTCTGCCAAACGGAACAAAGTGCGTACAGAAACATAAATTTTTGCAAGTTTCGGTCAACGAAAATGGTAGCTGTCGACACTACACAGCCTTGTGGTTGGCCGTGTAACTCACTATTTATCAATTTTGAGCCATACAGCAGGGACACAAGCGTGTGTCTAAGCCGTGTGTGGCCATATTAGTGTAAGGTTCACACGGGTAAAGCACACGGGCATGTGTCTTGGCCGTGTAACTCACTGTTTGTGGAGTAAAACCACACGGCCAGGGACACAAGCGTGTACCCAAGCCGTGTGAGTCACACTGGGAGGAACATAGACATGTGTCCAACCGTGTAACTCACTTTATGTGGAATAAAACCACACAGCCAGGGACACGGGCGTGTACCTAGGCCGTGTAAGTCACAGTGACAGGAACATGGGCGTGTGCCTAGGCCGTGTAACTCACTATTTATACTTCAAAACCACACAGGCAAGGCACATAGGAGGGTGACCAGGTCGTGTGGCATGTTATTAGGGCCTGAAACCTATTTTTGAGGCCGTAAATTTTATTGAACACTGATACTAGTATTCTTATTGTATGATTTGATTATATGGGAACTATCTGATATTTTGAGACTAAAGTGGAAATAACATAGTTGTATGAATATTAAGATACTTATTTTGGAATTGAACTATCTTATCTATTTGTGAAATAAACTAGAATGATTGAATACATGATACGGGTAATTGTGCTCTATATTTGCCTGGGTGGGGATATTGTGAAGAAGGCAGTAGTCTGTTCTAAATCAGTGGCTACGCCACTATACATATAAATCTGATTCTGGCGCTTTATCGCAATCTAGTCTAGCAGCTACGTTGCATATCTGTAAAGTGTCAAACGGACACTCTATGGTGTACAGGGTTGATTGGACATTGAATGTCCTTAACAGTGTGTTAGGATGGCTGAAGATGGTGTATAATGGATGGGGGTAGGAACATTACACCTTAAATTAATCTTTATCATATATGAAACCGAAATTACATACATGTATGTGTAACTAACCTATTTTGAATCTGAACTGAAATTACTTCTATGTCAAACCGAATCTCTGAATTTAGAACTATCTTATAAGTAAGCATTTATTGAACAAACTTCTTTTACGCACTAAGTTCACAACTCATTTTGTTATTACTTAGATTTCAAGTGGTTCGCAGACTTGAACGGATCGGTGCTGCGGAAGCTCGGTCGAGCCATTAGCTTTTTTTAAAATATTTTGATAGAAGTTTCGATAAACTATAATAGTATGACTATGAAAGATTATATACTTAACTAATATTTTTGTTGAATTTTATGTGAATTATGGTTTGGTATTGTTGTGTTTTGCGTAGTATTTGAGTATTCATAATGTAACTCTGTAAACTTGGACTGGACGTCTAGGCTGGGTTTAGGGTGTTACATTGATTGCTTGATCAAATCTTTGATTCCACGAATGGGATGCTTGTTTAAGCCCATATATGGACCTTAGCAATCTACAAATTTTATTCTTGTTTCCTTTAGCTATACATCTGGTAGGTTGTACCATATAAGTGCTTTCTTGAGATAGCCATTTAGAATTGTGGTCTTTGTATCTATTTTTCAAATCTCATAATCAATAGCTACCACATTGGATACTAGAAAGTAGATTGGCTTGAGCATCACTACTAGAAACAAGGTTTCTATTGGATATGGTGCCCTAAGTGTAGTATTTCGTCTGTAAACTTGTAATCTTTTCGAACAAATTGGTTAATAAAATAATTCATGTATTACATTAATATACTTTGTATAATGTCCTCATGTGGTTTTTGCATACAAAGCAAAATAGAAGTAAATATTAGTTCATTGGTTTTCTAAAGTTTAAACTAATACTAAGTGGTATTACGTGGTTGGAGCATAATGCAAAAATACAACCTATATTTTCAAAAGAACCTGTATGCCAATAGAACTACAACAAAACCTAATGAATGAAGAGAAAGATCCACTGCCACAGCCACCATTAGCTTGTGGCTAGTCACTATTCACGTTGGCTAGTTAACTTGTCACTAACTTCATTGTGACATCAATTGTTGCCCATCTGGCCACTCGTTGCACCAACCCACTGGCACAATCACCTTACCCTCAATAAGTCGTTTGCGCACCGCTAGCGTTGCTGCCATGCTTAATTGGTGATTGGCCTGGTTGGGTCGCGAAGCCCCTGCATTGTTTTTATCACCCCAGTTGCATGTCGATTGTTGGGCGTGATGCTTTAGCTTCTCCAATTTAGCCACACACTACTAGGGTGCAAACCCTTGACTTCCTCTAGTGCGCCTTGCGTGCACTTCGTCTAGGTTAGGGTTCGACACCCTAGCCCATCTATCGTTGTCATGTGCTGTTAGGGTGTGATGCCCTGACACACGTATGTTGGGTTGTCGAGAAGGACGTGATGGCTTGGTCACTTGTGCAGTTTTGTACACCTGCTGGGGGCATGATGCCCTAGCACATTTTGCATGGTGACTGGATGATCAGTCCAATGGTTCAACTACCTCACACGCCAAATTTCTGTCCCTTCATTTGTCGTATTTCTATTTGGTTTGGATTTTAAATTCGCCATGTTTTTTGAGTTCCGTCGAACATTTAGAGCTAGATGAATCAACTAACATAAAATTAAAATAAAAACCTTGCATGAATAAAAAGAGTCCACAATCTAATTATAAACCAAAAAAAAGTAATAAACCTAAATACAACTGATCTATTGCTAAGAAGCAAAATTTTTGGCAAAATTACTTCTTAGAAATTATTGAACAATTATCATTCATCTATTCACTTACATAAATATGAAACATGCTTATAATGCAAAAATGCCACTTATTATCAGTTTAATCAATCAAACATTTGGTGAACCGATTTATACTTTAACTTTAACACCAATTGTTGGAAAAATTCAATTTAGAAATAAGTTTTGTTGCACAGTGAAAAATTAATTTTTTTTTTAAAACCAAGTGGTTGAGTTGTTTATAGCAATAAATCTTTTACCAAACTCGTGCCTGTGTTTTGGCATAGAAAGTCTAAGTTGTTTCTTGGATTTCCACCAACACGATCTTCTTTGCTATTCTCAAACTTTGGCTTGCTTAGGATGTAGGCTCTAATGGACAAACCAATTAACATAATGGAAACTTTATTAATGTTCCAATAGGGGAAGATCCATATTTCTTGGTATGAACTTAGTATCATGGAGAAGCAAAAAGAAAAATTTTATATCTCGATTTAGTGCAAAATTAGAATACAAGACTATGACATAACCCACACGTGAAATTATGTGGATACAACATTTGATAACTAAAAATTGGGTTGGAGTATTTCATCACCACGATAATCAAGCAGTTGTTCGTATTGTTGGGAAATGTGCCCATATTGTAGTAATCATGTAACTATTTTCTATTTATTTAAACAACGAATAAATAAATAAAGTTAATTTCACATTTAATTATTATGTATTTTGTATTTTTTGTATTTTATATTTTGCATGCATAGTGAAATTGTGACAAGCAAATATTAGCTCATTGATTGTCTAAAGTTCAAACTGAAGATAAATGGCATTATAAAGAACATTTACATTACGGCAAGGACAATTTACTTTAGTAGTTAATCTAAATAAGTCTGTAATCCCGTAAAAGAATCGAAGTGAGTATTTGATTAAAATACTAGGAAGGATTATTATGTTGTCTACAATTCCAATGGGGGAGATGGCCAGTGTTAATTATTGGAACAATTGACTCCACAAGTAGAGACATAGATGTATTCATTGGTAGAATGATACATTGGACTGAACCCAAGATAAATTAATTCTAAATCCGTTTGTGAATTAATTCACTTCTGACGTTTATGTTGTAATTTACCTAAATCCTGAGTTAGTCACTGGTCATGCGTATGCAACTCATGTGCTTTGATATAAGTGGAGGCTTATGCTCTAAAGATGATTGAGCCCATACCTGATATGTTGGGTACATGACTTGTGTATGGCATGGCTTTACTAGCAACAGTGGAATTCATAGCTCAATTAAAGAGTTAATGATATCCTCTCATTGGCATTGTGTGGATTGATAAATATGAAACGTGGCCACGGGTTGCTTGTTCTCAAACGAGCAATTTATCACAGTCATTTGTTGACAATGATCACATTAATCATTAAGAAGACACAATGGTGACAATGAGAGAAAACTAGGATTGTATTGTATTAAGTGAACGGATTTAACTCAAAGGAATCAAGGATATCGTATGAGGGTAACACACATATGACGAGGCTATTGGACAAAGTAGTTGGATGAATTACTTTCATAAAGAGTATACAATAAGGATTTTTCAATCATGGTACTTCTTGTGGACTGACTCCATGATTAAGTAATTGCGAATTATCAGAACGATGCTTTTGGACATAATTGCAATCACTAGAGCTTAATTGTATATGTCTGATTGGTCCCTCCGCTAGCTCAACAAAAGCTTGATTGGACTGCATTTGAATCAAAAGAAAATTCTATGACTTTGGGAATAATTTAATTGAGTCGATTTATTCGATGTGGAATTAAATTAGGTGGTCGTAAGAATTGTTCAACTAGAGAATTTGATTAAAGAATTTTCTTGAAAATTTAATTTGGATAATCTAAGTAAAATTAATTATGAAAAAATTAATTTTGATTAAGTAAAATTAAATTAATTGAATCAATAAAAATTAATATGATATTTTTGAAAGTTAATTTTCAAGTCAAACAATTGGTCCAATGGGTAATTGAACTTGAAAATTGGATCTGATATCGTAAATTGGGTCCGGGAGCCCAAAACTAAGACCAAGACCCAAAAAATTGTTGAACAGGCTAGGTATGTGAAACCAGGCCGACGGTTTAACCGGTTGTTAGACCGGGCTAGTCAGGTCGTCATTGATTCAGATTGAACCGGCAGCAGCCGTGTAATAGCCCATTTCTTTGTGGTGTCAGAATAGTGGTTTCGAGGCCATAAACCCGATGTGTGGTCTATAAATATTACTATTTAATACTTACGAGTCAAACATAGTATAATAATAAAATTTGATTTAATGATTTATGTTAAATAAAAGAATAATTAGGTTCAACTGCTATGTCCCTAAAGTCAAGTGGTTTTAGAAAATGAGGTATCGGGACCTCGTTTCTATAAACCAAGTTGTAAATATTTTATTAAATATTTAAGGAGTGTTATTAAGGTCGTATTAAAATTTGGTTAAAATTTTTAATATTTAGATAGTTAATTAAGGAAAAAGACTAAATTGTAAAGGACGCAAAAGACAATCGCTATTAGTTTAATTGTACTAAATGGCTAAAGAACCATGAATTAAGGGTTTTAAAAGGTAAATATACCTTGTTTATTATTAATAGACAGTTTAAAGGTGAAAAGTTGAGAAATTTTAGTTAAATTACAAGGGTATAATAGTAAATTAAATAGTTAATTAAATAAAACATAAAAAGAAAAGTATCATCTTGTTCATTTGGCTTTCTCTCCACCGAATGTCCATGGCTATTAACCTCCAAGGTTTGGCCAAAATAACTTCAATGCATGTAAGTCCATTTTGCACCTGTTTTTAATGATTTTTATGTTTTTGTTATCTTTTAGTTTAATCTAGCTAACCTGGGGGTCAAATTGTTAAATTGTTAAACGTTTAGAATTTTACCTTGGAAGAATTTGTGATGTTCTTGAAATTTTATGATAGATTATTAAGCTTGGTTGTTAAATATAAGTATTTTGTTAAGTAATTTTTGATGAATTTCAAGTTTAATAACTTATTTATGAAAATGGTAAATTCAAGGAAAATATTGTAAATTGTGGATAAATATGGGCTATTATAAGATTGGGTAAAATTTGGCTAGCATGATTTATGGTTAAAAATGGTGAAATTGCAAGTTTCGAGTTTAGGGAATAAATTGAATAAATGTTAAAATGTTAGGGGTAATTTTATAAATTCACCTTAAAATGGATTATAGGCTTGAATTAATTATGTTCAGTTATTTGAATGGCTTAATTGAATAAAAATTGTTATTTAGATAAAGAAACGAGCAAAACATATCAAAATCGAGGAAAAACTAAATGTTGTCATCAGCTTCGTTTTTACAACTGTATTTGTCAAGGTAAGTTTGTATAAGGATTAAAAATTGTTATTGTTGTTTTGGACGAAATGTTAAGTAATAATTGTGATAAGCATAATTAGATGGATAGTTTTTGTATTAATTTAGTATAATGGATTAAATTGTGAAGCTAATTAAATTAAAGTCTATATATGAAAAATATGAACTTCACTTTTTGTACAGTGGAATGGTACAATGAAATGAAAGGAAAGATTTTGGATGTGTAAAATTAAAAAAAATATGTATTTCATGAAGCATGTGTGAAATGGTATAATATAATGAAATTTAAAGAATTGGATATGTGAAAAGGTCCGTTTTAACATTGTGAATACTTAGGATACAAATGACATGCCATTAGGGTTATACGGATTCAGGTGCTGGTCTTGGATGTCCTATCGATGGCTGAGGTCCTGTATTTGTTGCGGATACTCCATATCTTGTGTGAGCAGCATTGTGTAACTAACATTTCGACCCACAACTCATGTGAGCAAGCCCGTTTCGCAGCTCGTGTAAGCAGTAATGGAAAGGAAATGTTATGGTTACATGAAAAGACACACTATGTGTGAGCATTCCCAAGAATCCAATGCTATTCTATACAGTTCAATAGGTATGTATAAGTTAATGGAAAGGAATTTATGAAAATTAAATGTTTCTAATGTTCATATGAAAGGGAAAGATGAATATGCTTATACAATATGAAAATGGATGATAATTTATCGAGTGATGGATGAAATATGCATGGAATCTATTTCTTAATCTATGTTATGTTTTATAGATGTATTGTTTACTTACTATCTATTAACCACATGATTTCAATGGAAAGTATGTGTAAAGGATATATGTATAAGTGATGTATTATGGATGAAACCTAAATGTTTATCATGTATATGCCATGACATACTTAGGGTTTATTTCTAATGATATATTTACTAACCTTATGAGGTGATATGTATAGGAAAGGAAGTTTGGAAATCGACTTAATGAGAGTAGGTTTGGTTGTTTAATTTAATATGATTGATAAGTTAAATTTCGCTTAAACGAATTTACTAAGCATTAAATGCTTACGTAATTATTTCCTCTATCTTGTAGTTTATCAGGAACTTCAGCCGGTTGGAATCTTGTTGGAGTATCGTCACACTATCTATTCGACATATTGGTATTTATGGTTATTTTGGTTAATGGATATAAATAGCATGTAATAGGGTTGAAAGGCTATTTAAATGAAATTGCTTGTCTTGAGTTGTGTCAAGCTTGTTATGGTTAATAAGGTAAATGTTTGCATAAATAATAGTTGCAAATATGGGTGAATGAAACCTCATGCAAACTCCATAGGTTCTAGATAGTATATGGTATGATGGCATGTTTTGGAATGGTTATTTTGGCCATTTTTAAGTACTTGGATTATATGGTTCTTTTTGTTATGTTTGTGATGATATGTAAATGGTTATATGTGATGTTATTTGGCAGTTAAAGAAATTAGGTCTTATGCTTGAAATGTGACCATATTGCTTTGATTTAATTAATGATGTTTTGGTATAAATGTGGTGCCTTTGAATGACATATTGGTTGGATGAATTAGAATGTTAGAAGTGGTATGTTTGGATGTGTTTAAATGTTGTTTAAGTTTTCTGATTGTGTGCCCAAATGGCATAGTTGGCTAGGTATGGGTTGACCTTGAAATGGCTTAAACTTAGGGTCAATTTTTGGCTCACACAGCCTGAAACACGGGCTGTCACACAGTAGTGTGACACACATGATCTAATGACACAGTTGTGTGTCATTTGATATTTCCTAGTGTTTTAAGTCAGTGTGTTACAAGGCCTAGCACACGGACTGCGACATGGCGTGTGACCTTACTCAGTGAGTTAAATGGGTAAGGACACTGGCTGGGACAAGGCCGTGTGTCCCTTGTTCGATTGTTACACGGTATGGGCTATGTCGCACAACCTGGCCACAGGGTCATGTGACCTCTATTTTCTCATTTTTGCTTCTTTTTCTTAAAACTTCTATTTTGTTTCAAATTAGTCCTGAATTGCTTCTAAATTATTTCTAGGGCCTAGAAGGCTCGATTTAGGGATGAAATGTATATGTTTGATATGATTTTGATTGAGATTAATTTATTAAATATTATGATGATAAATGTTTTCTAATTGATCAGTAATGCTCCATAACCCTAATCTAGTGACGGAGACGGTTTGGGGGTGTTACACGCCGAATCGACTCGGGTGCTATAAGGTGGTCGCACCTGCATCACCCGACACAGCGGTGCTAGTGGCTGTGACAGCAGTGTCCTGGTAACTGGCAGTGGTTGAGCAGTGGAAGAGTTACACTCCTACTAGGACTCTACCAGAGAATTCGATTTCAGATTAACTATTCCAAAAATAATATTATTTTAATAGTTTAATATTAAATTTAATTTAATATTTATCTTAATAGTATTTTATTAATTTAATATTAAAGTGATTAAGTTTAATCATAGTTGAACTCACCAAACTCTCCTTATATAAAGAGAGCCTTAGGTCATTATTTACACACTTGAGTTCAAGAGAAAGTTGTAAAGAGAAAATTCACTAAAGAGATTATTTCAGAAAATTTCTAGAGATATTTTTTTATTTACAACTTGACCCAAAAGTTTAGATAAATTTCAAAATTACCTCACTGGAAATTTTTGTGAATTTTTTTTTGATTCAAAGCGAGCCCACACTCGGCAGACATGAGCTTGAGGATAGAGAAGACTACTTGGTCGAAGTGTTCATCCTAGACGAATTGAAAAGGTACAATTTTGATTAAGTGTTTATTACTTTAGATATCACAACCAAGATCTTGTTTTAGAAAAATTTGAAAACTCTAGTTCTTCCCTAAATTTATTTTCCGCTGCATTTTCCAAACTTGTTTTTCTAACACATATCGCCTTAAACCCATTTTATCATGAAAGAATCAAACATATTAACATTTATTGTCACTTTATTTGGGAGAAAATTTTGGACAATTTTATCTCCACGGATTATGTAAAGAGAAGAGAATAAATTGTTGATTTGTTTACAAAGGCATTAAATGAAAATCGGGTTGGCTATTTATATAACAAACTAGGCATAATCAATATCCTAGATCAAAATTGAGGGGGAGGGTTACATATTCTTAGGGATTAGGGTTTAACATTATGATTTTATTTTATTATCTTTCCTTATTTTACACTTTATAGACTTGTATATAAATAGGATAACTCCAGAGATGAAAACAATTAACTTTTCATCAATCATTTCTTCTCTTATTTTTGTTCTTCTATTCGTATCTGTTAACACTAACAAATAATAATGAAATCATTCGTGCGAGACAAATGATGCATGGCCACGTTTTTTCATTTATCATGTAATACCTATGAGAGGATACCATTTACCTTTTGTTAGGCTATGGATTCCACTATCGTAAGTGAAGCTATGCTATGTTGAAGTCATATACCTGATGTCCTAGCTTTTGTCTCAATTACCAATTGAACCCATCCTTTCAATACATCAAAGTATACGAGTCATGCACACAGTCAGTCACTCAGGATTGAGGTAAGCCACACTTTGAATGTCACGAGTGAGTAAATCCATAAACATATTTAGGATTTAATCTACTTAGGTCTTATTTGATGTCTTGTCAGCCTAGACAATCACACCTATGTCTTTATCTTTTGGGAGTCATTCACTCTAATACCCAAGAATAGGTATCTCCCTAATTGAACTTGATACACGACATAATAGTCATTGAACCAATTTACTCAATTTCAATTCTTTAAACTACAAACCATTTAGATTGCCTACTAATATAAGTTGTCTTCTTGTATTATGATCTGACTACATAATGTAACTTAATATTAGTTAAATGTTAGGTAATCAATGAGCCAATATTTAACGAGTCAATATATTCTTGTTCATTTTGCTTTGTGCACAAAAAAAATTTAAGGACAATGGAATTTTATTAAACAATCTGTTCAAAAAATTACAAGTATTTATGACCAAAAACTACATTAAAGGAACTAGATTCCAATAAAGAGAGAGTTAGAATACAACCCAAAGACAACATTAGAGCTAGAGTTCTATAGAATCGAAACCATGAACATCATAGGAGTTGTATCATAATAACATTGTGGAAGGAACCAAATGGATGTACACACAACTTGCGTGATATGAAACCTAGAGGGATTAGCTCATTTGAGTTCAAGAGTGATACATGCACGAAAGGGTTGAAAATTATTAAATTAAATTCACCAAAGTTGATTTTTCAACTAACTAGCAACACATTTTTTTTTTGGATGCAAGCTTCTTTTGTTTGAGGTTTTCTGGTTATAAATTAAAACATCTATTTCTTATCTTAACAACTTACTTTTTTCTTGAGGTTTTCTGCTTATAAATTAAACATCTATCTCTTATCTTAACAACTTACTTTGAAACTTGTCAATTTGAGTTCGGGAGACCAAGTTATGATGATTTGAGTGAAGACTATGCAAGTAGAAATTTTTGGACGAGTTAAATAAAAGTTTATTGCGTTGAAGGGTTTGAAAATCTCTTTATCCACCAATTGCTATTCTTTAGGCCTAAACGTTAGAGTTTCATGTCTCTTAGAAGTTTATTCAATAAATTATATATTTGATTTATTCATTTAAGTAAAATTTTAATTTATAAGACTTGTAAAATTATATATTTAATTAGTTTTAAACGTGTTTAATTACTTGTTTATTTATTAAATAGAGTTTGATTGTAGATTAAATTGTTAGTGTCAAATTTTATATTATTTTCTTGGGAGTTTATATTTATTTTAAACTTTATCATGTAAGTATCTATATAAAGAAGGCTTGGCCAATCATCTAGGACAAAATTAAATAAAGTTGAACAAAGTTTTCTTTGAGAGTTGAGTGATTCTTCTCTTATTTGTTTTTGGAGTTTGTAACTTTAAAGTCTTTCAAGGAATTATAAGTCTTCAACTTTTAAGCGTAATTACCAAAATTTAGAGGAGTTCTTATTCTATGGGTTTCCTAAGAGTTCAAGTCCAATCAATTTTGTTTTTTGATACAAGTTATCCAAGGTTTTGGTATTCCTAACCTATCCTTCTCTTTCTATTTATTTTATTTACTTCATCATTTTGAATCTAACTTGATTTAATTCTATATCTTATTATACACTCTTTTGACTAAGAATTTCATTTGGTACACTCATCCTTCCTTTAGGTAGATACAATATAATAAGTCCATCCTTTTTCTTTCTTATTTTTAGGACTTTTCAAACTTGACTTTATGGTTTCTTGTGCTTGATCTTAGGGTTCCACATCTTTATGGCTTGTGGTAGAAAGCAATATAACATGTGACATAATCCATATTGTAGAGAGAGAATATAACAACATGAAATGCACTAAAAAACAATATGAAAGAGTCAAAACTTCACATAGTAAAATACAATGCAAATGAGAGAGGTTGCACCTGAAACAATGTGGAAGAGAGTTGTAGATCATTAGGTGTGAAAATAAAATAAAATAAAATAAAATAAAGAACACACAGATTTTACGTAAAAACCCTTTTGGGAAAAAAAACCACGGGTAGAGGAGAAGAAAATTCACTATGTTGAATTCGAATAATTACAAGAGGAATAGACTACGTCTATTTATAGGCTTGTAAATCCATATTCTAGTAAGACTGAAACACCTTATTTTAATCAATATAAAATAGATGGAGTTTAATAAGGTTTAAAAAACCTTATTCTAAAATAAAATAAAAGAAGTGTAGTTCTGTATGGATTTTACTTTTATTTCATTTTACCACTGCATTTTATTTAAATAAGGATTCGGGTCATTTAGTTCTAGCAATCTCCACCTTGACACGAATTCTCAATGAACAAGTTCTTTATCGAGAACTCTCAACGAACAAGTTCTCCACCTTCTCCATAAAACCCCTTAAGGGTTTAACTTCAACAATGGACACCAACCAAGTCTAAGCAATGCTCAAACTTGGTATTAGAAGTGACTTAGTCATCATATTGCAAGATTTTCATGAGTACTAATTTTGCTCACAACAATATCACCACGAGCAATAATATCACGAACAAAATGATACTGAACAACAATGTGTTTTGTTCTCTCATGAAACATTTGATCTTTTGTAAGGAAGATTGCACTCTGACTGTCACAAAATACTGTTCTGATTTGAAGGTCTTCATTGAGTTCACTAAAGAGTCCCTTTAACCAAATAGCTTCTTTACAAGCCTCAGTAATCGCCATGTACTCAGCTTTAGTGGTATACAAAGAAACTGTAGTTTGCAAAGTGGCTTCCCAACTGATTGCACAACCTCCGATTGTAAAGAAATAACCTGTGAGAGATCTTCTTCTATCAAGGTCTCCAGCAAAATCAGCATCAACCTACGACTCCATCTCTAGTTCTTCCAAACTGTAAGCAGACATCAGTAGTACCTTGTAAGTATCTTAAAATCTACTGAACTGCTTTCTAGTGTTCTTAACCGGGATTCGCCATGTATATGCTAACTGTACTGACTACATATGATAAATCTAGAAGTGAACAAATCATAGCATACATGAGAGATCCCATTGCACTAAAGTATGAAACATGTGACATGTACTCAATCTCATCATCTAATTGTGGAGACAAAGCCGATGAAAGCTTGAAATGGGCTGCTAAAGGAGCACTAACAGGCTTAGCACTCTACATATTGAACCTGCAAAGAACTTTCTCAATGTACTTCTTCTGACTTAGGTACAATTTACTTGTTTTTCTATCTCTGAGAATCTCCATACCAAGTATCTTCTTTGCTGGTCCTAAATCTTTCATCTCAAATTCTTCACTTAGTTGGGCTTAGACCTTTCTTATCTCTCCTTTATCTTTTGCTGCTATCAACATGTCATCATCATAAAGAAGTAGATACACAAAAAAACCATCATTGTTTTTCTTAAGGTAAACACAATTATCAAAACTACTGCTTTTGAAATCATGAGAAGTTATAAAGGAATCAAACCTCTTGTACCACTGTCTTGGTGATTGTTTCAAACAGTAAAGGGACTTTTTCAGCAAGCAAACATAGTCCTCTTTTTCTGAGACTGTAAAACCCTCTGGTTGTTGCATGTAAATATCCTCTTCAAGTTCTCCATGCAAAAATGCAGTTTTTACATCTAACTACTCAAGCTCCAAATTATGCATGGCCACAATACCAAGCAAAGCTCGAAATGAACTATGCTTAACAACTGAGGAGAACACGTCTATGAAGTCCACTCCTAGAATTTGACTATAACCCTTTGCAACAAGCCTTGCTTTATATCTGGGTTCTTCAACTCTTGGAGTCCCTTCTGTCTTTTTGAATACCCATTTACAACGAATAACCTTTATTACCTTTAGAAAGTTTCACAAGATCCCATGTTCTGCTGTTGTGGAGTGATTTCATCTCCTCTTGCATAACAAATATCCACTTTTCTAAGTCTTCACAGCTAACTACCTCAGAATAATTAGATGCCTCTTGATTCGCATCTATTTCTTCAGCCACATTTAAAGCATAAGCAACTAGATCAGCCTCAACATACTTCTTTAGAGGTTTAATTTCTCTTCTAGTTCTGTTTTTGGCAATAGAGTATTGCGGTGAAGAAGCAACTCTATTATCAATTTTTGTACTGGCTTGAGGAGTCGACTCTGTATTAATCTGATGCTCCACTTGCTTTTGATTTTCTTTATTGGAAGAATCTTTAAGAGATAAGTTAGGTAGCATAGTAGTTTCATCAAAAACGACATCTCTGCTAATCATAACTTTTCTATTTTCAGGACACCATAACTTATACCCTTTTACACCAGCTTTATAACCAAGAAAAACACATTTAATGGATCTCGGTTCCAATTTTCCATTATGAACATGAGCATACACAGGACACCCAAAGATCTTTAAGTCAGAATAATTAGCAAGATTACCAGACCATACCTTTTGTGGAGTCTTTTTCTTAATGGCAACAGATGGAGATCGATTGATCAAAAAACATGTAGTAGAGGTTGCTTCTGCACAAAACGACTTCAGTAAGTTGGCATTTAACAACATACATCAAACCTTCTCCATGATCATTTTGTTCATTCGTTCTGCAACGCCGTTTTGCTGTGGAGTATGACGAACTGTCAAGTGTCTCACTATCCCTTCTGACTTGCATAGTCTATTAAACTCATCAGAATAGAACTTTAAGTCATTGTCTGTGCAGAGGTATTTTATTTATTTTTCTACCTGTTTTTCAATCATAATTTTCCAAGACTTAAATGCAAAAAACACATCGCTTTTCTGCTTTAGGAAGAACGCCCAAACTTTTCTGAAAAAATTGTCAATAAAAGTTAGCATATAATTAGCTCCACCTCTTGAAGGCACTCTAGATGGCCCCCACAGATCAGAATAAATATACTCCAATGTTCCCTTCGTGTTGTGGATTATTTTGGTGAATTGAACTCTCTTTTGCTTCCCAAAAACACAGTGCTTACAAAACTTCAGTTTGCAAATTCCTTATCCATCAAGAAGTCCTCTTTTGCTCAATTCTGTCATGTCATTCTCACTCATATGCCCTAGGCGCATATGCCAAAGTTTAGTAATATCATTATATGACAAGGAAGAGGAAGCGACAGCTATATTACCAGTAACAGTAGAACCCTGCAAAACATATAACTTGGTAGTCTTTCCCTACCCTTTCATCACAACAAGGGAACCTTTGGAAATCTTTAAAACTCCACTTTCAGTTGTGTATCTATACCCTTTTGAATCAAGAATACTCAATGAAATTAAATTTCTCTTCAATTTTGTAACATGTCGTACGTCACTAAGTGTTCTAACAACTCCATAAAACATCTTAACTTTAATTGTTCCAACACCTGCAATTTTACATGAAGCATTATTTCCCATCAAAACAACACCTTCAGACACTGTTTCGTAAGTTGTAAACCAATCCCAATTGGGACTCATGTGAAAGGTGTAGCCTGAATCAAGTATCCACTCCTTGCTCACTTTAGAATTGTTAACAGAAGCGACTAGAAGTTCACCATCGCTGTAGTCTTCTACAACATCAGCTTCATTGGAATTTTCTGGTTGTTTTCCCTTTTGATTCGCAGTCTCCTTTTTAATCTTGTTCTGCAGCTTATAGCACTCAAATTTAATGTGCCCTTTCTTCTTGCAGAAGTTATAAGTTTTACCTCTGTTTGAAGACTTCGATCTACCCTTAGATTTACCATGAGGATTCTGTTCCTGTGTCCTTCTACGATCATCATCAGCATTCCGATCTTGTCTCCCACGAACAATAAAACCCTCTCTCTGAAAGTCGAGTTTAACCATAAGATGCTTCATCTTATCATACGAGGTCAAAGAATCATAAACCTCATAAACTATGAGAGACTCGCAGCTATATAAAATCGTGTCTCTAAAGGTTGAATAAGATGGGGGCAACGAATAAAGTAGAATCAACCTTAGATCTTCCTTATCATACTGAACCTCCATGGCCTCCAAGTTTGAAAGAATTTCTTTAAACATTGTTAAAGTGTTTGTCTACAGACTCACCTTACTCCAAGCGATGAGCATAAAGACGCTGCTGCAAATGTAACTTGCTTGTTAGAGTTTTTGACATACATATTTGTTCTAGCCTCTTCCACAATGCAGCAGCGGTCTTCTCCTTTATCACATCCTGCAAAATTTCATCGGACAAATGCAGATATAATTGTGCTAACGCCTTTCGATCCTTACGCTTCTTCTCTTCATCTGTTAATATCGAAGGAATCTTATCTATCCCTAGCAAGGCATCCTCCAGATCCATCTGCGCAAGATCTGCTTGTATTTTAATCTGCCACAACTCAAATATGGTGCTGCAATCCAACAGCGGAATTTCATACTTCAAAGACGCCATTACCATGATCGAGATGAACTACCTGGAAGCTTGGATACCAGTTTTTTAAAATAAAATAAAATAAAATAAAATAAAGAATACACAGATTTTACGTGGAAACCCTTTCAGAAAAAAAACCACAGGCAGAGGAGAAGAAAATTCACTATGTCAAATTCGAATAATTACAAAAGGAATAGACTATGTCTATTTATAGGCTTGTAAAGTCATATTCTAGTAAGACTGCAACACCTTATTATAATCAATATAAAATAGATGGAGTTTAATAAGATTTAAAAAACCTTATTCTAAAATAAAATAAAAGAAGTGTAGTTCTATATGGATTTTTACTTTTATTTTATTTTACCATTGTATTTTATTTAAATAAGGATTCGGGTCATTGAATTCTAACATTAGGAGTAGAAACCCAAAATAACATGATGTATTTAAAACTCAAAAAATAACATTGAGAGGAACTAGTGTTGTAGAGACATAATCAAAAGCAGCATAGTAAAAACTAAAGTAGAAGTTTGAACCAAAGCTTTACCTATTGAGAAATAATGAAGAATGCTGGAATAATAGGAATCAGAAGTGTAGAATATACTTTCTGTTGTTCTAGAATCGTGACTGCAAAATTTGTGGTTTGTAACTACAAAATCATGACCGCAAAAGCTAATCTACAGAATATGAGTGTGATGGATTTCAAGAGCTCTGAAAAAAAGCATGAATGTTAAGGGAGATTCAAAAGACTCAAAAATAGAGAAACCTTTAAGAAACCTAAAAATGTAGATGAAGTGTGTTGGTAAAGCTTAGAGAAACCCAAAAAATCACATGCTTACTAAAATATTGGTTAAAACTTCATGAAACCCACAAATAGAGATGAAATTTGTTGATAATGCTTCAAGAGACCCATAACTTGAGAAAGTTTCAAGAAATCAAAAATTCAAGAAAGTTTTAAAAAAACCCAAAATGAAATCAAACAGTGTAGATAAAATGTGTTGATGAAGCTTCAACAAACCAAAAAAATGGAGAAAGCTTCAAGAAAACCCAAAAATGGATAGAACTTTCGAAAACAAAAAAAAATGAAAAAATCTTTAATAAATCTAACCGTATAAATAAAATGTGTTGACAAAATTTCAAGAAACCCCAAAAATGAAGGAGGCTTCAGGAAAACTCAAAAATAGAAACTTTAAATATGTATAGGCATAAGATAAGAGAAATCCAAAAAACAAGATTTGAGATACAGAACCCAAAAAAAATGTGGGGAAGAAACTCCAAAAAAAAAAAAGATAGATGAATCCAAAGAGAACATGAAAGAGTTTTGAAGGGGGTTGAGACATTTATTTTTGCTAATGATGCTAATTGTTTCAAGAAATGGTAGAGCCAAGGGTCAAGTAAAGGATGTGGTGGAGCTAAGGGGCAAGTAGGGGCCTTACCCCCGTTAAATTGTAAAATTGCTCCATAGTCCTTTTAGAAAGCATAAGATTATAAGTTAGTACATTTGTAAAGTTGTACTTTTCCCTTTAAACATTTATAATTTACTTCTAGCTAGCGGCAGAAAAAAAAACCCCAAAAACGATGGGTTCCAACTCGAGCCGTTCAGGTTGGATTTCAAAAAATCAAGTTTAGGGCAGATAAAATTTAGAAAATAATCTGGTTTGGATATATATATATATAAACTTAAGGTGAACTCACCCTGCCCTAAAATATTTACAAAAATACCCTATATATTAATTTTTAAATCAACTCCCACTCATTTAGCCCATTGCTTTTTCAATCTCCACCCATCTTTACTATTTTTTTTTCCTCATAATTTTTTCCCTTTAATAATTTTAGCCCATAATTGTATCAATGCTTCCACAGTAAGTATAATCTGACCATTCACTTAGATCTACCATTCTTTTATAGAAAGGAAGATTGGGTGTTCCTTGAAAATTTAAACCAAAATTACCATGAAAGCTCTCTACAGAAATGGAGATTGCTTTTTCCTTAAGGGACAACAAGAGATTATCGAATTTGACTGTAAAATAATAAAAAAAAGAAAGATAAAATTCGAATCGGATTAGATTGGGGTTGGATCTTTATTAAATTTTGAGCTTGGGTGAATTTTTTTCTTAGAAATTGAGATCAATGCGAGTTTGGGGCAGATTAGAAAAATTTTTAGGTGAGTTTGGAGCAGGCAAAAAGCCGTCATACTAGCCCCATTGCCATCCCTACTTCTAGCCCCTAAGAAAAATGTTTGGCTTCGCGGTTGGTTTCAACCACTACAATATGAATCGGGTTTGAAAATGGTCTTGAGTAATTTTATGTTCCTATAAGGTAAAGGTAGACTAGGAAAACATTGGAGGTTATACTTTATGATACTATTTGTTGAAGCTAAACTTGAACGTTTAACTAAAGTACCAAATTATAAGGTTGAAAGAAAAGAAGTAAATGGCGTAACATCCGCCAATTAGCTTGACAATTGATAAATTAAAAGGTAAGAATTAAGAGTTGTTTTGTTTTAATTGATTTAAACAATGGTTTAGGGTGAGTAGGGTCCATTATGTTTCTATGCTTCCTGTGTAGATAAATGGCATTATAGAAAGCCTAATGATGGTGTAGATATGTAATATGAATATGGGGTTAATTAATTTAAATAAGATAATGATTAAGATGCATTAACCAAATCCCGACATGAAGATGAATAGGGCATCATTACTTGCCATTTTGGATTGTTTTTAATCTTTTTCATTCCTTGACGCATATAACTACGTACATGAATTATGCTTAGAGTTGTTGAATTTTACTGACCAAGAGATTATTATATATAGTTTAAAAGGTTTACTTATGGAGGTCAAAACTTAAGCCAAAGTAGATAAATATGTAACATTAATATCATAAAACAAATTCTTCAATTGAATTAAAGTACAGCTCGTCTTCCATATTTTTAGGCCAAACTCTCCAAAGAAAGAAGATTATTGAAGGCATAAAGTGGCAACAGATTCATCTTCTGCACGGATTAGATTAATTAATCCTTTCTATCACTGTGGTTGACTAATTTAGAGAGGGAGAATAAAATAAAGCATCGATTCCAAGATTTAATTAATTTGTCTAAGAATAAACCCAATTCAATTGGTGCATTGCAGATGATATTCACACCTTTTTTTTTCATTAATTAATTTTTAAAGTTATTGTGCATAGCAGTACTATTTGAGTTTAGTAAACAATATTGCTACTAATAATGAAGACAATTAAGATTGTTAATTGTTTTTTACACCTTCTTGGTACTCTTTTAACTTTAATTTTGAAATTTTAAGATTATCTTACTCAAAAAATTTAGAAAAAAATTTATGGTATAAAAATATTTATTCATAACAAAAAAATCCTAAAATAAAATATAAAAATGGAATAAAGAGACATTTTTGGATTATTAGGTTTCTATTCTTTTAATTTGTTTCAAAAAATTAATAACATTATTATTCACTTCTATCTTTTTCTGGATGCTTTATTTTTAAAATATCTTTTAAACATTAACATTTATTTCATTTTTGTTTTAAACAAATATTTCAATGAATTGTGATTTATGAAAAATATTTATTTTTATAATTTTTAATTTAATTTAATTATTATATGTTACTATGTAAAATTTTGAAATAAAAATTTAATTTAAAATAAATCATTTCCTTTCCTTTCAACAATTAACCAAGCAAGATATGTTAGAATTATTTCCTTTATTAATTTTAACTATTCAAATAAGTTATAGATACATCTAAAAAAATCACTTTGTTTTTCCTTTATTAAGGTTTCTGTCGAAACAGATGTTGTAACAAGGTTTTCGATAGAATTGTTTTGCAAGTTACACATGAGAGTAAAGAATAGCAAGAGACCAAAATTGTTAATGCAATTCGGAATAAACAATCCTACTTCTACAAAGCATAGTATAGAGAATAAATTCACAAAACAATCTTCCCAATACAATAGTTTATTTAAGCCCAATCTACCCCACTATTAGATAATTGTAGTCTCAATGTTTCCCAATGGTTTACATTCACTCTATCTAAATACCTTACATACAACTATAACCTCTCCAAGAAATACTTAGAGTAATTAAGAGTGGAAAGCCCATAAAGTATTCCCAAATAATAAAAACACTCTAAAAAGTTTCACCTTAAATAGTGATTTTTGGCTTCTTTATATAGGTCATATTCCACACATTTTATCACAAGAACACAAACCTTTTATCCACTTGATTTTCAAATTTGAAAGATACTATATAAATACCGAGTTTTGAAATTATGATCTCCTCCAAAAGCTGATCAAATTTGGCCTTAGAACTCAATTATATAAGGTCCCAAAAAACTTTAAACTCTTTTTTGTCCATTAAAGGTGACTTCTTGTAAATGGACTCTACAAAGATATTATCTTATCTCGTTTCTACAACAAAAATCTACATTTGTTGTCTATCTTGACAATTAAGCATAACATATAAAATGTTACAAGTTAAAATTTTCAATTCAATAAAATACTTTTCTAACACCCTTAACCCGTATTCGTCGCCGAAACACGGTTACGAAGCATTACCGAAGTTTTCAGATCAAATGAACACATATTAAAATCAAGTCAAAACATACATATTGTCCCTTAAACAAGCCTTCGAGGCCCAAAATACGTGTTAGAAACAAGTTGGGACTAAATTAGAAACAAGTTGGGACTAAATCGGAAACCCAGAGAATTTTTCAGAAAAATATTGAAAATTTTCAACACTACAGTGGTCACACAGCCGTGTCCCATCCCGTGTCTGTGCCAGTGTAACTCACTAACTTGGTTCACAAAGCCAAGCCACACGCCAATATGCCAGGCCGTATACCTTTCAAAATAACCTCACATACCTATGTGCCAGTTCGTGTAACAGCCTAACTTGCAACTCTTTGAAAGCTACAAAGGACACGCGACCGTGTTGCCTGGCCATGTGTCACATATGACTGAGACACACACCAGTGTCTCTACCCGTGTGGAGCAAAATAGGTCATTTTATAAGCCATTTTTCTCACCCATCAAGGCGTATACTAACAACCAAAAATGCACATATATACAAGTCATAACAAGACACCAAATTCATGCATATTCTAGCTTCATACATATAGTATAATCATATACAACCAATATGCTCTTAGGCACCTCAAATGACAACATGTAAACATGTATAATCATGTAATCTATTTGACCAAAATACTCAACTAACTTTTAGGCATATTTGTATCACTACATACCATTGAATTTACTAACCAAAAAAAAAACTTACCAAATGGTGTCAAATATACCATTCAACGAATAACATCAATAACCATATGATCCATTCAAAACAAAGTACCAATTCACCACATTCCCGAGCAAGACACATGACATATATAATATGCATATTTAAACCATAACTTCATCTTCCATAATTCAAGCATATCAAGCCAAACATCATCCATATTAAGGCTATCATTTACATGCCAAAACTAAGTTCATTTTATCACCAAAATGCCATAACCCAAGCCAAACCAATTGGATATTTCATCAACCAAAAAACATAGGCCAACATTAGCCAAAATAGCTATACATGCCATTATAACCAAAATTAAACATCTGAAAGTACCAAAAGAGTCAACGGATAGTGTGATATAGTTCCGACAAGCTTCCAACACTAACGAGCTTCTGATTCATTATAAACACGAAAAATAACAAAGAGTAAACATTTAAACTTAGTAAGTTCGTATAACATAGAATAAAACTTATCATTAAGTCACATAATAGGTAAGTAAACATAGCATATCCCATCATAATTTGGCCAAATGCCTACCATGTTAGCCATGTAAATACATATATAAACCAATAATCATGGATGAGCACAACAATTGATTAAGTTTCATATACATGTATCATCAAATTCAATTTTCTATATACCATGCAAGAACATTTCCATGCAATTCATATGTGTCCTCGTAATAGTCCGTATTGAACTCTTACCATTTAGTATCAAAATATTACTCGTTGAACCATTTTGAATACCATTGGATACCCTGGATAGCTCATACATAGTGTGCTAATACCATTGGATACCCAGGATAGCTCATACATAGTGTGCTAAATTATATAACTATAATCCGTCAAATCCTATACATGTATCCTCACACGAGCTGTGAATCGATATGCTCACACGAGCTGTGAAAATAGGACTGCTCACATGAGTTATGGGTTAGAACGTAGCTACACGATGTTGCTCACACGAGCTGTAGAGTATTAAAAACACATTCTGGACCTCAACCATCGGTAGAACATTCAAGACCAGCACCCGAATCATGTAAACCCTAATGACATGTCATTTGTATCCTATGAATTCCTAAGGTTCAAACAGAGCTCGGTAATATCAAACTTCGTTGGATATGCAACTGCATATATATATATCAATTCATAATTCATACATAATTCTATATAAAACATATAAACACAATTTAATCACACGAACTTACCGCGATGAGTAAATATAGATATTGAGGCAACTAATCCAAGACTTTATTTTTGCCTCGATCTAAAGCCGTACGAGGTCTATCTTGATCTATATGGATAAATGTAACTCAATTCAATATATATTTCATTCAATTTAGCCCAAAATCATATTTTGGAAAAATTACTATTTTGCCCCTATACTTTTAATTTCTATGCAGTTTAGTCCCTAGATCATAAAAATGGAAATTCATGAAATTCCATCACAACCCACTATGGCCGAATATCAATTTGGTCCCTAGAAATCCCTATATTTCATTTATTTTACAAGTTCACCATGTAAAATTTTCTATTTTTCAATTTAATCCCTAATTGATAATTTTATCAAAAATCTATTTGCAAAATTTGTTTATCTACCAACAACTATCCATTTTCTATCATCAGACATCAAAACTCATGTATATTCATTAATGCTAAAACCCTAATAGTTTAATAATTTCACAAATTAGTCCCTAGGCTAACTAGATTAAGCTACAACGATTTCGAAAACATAAAAATCTTTAAAAACAGGACAAAAATGAATACCTAATCAAGCAAGACAAGCATGGCCGAACCTAGCTTCAAAAATGGCTTCTTTTCTCTCTAATTTTCGGTTGAATGAGGATGAAAAATATGAAAGCTTAATTTAATTTTATTTAATTTATCATTAATTACCAATTTACTTAATTAACCTTTAAAAACATTATTAATTACACAAATGCCAAGCCATCACATTCCACTATCTTCATTAGTGGTCTAGTTACCATATAAGGACTTTTATGTTAAGGTTATATAGCTAGTTAATACTTTTAGCTACTAGAACTCAACTTTTGCGCTTTACACGATTTAGTCCTTTTTATCAAATTGAGCATGTAAACGGTAAAATTTCTTAACGAAATTTTTATATGGTACTACTATCATGATGTAGAAAAAAATAATAAAATAAATTTTTTGAATTCAATTTTTTGGTTTCAAAATCACTGTTTCGATTTCATTGAAAATGGGCTGCTACAACTTTGTTACAAAAGTTTGTTAAAACTCAAGTTGCCATAAGAAGTTCAATAGAAAAGTTCAACAGCCAAAGTTTCTAACAATCCTATCCTTTGGCATTTTGACAAAACCCTACAACAAATGAAATAAAAAAAAGCCCATACGTAATAAAAATAATGGAACTTTATTAATAAACAACATACTCCCCTAGCTGTATGAATCATCAATCATTAATCATGCTAAAACTTTAATAATGTTTGGGTTGAGGATCCTACAAAACCATTTTGAAGGGATTCGCTGTGGACCTAAGCCAACCTATTCTCACATTATTAAAAATAGCTTTATGAATTTACACATTCCATGCCTCTCTGAAGATGACCAACTTCTCTTTGACATACCCTTCTTAGAAGAAGAAGTCAAGTAGCGGCTTTTGTTGGACAATACACAAGTTAGCGAAACAAAATAGATAAATATTTCTATAAATAAAATATAAATAGAAAAAATTTATAATTAAATTGTGAAATATGAAAAACAAATAAAATCATTAAAAAAATTGAAATAAAGAAGAATAAAGATTTTACGAGATGTTGAGGCCTGTGAAACATAGTTTCCTTAAGACAAATTCGGCTACTCCTACGACACTTAGAGAAACTTTTGTTGAATGTCTCCCAGGATACAACAACAACAGTGATCAAAGTAGTAGCACCTCTACAATGATCAACAAATGAACATTGCCTTTTTCTATCATCGGAATGTTTGAAAAATTCAGAGAAGAAAAAGAAGAGTTTTGAGAGCAAAAGAGTTTCAGTGTGAGAGAGTTTAATTGTATGTAAATTTCTACAAAATACACAGCCTTTTATAAGCATTTAGGATGGTGGAAAATTTTGGAAATAACCACAAAATCTGCCATTAAGAAGCCAAAAAATCAAATTGATTTAATTTTGGAAAAATAAAATTGTGTTCGACTAAAATATTTGTAGGCCTATTTGGGTCTAAACGGTCAGGACATTTTGCGTCACCCACATCGTGCTGGTGTGCCACAACCCCATCGGGTTTGGACCTGTACCCCCTACGCGTGAGGCAGGGTTTATACACATCCTACTCTAGGTATTTAACCAATGTGGGATCTAAGCATTTACTTTTCCTCAATATTTTTAAGTAGCTTACTTTGAGCATCAATTTCTCATTCATCACTCAACCATTTTGAGTATATGATATGCCGTTGTAAAGGCCTCATGAAGTAGAATATGAAACCATAATTGTATGATTCAACTCTCCAGCTTTACCTATTGAGAATATGCCTCAAAGTTCCAATAAAAATGTAATTTTTCCAACAACTTTCCTATTTGGACCTTTAAAATTCATTAGTGTTGATAGTAAATTTGAACTCTTTTACCACAAATTTTGGGATATTGTTGGTCCATTCACCACCAATTCAACATTTTTCCTTTCTTGCATCTAGCTTTCTTCCCAATGAGCTCCACAAAACCATCATTACTATTATCCCCAAAAGAGATAGTCAAGTTTCCCCAATTGGTTAGTCAAGTTTCCCCAATTGGTTATTGACCATCAATCTTTGTAATGTAGCTTACATGATCATATCAAATGTGTTGGTTAATATCTTTAAAGGATCTTGCCAAAATTGATTTCTCAATTCATCCTCGATAGTGAAATTAGTTAGGTGTTCCAAATTAACATGAGTAAGGTGTTTAATGGAATTAGTTAGGTTTTCGTTAGTGTTATCCTAAAGTTCATGAGATTCAACCCAAAATAGATCAATATGATCTAATAATGTATTTCTATTATTTCATATCAGGTCATGGTAAATGGTTCTCTCTCTAAACAATTCACACCCTGTAGAGGTCTTCAACAAGGTGAATGACTGCTCAAAAGTGTACGGACACCGAGTAGAGAAATTTACACAAAATGTATAAGAAATGAAATGTGGCTTTGGCTGTAAGTGTCAAATGTCAGTTGTAATATGTGACAGCCCTAATTTGACCCTAGTCAGAAAGTGGTTTAGGGACCACAAAACTGAGTCACAAAATTATTTAAATGCTCTTTTCTATGTTTATTATATGTGAGGTTTCATGTGTAAAAGTATCGTGTCTTAATTTTGTCATTTGAATGTGGAATTATTAAAAAGGACTTATATGAGAAACTTGAAAATGTGATAAGTTAATTTGTAGTGGCCAAATATTGTATGGTTTAAAATATAGGGACTTGCATGTCAAATACCCTCTTCCTTAAGTTAGTGGACGGCAAGGTTAGTGGATGATTGACATTTTATGTCTTTTATATTAATTAATTAAATCTTTAATGGATTAATAATATGAAATATGAATTTTTATTAAAAGAAAAGGGTGATAAAAACAAAGTTGGTTCATCTTTTTCTTCTTCCATTACCGTACCTAAAGAAAGAAAAGAAGAAATTGAAGTTAAGGCATTCGGTCACCTTTAAGTTGAAATGCTCTTTCATTGAAAATCTTTGTATATTTAGAGTGGTCATCAAGTATAGAAGCTAGCTCGTGGCAAAATTTTTTTGTAAATTGATGAAGATGACATTCGGTCATGGATATTTGTATTTCTTTGATGTTGTTTTTGATGCTTTTGTGTATTGAGGGTTGATAATAGATGAGTTGAGCTTGGTAAAATTGAATAATTGTGGCTTAATTGTTTAATGGCAATTGGCTATTATGGTGAAATGCAAAGTTAATATTTAGTTGCTAGTATTTATATGTGTGTTAGTCGAATTTGAACTTGAATAATGATTTGAGCAAATGTTGAGTATTAAAATGTTAGAAAAAGAATATTTGCTGTTTAAGTGATTTGAGAAAAGGATGTTTGAATGTCTAAAGGTTCGGCTTTATGCATTAATGATATGATTTTGAATAATGTAAGCTTAATGGAATGTGAGTTATGTTTATGCATAGGTGAAATTGTATATTCGGCCAACCTAGGTTTCTATGATATTGAAAATGGAAATTAATCATGTTAAGTGACGAATGGTAGTTGACTAAGGATTAATATGTATCTTACATATACATGTTCAGATGATGATTGATAGGTGGGAAATAAGTATAGTTATGAGGTATAAATATGTTAATAAGAATGAATTATGCATTTGCTCTTAAGGGTGTGTACAAAGGAAATGTTAAATTGTTTGTATTTTAAGGCCGAATGTGTTTAAGGTTAAAGGATGAATTAATTAATTGTATTTAGGATGAATAAACATAAAAAAAATGCCGAATGTAATATTTGGTCAAGGAATGGTTCAAATTGATGAAAATAGAAAGGTCAAAGATGACCTATAATGTATATGACTTTTGTTTACTATGATCTATATGTGTGAAATTCGAATATATATATATATTATATTTGTGAAGTAATGCTTGAATAGTTGAATAATGACTAGTTTAAAATTGTTGAATTTAAGCTCAAGAGCATAGAAGGGCAAATTCGGATAAGGGGAAAGCTAAAGTAGTTGAATAGCCGACCCGTAGTTGTTCGAAAATACTCGAGGTAAGTTTTAAGTATTTAAATATAAGTTATTTGTGAATGAATCATGATATGTCACGAGAATTTAGCCATACTTTTAGTATATATACATATATATACATGCATAAAGCCAAATGGTATGCATGAAAGTGAAATAAGGAAATTGTTATGATCATATTGCCATAAGTTATATTCATGAGATGGAAGATATGTAATGGTAAATTAAGAAGCAATAGTGTGATAGTTATTAAGTGATTATACGTGAATGAAGTCTAAGTGGACTAATGTGATTAACTTGTGTGAAATGCATAAATACAAGAAGTGCATATATTATGATTTTGTGAAATTTATATTCGAATTATTATTCGGGCCTATGGCTCAGCAAGCTTTTAGCCGGTGAAATTGTTTCGGGCCATGAGCCTAGCAGGCATAATGCCGATGAATGAGTTTTGGACTTAATGTCTAGCAGGCCTCGTGCTGGCGATAAGTTCAGGTTTATACCTAGTAGGCTAATTGCCGATGAAATAATAAAAGTCTATGAATATGAGATTTATGCTATACGGCATCTAGATTCTTTCGATAGATTAAATTGTCCAGGTACGTATAAATTGTTTATGCATATGAGGATAATGTGAATTAAATTACGAAGTGAAACGAGAAGTATATGAAATGTAGTTGTGTATATTTATATTCGGCCATTTTGAATTTAGTACATGAAAGTATATGTTATATATGTGATTATGATCATTGAAATTATATGTGAATGCAGTGCTCTAAATTAACTCTATAAAGTCGAATCAAAGAATTACTTCGAGTCATTTAGATGTGTGATTATGTAATTTGAACTTTGAAGAAATGATAAGTCAATGAAATGGATTTAATGTGGCTATGCATATTCGGCTAATTAGTGTTGCATTTCGAATATGTTATATGTGAATAATGTGCATAAATAAGTTTTGTTGTTTAAAATACTTAAGACTTACTAAGCTTAATTGCTTACTATGAATGTTTTTGTGTTTGTCCTATTTTATAGATCTTGTTTGAAAGCTACGAGCTCGGGGATTCAAGTCCAAAGTCATCCACACTATCGCCACTGTTTTGGTACTTTTTGATAGTTTATATTTTAAAAGATGGCATGTATAGGCTTAGCTCTCTTTTGAAACAAGTTATATTTTGAAATTGTAAATATTCTAGCCATGCGAAAATGGCTTGCTTAATTCCTAAACATGAGTATATGGTTCAATGGACTTATGTGTCAATTATTTTGAAATTTATTAGTTATTTTAATTTGGTTAAAATTTTTTCATGGTTGAAAGATCAAAGAAACTATATTTTATGCATGATTGATTATGAATGGCTAGTCTGATCTGTCTTCTGATAGGTAATACCTTGTGAATCTATGCCGGTGACGGATGAGGGTCATAGGGTGTTACATAATATATATTTATAGTGTTACAATGGAATGCCGAGTATTTTAAGGATCGAACCCAAAGAAGATTGGGTGACAAGATTGTCCAACAATGACCAAGCATGCAACAAGGAAGTCTAGGTAATTAATTTATAAATATCATAGTATGACAAATTATAAATGGGTAAATGTAACACCCCTAGCCCATCTTCGTTGTCAGATTAGGATTACGAAATGTTACTGTACAAAACAGAACCTTTAAATTCAAAATAGGACAAATAATTCAACTTAAATATAAATTCTAATATTTCATTCCAATCATAGAAAACATACACATTTGGGCTTTAAATCGAGCTTTCAGGGTCCTAAAAACAATTTAAAAACATCCTAGGATCATTTTGAAACAAAACTGAAAAATTTGAAAAATTTGAAAATAAGGGTCACACAGTCGTGTGGTTACTTCACGCGCTCGTATGACTACTTCACATGCCCGTGTATGTTAATAGTCTAACTAAATATGCTCCTGCAATATGTGGTCTCACGACCGTGTGACCAAACCGTGTAACTCACTGTGATCATGTAGCTTAAGGTCACACGGCTGTGTAACTCATTATGCCCATGTGGACCAACCTGTAATGAAAACAAATAAGACACACGACCGTGTGAGTAGGCCATGTGTGACAAACGACTGTGTGATAGCTTGTGTCTTAGGTCGTGTGTTCCAAAATTTGCCTTCAGATTCAAGTTTACCAAAAATGTTTTCTTGAGCCACTAGCATACCATTTTCCAACCTTTAGACCTATTCAATACACATCTGTACAAGACCGAAACATGCCAAAATCACACATATACAACTCATTTTCATCAATCAACCAATGTACCATCATTGGTACCACAATATACACATCTAAACAACTCAACTAAATAACATGGTTTTATACTCGCAACCTACATCACACACTTATAATTCATCCATTATTATCTCATATAAGCATAGTTCAAATCATAATTTTACCTTATACTTAAAAGTGACCAAAAAAATGCATACTTGTCAAGAATTATAGGTCCAAACAACTATGTACACAAAAGACGTATACATATTATGATAACCAAATAACATACATAATAACTTTCATTATATAAAAGCCCTATACATTCCATTTATAACCATAACCAAAATAACCAAAAACTACCAAAGAGATTGTTGGATAGGGTGATAGGACTCCGACAAGGTGCCAACCAGTTGAATTTCTAACGATCTATAAAACAGAGGAAAACAACTACGTAAGCAACTAGTGCTTAGTAAGCTCGTATAAGAGAAACTTAAACTTACTGTTCTTTAACATTTAATCATTCACTCATACTTACTAAACCATAAAGGTACTTGACTTTCCTATTCACCACAATTCACATCATTAGTAAATGGCTTAACAACACATCACTTATATAATATGGTACATAACATGGAATGAATTACATTCATTCACATTACATCACATATTTAAATAATGCCTCTTTTCATTCCTTTGCACACTTAAACTTTCTATTTCATATGAACCTGAAGCCTTTCCATTTTACTTTACTTACCTGTTGAACCATACAAAATAACATTAGATACTTGGGAACACCTTCCCATATAACCATAACCCTTTCAATAGTACTCACACGAGATGTGAAATTGGTTTGCTCACACGAGCTATGGGTCAGGATGTTAGCCACATGATACTGCTTACATGAGCTGTAGAGAATCCGCAAAAAATTCAGGACCTTAACCATCAGGAGGACATCTAGGGCCAGCACTCGAAACTTATAATCCCTAATGACATGCCATCTGTATCCTAAGCATTCTCTAGGTTCAAACGGGACCTTTAAAAACTGTCACGTAAAGCAACAATCATATTATTACCAAATCATTTTATATCTAACATATCATTAAATAATAATCAATCAAAACAATATTTAATAAGCATATAACTTATACGAACTTACTTCGATTTCTATGATTGCAAAAACAAAGTTGAAGACTAGTCCAAAGCTTTAGCTTTTCTCGATTTAAATCCGAAGGTTGCTTATCTTAATCTAAACAATAATTAACCCAATTAAATTATACAAATAACTTAATATCATTAATTCTTGCTTACTACTCATTTAAAAGTGAAATTACAAAATTACCCCTAACATTTTAAGTTTTACACAATTTAGTCCTTAATCCTAAAACTTACAAAATTACCATTTTTTCCAACTAAAACATGCTAGCCGATTTTACTAGGGACCCTAAACAGTCCATATTCATCAAAATTTTGCATTAACCTTAAGGAATTTGTAACACCTCTAACCCGTATCCGTCGCCGAAACAGGGTTATGGAGCATTACCGAAACTTTCAGAATATTTATAGATAAATCATGTCAATCACTTTTCATTTCCCAAGATTATTCAAAACGTCCCTTAAAGGGACCCTGGAGGCCCAATACGAGCACTAGAATTGAGTAGGGACTTAATCGGGATCTCTAAGAATTTTTCGCAATATTACAAAATTTTTCCAAGGTACAGGGCTCACACGCCCATGTGGCCTGAGGGAACACGCCCGTGTGACCCTGGGACACACCCGTGCTGCAGGCCGTGTTTGACCCCGTGTAATTCTCTGACTTGTGCACAAGACCATGGCATACGCCCATGTGCTAGGCCGTGTGGTTAATTAATTTTCTTCGAAATTAGGTGCATGTTTCATACGGCCAAGACACACGCCCATGTTTCAGGCTGTGTAGCACACACGGCTAAGACACACGCCCGTGTGCTCAATTCTGAGCATTCTATTTCTCAAAATTTAGGTGCAGGGAACATATGGCCTAACCACATGCCCATGTACCAGGTTGTGTGTCGCACACAGTCTAGACACACGCCCGTTTGTCTACCCATGTGGACAAAATAAAGTCATTTCTAGCTTCATTTCTCACCCAAAATCACTCTTATGACCTGCACTTGAAACATACATCCAATACCAACCATTCTAAGCATTCAAATTAAACAAGTTCAATCATTCATCATGGCATACCATTACATGCATACATGCTTACAATCTTACCGTGGTTTAATCCATTTATTGGACATAATTTTATCAACTACTTAACATATATTTAGCTACCATAGCATGACATTACAAGTATATCAAAATAACCATTACTAGCCATTCCAATGTCTAGATTGCAAGAATCATTATCAAGCTACTAATGGTCAAGTTGTCCTATACATGTAATTATACCAAAATGATTTCTCTATATATACCTAAAATAAGCAAGTTGATAGTGTGACGATGCTCCACTAATCTCCAACCTTTGTGCGCTTCCAAGCACTATAAAATAGGGAAAATAAAACAGAATAAGCATTACATGCTTAGTAAGTTCGTTTAACGAAAACTAAACTTACCAATCCTGTTTATTAAATTTAAGCAAACAATATCATGTTTTCCATCCATTAGCAAAATTTCCTAAACACATGCATTCAATCAAACATGTTAGTCACCAAAATCTTCATATCAATCAAGTAAACATAGATGAGCTCATCATGCAATATTCTTTCAAGTCATTATCATTTCATCTCAAAGTTCTCATACCATGTCAAGAGTTGTGTCCGTTGAATCATTCAAATTCTAATGGATGCTCAAGTAGTACACTCAAGGTGTACGATTCAATAATCTGTCAATTCTTATTCAAAAGTACCCATTAGGGCACTTAATCAAGGAACACACTCTCGAGCGGCATATCGTATAACAGGATTACCAGTTCAGGCTAAATCCTTTATGTCGAAACCATTTTTAAATCGAGTTTTGGAAAATAGGAATTGACTTTAAGAAAAACGGAAACGGGAGTCGCCACCAATCTTTTTAGGTGTGATTGGATCACCTTATAAAATGTTTTCTTTTAAAACATTAATTTTGGTCTACGAAAGTCAAGAAAATAGATTCGGGAGTCGGTTACGTACGAGGAAGGGTTAGCACCCTCGTAACGCCCAAAAATTGGTACCTAATTGATTATCAAGTGTCTTTAATGTCGGAAATTTGAAATTTTTAATATGCAAACCTCTTTTAATTAGAATGTATCAATTTTGAAAATTAAGGCTCACTTATTTCAAACGAGTCAAAACATCACATCCAGTAAGTTAGGACGTAACATTTTAAAACCTTCGAAACTAAGCTCGTCTTTCGAAAATTTCTATCTCGAAACAACAAAATGCCATATCCAGTAAGTTAGGACACTATGTTTTGAAATATCGAAATAATTGTTTAAGTTTTGAAAACTCAAAATCACTTAGAAGGGTGCTTGACTATTTGAATTCAACGAGAAAAGTCGCAACCCAGTAAGTTAGGGCACTACCTTTCTCGAAGTTTCCAAACATCAAGATTGCCTTTTAACTTTTTTTTTAAAAAAACCTTGGAATATTATTTTTAAATGACGTTCTAGGATGACATATTAATGCATCATGAAGCATAGATGTACAAAATATTCTAACATTTCCATACAAACATAAATAATATCATTATGACAAAACTAAATAACATGAACATACGTTTAATGAAAAAAATCATACTAGGGTAAATATTAAGATAATATACAAATAAAAGCATGAGTAAACTAAAAGAAAAACATAATACATGCAAAAATTATACAACAATATATATCATAAAATAGCACATAAAAGAAATAATTAAACATTGCATATAAAAAAATGAAACTATGCACAAATAAGATAAATGACATACACAAAAAAATGAATAAATAGAACATTTACAAATTATAAAAATATAATGCAATAGTTCAAAATACATGAAATGATAATATAATATATATATGCATAGAAAATATATATTTGAAAATAAACTATATAAAAAGGTTAAATATTATAATATATAAAATACATAATCAAATGTATAAAAGATAGGAATAAATATACATATTTGAAAAATGAAGAAATTAAAATAAAAAAAGGTTGAAAAACTAAGATAGACGAAGGATAAAATAAGAACAAACTACAGAGAGTAAGAATGCAAGAGGGAGAGAAATTTGAGTGAATGCTCTCAAAAATTCTTATTGCTTCCCAAAATTCAAGTGATTTACAATGAAGGGAGAGGCCTCTATTTATAGTTGAGCCTCCCCAAATCCAACGGTACAGATCCATTACATCAACGGTTAAGATTAAAGGATATCTACAAGTTAAATCTCCAAGGTTACAAAATCATATCTTCAAGATTGCATATCATATCCAAGATTGTATCATATCTAAGATTGCATATCATATCTAAGATTGCATATCCTTAAATATTATATTTCCATATGAGTTAAGCTTATAGATGGACCTTAAATCTTTTCAAGTAATGGGCCATTCCGATTGGGCCAAATTATATGTTTGTAATTTTGTACTAGACTTGGACTTTGTTTTATTTTTATTTTGGGGGGTTTATTATTTTAAATACTGAAATGGGCCAGGCAAAAATGGGCTATTACAGCTGCCCCTCTTTGCTCATTTTCGTGTAACGAGAATAGAGCAAAGACTATAAAAGGACCCATTTTGCCCGGTTTCATCAGCTTCAGACTTCATGGTCCTCAATCTACTCCTTGCAAACTCAGGATTGTCATGTTGATATCTTCGATCTACTCTCCATCGAACATAGAGACGCCAAATTAACTTTTCGATTTGTTCCCTGTCAATACCAAGATGCCAAATCATCTTGGATCTGTTTCGATGTAAACATATGAAGGTCAGATCTGCTATGTCTTTAATCTGCTCCCCATCGATTATGGAGATGCCAAATCTACTATCTTCAACTTGTTCCCTATAAACACAAGGATGCCACGCTGAAATCTTCGATCTGCTTCGCTGTAAGCACAGGAATGTCAGATTTGCTATGTCTTCGATCTGTTCCCTGTAAACACAGGGATGCCAAATCATCTTGGATCTGTTTCAGTGTAAACACCTGAAGGTCAGATCTACTATGTCTTCGATTTGCTCCTTGTAAACACAAGGATGCTAAATCATCTTGGATCTGCTTCAATGTGAAAATATCCGAAGGTCAGATCTGCTATGTCTTCGATCTGCTCTCCGTCAAATATGCAGATGCCAAATCTATTTCTTCAATTTGTTCTCTAACAATATAGAGATGCCAAATCATCTTGGATCTGCTTCAGTGTAAACACTTGAAGGTCAGATCTGCTATACTTTAACCTGTTACCCTACTGCTTAGGGGGTTAAGGCGCATCTTCGATCTACTCCACTACTGCTTAGGAAGATAAGATCTGCAAATTTAACTTATTACCCTACTGCTTAGTGGATTAAGGCAAGTCGCCGTCGATCTGCTCCGTTACTGCTTAGGGAGATAAGATCTGCGAACCTGTTACCCTACTGTTTAGGGGATTAAGGTGAGTCTTCGATCTGCTCCACTACTACTTAGGGAGATAAGATCTACAAATTTAACCTGTTACCCTACCGCTTAGGGGATTAAGGCGGGTCTTCGATCTGCTCTACTACTGCTTAGGGAGATAAGATCTGCAAATTTAACCTGTTACCCTACTGCTTAGGGGATTAAGGCAAATCTTCGATCTGCTCCACTACTGTTTAGGGAGATAAGATCTGCAAATTTAACCTGTTACCCTACTGCTTAGGGGATTAAGGCGCTGAATTTTGTAATTTTCAATCAATCTTGCTACATTGTCCACTGGGGAATCCACCTGTAGAATTGATTTCCTGGAATTTATGCTTATGCCAAATAATTAAGATGCCATGATCGAAATGAGTCAAATGCTCCTAATTAGACATACTATGATGCAAAATGTTTATGAAAATAACTCCTATTTCGGACGTCATCACTCATTCATCTATCGAGCTTTCCACCTCGTTCTTCTCGACATATCAATCATCCTCTGATCGTATGCCTCGAATCTTCTCCATCAATTTGGTCTACCGTACCATTCCCCGAATGTTACAACCCACTGAAGATGTTTATGAAATGATCCTTTCTTAAGATCAATATTGCTTAAAACGTCCAACCACCTTTTAGACTGAAGAAGAAAAATCTCTCGAGTATCTCCAACCCATACATATGGGAATTCCTTAAACAATTGTCTTGTTTCAGTTTCTTGTATTATCTAGAAATTTCTAGAGTAATATGCAAAACTTCGTTTGTGAAGATATTTTAGTTCATCTATCATTATTTCAATGCAACATGCTTTATGAATAATGGGAGACAAATAAATTGATCCTAAGGATAATTAGATTTGGACAAATTATTGGAAGGAATGCAAAAAGATTACCCTGAGAACATATCTTTGGGAAGAAAAAGAATCCAAAGATAGTAAATAGGACAGAAATTAGATGCCCCAGATATCGCCGCTTGAATGTCTATACACCAGCTCCATAAAGACTTTCTTGAGTTCAACATGTGTTTAAAAGATCCAAAGTAATTCGTTGATGGCTCAATATGTAACATACTTCACTTCTTGTTGAATTCGGTATAGCAAGGTCACTGCATGACTTTCCAAATTTGAGCTACCCTTTCGAGTTTTCAATTCAAAACCCCTTTGGTCTCAAGGCGCCCTCTGCGGGTTTTCACCTTGGCCTCTCCATTTTTCTTTTTTCTTTTTATTTTTTTCTCTTTTTCTTTTCTTTTTTCCTTTTTTTTTTTGAAATAGAAGTCCCAAACTACCCTTTGCGGGTTTTCACCTTGGCTTCCTTTCTCCTTCAGACAAAGTACTCCTTGACCGAGTCCGAATTCACTGGATTAGATAAATTCTTCCTATCCATTTCTTGTCAAAATCAGTGCACCTCTAGAGAAAGCCCTCTTCGTAACATATGGCCCTTCCCAATTCGGCATCCTTTTGCATGGGAAGGATCTCTTTCAGCACAAGGTTTCCTTTATGAAATTCTTTTGGACGAACCTTCTTTGTCATAAGTCTGTGTCATCCATTCTTGGTACATTTTCTTAGGATGAATACTTTCAAGTTAAGTTTACTAGAGGTATTCAATTCTTGACTCCATCAAAGCTTGGAGGAAAAATCTTGATTTATAAACCCATGAGAAACAGATTGCCCCAGCAGCAGTCCTGGCTGTTGTTTGTCAAACCCTACAAAAAGATGGTTCAATGATTCTCAGCAGACAAGAATGAAGTTGCTGACTTTATCCTTCAACCTGGAAAGCTGAGGTACAAATATTACTCTCGGAGCATATATCCCACCATGACTAGATGATGTTTCTAAAGCATCCCTAATCTTCATAAATTGCCCCCAACTGTGAAGCTGCCAAATGAGCGTAGCAAATAGGAGCCACAACAAATATGGCTGTGGGGATACATATAAGATACAGAATAAACAAACTCTTGCAGATCATCAGCCGAAAACCCAACCTGGTCTAAGAGAACATGATAGTGGGTCTGCCTCATGATTCCAATCATTCCAGCATGGGTACCAAGGTAAAAATCATTTTTCTTTGGATGGCATACTTTGTTGTCAATGACAGTACCATGTAGCACATTGTCAGGAGATCCCTACTGAAAAACTTGGTTTGATGGTTTTTCGTACAATAATAACCACAATCTTTAGGGTTCCACTTCTCGTCAAGGAACTTGCAAGCCTCAACAACTTGATCAAAACTTGATTGAATTGAAACTCGCTGACCCCATCCCTGAAAATAATGATTTGATCAGGTTTCTTCTTCCCTGAACTTGTATAGAAGTCTAAGAGAGCTTCCTTCATGATACCATCATCCACTTTGTCAGAAACTAGTTTTGAAGAAAGAATCTATCACTTTAAGCTTCAGAGACTGTGTACGGCCTGATGCCCCATAGCTAGAAATCAATGGCCACCGCCTGGAGCTAACCATTGACGGCACATCAAACTGCTCAAGAAAGCCAAACAACGCACCCATTCCAAGGATGTTGGTTAGAACCTTTGAAACAACTGAAATTGAAGGTGTTTGCCCCAGTGTAAGCATAGAGAGTAGGCGGTAGTTTCTTTTACCAATTTTTACCAATCTCGGTCATCTTCTGTAATTTGTTTTTTTTCTTGTTTTTCTTTTCTTTTGGCAACCTTTGTTGTACTGTGGTATGGCGCATTATCTTTGAAAAGACTGCAAACTTTTGGCATTGTGCAGTTATATATAATCTTTTTTTTTTGAAATGGATGAATTTTGACTTTGTAATATCGGCATATGAAGCTATCTCCCCCTCTTAATGGAGTAGTTGACGTCCACAAAGATGAGTCATTGTCAGCTTGAAACTTTTGACGAGCTCGGGCCCATAACATACATGCCCCATAAGTCTTGACTCCTTTAAATTTGGCATTCATTGTACAACTGATGCGATCCCTTTCCATGGTGGACTAACAATGCCCCAACACCTCATGTTTATCTTGGCAATTGCAAATCCTCCTGTATGCGTCTTTGGACCACATTTTTGAATTCCCATAATAGTCTCAACAAGGTCTTGTTTTGTCTCCTCAGCTAATTCCAATTTCGCAATCTTTCCTCCCTCTAAGGCTATATTTCCTACCACCACTTCATGGGGTAAAAACCATTTTCAACAAATTCAGAAATAGGTCACAATTTCTGTCACCTTCAAAGTACTGAGATTCCTCTAAACACATATCGCACTCAAAAGGAACTCTGAATCTGTAGTATCATTGCCCGTGTCATTGATATCTAGGGATCTCTGATAGGCACACAAAAGAATATACAAGGAATAAATGAATTCAAGAATGACTATTTACATGAAATGAAAATTTATAAAGAATGTCAAAAGTCAAAAGAATCAGAATGAAAGAATATTTACTCGGATAAATAATAAAAGAATATTTTATTGAAAATAAAAATGTTTGAACATGAGCCCACTTCTCAAAAGAAATCTCATTACTCCTAGGCTTTAGAGCAACAAGAGTGTTTTGAATATTACTCCGTAAAATTCTTAAAGATTACAGGAAGTTCTTCTGCAGTCCAATTGTTTAAAGAACTTCTCGGTTCGTAAGGACAAATACCCTCAAGGTTTCTTTGTTCAGTCCCTTCCTCATGTATGACATTGATGGGATGATTTTCATTTCCAAACACCCCCTTCTCCGGGTAAGATATCCCTCCTGACACAAAAGTCGGGGATATGTAAGAGAACGTCGTTAATTCCCATTCAACTTCTTTTTCACTCAGTCGTGACCCTCTTCTCTCTCTCTCTCTTTTTCTTTCTCTTTTTAATAACTTTAACTAATTAGGGTCTTTTTATAATTTTGAATGTAAATGATACAATGAAATGCTATAAGATGCAAATGAATGCAAAAGGTATCGATCTCGATTCAATCTCATTAGAAAACTTTATTTAGAAAAAGAATATCTTTACATATAAATGGATTACAAATACGCTTTCGCCCTAATGCCTAAAGTTTTAACAACAAAACAAACTCTTGGCCACGATCAGATTGTAGCTCATATTGGTGCTCAATATGTCAGCCTGTGCCGCCAATGTCTGTAAATAATCAGCTGCCTCCTGAGTTTGAGCTACGACCTCACCTGTAGGGTAATCCGTGCAGCTAAGGGCACCTCCTCCAATACCTGTGAAGTTGTTCTGATTATTTTGAGATAGATTAGCGAACAGGTAGGTATCCCGTTCTGCAGTGTGCTACCTTAAAATAATATCCTATATCCTCAATGTTTCTTGAGAGCTTTCAGATTTCTACCCACGCAGAGCATCCTACCTCGGTACCTTCGCAGCATAGCTAATCCCTAAAGGTCTTTGTATGATACAGTCTTCTTTAATCGCTTTCTTTCACGCTTACTTGAGCTATCCAGGCTATCAGGGCTTGCATTTCCATTGTTTCTGATAAGTACAACAGTAAACTCAAGCTTTTTGTTTGGTAGTGATCCTATAGTAAATGAGCTTTTTACCATCATAGGCAAAATTCTTTCCATCCAACTCACTTTCCTTCCAATACCCTTACCATCCACATGGCAACCATCTTCATATGAAAGTGAAATGCTATAATGGTAGAAGTGTCCATCAATACTCCCACACTCACTTTGAATTGCTCATCTATCCTCCTGTCAAACAAATACTGCAAGTCTCCTTAGTTATTGTAGAACAACTGCTTGGCTTCATTACTCCATTGATCCCCTATTTCCTTTAACTCTTGGAGATTATTTTGTGCCACGCTGATGCGAGTGTAACCTAATAATTCTGATGTGTATCCTTCAGCGTTTCCTTTGACCATTTATGGACGTTAGCGTTGCCCGCCATTTTATCAAGAAGTCCGTTCTCCATAATAAAACTTTCTAACTTAGAAACTGACCGTGAATTGATACCTTTTAAATGCAAAATGACATGCACAAAAGAAAGAAAATAGTTAGTATCATATGATATTAATAAACACAAAGATAACCTAAGTATAATTCTATCTATATTGAGCTCTTACGATTTTTCTATATGTGGTTTGTTTCTAAAGTTTGAGGTACCCGAACCAGCAGATTCCTTGATCCTCACCCATTATAGGCTCATTTGAATCGAGTTCAGTTCAGGGGAATACATTTCCCTATGGCTACACGGAGATGAAAATCTCACGAAACCATATGTACGGATGTATCCCGAAAGTGATCCACTATCCTACATGGAGGCGAAAACCTCACGAAGGCATAGCTTCTCACTCCCACTTAAGGGTGTGACCACAACGGTCATGTAAATGTAATGCGTATCAGAATATAGCAACACATGTAATAATACAAACACATGTAATGCAAAGAGGATTAAATTTTAAAATTTTTAATTTCCGACATTAAGACAAGAGATAATCAATTGCACGGCTTGACTCACTTATTAGTCCCCAGCGGAGTCGCCAAGCTGTCGAAACCATTTTTAAATCGAGTTTTGGAAAATGGGAATCGACTTTAAGAAAAATGAAAACGGGAGTCGCCACCAATCTTTTTAGGTGTGATTGGATCACCTTATAAAATGTTTTGTTTTAAAACATTAATTTTGGTCTACGAAAGTCGAGAAAATGGATTCGGGAGTCGGTTACTTATGAGGAAGGGTTAGCACCCTCGTAACGCCCAAAAATTGGTACCTAATTGATTATCAAGTGTCTTTAATGTCGGAAATTTGAAAGTTTTAAGATGCAAACCTCTTTTAATTAGAATGTCTCAATTTTGAAAATTAAGGCTCACTTATTTCAAACGAGTCAAAACATCACATCCAGTAAGTTAGGACGCAACATTTTAAAACCTTCGAAACTAAGCTCATCTTTCGAAAATTTCTATCTCGAAACAACAAAACGCCATATCTAGTAAGTTAGGACACTATGTTTTGAAATATCGAAATAATTGTTTAAGTTTTGAAAACTCAAAATCACTTAAAAGGGTGCTTGACTATTCGAATTCAACGAGAAAAGTCGCAACCCAGTAAGTTAGGGCACTACCTTTCTCGAAGCTTCCAAACATCAAGCATTGCCTTTTAATTTTTTTTAAAAAAACCTTGGAATATTATTTTTAAATGACGTTTTAGGAAGACATATTAATGCATCATGAAGCATAAATGTACAAAATATTCTAACATTTCCATACAAACATAAATAATATCATTATGACAAAACTAAATAACATGAACATACGTTTAATGAAAAAAATCATACTAGGGTAAATATAAGATAATAAACAAATAAAAACATGAGTAAACTAAAAGAAAAACATAATGCATGCAAAAATTATACAACAATATATATCATAAAATAGCACATAAAAGAAATAATTAAACATAGCATATAAAAAAAATGAAACTATGCACAAATAAGATAAATGACATACACAAAAAAAATGAATAAATAGAACATTTACAAATTATAAAAATATAATGCAATAGTTCAAAATACATGAAATGATAATATAATATATATATATATATATGCATAGAAAATATATATTTGAAAATAAACTATATAAAAAGGTTAAATATTATAATATATAAAATACATAATCAAATGTATAAAAGATAGGAATAAATATACATATTTGAAAAATGAAGAAATTAAAATAAAAAAAAGGTTGAAAAACTAAGTTAGACGAAGAATAAAATAAGAACAAACCACAGAGAGTAAGAACGCAAGAGGGAGAGAAATTTGAGTGAATGCTCTCAAAAATTCTTATTGCTTCCCAAAACTCAAGTGATTTACAATGAAGGGAGAGGCTTCTATTTATAGTTGAGCCTCCCCAAATCCAACGGTACAAATCAATTACATCAACGATTAAGATTAAAGGATATCTACAAATTAAATCTCCAAGAATTCAAGATCATATCTTCAAAATTGCATATCATATCTAAGATTGCATATCTAAGATTGTATCATATCTAAGATTGCATATCCTTAAAGATTATATTTCCATATGAGTCAAGCTTATAGATGGACCTTAATTCTTTTCAAGTAATGGGCCATTCCGATTGGGCCAAATTATATGTTTGTAATTTTGTACTGGACTTGGACTTTGTTTTATTTTTATTTTGGGGGGGTTTATTATTTTAAATACCGAAATGGGCCGGGCAAAAATGGGCTATTACACTTTATATAACGTATGCTCAAAAGAGCTCAATTAGGATTACCAGTCAGGCTAAACCCTAATCATATCGAATACTCGAGAGGTATTATATCAGGATTACCCATTCAGGCTAAATCCTTTTTATAATGAAGTTATTAGGATTACTCGTCCAAGCTAAATCTCGTCCAAAACAAATACAGGACCTCATCCATTTTGGGAAAGCATATATATTCATCAGAATTCAGTATTCAATCGAGACTTAACCCCTTTTTCACCATTTCAAGCATGTATTAAATTTTTCATTATTGTAACAGCCCGATTTTGGGCCTAGTCAGAATAGTGGTTTCGAGACCACGAATCCGACGTAGAAAATTTTTTTTATTACATTTTCATGGTCTATAATTTTACGGAATGATTTCGTGAAAATTTCATTTGAAAATTTTGACGTTTGAGCACTCAATTTGGCAAAAAAAACTAAATTGTAAGGAGTGCAAAAGTTGAGTTCTACATGCTATATGTGCCAAATTGTTATGAAATTTTAAATTGCAGGTCCTTAGATGGTTATTAGACCATTTTAATTTAAGGACAAAAATAGACATGAGGTAAGAGAATTTTAATGTTTTGAAAAAAAGACATTTTGGTCATTCGGTAATTAAATGAATTAAAAACCAAAAATGAAGCCAAAATTTACTCCATCTTCTTCATGCTTGGCTAAAATTTACAAGGAAGATATAGCTAGGGCTTTTCCACTTTTCAAGCTCGATTGTAAGTCCGTTCTAGCCCTGTTTTTAATGATTTTTATGTTTTTGAAATCCTTACAACCTAATCTATCTATTTCTACCATTAATTTGAGATATGATTGAAGTCTAGGGTTTTACACATGTTAGATATTTTCATATTTTGATGTCTAGTGGTAGATTATGCAAGTTTAATGTTAGATAAACAACTTTTACTAGGTGATTTTTGATGAAAATGTCAAAAGGACCTATTTGTAAAAAGATTTCAAAATGTGTATAAAAGTGTGTTTAAATGGAAAATATGAGCTGTTATAAGCATGAAAGAGGTTCACCTAGGCTTTGGTCTTGATGAAATTGAATATATTTTATTTTACGAGCTTAGGAACTAAAATGTAAATATGTCAAAGTTTAGGGGCAAAATGTAATTTTACCATAATGTAAGATTTGGACTGAATTGAGTAATGTGATTAATAAATGAGTTAAATTTGCTATTGTAGATCAAGAGAAACTAGGCTTGGACCTAGATCGGGGGAAGAACAAAGTATTTGACGATAAGGTCCATTTCCTACTATTTTTGTACTGAGGTAAGTTCTTATGTAAATAATGCATTGTTTTAATTATATTTTGTATGCTTTACTATTGTATGAATTATGATTGACCATTGAGCGTGTTTGAAAAAGTTACGACAATCTTGAAATCCCGATTGAACCTTAGGAATAGATAGGATACAAATGTCATTACATTAGGGTTACCGAGATTATGTGTAAGACCATATTTGGGACATGGCATCATTATGAGACTTCGTGCAATACCATATCTGGGATATGGCATCGATATGAGATTTCATTTAAGACCTTAGCTGGGCTATTGGCATCAATACGAGATCCCATGTAAGACCATATCTGGGATATGGCATTGGTGTGGTACTATATGTGCGAGATACCCGAGTATCCTTTAGTATTCCAAGTGGTTCAATGGGAAATGAAACGAGAATGTCAAATTTGTGAAAGACTATGGTAAGTTGTAAATTGGTACAGGTATGTACATGAAACTCATGCTTAATGAGCTTGATATGTGATGAATCCCTCAGTAAGGTTGTGTTAAGTTGTATTGTGAGATTTATAATGACATTTATGTTAATTTACTCCAAGTTAATTTTATGTTAAATGTGAGTTTGTAATGCTTATTATTTGCATGGGAACTTACTAACCTTTAAAGCTTACTTCCTTTCTTTTCCCTTGTCTTATAGTGTTACCAAGCTAACTCGAGGATCGGAGATTGTTGGAGATCCAGTCACACTATCAACTTAACATTCTGGGTACCAATGATTTCAATATTTTGAGTTATGGCATGTATAAGGACTTGGTTATTTTGTTATGTGTCATAATTGATTTAGCCTACTGTGTTAGCCTATGTTGGTTGATAATTCATTTTGTCAATGGCCATGTGGTATTGACTAATATCTGTTTAAGTATATATACATATGATGATGTTTCCATAGATGTGGAAGTATGCATGATTGAAGTTGATAAGCATGTGATGTTGTATGTATGAAATGGTAACATGTAAATGATGTATGGATATCTTTATTTTGGTTGAATTGGCTGAATGTATGTACTTGGAATGGTGCTATGTTTTGTTGTGTAGGTTTGAGCATGGAAGGGTGACAATATGGCTTGGAAAATAGCCTTATTTTTATCCACGCGGGTAGACACACGAGCGTGTGTCTCACACACGACTAGCCCCATGGGCGTGCATTCTGGCCGTGTGTCCCCTGCACCTTAATTGTTGCAAAACAGAATGCTCAGTATTGAGCACATGGGCAGAGATACGGGCGTGTGTCTCAGTTGTGTGGACGGCACGGCCTTAAGCACGGGTGTGTGCCCTGGGCGTGTGAAGTTTGCACTTATTTTATGAAAAATTATGAAAATTAAATCGACCACACGGCCTAAGCATAGGGGCATTTGCCTTGGCCGTGTGACTTCAATTTGTTCATGGATGACAAACAGAGAGTTACACATGTTAGGGACACTGGCGTGTGTGACCGCACGGTCTACCCACACGAGCGTGTCTCAAGCCACACTGGCATGTGGCTCTTAAAACATGAAAAATTTTCTAAGTGTTGTGAAATTTTCCAATGTTCTTGGTTTAGTCCCGAACTGCTTCCAATGCATGTTTTGGGCCTTGTAGGCTCGTTTTAGCTATGATTTGAATATATATGAAAAGTTTTAAATTTGGATGGAAATTTGCATCTCTGTTTTGTATGTTTGCTTATGTTTAAGTCTGGTAATGCCTCGTACCCTGTTCCAGCATCGAATATGAGTAAGGGGTGTTAAAATTATAGCATTCAAAAATGGCACATCGATATAAGTCACATTTCATACAACACAACATTCAATTAAAGATATTTACATACTCGATTAAGTTACACGAACTTACATCGACACTTGTTCGCGTAAGTAATCTACTAATCCGTAACATTTTCTTTTCCTCGATCTAACCTTGAATGTGAGTTGTCTAGATCTATATAAATAGCTTTAATCATCAATTTCTCATATTTCATACTCATTTGGACTCAATTTACGTCCTAGGTAAAATTACAATTTTGCCCCTAACTTTTCCATAAATTTTAATTTCGTCCCTAGGCTCGGAAAATTAAACCTATAAATTTTACTCCCTATTCCAAGCCTAAAAAAATCCCATTACAAAATTTACAGCACATGTATTCATAAAAATTCAGAATTTTTCATCAAATTTCACAACTTTACATTTTAGTCCCTAAATCATGTTTTCATCAAAAGTCACTTTGTAAAAGTTGTTTATCTATCAACAACCTTTCATTTTCTACAATAAATTTCTAATTTTCAGCATATTCATCCATGACCCAAATTTCATACCTTGATAACTTTTCAAATTAATCCCCCAAATAGATAGATTAGACTATCTCAATTCCAAAAATATAAAAATTACTAAAAACGGGACTTGATTTCATACCTTTTTAAGCTTGGAAAGTTTTCTCCCTCTCTCCTAGGATTTCCATAGAAATTTTGGGGAAGAAGACATGAAAATAAGATGATAATTTCTTTTTAATTAATTATCATCTTTAATTTTTGTGATTTCCAATTTAGTCCCTAGTATTTTCTAATTTTTCCATGGATGAGTCAGGAAAAATCTACATACTTTTCTTTAATGGTCTAATTACCATATAAGGACCTCTACTTTGAATTCCATAGCTATTTAATCCTTATAGCTATTAGAATTCAACTTTCTCATTTTATGCGATTTAGTCCTTCTCGTAATTAAACACTTAATCAATAAAATTTTTGTATCAAAATTTTCACACGACATATCTATCATAATAGAAATATATAATAAAAAATAAAATTTATTTTCAGATCGAATATGCGGTCCAGAAACCACTGTTCCGATCTCACTGAAATTGGGCTGTTATAGAATTATTCACTTTTAACAAATTAATCATTAACCCTAAATCATCAAAAATCATTTCACAAAACAAGTTTATTTAACAACCTTGTTTAATAGTTTATCAATTAACACCTAAACACATCCAATTCCCTCAACCTTTAACAATTTTACAAATTAACCACCAGGCTAAGTAAATTAAGTTAAAACGAGTTTAAAAACATAAAATCATTAAAAACGAGGCTCAAAAATCTTACCATGCATGAAAAAAACCACAATCGAAAGCTTTCCCCCTTCTTAACAATGGTGTATGGTTGTCATAAGTAAAAAATAAGAAAGATGATATGGATTTTCCTTTATTTTACTTAACCTTATAATTTATTATTAAATTACCAAGTTGACCTTTAAAAACTATTGTAATTACACTAAAACATATTCATGAATATCCACTAACATGTAATATGGTACAATTATCACCCAAGTCCAATAGTTTAAAATTCCACAGCCATTTAATCCCTTTTAACAAATAGAAATCTATCTTTACACCTTTACGATTTAATCCTTTTTAATTAATTAACTAACTAAACATTAAAATTTTTTAACGAAAATTTAATACAACCCTAGTATCATCCTATAAACATTAAATAAATATTAAAATATTGACTCACTCGTTAGAATTGTGGTCCCGAAACCACTGAAAATAGGTTGTTATAGTAAATTACACCAAAGTTTAATCTAGAAAGGCTAAATTACAATTAAACTAAAATTCACAAAATAAAAAATCGAGAAAGCAATATGGTTGACTAACATCCATGTTAACGATTAATTCTTAGCTTACGGATCTAAAACATCTAATTTTACCTATCAATTACCATTTTACTCAATTAAGAAATGTAATCCAATTTATCTCTCAACCTCATTAGAATTGGGGTAATCGACTTAATGATCAATTGGATCTCCTCTTAGTCTTATCTATCTATATAGCCCCCTAAAGTCGTCAATTTCATTCAATTTAGTCCAAATTTTATGACCTAGTCCTTAAACCTTAAATTATTCAATTAACAATTCAATTAATCAACCACACACAAAATTAGTTCATACTCATAATCAATTGAATCAACCAATCATTTTCATGCTAAATCAACCAAGAAAATAACAAAAAATAGATAAGGTTTAAAAATGCTCAATAAGATTGATGAAATCCTTGGATTGATGGAAGGATGATGCTTTGAATCCATGAATATTGATAGCCCAATCGATAAATGTGAAATTAGATGAAGAAACAATGAAAAATCTATTGAAATATTAAAGTAATTGCAAAAGGTACAAGGTCCCTGTACTTTTGCTAAAAAGAGTAAAATGTAAAAAAATTCTAAAAGAGTATATTCTAAAATCTAACCTAAAATAGCAATACTAAGAATCTATCAAAATTTGCCTAAAAAATGTGTCAAAGTATCTTTTATAGTATGACCCAAAATGACCTATAATTGACAATTTTACCCTCACTTAAAGTTTCACTTAAGGCTTGATTGATTGAAAACTATCATTTAGAATTTTTCCTCGTCAAGAGCTAGTGTCCTAACACCTAGACCTTAGTGTCGTGACATCGCCAATGGTCTACTCCTTTGGGTGTTTTCAAGCTTTAGTGTCACGAAAACAACCTTTTAGTTTCACAACATCATCCTTAGGCAACTCGAATACTTCCACTTTGGAAACTATGGCCGATGTTGCAACCTCAATAACTCAATGTTGCGACCACATAGGCTGGTGTCGTGCATCACAACCTTTGTGGCGCAACTTCGGAGACAGTCCACTCAGATGTGCGATTTGGTGAAGTCCAACTCTTTGATTAGTGATCAAGACATCGATGTTGTGACATTACACCTTGATGTCATGACCTTGGCTCCAGCTTAGGCTCTTCTCCACATTTTCTCATCAACCAAGTGCCTAAAATAAGATTTAAGTCAAAGGTTAAGTTCCTAATGGCCTAAACTTGTCATTTTATTCCAAAAAACATAAAAGCGCATTAAAAACTAGGATTAAGCATAAAATGTAATAACCAATGAAAAGTAATAAAATACAATTTATTTACCTAATGGCCTAAACTTTCTATAGGGAGCATTTTTGCTACCCGCACCCAAAATTAATCTATTTCCCTAAATTTTGAAAAAAGCGACCTATTTACCTAATTTCTCCACTTGTTTTGAACACCCGAATCATTTAAAAAGAAAAAAAAACCAATAAAGTTTTATTAATTAATAGAAATCATTATGTTTATTTATTACACTTTCTTCTAGAAGATTAAATGTCTCATTTACCTATGCTTAATAAAATCATCTTCTTTTACTTTATCCAATGTTCTTTATTTCCAGACGGTAACTCTCTTTCAACTAAGAATTGTGTTGTTTCATTACTTTTTCTTCCTACATGAGAAATTGAGCACCTTTGGAATTATATCTATTGGCTCCAATTATATGTAGTTCCTAAACTTTTGACCTAATATTTTATAATTTAAATCAACTCAATATTTATTTTCTATTTCCTAAAATAAATATTATTTAATCAATTAATAAATTAACTAAATTAATTTTTCAATCTAATTTTATTTTCCTTAAAGTCATAACAATATTACCATAATAGAATCTAAGAGTAAATATATGTTATTTCCTTATTCAATAGATTCATAATGACTACTTAATTTAATTCCAATTTTGAATTTAAATTATTTAATTATGATTAATTAAATAATAATTCAAAACATATTAAATTAATTCTCAAGTCATTTTTGTACTTAGTGAGAAAATGCATTCATTATTAATGCAATCTGTAATAGCCTATTTTTAGTCAAATCAGAACTGTGGGTTTGGGACCACAAATTCAAGGTCAAAATATTTATTTTATTATTATTTTAATATTTACAGCATGATAAAATAATTGTTTGAAATTTTCGTTAAGAAATTTTATCGTTTGAGTGTTTAATTTGATAAAAAGGACTAAATCGCGCAAAATGTAAAACTTGTGTTCTTTTAGCTAAAGGTGTCTAATAGCTATAGAAAATTAAAGTAAAGGTATGTGGTAAATAGACCATTATTAAAGTGGGTGGATATTTATGGACATATATTAAGTGTTTTTAATGGTTTAATTAAAGGTTAAATAAGTAAATTAATAATAAACTTAAGTAAAATAATAAAAACAATGTATCATCTTTCTAAATGACTTATTCCACCGAAAATTCAAAGCTTAAGAAGCCATAAGAGCATTTCTAGGGTTCGGTCATTACATTGCTTAATTGGTGAGTATTTTTCGTCTTGTTTTTAATGATTTCTATGTTTTTGAGATCGTTACAGCTTAGTCTAACTAGCCCAGGGACTAATTTGCAAAATTGTTAGGGTTTTTCCATTGATGAATTTTGATTTATTTTGATGTTTAATGGTAGAAAATGCATGTTTGTTGTTATATAAACAACACTTGTAAAGAGATTTTTGTTAAAATTGTAAATTAGGGGTTAAATTGTAAAATGTGTAAATTTGGTGGTTAAATTGTGAAATAAATGAAAAATATGGACTTCTAGGGACCTAATTGAAATTTGGCTAGCATGGTTTTTGGTTGAATTGCATGAATTTGTAATTTTATGAAATAAGGATTAAATTGTAAAAATATTGAATATTAGGGGAAAAAGTGTAAAGTGGATGTAAAGTGTATTTTGGACTAAATTGAATAGAGAGATTACTAAATAAGCTAAATTTGATATCATATAGATAAAAAAAAGTGAAATATGGACTTAGATAGGGAAAAGAACAAGGTTTTGGATTAACCTACTCGTTTCACCGTTTTTGTATCCGAGGTAAGTTCGTATGTAATAAGCTTTACTTTAATTGTATTTTAAATGCTTTAATATTGTATAAATTGTGAATATGATCTTACGAATCTATTCGACGAAGATTTAGCATTGGAAATCTTGGTTGAACCTTAGGAATAGATTAGGATACGAATGACATGTCATTAAAGGTTATTATTGTTTTGGGTGCTGGTCCGTATGTCCTACCGATGGTTGAGTTTCCCAGCATGTGTTACGGATTCTCGTCAACTTGTGTGAGGAGCACCGTGTACCTACATCATGACTGTTAGCTTGTGTGAGCAGACCCGTTGATAGCTCGTGAGTTAACATTATTGAGATATGATATTGAGATAGCTTTGGCTATATATTATTGGCATTTAAGGTACGAGATTCCTGAGTATCCTGTATTATTCTGAATGGTTCAACGGGTATATCGAGGATATGAAATGGTGAGGATAGATACGTATCAATACAGGTATGTACGAAATTGTATATACATCGAACATATGAAAGATTTGAGCTTATGGTTATATAAATGATTGAATTCATATTAACATTTTGGTTACTTAATTGTGGTATGTTGTATACTTATTTTGAATGGCAAATTAAATAGTAAGATTTGCTTATTATTTTCTTACGAGCTTACTAAGCTATATAGCTTACTTTGTTTATTTTTCGTGTGTTATAGTGAAATCAAAGCTAGTTCGGTTTCGGGATTGTCAGAGACTTCATCACACTATCCTACTATCACTTTGGTACTTTTGAACTTAAGTATTTTGAGTATATGGCATGTATAGAAGTTTGATTATTTTGGTACATATGTTTTAGCTATGAATTTAGCCATTTGAATTGGCTTGTAAATGTCTAAAGTTTGGTTTTGTATATAGTCATGGAAGTTGGCTTAATTTGCTTGGTTTGGTTGTGTATATAATTGTGCATATGGCTCTTATTATGTGTTTGAATATAATTATATGATGCTTGTTGATAATAGGTATTATGGATAGCAAATGGTTGAGATTTTAGTTTGTTATGTATGTGGAATTAGGTAAAATAATGCATGTTTAGAAAATGACCATATTGATGTTTTGATAAAGTGAAATTTTGGCATGAAATTGAATGGCACATTGTGAGATTGTATATCTTGGATTAGTTGGTCTTGGAAATGGTACGAAATATGCTTGATTGAGGTTGATTGAATGTCTATTATATGCTATGTTTTGTGCCATTTGAGTTTGATTTAGGTACATGCAAATTGGGTGGCAAAATGGCTTGGTAAATAGCCTATTTTTGTCCACACGGTCGTGTGTCTCAGCCGTCTGACACACACGGTTATATTGCACGGCCGTGTATCCCCTAGTGTTGAAATTAAAATCAAGTTAGTATGCTCCACAAGGCCCAGCACACAGGCGTGTGACTTGGCCATGTGGTATAAGTTAGTATACCCTACAGGTTTGGCATGGCCTAGCACACAGCCTGGCACAAGGGATGTCTGGCCATTTTTAGGGCACATGGGCTAGCCACATGGGCGTGTGTGTTGGACGTGTGACCCAAGTCAAAGAGTTACACGAGCTGGGACACGACCATGTGATCCCATTTCGAATGTCCACATGGCTTGTAACACGGGCGTGTCTTTGGCCATGTGAGACACACAACCGGGCCACACGGGCGTATGCCCCCTGTATTTTGCAAAATTTTCTAATTTTTCCAAAATTTTTCTGAGTTATCAGTTTAGTCCTGAACCTTCCCCAATGCATGTTTTAGGCCTCATAGGCTTATATTAGGGACGATATGTATGTGGATGAATGATGATTATTTTGAAACTTGAAAATGTATGTTTAATTATATTATATGTTCGATAATGCTCCGTAACCCTATTCTGAAGTTGAATACGGGTGAGGAGTGTTACACGATCTATTTCTATTACTTCATCATTTCTATCAGACCCTAGTTGGCGAGTTGGTCCAGTTTGGGAGATTACACCTGTAAAGACCGCTTAAGTTGCGAGGCTTAGATCAAATGATGATAGTAACCCATGGTAGAGTGATTCGTAGAACGTCACCATACAACGGAGTTCCACTTCATGGTGTGGCAAGTTTTTGATTGTGGTGTAGACCGTATAAAGCGGATCTTCTCACTAATAAAACCGCCACCTGTGTTTTTGTGTCATTGCTAAAGTAAGTATCGAAGCTTGTAGAACACGTCTAAGTCACGTAGCATCCTAGTGGAGGTAACTTGTAAGTAATTAGGACACTAGGACACTTGGAGAACCTCGTAGGATGTGATTAATTAGTGAAAGCGTGCGAGAGCAAGTAATGATTAGAGGTAATCTTGACTAGGATTCGGATGTAAGTTATCTATAAATAGGGTAGCGTGATAGTGGAGAAAATATATCTGATTCATCTTCTCTGCCAAACTTTGTTATCATCAAAGAAACCAGGAGAGTTCTTCTTTTCTAACGAATGTGTTGGTTGGTAAAGCTTATGAGAGCTTCTGTGCTAATTATCTGCTAGTAAATTCTTAAACTTTCCTTTAAGCTTTACCAGGTATGTAACGCCCCCACGCCCGAGACCATTGCCGGAGTCGAGCTTGAGGGGTTACCGAACAATATTTATCAAATTAAGAACTTCAAATCATTTATTTCTACATTCATAGCTTTCTAACTACCCGCATCATAGTTACAAGAAAAATTATATCTCGAGTTACAAAACTCGAAATCTAGATATGTAAATTTTCCCTAAATCTAGACTCATATATCTATTTACTAATTTTTTTCTAGAATTTTTGGTTGGGCCAATTAGTACAATTTATTAGTTAAAGTCTCCCCTGTTTCAGGGTTTGACTATTCTGACCTCTGTGTATTACGAATCAGATATTTCTCTATACAGAAATTAAATGACTATGAGGTTTGTTTCTATTAAAACTAGACTCAATAAATAACCTGTAAATATAAATAAAAACTTCTAATTATTTTTTTAAAATTTATTATGAATTTTTAAAGTCAGAACAGGGGATCCAGAAATCACTCTGGCCCTATTTCACAAAAGTTTAAATATCTCATAAAATATAATTTATATGCCTGTTTTGTTCAATCCACATGAAAATAGACTCATTAAGCTTCAATTTCATAACTTACTCATCATTTATTTCCATTTATACAATTTTTAGTGATTTTTCAAATTCATGTAATTGCTGCAGCAATATTCTGTTTTAAGGCAAGTTTCATCTTTCCATGAATTTTTATAAACTAGATAACCTATTAAACTTCCATAATATCAAACATGATCTAAATTAGCCATCACCATGACTTATCAATATCAAACATTTTCTCAACCAAACATGGTCATATCATAAAATTATTTACACAAAATAAGTATATTGCTATACATGCCATACTTAAGTTTTACAAGCCATTTACCCAGATGAAAGTCCTTTGGATAGTGTGATCGAACCTTCGACCCGTCCTGATTCCCGAGCTGGCTTGTTCAAAACTACAGTAAATAAAGAGGAGGGAGTAAGCATAAATGCTTAGTAAGTTCATATGTAAATAACAAGTAACATAACAATACAAATATACCAAACAACTTTAGCATGGTATCACCAAAACATATATCACATTTCTAAACATCATTCCTCATCTTACCACCTTATCGTTGTTGTATCTATTTTCAACCCGAGGGTTAAGAACATACCTGTCCAAAGTGTCCATTTCACAACACTTACCAAAACGTCGCTTGCATCTTAAGTGTTCTTCCATTTCACTAGAAATTTCACCCGTTGAACACATCGGAATATAACTCGGATACATGGATAATTTGCACATAAGTGCCACATATGTAATCAAGAAATCATGTAACCCGCCCCTAAGTGAACTCGGACTCAACTCAATGAGCTCGGGCGTTCGCATCCATAAATGAACTCGGACTCAACTCAACGAGTTCAGATGCCTAGTTACATCTCACGAACTCGGACTCAACTCAACGAGTTCGGACATTCGCATCCATAAGTGAACTCGGACTCAACTCAACGAGTTCGGATGCTCAACCATCCTAGTGACATGTCACTTGTATCCTAATCTATTCCTAAGGTTCAAACGGGCATTTTCCTCGATCACACATCTTTGCCGTCTTCCATGGAATATCAAAATCGGTACTTCGGTGATAGTTCATACTCATCAAGTAATTCACATAATTACATATTATTCAACAATAACCACAAAGCATAATATTTCATGATAATAATCAGCATCATATCATATAAACAACATTAAATTGCTTAAAATGACAATTATGTTACTACATTTACACATGAACTTACCTTGGTACCAAAATATAAAGATTTTGAAATTTAGTCCACAATCTTTTCTTTTCCTCGATCGCGACTTGAATCTCGTTTTTCTTGATCTATAATACCAAATTAATCTTATTTAATACATACATTCATCAAAATAGCATTTAATACGAACTTTGTAAAAATTACACTTTTGCCCCTAAACTTTTGCATAATTACACTTTTGCCCCTAGGCTCGGGAATTAAACTTTATTCCTTATTCTTACGTTTTATAACATGCTGATCATTTTTCCCTTCTATGGCAACATCAAATTCTCTCTCTAACATATACTTGTGACTATTAGGTATTTTTGTCGATTAAGCCCTTTTACTCGTTTTCACTCAAAACCGAGTAGCACAAGTTGTCTAACATAATTTAAAACCTCATATTCTATCATAAAACATCAAAATACACAAATTTCACCTATGGGTATTTTTCCAAATATAAACCCTAGGTTGAATTATTGCTAACATAAGCTTAATCGAGCTACCGGGATTCCAAAAACGTAAAGAACATTAAAAACGGGGCTTGGAATCACTTACTATGGAGCTTGGAAGCTTGAAACAAACCCTAGCTATGGAGAACCCTTGAAATTTCGGCCTAATGAAGAAGATGGACAAAAATTGGCTTTTAATTTTGTTTTTAATTCATTTTAATAACTAATGACCAAAATACCCTTACTACTAAACTTTCCAAAAATTCCTTCCATGTCCTAATTTTGTCCATGAACTTAAAATTGGTCAAATTGCTATTTAAGACCTCCTCATTAATATTCCAAAACAATTTCATACTAAAAACTTCTAGAATGCAAGTTTTGCAACTTATTCGATTTAGTCCCTACTTTCAATTTAAGCACTTTAGGCATAGAATTTCATCACGAAATTTTCACACAATCATGCAATCACATCATAATCATCAAAATAATTATAAAATTATTATTTCTATCTCGGATTTGTGGTCACAAAACCACTATTCCGATTAAGCCCTAATTCAAGATATTACAAGGTAGATGGAAGCTAGTGTAAGAGAGGTTCAGTAGAATTTCTTTTAATATTGGATAAGAAGGAAACTTCTATCCAAAGGTTGTTTTCATGTCTACAGATTCTTGCTATATTGTAAAGTTTTGGTCATTTTTTTATGTTTTAAAAGGTTGTTTTATTGTTTTAGCTAAAGAAACGAGAGAAGCTCTCAATGATTGGACCGATTGGACATTTCTGGTTTCAACGAGCTGACAGAAGGACCGATTGGAAAAATATAAGTAACGCTCAAATTTATGATTAAGTTCTTACTTTTCGCCTATTAATTATAAACTTATTTAGTCTCAAAGTCATTACAGTAAAGTAATATGTTGAGTTCTCCCTTATTATGTACCGTTACGAAAGCTACTTAGTAAATGCTCATCCAATGACCTTTTCATAAGTTGTTGCCCTCATAAGATATCCTGAATCCCTTTGGGATAAATCCATTCTCCCAATTTGATCCTATTTTATCTTACAGTAACAATTACATCTTTTTTCATGAAAGTAAATAATTAGCAATGGTAATCAAGTTATTTATCACAAAGACAAATGACTCTTTGGCCACATTTACTTTTCATCTATCATGTAAAGCGACCGCCTATAAACGTGTTAATGTTTATAGTATAAATATCACACCAAAAAATATATAAAATTAAATCAGTAGTGTCTACAAGCGTATGGGTCAAATTGTAATATGGTAAAGTTTACAATGAAACGCCGGTAAGTATTCCAATGATTGTACCCAAGGGATTGTAGATTGGATAAATTATTATTAAATCAATTATAGAAATTAATTACTAATTTAATCGAGTCATGAATTAGTAGTGCGAATCCAAATGAAAGTATTTATTAAACTAATTAAATCACTAAACCTAAGTTAACCTAATGGACTTTCATAATCCTAGTGTTAACAATGCAAACCTCTAGCCTATGATCGATTATATCCCTAATTATCTAATTAAATAACTAATTATCCTCGATTGAGTTATTTATTACCCTTAGTTAAAAATACCCTTCTAGTCTCATCTTCACTAAGGATTACCACCTAAGTCGCCCTTTCGGTCTCTTCCTAGGCATACGGATACCCCCCGGTCTCACCGCTTGACACAAGTTCTACGCAACAGGATACCCTTCTACTCTCACCTGCCTCGATATTCTATAAGGGGCATCACTCCCTAATATACTAAGTACCTTTAGATAAACAATCAATTTCGGATAAATAATTACTTAACAAATAAATCAGTTTAATAATTGAATCATGCAAGATATAAATAAAGCACAATAATTTGTTCTAATATTCATACAACGATTAATTAGATAAATCAATGAAATATAAATAAAAGAAGAGAAGAAAAGAGCAAAGAGAATACTAATGAATATATATTGAAGTGTAGATTCGGAGCAATCTCTGCTCGCAAGTGTCTTTACATTGGAATAGAAAAGTTCCGACTGAACGAACATAAAAAGAAAATACAAAGAAAATTGAATATTAAAATTGTGTTTGATGGATTAATTCCCTAATTTGTCTTTTGGAAGTCATTCACTTTGATATCCAAGACAAAACATATCCCCGATTAGATTTAATAGACGACATATTAGTCTTTCAATCGATTTACTCATTTCCAATTAGAATAAGGACATGTTTAGGTTCATTTACTAATATAAGTTGTTGTTTTGTGTTATAATTCATCTATATAATACCACATAGTATTAGTTAAACATTAGATAATCAATGAGCTAATATTTATTTTTATTTTGCTTTGAATGCAAAAACTATTGAGGATAATATACAAATGGTATTAATATAATTCATTAATAATTTTATTAAACTTGTTCAAAAAAAATTACAAATATAAAAATGAATATACTACACTTAAGACATTATATCTAACATAAATACCATAAATCCACAGGTTTTTAGGAGATTCATTCAAACTAGATTACCCTTTCAATCTGATTATGTTCCTCTGAAAGATTTGTATCAATTGCCTTGTTGTTAAGGAGATCCTTTTGAAAGGAAATATATGAGTTAATGGTCCATGCCCTCTATGTCAAAAGGAAGTTGAATCCATGGAAGACCTTTTTGTCCAACGTGACTTCGCCGAAGCTAGCTAGTTTGGATCTCCCTCCTCTCTTAGGATCAGCAATATCACCCCCGTCGTGAAGAAATAAACTCATATTCAACAAAACTCCTCCTAATCCACTAGGCGTCATAATCAGGCTCAATGACATGAATCTCTCTATCCTCTCCTCCTAGATGTAGCATTCCCCCACCCTTTCAACAAGAACCTTGGAAATTGGAATCCCGCTGTGTGGACTTTTGTCTCCATAGATGCAGAAATCCAAATAGTAACCTCACTGGAGGTGCTATCATCCGAAATGACAATGACGTGTTTCATCTCGGTCAAAAGTCACAAAACCACTTCGTAACTAGAGGCCAGAAATTTGATCCTCCATGTTTCTCTTAAAAATCACGGTATCTTATCTTGACTTTCCTTAAGAAATTGGAAGTGCACTAACATTATTCTTAACAAATCAAAGGTGGGGTGGAGACTTTTCCCAACCTTCCAGGACGTCTAAAAATCCGAAACGCAATCAAGATTGTTTAAGAGAGCAGCCACAAATAACAAATCAAAAAGTAGACAAGTAGCCAGGCAAAGTACGCTTCAAGGACTATCATTTATTTCTCATGGCCATCATCTTCATTTGCTCTAGACTTATTTGCCATGTACCAAAAAACCATTATGACATTTATTTTATTTTTAACATATAATTATATGTTATTTACTAATTTTGTTTATATAATCTAATATTTTTTATTGATGAGAGACATTTTGACCTACTAAATATTTAATTAAGTTATATAGTATTTATAGTTAATTATTACTGAATGCTAAAATAATTAGATAAAATTATATATGATTTTTTTTCTTTTTTTTTATCGGCATTCTTGCACTAACATATTGCATTCGACGATTTGATTTTAAGTTTTATTGTTTAAAGAATTTTTTTCTCAAGTATTATTAATATCTTTTTAGAGTTTAAAATTATATGATTGTTTAATTATGATGTAATTATATTATATTAGAGAACTAGAATTGCTTATGATTACAAGAGGACCTAATTACTATCTAATGATAACAGTTTCCTCCAATTACATTTATAGATTCCAGATCAAGCCTTAAACATGAATGGATGTATATCTATCTGTTTGAATAGTTAGAGGTAAAACAAGAAATCAATCCCCATTACTTGCTACATTTGGCCACCCTTGATTAGCCTGTAACTTCACAAACTCAGCCAAGAGCTTGATTTCATCTTCCTTCAAACGTGGTCCAAATGTGCATTGTCCCCTCGGCGTGCAGCTCTCGCCAAACCCCTTCAAACAAACCACACAAATCATCATAAAAATGATAGATACAGCAGGGAGGATCTCAAATTTCTATGTAAATTCTTACAGGCATTCTTCCCTTGCCATAGTATGTGATACGGTATATATCGTCTTCAGTGACAACCCCATTCCTGTAGGACAGTCATTCAATCAAATAAGCTTTGAAAATATCTAATTCAAGAAGTACATATTACCTTTCTAGGTCCTTTGTAAAGAGTGTTGCACCCTAAAATGAACATGGAAGGGTGGATTAGAGAGGAAATAATAGAAACAATGATCATCTATAGTCGATGAAATACAAAAAAGTGTCTCACTGGTTGAATTATGTTTCCACCTCCATCATGACATCCAATACAGGCCTGTCCAAACAATGTGGCCCCTCTCTGTATATCTACGCTTTGTGCAAAAGCTGCATCCATGAGAAAGATATGACATTAACTAAGCGAAAATGCTACTCGACAATCAGAATCACGATAGTTTTAAGCAATGAATAAGGTAATTTCAATTAAAGTGAGAGCAATGAATTGTGTGGGATTGCGTACCTGGGGTGTTGCAGATGGGAGATAAGGCGACGAATGCAGCAACAAGAGGTGTAAACAAGTTCTTGGAATGCGGTATTTTAACTTGTTCGACATGTTTGAGCTTTGAAGGAGCTTGATTTGCATTTCCCTTTGGAAACCCTCATTTTTTTTATTCACTCAGTTGGCAACAACTTATATGATTCATAGACGCACACAATGGAGAAAGAAGAAGAATGGAAAGGGTAACATATTACCTTTACAAGGAGACAGCGAGGGACGTAGCTGCAAGGAGACACTGCATAAAGAATCTCCATTTTCTCTGTGTTTTACTTGTCTGGAATTGAAATTGAAATTGAAGTGCCCCCAGGTCATGGAAGACAAGCTAATCAGTTCAAAGTGAAATAATATAGCCCAGCGATTTGGCCCAATTCTTCCATTTTCTATTTTGGGCTGGATTAAAATTGACCAAACATCAAAATCCCTTCATCATTTTATAAAATTATAAATTATACTGATATTTTCCTCACAACCTTTTCAAGATTTTATCAAATTAATACCCAATTTTTTAATGAAAATTATTAGATTTTTAAACACTTCATAATGTCTAATGTTATACCAATATTTTTAATACATACCAAAATTTATAAGGGATATCTTTAGATATTTTGATATATCAAAAATTTTCTTTTATCACCTATCTATAAGGACCATAGTCTATATCAAAATTTCTAACATATAACAATATTTTTAATCTGATACCAAATATCTAATGAATACCAAAATCTCTAAGCAAATACTAAAATTTATAACTGACACCAAAATCAAAATTTCTAAATCTCTAATGGATACCAAAATTTGTAACCAAAAATCTCTAATGGATACCAAAATTTGTAACGAAATATCAAAATCTCTTAACAAATATTGAAATTTCTAACAAACACCAAATTTTCTAACCGAATGTCAAAATCTTTAACAGGGACAAAAAAATTCGAACGAATACTAAAATCTTTCATCAAATATCAAAAAAAAATTTAACGAATACTTTAATTTTTTACTGGATACAAACATTTCTAACGAAATACCAATATATATAATGTGATACCAAAATTTCATGTTGTTGTGGTCTAATAAATTCGAATCCTTTACAAGAAAACTCAAAATTTCCAAATTCCAATTACCTAAATTTGATATTTTTTAAAACAAAGTTTTTTTTAATTCTTTTAATTTTCCTTCAAAACTTCATTCCTTTTTTCTTTTCTCTTTTAAAATCTAGTGATTAAACTCAAAAATAGTTTTCAAAACTATTCTTCTTTTCTTTCTTTCAAATCAAAATCAACACTCAAAGAATATTTTTTTAGAATCTTTCAACTTTTTTAACACCCAAATCTTTTTACGAAAACAAAAATTGAGATGAAAATCTCTTCATGCAAATAAATTTTTCTCAATTATTTTTATTATTAAGGCAAAAATAGAGATAGATTTGATTATAATAAAGAAAAAAATCAATGAAGTTTTTTTTTTCCAAGTTGAAAAGTCTGTTTAATAACAAAAGCAAAAGAAACAATGGGTATCTTTTACTAAATAACGAGAGAAAGGGAATTGTTAAGATCTAGTGCTCTAATCATTTGTACTTGTAATTTTTCGAACAAATTGATTTAATAAAATTTTATCATTTATATTAATATCATTTGTATTTATCCTTAATAGTTTTTGCACGCGAAGAAAAATGTAACTAAATATTGACTAACTAATTACTTAGTATTTAACTAATACTAAGTTGGATTATGTTGTTGGATCATAATGTAAAAAACAACTTATATTAATAGGTAACATAAAAGGTCTATAGTATGATGAATTGAAATTGAGTAAAGGATCTAATCAATCACTCAATTAATCATACCATGTTCTTCGGTGGATCGAATATGATAATTACAGATCATACCAATTCACCAATTGTATGTCATCCAACACTAAACCAAAAGGTTTTTTTCAATTTTGATGCAAAAACGAGGTTGTGAAATGAATGAGCTTTTATCTCTTAAACAAAAGAATTAACAAATATTGAATTAAAAAATATGTGTGATTTTATTGTTTCATGGTTCAAACATTAGATTAATTATCCGTCTAAAGCTAGAATTGAATTTAGTGCAAAGGAAATTTTATTATCTAGCACTATGTATATATATATAAAGAGAATAATAACAGTATTATAGAAGTGTAGCTTTCAAATGACACGTTAGCAGGGTCGTTTTTCTCGTTTGGGCTGGAGAGAATGGGAGAAAAAAAAAGGCATAATTTCCTGTCAATTCTTATACTTTTAAAATTTTAAAATTTAGTTTTTTTTTTACTTTTAATTTTAAAAATTTAATCTCTTTTACTTGTTTTTAAATTTAAGAATGTAGTCCCTCAATTTTTTTATTTTAATAAATAAAATTTAAGCGAAAACACTTTTAATTGATATATATCTTAAATTTAAATATGTGTTACCACTTCATTTTTATTATTTAAATCAAACATTTAAATATTAAAATGTTGTATATTTAAAATCAATAGAAATTTAATAAAAGTGTAGTCAATTTTATTTTAATTTTAAAACCTTTCGAGTATTGGGATTAAATTCCAAAAATTAAAGTAAAATACTAAATTTGGTGAGATGGGAAGATGTATTTTTGTTATGGGTCATGGATTAAAGCTTGTAACCATTACGCTCAAAACGATTTATACAAGTCAACTTATTAAATCAGACTCATTTGACCCACATAAAGTGGCTCAATTCGTGGAATCTATGGTGAAGCTCATCTACTTAAGACCTTGGTAGCCTAGTAAAACAATCTAGTAAAATTAAAGTTACTGGGTAAATAGTGTATATCCTGTAGAGATAAGATTGTATAAATTTTAACACTACAGGAAAACAGACTTTTAGCGGCGTTTTTTTTGCCTTTAGCGGCGTTTCTAAGCGCCGCTAATACTTTTAGCGGCGCTTTCCCAAGCGCCGCAAAAAACATCGCTATATGCAGCGCCACAAAAGTTCACGGCGTTTTCTTCTAAAGACCAGGACCTTTAGCGGCATTTTTTACAAAAGCGCCGGTAAAGACCAGGACCTTTAGCGGCGCTTTTTATAAAAGCGCCGGTAAAGACCAGGACCTTTAGCGGCGCTTTTTTAAAAAACACCGCTATAGACCAAGAACTTTAGCGGCGCTTTTATAAAAAACGCCGCTATAGACCTTACTTTTAGCGGCGCTTTTATAAAAAACGCCGCTATAGACCTGTACTTTTAGTGGCGCTTTTGTAAAAAACGCCGCTATAGACCAAGAACTTTAGCGGCGCTTTTATAAAAAACGCCGCTAATTTGCCCAGTTTTGCAATATGTATTTTTACACCTATATCCAACCCTCCTGCAAGAAATTCAATAAAAAACAGCAAATATACCATGAAATCCAACCCAACCAAAACACGTAAATTTAAATAATACAAAATTATACGAAAAATATATTATATAAATTAGAAATGAATATTCAAAATATTCTTAAAATAATGTTAAAAGTTACAAGAAAACATGTCTATGATGGCGGATTTTGAAATTGGTGGAACATAGTCATCATAGACTGAAGCTGCTGCTGGAGTTCATTATATTTCCTGTTCTGCTCCGCCTCCCTCGCTGCTGCCTCCGCTCTAAGTTGAGAAATTTGCTCATCTATGCTAGCTTGTATCTGAACTATCTGATCTTTTAACCTCTGAACTTCAGCTTGACTTTGACTCCCGGAAGGCATGTATTGGTGCAAGGTGGATCCAAAATATTGGGTCGGGTTAACACCAGATCCTTGGAATCTAACCCGACCATACCTTTCAGGACCCAAAACTTCATTAATAATTCTGTTATCAATATCCTCAAAATTAACAGAACTATCAGTCGAAGCAGTCGCTTCATACGCTGCCTTCTTATCTTTTAGTTTCTCCTAATAAATCAGTTAAAGAGTTAGAAACGAAATATACAATAAAAAGGAATACAACATAACATTATTTAAATTACACTAATAAAACGACGAATTAAAACATTATAATTAAATATTATAAATATTTATAATGAATCAATTTTTATTAAGTAAATATACCATAATTTCTGCAGCCTCAGATGACATCGGAGTTCCATCTTTTTTCCTGTGCGTAATGTCAAAAAGTTGAAGGCGTCCAACTTTTTGACCAAACGAGGCTTCCTACAATATAGTAGTAAAAATATTATTTAATAGTAAAAAGTTATTAATACTTGATAGATTTAATAAATCCATAGTACCTCGGCCTGAGCTACACAAGCAAAACTTTTCGACCCTGCCGTGTGCGTAAATTTTTGTTTTTGCCTGCTGCTTGTTCCAACTCGCTCACGGTCCTACATAATGAAATTATTCTTACGTATATAGTAAATACTATAAACCGAAAAATTTATAAGAGTTTGCAAGTACATAATACCTCTCCTTTCTTCGAATTCCAAAATCGAACTGCATCTTCCCATTGGTACTTCAGCATTCCCGGTGGGACATTTTGCAATTTTTCTTCGAGGCTTATGGGTTTTTTAAAATATTATTTTTTCAAAATGCTTTTATTGTCTCTCCATTTTTTACCCAATGCCTTCTTGATATAGGCATCAGAGACCTCTAAAGCAAACCTATCCTAAAAAACACGAGTTTAGGAAGTAAATATAAATGAAACTTAAACAAAAGTATTATAATTACATTAACGTTTTGTTACCTTAATATTAGAGAGAGCTTGTTTTTTATTGCTATCAGGCATGTTATGCCATGATTCGTAGTTGATGGGCAACATATTGGCATTTCGTGCTATCATGCCCAAATAGCCTGCTAAAAGTCGAGCTTCTTGTCCAACAGGCTGACCATGGCTGTTTCTAGTTACTTTGACACGCTCGACAGAATTTAAGTTATATAAATCTGTTAGGAGCGTACGTCCTCGACCTCTGCGCGTCCCACCATTTTCAGCTGAAAAATAATAAATTATTACTATATTGAAATTTAAAAATAAATTAGTAATAAAATTTAATACAATTTGTAAAATAAACTTAACATTACTTTGAATTTCCACAGACTCGTCAAGTGTCTCCGGCACGCTTGAAGATCCAACAATTGTCTGCTGTTCAGTACTTACTTCTTCCGAATTTGTAGTATTCTGTACAATACTAAGATCTCTTAATCTTCTTCTAGGCATTTTTCCTGCAACACATAAAATAGATAAAATTTTAGTAAGAAATAACAACAATAGTAAATATAAAATAGTTAAATTATATAACATGACCAATGTTAATATTGTAACATTACATATAAATAAAAAATCATAAAATCTTACTACATCATAAATCGTAAATATCTTCGTCTACATCCTGATGAACCCATTGAAATTGTGTACTAGTACTAGGGATATTTTCATCTAAGTCTTGTTCTGGAAAAGGCAAAGTTTCTGATCTTTCACCGATGTCATCTCTACTTCCATTCCCCATGTCAAACAAGTCTCTAGGGGTGTTTCGGAGTACAACGTACCAACCCTCATCAATTGGATCTTTCGAGTAAAAAACTTGTTTAACTTGAGAAGAAAATACATACGGCTCGTCTATCAAATGTTCTCCAGTGTGAATTAATCGAGAGAAATTCACCATTGTAAAACCAAACTGATCATTTTTAATTCCGCGAGCAGTATTAGCATCAGCCCAATCACATCGAAATAAGACAACTTTCCATTTTCCATAATAATCCAACTTAATAATGTCGGTTAGAAGTCCATAATACTCCACATTTCCCTTGACAGGAGTACTGTCCCTAGCACTAGCGTAACTTGTAATTAAAGAATTAACAACTACTCCACAATTTTGAGTTCTCCTCAATCTCTCGCGATATTTGGTATGAAATCTGAGTCCATTCATGATGAAGCCACTATATCTTTTTACTACTCGATTCGGACCTTGGGAAAGCCATTTAACTTCGTCATTAACGATATTCCAACTCCAAACCTATTGAATCGAAAGTAAATTGAGTAATTATAAATGTTATGAGAAAACATTATTATTTGTCAACAAAATGTTGAGTTGCATACCATTTGGCTTAACCATTCATGAAAAGATTCTGCGAATAACCTATTAATCTCGCGATGTTGTAATCTTCGTGAGCGTGGACGAGATCTTAAGATTTGTTTGTACTCACTATGTTAAACACATGTTTAATTCGTTAAAAAATAAACAAATAAAAAAAGAATAATATTTATCATATTCTAGAACTTACTTGCGTAATTGTTCAAGTGCATCGTGGTGGAAAAGAACATATCTATGTGCTTGTATCCAAGATCGGTCATCTAATTCTACAATTTCAACTTTGCCGATTGGTTCTCCATAACTTTGAAATAAATAAGTTTTGTCCAAGTTAGGATCATTGAGTCCGGCATTTCTACTTGGTCTATTCAATCTTGTTTCAACATCTAAATATCTAGAACAGAATGTCATACACTCCTCTGCCAAGTAGCCTTCAGCAATTGATCCTTCCAGATAACGCTTGTTACGGCAATAAGACTTCAATTTGCTTAGGAACCTAAACACCATATACAACATTATCGAAACTGGAAACTATAGGTATAAAGGTGAATGCCTTTGAAATAAATTAGCACCTTTCAATTGGATACATCCAACGATAGAAAACCGGCCCACCAATTATTGCTTCACGAGGGAGATGAATGACAAGGTGAACCATAATAGTGAAGAAAGAAGGTGGAAAGATCTTCTCCAAATTGCATAATGTCAAAGCGGCTCGATCTTGTACTTTTTCAAGTTCTTCAACATTCAGAACTTTGCCACAAACTGCTTTCATTATATTGGACAGCTCAATTATACAGGACGTTACCTTCTTTGACATACAGCACCGTAAAGCAACTGGAAGTAGATCTTGCATCAGGATGTGATAGTCATGTGATTTTAATGAATATAGTCTTCGATCTTTAAGACTTACACATCGAGATATATTTGATGAATACGCATCCGGAACCTTTATATCCTTCAACACCATGCAGAACATTTCTTTCTCTTCCTTTGACATTGTAAAAATTGTAGGCGGCAACCAATATTTTCCATTAGGAAGTACTTGGGGATGAAGATCACGCCTAATTCCCATGTGAACTAAATCAAGTCGACTTTGAAGATTATCTTTTGATTTACCATCGATGTTCAAAATTATCCGGATGATGTTCTCTAGACATTCTTCTCAATATGCATCACATCAAGATTGTGGCGTAATATGTGATGCTCCCAATAAGGCAACTCAAAACAAATACTTCTTTTCTTCCACAAGTCCGCCTCATTAGGGTCATCATCCTCGTCAGATTCATCATCAGATTCATCCCTCGATCGTCTATTTGTTTACCTGTTAGATGGTTGATTCAGCTTCTCGTAACTGAAATCCATATCTTTTAACATGAATAAGATTTCAGATCTAATGGTCTGCTCAGGAGCTTTTTTCAACTCTTCAGTACTGTCAAATAAAGCCTTCTGAAATCTATATCTATGATTTTCATCTAACCACCGACGATGCCCCATATAGCAGAACTTCTTCCCATTATATAACCACTGTGAACACGTTTGAGCAGCACAACAAGGACAAGCATAACGTCCTTTGGTACTCCAACCCGATAAATTCGCATATGCCAAGAAATCATTAATTGTCCACATCAAAGCAGCATGTAGGTAAAAGTTCTCTTTTCTCAATACATCATATGTCTCAAACCCGCCCATAATTGTTTTAACTCTTCAATAAGTGGCTGCAGATATATGTCAATATCATTTCCGGGGCCTTTCTCTCCGGGGATAATCATAGATAATATCAAATAAGATTGCTTCATGCAGAGCCATGGAGGCAAATTATAAGGAATAATGACCACAGGCCAAGTACTGTACGAGGTGCTCATGATTTTAAAAGGATTAAATTCGTCAGATGCTAACCCGAGCCTTACACTCCGATGATCACTTGCAAAGCTTAGAAATTTATTGTCAAATGATTTCCATGCAAAAGAATCTACAGGATGCCTTAATAATCCATCATTCGTTCGTTGATCATGATGCCACGTCATAAACTCAGCTGTCTTTGACGACATGAATAGCCTTTGAAGCCTTGGGATTAGCGGGAAATATCGCAAAATCTTGTTCGGCTTCCTTCTTGACTGTGGCCCATATTCATCCTCATTAACATCTTCTACATCTCTATTCATCCAACGAGATTTACCGCAAACATGACAAGACTGTTGATTTCTCCGATCACCCCAATACAACATGCAATCATTTGGGCAACTATGAATTTTGTTGTACCCAAGGCCCAAATCTTTTATCACTTTCTTCATGTCTTTACATGATTGAGGGATTTTTGCAAATGGGAACATTTCTCTTAAAAGCTCTAACAGCATTGTCAAAGAGTTTTTGGTCCACCCTCCCAAACATTTTAAGTGGAAAAGGCGAATATAGAAAGACATTTTCAAAAATTTTGATCCCTCATAAAGTTCTTCATTCATTTCACCAAGTAACGTGTAGAACTTCGCCGCTTCTTCATTCTGTTGTTCATCCGGTACACTTCTTCTCGTTTCCATAAAAGTATTCCCACCGATATTATAATCATCAGATGCAACATAGTTTGGTGGAGATGATTGGAAACTTTCACTCCGCATATTAAATGCATCCCGCATCATACCTTCCATGTCATCTTCTCTAACATGCTGACGGTAACCACTATAAGGATAACCCGGATTAATCGTCGAAGAGGCTCCACTAGTTGTACACTCTCCATGGAAAATCCATTTTTTATACCCCCGAATGAAGCCATCAACAATTAGATGTTCGTAGACAACTTCACGATAATGCCAATAGATATTGCCACACTTCTTACACGGGCAAAGAATCATATTGTCTTGGCTCGAATTGTGAAATGCAAAATCTAAAAAAGATTGCACTCCATTTTGATACTCGTTGCTTGCCCTTGAGAAATTCATCCAAGTCCTATCCATTTCGTAGTTGTTCAAGTCTAAAGTTGGCAATAAGTTTCACGGGTAAGTTGTTTATTATGTAAGTCTTGATATGATATATATTTATGTTTTATGTAAGTTATGTAGATTATGTAAGTTATGAAATTTGAACTTTTAAACTATATGCTTTTAAGGAAATTATTAGATTAAACTACATGTATTAGTTAAGTTATGTAAGTTGTTATGTACGTTATGTGAGTTATGTAATTTATTTAAGTAATGATCAATATTAATACTATTTTGATAAAAATTAGTTATAATATATTTAAACAATGATCAATAATGTTATGTTGATAAAATAATTTATAATTGGCCATTCAGTCGTTAAAATTTTTAATTCTTTTTTAAGGTCAATAGAATTATTTATAAGCTCCATAGAACTTTTTTGGAAATCTTATTAATATAACAAAATTTTAAAGACATTTAAAAATATTAAATATTAAAATCAAACATGTTTAATATAATAAAATAGTAATTTGAATATAATAATATCAAGAAAGAATCGTAGTTTAATTTTTATAAGTAAATTGGAAATAAATTAAGGTTATATAAATATTCAATAGTGATAGAACTTTTTTCAATTCTTTTTGAATTTTTTAAGATTTATCATACGTGGCGTTGTTACACCTAGGGAGGATCTATTATATATTGCAGCTCGATATAAGGCAACCCGTCAGGTTTCCAGCCTATATACTTTGAATCTTTAAAATATTTAAAATAAGGAATGGACAAGCAAACTACATATATGGTAATAAAATTAATTCATACTTAAGTTGAATCAAATAATACTTAAGTTGAACCAAAATATAAAAACTTATTCATACTTATTCATACTTCAAATAATAATTAATAATACTATTTTGATAAAAATTAGTTATAACTTTTAAAGACATTTAAAATATTAAATATTAAAATCAAACATGTTTAATATAATAAAATAGTAATTTGAATATAATAATATCAAGAAAGAATCGTAGTTTAATTTTTATAAGTAAATTGGAAATAAATTAAGGTTATATAAATATTCAATAGCGATAGAACTTTTTTCAATTCTTTTTGAATTTTTTAAAATTCATCATACGTGGCGTTGTTACACCTAGGGAGGATCCATTATATCTTGCAGCTCGATATAAGGCAACCCGTCAGGTTTCCAGCCTATATACTTTGAATCTTTAAAATATTTAAAATAAGGAATGGACAAGCAAGCTACATATATGGTAATAAAATTAATTCATACTTAAGTTGAATCAAATAATACTTAAGTTGAACCAAAATATAAAAACTTATTCATACTTATTCATACTTCAAATAATAATTAATAATACTATTTTGATAAAAATTAGTTATAACTTTTAAAGACATTTAAAAATATTAAATATTAAAATCAAACATGTTTAATATAACAAAATAGTAATTTGAATATAATAATATCAAGAAAGAATCGTAGTTTAATTTTTATAAGTAAATTGAAAATAAATTAAGGTTATATAAATATTCAATAGCGATAGAACTTTTTTCAATTCTTTTTGAATTTTTTAAGATTCATCATACGTGGCGTTGTTACACCTATGGAGGATCCATTATATCTTGCAGCTCGATATAAGGCAACCTGTCAGGTTTCCAGCCTATATACTTTGAATCTTTAAAATATTTAAAATAAGGTTGGAGAGAAGGTCAGCTATTGTTGTAATTATAATGGATAAGCAAGCTACATATATGGTAATAAAATTAATTCATACTTATTCATACTTCAAATAATTAATACTATAAGGTCAGGTTTCCAGCCTATATACTTTGAATCTTTAAAATATTTAAAACGTACCTTAATAAAACGTACCTGGTCTACTCCACTCTCACCAGCAAATAGAGGCTGGAGTCCAAAAAGTAATATTTGTTAAGTAATTTAAAGTGAAAATGCATAGAAATAAGGAAAAAAATTTAGCAACTAAACGGCCTGTACGTACCTAGAACAAATGTCAATGGCTGTGGTGTATTTAGTTGCACCAAATATTATTTCAGGTGCTCGATAGTACCTAGAACAGATGTAAGATTATAAGAGTAGCACCAAATATATTTCAGTTTAAGCAAATATAAAAACTTTATCTATATCAGTACCAAATTTTAATTCAAAGATTAAATGGTAGCTTCAGTTGAACCAATACTTGCAGGAGGAGCAGGAAGCAGTAAATGAAGCTGTACACCTCAGCAAAATCTGGCAAAATTGCACTGTATAGAAAGCACACTTATCATCAATGGGACAAAGGAAACTTAAGGATGTGATGACAGGAACTACTCAAGAAGACACTGATTATCACGTGTTCTTATTCATACTTATTCATACTTCAAATAATAATTAATACTATTTTGATAAAAAATAGTTATAACTTTTAAAGACATTTAAAAATATTAAATATTAAATATTAAAATCAATTGCTTCAACCCCAATCAACTGGAATTTGCCAATGACCATGAAAAACATCATAATATATTGAGTCTTGCTGCAATTTACTATATCCAATATAAGCTTGCCATTCTAAATACCATTATCAGTGCCATTTTCTTCCTTCACCATAGCATTTATTACCTTCAATCAGCATCTCATTTTATAATTAGAAATTGAAAAGTATTTTCAAACAAAATATAACAATTTTATTATATAAAACGTGAGCAACAAGACAATATTAAACTCTTAAATCAATCTAAGTCCACACTAAACACATAAGTTGGATAGAAACATGAAAACAGACCAAAAGAACATCTAAATAACCAAAATGGAATCACCATTATTATGTAAACATGAAAATGCACAGATTGAAACAAACCAACTTTGCATGTGCAGAATCATACTCCACAAAACTCATAAACATTAACTTCTCCTAACCAGAATACCAACTTTATGTTTACAGAGGCCTTGATGGAAACTAACATAACTGTTGATATATAACTTATCTAATAAGAATCACAGAATATGCAGAAAGTAACTGAGTATTTAGTATCAAGAGAACCATGTATTCAAAGGAAAAGAACCAGAAATTGATCAATGTATGTAAAACTTGGTCTATATTTCAAAACTGGAATAAAGCTTTCATCTAGTACCAAATACATACATATATAGAGACACAAACACACAGGCATACATCTTCCATTACCTAAATCTGTTTCTTGAAAATAAAAGATAAGTAAGCTTCTACAGGAAACTTAACGAAGGAAGCCAAATCGAGACAAAAAACAAAAAAGAGTGGATGAAATAAGCTTAAAAATTTAGGAATGTAATTAAAATGTTAATTAAATGTTAGGAAAACATTAAAAATTTAGGAATGTAATTAAATGCTAATTAAACATTGAAAACATAAAAGGAAAAACATGTTGAAAGAAACATAAATGTTAGGAAAAACATGTTACCTTGATTGAAATGGAAATGTTTTCTTGAGGGTTTATTTAGAGATGCTTGGGATTGATCTCTAATAATGTCGAGAGACTTCCCTACTCATTGCATTTGAAGAACAAAAGTCTGTTTCTGGTCGACAAAACAATCAAATGAGTTCTAAAAATAAACAACATTTAATGATTGGTATAATATTAATTATATTGCATAATAACAGGTGGGAATAAACAAATAAAATTATTAAAAAAATAGCCAGCAATTTGGTATAACATTAACAGGAGAAATAGGACCAAGCTCAATACCATTAAAAGACATTAAGTTACATTGTATACATATTAAAAGACAGTAAGTTGTTGTTGCTCCAGTAAATTTGAAAGCTGTCCATATATTTGGGATCATAGTAGATCCAATATATATAAGCACTAACAATATTATTGTTAATGCCAAAAACCTTTTTTTACTCTCCGTGAGAGGAGCTGATCCCTCAAACACCAAGTTATCCACAGTTTGCCGTAGAGAAAAGTGAATAACAGGGAAAACCAGAACCAAATGAAGAGCAAATATAATTCAAAGTAGTGCTAAAACGAATTCCCAGATTCCTATCAAAATTGGTCAAAACATCACCTTGGAGCTCATTGTATATAGGTTGGACATTGAAATGGCAAACATATGCATTAGTCATAATAGGGATAACTACTAGTAAATCCAAAATTGCCATTTTCGATCCAAAATCTGGGCTCCTCCTTGGAGCCTCTATCTTCCCTTCAATAAACTTAATGAATGCAACAGCAAAGCAAACCACAACGAAAACAACAGCGAGAGCTACCGAAGCAGCCGAAGTCATGCTCAATGAATCAATCCTATCTAACACGCAAAGTGGAGCAAGAAAAACAACCATAACAACCAAAACCAATAACTTCCTATGATCCCCAAAACCAGTCCTAACCACTGATCGAGAACCCCAATATGACGAACCGAACCAGACATAACATCACCCAAACATTACGAACCGAACCAGTCCTAACCACTGATCGAGAATCCCTAAAACAAGCCCCAGAACCTTCATAGTAGCAGGTAAAGCCATGATTCCAGCACCAATAATTGTGGTGGTTCAGTTAAAAACAGCACCAGAAACACCAGACCCGGTATTGGGTTTACTTAAAATAAGGGTATAATCATCGAGATCAACATCAACATCAGTATCAACATCATCATCATCATTAAGATCATCAAAATCATCAATAACCTTGGGATGATTTACCCAGTTCCCATCATCAGAGAGGAGCGATTTTTGTTGGGATCTAAAGTCGTGGTGTTCATTATGCATTTGTAATTCTACAAATGAGCCTTTGGGTATAGCTGAATAATTACTATCCATTCTAGATCAAAGAAATGCTTAAGAAGCTTGAAACTTTGTGAAGATCTCTCAGAAAAAAATCGAATGTAACGATTAAAAAACTTACAAAGAATTGGGAGGAATTGAATTAAATGGAATGGATTTTGAAAGGGTCAAGAAAAAGCAGCAGATCCGTGGTGGGTCAACGTTTTTGGATGCTTTATTGGAAGGAGAGAGATAAAGAGCAATATGTTTGGAAATAAAGGAAAAGTTTTCCAGTGCTGCCATTGGAGGATATAATTAAAAGCCAAAGCAACATGGCCAGAGCATAATCACTCCCAGACTACTATAGCAACTGAACAAATCAGAGCAGAGGTAATGTGCTAAAAATGAGTTGCAAGTTCTCCATGAATAACATTTAATTACATGAATGACAGAAAAGTCTACAAGAGAAGAAGACGTAAGAAAATTCCAGCATACACTACATATCAAGAAAGGAAGTGGTTGTTCAAAATAGCAAGTTCAGTCAATTAAGCTTAATTCCAAAAAAAAATAAAAGCCAAGTAATACAGTAACTACACATTAATCTAAAGGGGACTAAAAAACTAACCATTTCAAACCCATGAAGCATCTGACCGTCGACGAGAGGAAAGGGAAAATAGTAAGGGATTTCGGGAATGGGGGAACAGATTAAAGGAAAAAAAGGGGACTTAGGGAAAATGTTAGGGATTTCAGGTTTAGGGAATTAGGGGATGATTTGGGGAAAAAGAAAGATGTGTTTGTTTTAGGGATTTGGGGAAGGAAGACGAGATGGGGGAAAGTGACTTAGCAAAAAAATGAAATCGATTTCGGGTAAAGGGCATAAACCTCAGGAGAGAAAAAACGACGCCGTTTCAAATAAGAAAAATTTGTGGCGTTTTCAGCAACGCGCCGCTAATAAAACCTTTTGCGGCGTTTTCAGCGAAGTGCCATTAACACCTATTTTATCTACACTATAAAACGACGCCGTTCTAATACGCGTTGTGGCGTTTATTATAGAAACGCCGCTAAAGCCACTACTATTCAGAGGAAACGACGCCGTTTTACTCTAATGTATAATGAAATTTTGTGGCGTTTTCTAAAAAAACGCCGCTATTTTCTATCTTTTGCGGCGTTTTATGTATAAACGCCGCTAATACCTGAATATTTTATAGAAATTGATCAAAATTTAAAACTATATGTTTAAAATTTCTTTTAAATTATATATAAACCCTAAAACCCTAACTATAGTTGAAACTTTAATTTTGATTTAATACACATTTTAAAATACATATTATGTATGCATATAAATTAATTAAATAAAAACATGATGCTGTTTATTATATCAATAACGTGTAAATATTTTACAAGATCTAGATCAAATTACAGTTCATGTACACAATTGCACACTAAACCACTTTTCATATATATATTTATATATATTTTAAAATAATATTTTATATATATTTATCTTATATACATTTATCTTCTAAATTAAAATCCAAAATTATACTCTAAATTTAAAACCCTAAACCTGGTACTCTAAACCCTAAACCTTAGACCACAAACACAAAACCCCTCACCCCAAACTTTAAACCCCAAAACCATTCGGTAACCCCTAAACCAACCATAACTCCTAGACCATAAAGCCCAAACTATAAAGTACTCTAAAAAACTGTTAACCCTAAACCATAATAAACAAAATTTTGGGAATTTGTGTGGCCAATGTTAGTGTAGTACAAATTAAAACACACACACACACACACATATATATGTTTATATTCTTATATTAAATAATATTATGAGTATGTATATACAAAATAACATGAATCTTAGTAAAATCCAAATGTTCTTCAGTTAATTTCTAGCTAATAGTATCATTTCCTTAAACCCTTAACCTAAACTTAATTTTTAACATATTTTATTTCAGACATTCTATTTAATCTAAATATATTTAAACAAAAAATAAATAATTAAAAATACACAATAGCATTATTATTTATACAAAGTTACATAACTTTAATAAAACAATTAATTCTCTATTGGAACACTCTAGTTATAATGTCCACTCTGTAAGATATTTCTATGTTATATAAGCTTGGAATTTATACATAGTTCAACAAATGCTAATTCCACATTCAAAATCACCCTTTCTTAATAGCATCCCAAGTAAGAATCTGGAAAGGAAATTATCTCTTAAGAAGTTAATAATTGTCCCATTCTAAACATTAACCCTAACCTTTAAACCCTAAATCATAATCCATAAACCCCAAATTCATCATAAACCTTCAAATACTAGTTAACTCCTAAAGCTTAAACCATAGTTAACGATCATAATTAAACCTGCTTAAACCATATATCTTAAACCATAAACCTTAAACTATAATGATAATTAATTCAATATTTTAAATTCAATACTATCTCTTTTATGATTATATAAGAAAATATTTAATATATTATATAATCATAAATTTTAATAATTATTGTTTTAGAGGTTAGAGATTAGTGTTTATGATTCTTTTTGAGGTTTAGGGGTTATGGGATTTGTAGCGGCGTTTTACCAAAAGCGTCGCTAATGCTCTGGTTTTTTAGCGGCGTTTTCCCAAAGCGCAGCTAATGCTCTGGTTTTTAGCGGCGTTTTCCCAAAGCGCCGCTAATGCTCTGGTTTTTAGCGGCGTTTTACCGAAAGCGCCGCTAATGCTCTGGTTTTAGCAGCGTTTTACCTAAAGCGCCGCTAATGCCCTGTTTTTAGCGGCGTTTTAGTAAAAAACGCAGCTGTTGTTCTGTTTTTACCGGTGTTTTTTTTAGAACGCCGCTATTGGTCTGAATTTTAAAATTTTGGCGGCGTTTTTTAATAAAACGCCGCTATAGCCCTATTTTCCTGTAGTGTAAATCCCGTTGGTTTTGGGGAGTTCAACTATAAATAGAGGTCTCCTTTTCATTTGTAATTATTTCATTCATAGTTTGAATATATTTGAAAGTATTTACTTAAACAGTTAGTGTTCTATTTTCCTTTTGACTTTTCTATTTTTTGTTGCTTTTCCGTTCGAGTTTATTTTCGCTATACTTTTGTGCCTTAGAGAATTTCTGTGGGGATTTTCACTTTGCGAGAGTTTAGGCAGACTTAGGTGCATTTGAAGCGAAGAAATTGCCTAAAACCACGGGCATTGCAAGACGAAAGGTCTAGCCCCGTGACATCTCGACCTACAATAGAAGGGGGACTCGACGTTAGAAGAATGGAGGAATTGAATTGCTTTTTCTTGATGATGATTTGTTATCATCTTGTGTTAAGTAAGAATAAGTTATGGGTGCAGATCTTACCGTCTAAATATAAATGGGAAGCTACTCTTCCTTTTTTCCGAGTGAGAATTGTTCTTGGCTTTGGAAAGGAATTTGTAAGACTTGAAATAATGTTTGTGATGGTATAATTTGGACCATTGGAAATGGTCAGCATGTAGACTTTCAGAAAGATAAGTGGTTGCCGAATCATGGGCTTCTAATTAGTAGTGTGGTGCAGCAAAATATCGATGCCTCTAGCTTTACTCTGGTCGCATCAATGGTAGATTCGAACGGGCTTGGGATTGGTCCCAGTTCGGGCATTTAATTTCTCATGACGCAGTGAATACTATTGCAACCATCGTTCCACCTATGGAAAATGACTTAGATATGATGTACATGGCTGGAAATGGAATCCTCAAAAGGAATTTCAATATGAAATCAGCGTATCCATTACAAGCTGATAGAGACTCCAGATAGAAGGTGATGTCGAAGTTCAATGGTGGCAAAGGATAGGGTCATTCTTATGGTTGGCATTTAGCATGAAATTACTCGCAAATGAAGAAAGAGTTGGGAGACATCTTGCAAGTAGTGATTCCTGTATTTTTTGCTCGAACATCAAGGAAGATACAGGCCATGTACTCCGCTCTCACTGCTATGTAGTCTGTGCTTGGGGAAGCCTGATTAAAATGTATTTTAATTGATGTAATTTTAGTGTTTCTTCCCTCTTAATCAAAAAGAAAAAGCGGAATGGAGTTTGTAATATTTAATGAAAGTGTAACAAGAAAAGCAAAAACCTCAATGACTGACAGGAACCAACTATTGTCGTCATTATTACATTATTGAATCCTTTCAAAGTTAAACACAAACTAAAAGCAGCAGCTTATAATTATATATGTTTATATAAAAACAGAATCAAATAAATGCCTGTCTGGATTGGATTGGATTCAGTTGTTAACCTAATTTCCTGACGATGGCTTCATGAACTTTCAAACCTCCCTTCCATTTCCCACTCCAGACTTCATACAAACCAAAATAAAGCCTTTTGTCGGGTTCGTTTGAAGGAATAGGTTCGATAGTGAAGGAATCATCGGTTGGAACCATAATGGGGTCCTTAGGCAAGTTGTCTAGTTCCTTGAGCCTTTTCCACTTGTACTTACCTTTCTTCCCTACCTTGGCCATCAAGAAAATAGGTGCCCCGCTCCATCCAAAAGAATCCCTTCTGAAGCTGAGTTTAAAGCTGATTTCATGTCTGGTTAAAGGCTCTAGTTTCACTGAACCCGTTACTTCCAACCAAGATACCTGAATCAGCTCTGCTGCTTCCTGCTCACTAAACAACCACGTTTCCACTACCATTATTTTTACTTCCACACAAATTTAATCAACTTATTTCTCTAAAAATGCAAGGGTAATGAATAAATAAATAAATAAGATTTGTTCTAACTCGTACTCTGGTATAGGTGAGCGAGGAATGCGCCAATAACGACTGTCATTTCCCCATACAATGTTAAATGCTTTGGGTTTAAATATAAAATCTCCCTGCGAAATATAAGGAAAAATAACTTTTCAGAGACATTTTAATTATTTTCCTGATAACCAAACAACACGTTTGGTTCATCCTTTAAAATTTGATTGATATTACCATGTATTTACCTCGTTTGCTATGATAGCATTGGGATCTGCATCTTGATGAGACTTGCTAGCCATTGTGAAGATGAAGAGCTTGTTATGTTTTGAAATGAAATGTGAGCCCTATTTTTATAAAGGGTGAGGGTAGTGGTAGGAAGGAATTTTTTATTTTTATTTTTTGCTCAATATGACTCCTCAAAGTAAAGGATAACAAAACATGTTGGAAAACGAAAAGAATCAACTTTTTTTGATGAATGAACCGTGTATATCTTATTTCACATTTACTTTTAATTATGCCAATTATTAAATTTTCAAGCTGAATTTTGAGTCAAATGAACATAAATTTTTGATAAACTGTTTGTGAATCGTTCGTATAATGTTCATTTATTAAGTTAAATAAACGAGTATAAACAAAAATTTTATGTTTGTAACGAACAAACATGAACAGAGGTGTGTTCGGTTCATTTATGCTCACAAACAAGCTAGTTTATTGACTCGTTTATTTATTAATGATATTTTCTTATAAAAATTCCATTAGTATATATTAATAAAATTATTTTGATTTGTATTTTTTTTCATTTATAATATAATTATTAATATTTATATTTGACTATTTTATATCTAAATAATATATGTGTGTCTATGTATGTATTTATTTATTATTTATTAGTATTATTCGTGAACATGTTCAATTATATGTTTATGAACATGTTCGTTTAATGTTCGTGAACATTAAACAAACATGAACAAAGAAATTAAAATTCTTAACAAATACAAACTAAACACAAACAATTTTAAAAATAAAGAAATGAACGTAAGTTTATAACCCTAATTCTTTTAGATTAGTATAAAAAGCTTTTTAGAAGAGATGAGTGGATCCCGTTTTAATTGATTTATTCAAAGGTGGCTGTATGTATATATAAAAGTTGCATTTATTTCCATATGGTGTTTTTTCCCTTTAAGAGTATTGGTAGTCGATCATTAACATCTTTGGAATCCAATGAACATACGTGAAACTGTAAGCCCCACTGAAAAAAGTTGAATGAATTCCTTTCCCATGGTCGGCCAGAAGAATATTTAACCAACTTATTAAACAATTCTTCTTCTTTTTTAAAATTTTGGGCAGTAGTTCTTATCATTAACGTCTTTGCATGTATGCATATCATTGTCACGCAATTTGTGCCGCATAATTTAGACGTTGAAGAATGACGTGTGGATTAAAGTTGGCAGCCATGAATATATGTATATATATATATTTGAGAACTAGATGCTCCTGCGGAGGCCCCTCCGCTTCTATTTTACCTATATCACGCAAAAAATTTCAATATTTATAAAAACTTTATGGTTCAAAAATATTCACCCAAATAATTTATAATGAACAGTAAATTTAAGTTATGAGAATCTAATGGCGAACACTCTTTTGAAATTTGACCCAGCGATTGTCTGATGATTGTGTCAGGCTTTAAAATTTTAATTTTTTTTTTGGGACTTTAATGGCCGGCATCAGGATATTTTTTTCGACATCGTATCATATTGGTGTACATTTATACCATTATTTGAAAAAACATTTGGGTTTTGGCCAATAGACGGCCGACACCAACACTTACAATTTCTTTTTTGGCCTATAGATGGCTGGCACCACCTTTTTCAGGACTCGAATTTTTTTTCTTGGGGTTTTGGGACACTGATGGCTAGCATTAACTTTATCATTTTTTTAAAAAAAATTAGTTTTGGGACACTGATAGCCGACACCAAATATAAAAAATTTATTTCTCTTAATTTTGGGAATCAAATAGCCGAAACCCCCTTACTCTATATATAGGAATGGTTTGGGTTATGTTATTGTCATTGGATGAGAAAAAAATTGTTGAGAGTACCATCAAAATGAGAGTGTTTTGTAGTGTATCATCAAATGAGTTTTTTTTGTAGTGGATTGCATATGGAAGTGTTTTGTAGTTTAGAATCGAATTTCCGGGTTGAATTAAATATTGTTATGTTTTAATGGAGTTGAATTATATACTACCATGTGAATCATAAAGATTATTTCATCAAAGGTTGGATAACTTTCTACACCATATATGACTAACCGAGATGTCCAACGCAGATGAACATTATCTACGCTTCAAGACATTTATTCCACAACTTATAGGTGGGATAATAATGCAATGTAGACCTGATTCAAGCAGAAGACGACTAATTGTGGAGAAACTACTATTCAAATTTTTTGTACTATTTTTGTATCTGTAAATCAAATTTAGTCAGTATTATTTGTTGTTCGAATTTTATATTTTCGTGTATTAATTTTTTAGAATGTTTGTATTTTCTTGTATCCGTAAATTTAATTTAGTATGTATTATTTATTGTTCGAATTTTATATTTTCGTGTATTAATATTCTAGAATGTTTGTATTTTCTTGTATCTATAAATTTAATTTGTTCCGTATTATTATTTTTTTGAATTATATATTTGTTCTATTAAATATTTTGAAGTCATTTATCCAAAAAAAAAATTATTTTAAAAAAATTAAATTTATATTAAACAAAATAATTACAAACTAAAGTAAATATTAACAAAAAAAATCAAAATTGTTGTGATCCCAGAGACATCCCCGGCACTGACATGTAACAGTCTGGCTGCCTTTATCGGCGATGTCGTGCACCTTGCTACGGTGTTTCATAGTTGGTCAGTCCGGCCTTCGGTGTCTTATTCGGTGTACTTAAGAAAGTGGTATAATCATATACATCATCATCGGGAGTTAAGAGGTATTGCTTGACCGAAGGTACCGGTGGAAAAATATCCTCAATAGTAGGTGTACGTGCTTGCCGATTAAGCTCCAGGTGGTATGAGGACTATCTGGAGTGTGTCGAATGTTGAGGCTTGAGGTCGTTGCCAAATATATCCTCAAACGATGAAAGAAATTGTGTTCAGGCTTTGGGTGGTATGATGACGAGCCAAATGCTTCATATTAGGGCCCGGGATCAAGGTTAAAGGTAGAATTGGTATCAATGTTCCCAAATGGTGGAACTCGATTACAGCGCAATTGTGCATTCGTCTGTGGCCATTGGGAAGATTCTGGTTGCGTATCTTCTGGGAGCAGCATATAACGACCTTGTAACATGAAGGGCTTCCCATTTGCCATATACCATTCTGCGTACTCGTGCATAGGAGAGAACCTTCCTTCTAAAACATACAAGAGAGGGCACCTCGAAGGTCAGTCATTTCATAGAAAAATGTACGGTTCATGTTTATCTGCCCAATTTACTACATCCCAACCCAAACCATTTTTGTCTAAATATTCCATAGTAATATGGGAAGGTTCAAAATAGGTTGCATGCAATCGAACTGTCTCAATACCCGACCCCATCGTGCCACTCCACTATATAGAAATGAATCAATGGAACATTTGACACGAACAGATATTGCTATTTGGTAACCCATGATAGTATAAGCGTCGCAGTCCCTTCCTCGACATATAGCATCCATAGAAACTACACAGTATTGGCAACACGTTATTAGTTAATTTAAATTTATTGTATTTGAAAAAAAAAATTGAAAGCATATTTTACACAATCCCGAAATGGGTCTCGATCATCATACAGTACACGGGTATGATGAACGATCACCTGAATCCTGGTAGAGTTGCCCAACTAAAAAATAGAAAAAAATTTGGATTATTTTTTCCATGCAAAAATGAGTAACAAATCACCTATTCACGAGTGGCCACACACACAGTTGGTGGCTCATTGTTGCCAAAAATGGCATTCATTATAATGCCCAAGATTGCAATAGAAGGCAGCAACCGTCCATGGTCTTGGTAGACAACTTTGTTGCTCGACAAAGCTCACGATATTAGCATGCTAATACAGTAGTGCCCCAAAATCTCTCGGCTTGCTCGAGGTCCTCTAGTAAGGGGAGGTACATGATGTGGACTTTATTTTAATTCACGTCTAGCATCAATACTCCACCTATAAGTTGCAGAATAAATGCCCTTGCAACGTAGATTTGCAACGTAGATAATGTCCATCTACGTTGGACTACTCAGTAAATTTTGGAAGTTTGTTATTATCCAAGTAAATTTAAGACTGGTTAATCTTCCTTCATCATCATTGGGGGGCACTCTTCCAAGTAACCGTTCACAAGTGCCAGTGCCACAAGGATCGAGCACTTTTTCAAGCCTTGTCACTGCTTCGCCGTTAATAAACAGTCCTAGCTGGACTGCTACGTCTTGCAGTGTAATGGTAACCTCCCCATACGGGATGTGGAACGTGTGTGTCTTTGAACGTCATTTTTCAACTCAGGATAATATTAAATCGGCCCGTAGATCAGCTATCTAAATGTATGAGGCTACCTCAAAACCCGCGACGTTCAATTACGGGAAAGCCCTAGAATCAAAAAAATATATGGGATCATGCAATCGGGGTCTCACAATCCGGTACTGATCCTACATTTATAGTAAATATAAAATGTTATATTTCTCGTTTAAAAAACAAGTTATCATAGTTATTCAAAGTAAACAGGTCATTTGGTATAAAATTTACCTTATTCACATTTTTAGCAACGTGGTTATCATCATTTAGAAGTGCAACACCTCAAACCCTACCTAGAAGTTTGAGTTGAATTTGGACGAGTTACACCAAAGTGTGGAAAACTGTTTTTTTTTCAAAATTTTAACTTTGAAAACTAGAAATTCATTTTAATCTACTTAGGTGATTTTGTAGTTTTGTGTTAGAAATCGACGGATACTGATGAGATTATCAAAAGAAAAGAAATACAAGTCAAAAAATAAATTACAAACTCAAAAGATCAAATCATAGTTATATCAATGCAAAATAATCTAAGCTCCCGTACGCTGTTCCGTCGTAATTCAGATGTCCACCTGAATGGATTACGATAAGGCAAAGGGTGAGCTACCAAGCATCGCATATAACCAAACTTAGATACAAATAAACGGATTTTATTATATAAATCAAAATAAGGCAAAGAACTTAATAATAGTTTTATAACCAGTACGGAATAGATCTAGAGTACCACGAACATTTCCACAATGGCAATACAACAAAACCGAACAACACAGAATGAAGTAAAACATAACAAATCAAGTAGAGCAAAATAGAAAGGAGCAAAGAAGAAGATGTGTTATGCAAATATTGTATTTTTTAAACAGATCAGAATGTAGATTTATTAGAAAACATATTACCTAAACTCTGCTACACACCAAAATAGAGTGCCCCTAGAACTCGTCCAGCCAAATCACGCCAACAGATAACTATGGACGGTGCCACTAGAACTTTACAGTTAAGACTGCCAAATCAATTACATGTGGTCAAACCACTATAGTACAGTTGAGCTACCAGAACAGAATTGTGGATAAACCACCAGATAATGCAAATCATTAACTGCCAAAAACTTTCTCCTTTCACATCAACCCAAATCCCATGCAACGTGTAATGGCATACATATGCAGAATCAGAGTGATGAGTATGTAAGTCATGTTATCTTTCAGTAACAGAATCAGGATACATGAGAGTCTATGTTTTGTAAAACAGACTTATCAAAACTCAATGGACCATATTAGATTTTTCATGAAGTCATATTCTTAATTATAAATCAGAATCAGTAACAATCAGTCTAACATATTCAGATATCGTGTATTCCTCATCAACAAAGTAACGTAGAGGGTTATAAATCAGAATCAATAACAATCAATCTGACATAATTAGATGTCACATATTCTTCATCAATAGAGTAACACAGAGGCATATCAACAAACTTAACAGAATACAAATCGTACTTGGATAATCCGTACACATCAGACAATAGCACATTACGTTCTAACAAATCCTACTCACTTAGGTTCAAACATAGCAGGCATACGTACATACCACAAGTTGTTCATCATCAAATCATCAAATATCAAGTTATATAGCCTAACTCAGATCGTATAGACCCTATAGTAGGCTTGTGTTCGTTTCGAATGATGCTTGTGGCCCAAAAAAAATCCAAATATTGCTTCGCACGCCTAAGTGGTTTCACACGGCCTGAAAAACTAGCTCGTGTCACCTTCACGTGTAGTTCTAATTCGCAAACAGTGAGTTATATGACCTGGACACATGCCCTTGTCACTAGCCCGTGTGAACCTTACATAATTCATTACCATACACGGTCTGGCCACACACTCGTGTGCCTCTAATTTTTGTGAACAGTAAGTTACATGGCTTGGCACACGGTTGTGTGACTCACACGACCTACCACACAGCTTAGCACACGATCGTGTGGCATCAATATTCCCATTTTTTGACGAATAAAATTCGAATAAGAAGGGGTTTCAATACCCATCTTATACGGACTCAATGCAAGAGCAACAAGGATGAATTCTTATCCATAAACGGCAAGCAATAGCCTAACAAACGATTAATTTACAATCAAATCGCTAAAAACTAACATTCCAATATCGAAGTTGCCTCGAAGAACTTTTGATACCAAAACTTTAAATCGAACTTACCGGCCAGCAAATTAATTAGAAGAAGAAGTCAAACCCCGTACAAAATCGATATAACATAACATAACATAACAAAAAAAAGGTTACTTGAAAATAAAGAACCAAAATGAAGAAACTGAAGAACGGAAACAAAATGACAGAAAATGTCGCAGAAAAAGAAAGAACAAAATGAAAATAAAAGCACCGGAGGTTTTTGGAAGGTTTTAAATAACCAACTGAAACTAACTACCTTTTAACAAAAATAAAATTCAAAAATAAAACATTCTCTATTGCTTTCACAGAGATTCAAACACAAGACCAATGATTATACAGAAGCTTAATCATTGAACCAACAGGCTCATTCTTGACATCGATTGACTGAATTTAACTTATAAGCCAAACGTTCAAGGGTAAGGGTTTAAACAAAATAACAAAATTTCCAGAAACAGGATTCGAACCCAAAACCTCACACACATACCTAACACACTTGACCACTAAACCAAACCAATTTACTTATCAAAATTTCCAAGATCTAAACCCATAGTCAAAGGATGACACTCTTAGTTTCAAAACTCTATTTCTTCTAACATGGTTTTTGGGATGTTACAAGAAGAGGATTAGAACTAGGATTCACGGAGTGATCAACAGTGATCAGCAGTGATCAACGAGGATCGACTGCGTTGGCCTTATTCGGTGGTGATTGGCGGTGATCCACGATAGTGATCAATGATGAACGGTAGTGATCGACGATGATCCACTGTGATTAGTGGTGATCGACTGTGATCGACATTGATTGGAGGTGATCGATAGTAAACGAAGCGAACGGCGGTGAACGAAAATTATCGATGGCGGTGATCGGGTTTTGGGTTGAAGCATGCCATTTATAGTAGGTGGCCATAGTGGCTGAGCAAGGGTAAAAAGGGAAAAAAGAAAAGAATTAAATTTTGTCCCGTGCCCCGTCTGGTCATGTCAGAGCAGCCTAACCTGTTGATGCCGGCCCTTGAGTGGTTGGTCTGACACAAATTGGGCCTCATAGGCCTGATAGAATTTAATTTTTTGAAGCCGACCATTGATAGGCTGGTTTGACAGATTGGGTTGTTGGTGCTAGCCATTAGGTGGCCTGTTTTGATAGGCCTGACACAAGTACTGGCTTGTCATTTATTGTCATATCATTTTTTTTAATTTCATTTGAATTTCATTTCAATTTGAATTTCATTTCACTTTTTCTCTTTTTTAATTATAACTTCTTTTTTAATAAATACTGTTTTATTTATTTAAATTATAATTGTTAAATTTTATTTATTATATAATTTAATAAATATTGCTTTAAGTTGATATTTTATTTGAATTTCATTTCAATTTCAATTTTAATTTCAATTCACTTTCAATTAAACTTTATTTGAATTTGAATTTATATACTTAAATTGTAATTTAATAAATATTGCTTTATTTGAATTTAATAAAAGCATGGACAATTAGAAAACAAGAATGTAATAAAATAATTTGAATAATGTATGTCATTCGTATAATTTGTATACTTTTACGTCTTTACAAGAATATGCTCTCAATAATAAATCATTCATCATCTTCCAATTCGGCATTACGAGACGATTGACTGGAAACATAGACACGATATGGGCAAGTTGATCAATTATGGTCGGATGTTCATCGCACAGTGCATAGTTTGGGTTCGTCCGTCTCCCTGACATGTCATTTCGAATCCTCGTCGATCGTGGTCGACTTTTAGGATGTCTATGGAGACTACGGTCCGATAGCATCTCGAAAGTAGGCAGTGGAACTTCTCAGTTCGAGACATTGGGGATTAAAGGAAATTCTTTTCCCCAAGTATGAAATATGCATTGCAATGTGTAGACCTTGTCTATTAATTGTTCAACATTTAAGTTTGCTCTCGCACACACTGCATGAACATGTGCACACGAATATTGAAGAGTCTGAAAGATCCTGCACTCGCAACGCTTGTTTTGCAAATCAACTGTGTACGACCTAGGCGAAAAACCCGAGTGACGGCTGATGTACTCTTGAACCTGGAAAGTCTCCAAGTCGCGTGAATACAATTCTGCGTTCATCGTTTGAGCCCTTCAACTGTTTATCGCCATTGCCTTTCAGACGGCCTTAACGAACACATGCCCAGCCTCGATCTAGTTAGCATGTCTCAGCCCCATCCTAGGCATCAATGCATGATGATCGTGAAATTAACTAAAAATTCGACTAAGGCAAGTGCACCTATCGAATAGTAGTATAGTTATAGTGAGACTGGAAATATCGTATCCAGAAGGACTAAAATTACTAGTAATTACTATATTTTTATTATCTAGCCTAACAATTAAGAGAATTCTTAATCTAAAACTAATTATCTAATTAACTAAGATTGCGACAGAGATTAAAGTTGGAAAATACTTTTGGAAAATAAACGATAGAGAAGACAATACTCAAGGAAGAATTCACTTAGACTTTACTTATTACCTCTAAATTAGATGACTTATTCACTTGACTTAATCCGTAGGATTCCCTGATTTATGTTAATATCTCTCTCGAACTAAAAACAACTGAATCTAGGTTGATTAATCGAAATCTCTTTCTAATTAAAACCCCTATTGTCGCATTAACTCGATCTATGGATTCCCTTATTAGATTTGACTCTAATTCGGTAGAATTATGTCATCCTATCTCTAGGATTTCATGCAACTCCGCTTAATTATGAACTATCTACTCTTAAATATGGACTTTTGCTCCACTGAATAAGCACATCAAAATCCTGAATTAATATCTTAGAATATTATAACAAGGGTTAAATCTCACAATTAAGAATAAGAACAAGTATTTTTCATATAATTCAAAGAGTAATAAGATTCGTCTTAGGTTTCATCTCCCTTAGGTATTTAGGGAGTTTGGTTCATAATAATGGAAAACATCTCAAAAATTGGAAAACAACAAAACATAAAGAAACCCAAAGAACTTCTAGGAAATTGGATGGAAATCTTCAGTCTTGATGTAGATCCTCCTTCTGAGCTGATCCCGATGGCTGTTCTCAAGTATTTTCTGCCTTCTATTCTCCGTGTCCCCCTTCAATCCCCTTCTAGCATGTTTATGTAGACTTTAGAATGCCTCAAAACCCTTAAAATTAGCCTTTTCCGAGTAGAATTAGACTTGGGCTCGATAGGGACACGGCCGTGTGCCACACCAGTGTGAAGGTGCTCAGGCTGTGTGTAATTCTGAATTGGTTTAGTGTCGACACGGCCATGACACATAGGCATGTGGTCTACCTGTGTGTCACACACGGGCGTGTGGATCACCCGTGTGGAAGTGCCTAGGCAGTGTGAAACACTAAATTAGGCCCAATTTGTCCCTTTTTAACCCGTTTCTCGTACTTTTTACTATTTTAAGCTTTCCTGAGTATAAAACATAAAATTAAAGTATTAGGAGCATCAAATTCACTAAAACCAAGGAAAAATCATTCATAAATATACCAAGCATGGGGTAAAAATATGTATATATTACGGTTTATCAAATATCCCCACACTTAAGTATTTGCTTGTCCTCAAGCAAAATCCTCAACTCACAATTAAAATAAATTCTCCTCAACTTATAATTCTCATAAATAATGTTCGAAATAATCCACAAGTAATCATATGTTAAGAGCTGAACTAAAAGATCATTAAAGTTTCAAACAACCCAAATTGAGCATTTCAATCATAAAATCATAGGTATCCCCCTTCATTTAAGTAATTACCTTTAATTCCAAATCGACAAGGGTTGACATCCTCACTAAAGATTCACTCAAATCACTCAAAGTGTTTAAGGTTCAATAATTAATCGCTCAATAGTCAAACATGAAAAGTTATTACCATAGGCTTGCATGAAAATAAAATCTCCACCACTATAAATGAGATGATACACAAATCAAAAGGTCTTTAACAGGGTTGTAATGGGGCTTGGGTTAAAGGTGTGGATAAAGGATGAAAATTAAGGGTTAGAATCGAGATCAATTTAATAAATTACCAAACTTAGGATAATAAAGCTAATTACTAAATTACAAAAAATTTCCAAAATTAAAACCATTCGGAACTAATGAAGTGAGCTTTTTATAATATGAAAATAAATATAATTTTTTTTATTTTTTTAAGAATAAGAACAAGTACAATAATGGAAAGTACATAATAAGGAATAATTCAACAATTGAGATGAACGAACATAGTTAGGTAACTAATCAAACCAAATCTCGATAAAAAGGGAATCAATAGAAAGGGAGAAATTCTTAACGAATCAAAAAGGGTTAAATTGTAGGTTAATATTAAGAAGAAAATTAAGAACTAATAGTTAAGGCTCAAAAGGGGTTCACAAGGGGTCAATTATGTGGGTAGACTTTTTGTAGAGTGAATGGGTTAAAACCTAAGTGCCTTTTATCATTTTAGTATATCAAATCAAAGGTGTGGTCTCGACATGTATAATCAATGCAAGTTCTAGAATAGCAAATCAATGTTGACACACTCATAGTCAATAAAATAAGTGAGCAAGAAAGATATATGCTCTAAAAGGCTAAAAATCTCATGACAATTATGAATATTTGATGTTAATCTTGCAAATTTAAAACTTCAAGATAATGCCTCAATTCAGGGAAATAACCTAGCAATTCTAATTTTCAAAAGTCAATTTATCATGCTTGATCTTCTAATGTCTAAAAGTTTAAACCATCAATGCACAGTTACCTATGATCTAATTCAAAACATATCAATAAAAATCATAAATCAATCAAAATTCATTCTAATAGTAATATGAGAGATTTATTTGAGAAGAAGATAAAAATTCAAGGATTTTCTGATAATCATAAATAACCTCCCCACACTTAAGATGTACATTGTCCCCAATGTACAAAGATAGATAATAATAATTATAAGCATAATATCAAAAGAGAGGGAGAGAAGTGAAACTGCCCTAAATTTTTGGATGTAATCCTTGAAAGAGCGGAAATGGGTTTAAAGACATTGAAAGTGATGTGTATGTAACATGTAGACAGAGGTGAAGGTGGTGGTAGAGGTTGGGTTCCACAATCATAATGGCCAGTGAAGAGGTTATTGTGGTTGTCAGTGTCGTGGTGGCTATGGTCGTGGTCGAGCAGGATATGGTAGTCGTGGAGGATCGTTTGTTTATTCCTGAGTAGCACCCATTGACTGAACCTTATGAAACTGCGATGCCATTAGTAATGTTTAAGGGATTTATATTGATAGAGTGGTTATGGTTAGTAATAATGAAATAACTAGATTAAAGAAAATTCAAATTATACTAATAAATGCCTTTTAAAAAAATGATAAATAAAGACAATGAAACGCAAAAATAAAAAGAAAAAAATTGAAAGATAAATGGACTCAAAGGTCCTCATCGACAGCTGGATCCAGATGTGGTGGTGCTGGAGGCGATATGTGAAAATGTTGGCAAATTTGTTGTAGAGTCGCCTCGATGCTGTCGAATCGCTGAGTGCAGTATTGCTCAAAGCAATGAAGGTGGTCAAAAACTTCTGACAATGAAGCAGTTGCATGAACTGGTGACTCGGTAGTGGCTGAGAAGGTGGGTCCTCCTGAAAAGTAAGGATATCGTTAGGAATATCCTCAGCATCATCCTTATCGGTAGCTCGTACAAGTCATTACTGAGGAGGGTCGAACCCACATTGACGCTCAATCATTCGCATATGGAGCATACTTTGGATGCCCTGTGGGGATATCTGGCCAATGAGTATGAGTGAAAAGGACTGTGTCACTGTATTCAGGAACCCAAAATATCGCACTAGACGAGTCACATATGGGTCAAGGCTAATGACTTCCTTTCGATATCGCTCGGTTTGACGGCCAAAAGCCAGGGCAATAAAGTAGGTGAGATAAAAAATGTGCCCCTGCCTCATACTCCACAGGAAGTATGCGTCGTGAGTGTTAACGACACCAGTGCTCTTTCGTCTCCCTGTTAATGTGTATGCCAAAAAAGCGTGGAGATATCGCAGAGCTGGAACTAGAGCCGATGCCTTGGAACGGCTGGGGTCATAGATGCCTATAGCAGGCATCATGGCATTCCAACATGATGAAGGAGCATAGTGGATGTGGCAGTAGAGGTAGGGAAAGTTGTTGGTGTAACACCCCGTACCCGAGACCGTTGCCGGAGTCGAACGCGAGGTGCTAACAGACTTAATTACTTTGTTTTCACAGTCCATTAAAAAAAATTCCAGACAAGCTGGCTAACCGCGTCACTGTCGTCTTAAAAATCATATCTCGAGTTCAAAAACTAAAAAACTGATTCCGTAAATTTTCCCCAAAATTAGACTCATATATCCATCTGTGGATTTATTTCTACAATTTTTGGTTGGGCCAATTGGTACAGTTTATTAGTTAAAGTCTCCCCTGATTCTGGGTTCGACTACTCTGACCTTCATGTATTCTGACTTGGATATCTCCCTGTACAGAGCTTCAATACTCATGCCGTTTGTTTCTATAGAAACTAGACTCATAGGGGAATCCATACATATAAGGCATGACTTCTAATTATCTCTGGATAATTTATGGTGAATTATCAAAGTCGAAATAGGAGATCCAGAAACCGTTCTGGCCCTGTTTCACGAGAACTTTAATATCTCTTAATATACTGTTCATATGATTGTTTCCTTACTTTCATATGAAAATAGATTCATCAAGGTTCTATTACATAATTTATTCACTATTTAATTCCATTCCTACAAATTTTTGTGATTTTTCGAATCCACACCACTGCTGCTGTCAGCAGCTGTTTTCAATGTAAACTTTACCTATTTCGTGGTTACCATGGACCAACTAGGGTTTTGTCATACATAGGTCCACATATGATCATATTTAGCCATTCCAATGGCTGATCATTTGCCCAACACTTCCATTCCAATCCATAGTCACATCATGAAACCATATATACATACATAAACACAAATGGTCTAATGCCATACTCCACTTCTACGAGCCATTTTCGCATGGCTGTACACACATACATCACAAAAAGTACTTAAAACAACAAGGGGTAGTCCTATACATGCCATATCCAGAGTTCAACTAAAAGAGTACCAAAAGAGCTTTGATAGTGTGGATGACTTCGACTTCGATGATCCCGAATCCGATAGCTAACGAACAATATCTATAAAACAGAGAGCCAAAGCAACGGGGTAAGCATTTTAAAGCTTAGTAAGTTTCAAGTAATGAAATCGGTTTTGACTAAAGTATTACATTCACATAGCTAAATGAATCACTTTATTAATTCACATTCTCATAATCATACTTACTTCACACTTCATCAACATATACACACACAAGGTATTAACCTATCTAAAAGCCGAAAGTTCGTTAGTCGATTGAACGAATATTATTTAAAACGAATCGACTTTTTCGAAGCACATGCAAACATACCTTATCGTTTGGGTTTGTCGAGCGTATTAATTGAATTTATTACAGCACAAAACGCTCACATTCAAACCCAAGTTTCTTTGGAATTTAGCCGGATATAACCACAAGCTCAATTGCCTTCGGGTCTTAACCCGGGTATAGCAACTCGCACGAATGCCTTCGGGTCTTAGCCCGGATATATCAACTTGCACAATTGCCTTCGGGTCTTAGCCCGGATATATCAACTCGCACAAATGCCTTCGGGTCTTAGCCCGGATATATCAACTTGCACAAATGCCTTCGGGTCTTAGCCCGGATGTATTCAAATGCTCATGCACACATATATCAATAATCATAACACACCCATATCTTATTTTCGTTACTAAGGCTCAAACACAAAACATTTATTAAACCTTTCCAATTTCGGCTCAATAGCCACACACAAAGAGCATGATTTCGATTGGCTTTATAACATAGTCTTTATGCACATTCGACTATCCGTCATAGTATGACTAATCATTTCAATATAATTCAAGTAGGATCATTACTCGAAGACTTACCTCGGATGTTGTTGAACGACTTCAATGGCTATTCAATTACTTTTTCCTTCCCTTTATCGGATTTAGTTCTCCTTTGCTCTTGAGCTTAAGTTCAACAAATTTTAAAATAGTCATTAATCGACTATTCAAGTATTACTTTCAGAATAATATATATTGATTCGACTTTCACACACATAGATTATAGTAAGCTTTATAAAAATCAATAAATAATTCATTAGCAAATTTTCATTAATGTTTACAACATAATCACATATTCACTACGAGCTGTTTTCCTGAGCAGCAGTCACTAAATTACTTATAACTGGAGCTACAAAACTCCAAATCACTTGCCGTTAATTTTCCCTGAATATAGACTCGTATATCTTCCATCCGTAAAATTTTCAGAATTTTAGGCTTGGCCAATCAATACCAGATTTTTCTTAAAGTTTCCCCTGTTTCACTGTTTGACTAATCTAACCACTCTTCACTACGAATCAAATTTCTCATTTTACAGAATTAAAAATGTGTCGTATTTGATTTAATTTGAAACTAGACTCATTAAGGAGTTTAAGCATATAAATTTTATCTTATAATCATTTTTTTACAATTTATAATGATTTTCTAAAAACAGAACAGGGAATCTAGTAGTCATTTTGACTCAGCCCCACAATACTTCAAATATCTCAAGATCGGTAACTCTTTTGTTTTTATAGTTTCTTTTGTAAGAAAATAGACTCTTCAAGCTTTAATGACATAATTTACTCAGCTTCTAATTCAACTCCTACAAATTATGGCGATTTTCCAAAATCACCTTACTGCTGCTGTCCCCAAGCAGATTATTACCAAATCAAATACTAACATTTGCATTTCACCTTAATAGCTAGCTTAGCAAACCTTAATTTAACATATAATTCACACATATCACATTCCAAGCATTCACTCTATTCTATCACTTAAGGTACAAACATTACTCAATAACTTCCTAATTCAAGTACACATTCGGCCTTGGTACATAATAAGGTAGTCGATTCCTTTCCCTTTAGCACCCATTGCTCACATATGATTATTTGTATAGCTCAAACACTCATCTATCTTTGCTCATCTAAATTTATCATGAAACAACAAAATTTACCATTGTCAAATACCATAGCCGAAAGCCCTAGTCCATAACACAAATCAAAATTTCTACATGGGTTTCCAAAGTAGCTTGATATCTTACTCAAGCTTAACCAAAATTTCATGAACTAATATAAATTTCTTACCTTGCTATTAGCCTAGGATGACCGAATGCCTCCCTCCTATCTTCCTCTTTACAATCGGCCAAGAAGAACCAAGGATACAAGCTTTGTTTTCATTACCTTTCTTTTTTATTCTTTCTTTTATTTATTATAGCTCCAATAACCCAATTTCTTATTATAATATCAAATTCAACAAATATATTGCCCATCATCAATCCATCTTGGCCGGCCACTATAAGGGAATTGGGCAATTTGACATGCAAGTCCACCCTTGTGTTGACATGCACTAATAAGCCCTTTAAAATTAGCCTATCATATTTCACCATGTCTCATGTTGATCCCTGTTTAATAATTCCTCATGCAATTGGCAAATTTAGGGAATGAAACTTCCACATATGCATGTACACACATAATAAACATAGAATATAACAATTAATTATTTTCATAACTCGGTTTTGTGGTCCCGAAACCACTTCCCGACTAGGGTCACATTAGAGCTGTCACAGTTGGCCTCCATGAAATCGTTTGTATAGAGTCCCAAAGTAGCTTCAAATTCTGGGACACTCAACTGCCATACTAGACCGCCAAGGCGAAATTGGACTTTTCCTGGGTCATCGTGCTCCGCCATAACTGTCTGCAATTGAAACGTTGAGCATAGTTCCGAAGTGAACTCTAGATACTTCAGCTCAATAATATCAAAAAATCGGTCCCACGGAGCGGTGGCTAGGAGGGCCCTAACCAAATCAGCTAGGTGGGCCTGCTATAATGCAGTCTAATCGATGCAACGGCCCACACCAAGGGGTCTGGCACGTAGGATCTGAAATAATTCCTCCTAGGGCCCTGGTGGAAATTAGAGGAATGGATGTCGTATCTCAGCGGTGGGACCTGAGGAGGATGTCACTCATTTTCGTTTTTTAGAGGCAGAGACTACAGTTTTCTTTCCTTTTGGGTTCATCATGGTATCTGCAAAAGTAATCATTTAACTCGAATCAACATAGCAACCAAACGAATAAGAACAATCATCCAAATGTGCCTTAATCAGGCAGACAAAATAAGTAGAATCATAATACATAAAAAAAACTAACTAATTGATTACTCATTATATAAGCAACTATGAATTTTCTTAACAAAACATATGGTCCTAAATTCTATATAGTATATTACTAATGTCCTAAGCTTTACTTGAATTAATGATGAATAAGGAATCACAAAAGCACTAAAGCAAGAGTAGTAATAGTAATCCACTCAAATAGAATATTGATAAAGAACTAAGAGTAGTAATAGCAATAATTGACATAATATGGAAGATTAAAATAGTAAAACGGAGTTAGGGATGCAAGAAAGAAAATCGAGAGTGGTGGTTGGCGATGGGGCGCGGTGGCTTGCTGCGGCGCGTGGTGGTCAGAGAGGGAGGGGGAAGAGAGAGAAAGATGAAGAGAAAAGAGAGGAAGACGGAGATAAGAAAGGAAGATAGAGAAGTAGGATACAAAAATGGAGACAAAGAGGTAGTAAAGAATAGAAAGGGAAAAGAAATAGGGAAGAATATTGGAGAAGGGGAGGGGGCTAGGTGGAGAAGATGGGTGAACAGTAGATTTTGAAAGGGATAGGAGAAAATTAGGGTTAGAGTAAGGAAATAAAAAGGGGACCACGATCGTGTAAGCCCCATTTTGGGCCACACAACCTTGACCCATGCCCGTGTGGTATGTTCCTAACCCGTGTTTTTTTGTGAAATCTTAGTCAGTGTCTACACGGTCCCTTCAACACGCTTGTGTCCCCAGGCCGTGTGGTGAGCACGGTTGCATCGCACGCCAGTGTGCACATTTGTTCGTTTCTTCCACGCCCGTGTTCGTTACACTACGCCCGTGTTCATGCCTTGTGTTTATGGTTTGTTGATTGAAGTTAGTATATCACACGGCCTGCAGACATGCCCGTAGGCATGGGCCGTGTGGTCCATAAGGCCGTATCGCACGGCCATATGGTGATTTAATCATTTCTCCCACGCCCGTGCTCGTTCCAACATGCCCGTGTCTATTAATCAGGATTGCGCACAGCTTTCGAGCACGGCCGTGGCATCAACCCGTGTTCTATTCTGACTTTGTTAAACATTTTGATCTTTAGGCAAGTTCTCACACGACCTCAAGCACGCCCGTGTTAACGGTCGTGTCTCTTCTACGACTGCCTCACACTATCGTGGCGATTTACCGCAGCTCGTGTGTCTACTGATTTATTTCAGAAATTAAAGTGCAGTTTCACCACGATCTGGGACATGCCCGTGTCCCTTAGCCGTGTAGTGCACACGGCCATGTCGCACGGTCATGGCTATTTATCGCAGCTCGTGTGTCTACTAATTTAGGAAAAATGTTCATCCTGTTTTAGCACGGCCATGGCCATGCCCGTGTCTGCTGCCTGTGGGGATCCTACGACCTAAAGCACGCCCGTGTGCTAGGCCGTGTATACCAAGAATACCTGCAGTTAGATTGTAAACAAATGGAAAAACAAACTAAGTTATTTAGTGGGATTAGTGCTTGGGTTGCCTCCCGAGAAGCGATTGTTTAGAGTCTAAGCTCGACTTTACCTTGTAGGATTGCTAGGCGGGTTCGCAGAGCTGTAACTCCTCTTCATTGTCTTTAAAATCCTGACCGTTATAAAGTTTAAGACGATGTCCATTTACCTTGAAAGTGCCTTGGGTTGGGTGACTTTCCTCTATTGTGCCATATGGAAAGATAGTTTAGACTACGAAAGGACCTGACCATCGTGATTTAAGCTTCCCAGGAAACAATTTGAGCCTTGAGTTGTATAACAGGACAAGATCTCTAACTTCAAATTGCTTGTGTTGCTTTAAAAGAGCATCATGGCGGCGCTTCGTTGCTTCCTTGTATAATCATGAGTTCTCATAGGCATTAGCTCGCCATTCATCTAGCTCGTTCAACTGCATCAATCTCTTTTCACCTACAAGTTTGGGATCAAAGTTCAGAAATTTTGTAGCCCAGAATGCTTTATAGTCTAGTTCAAACGGTAAATGACAACTCTTCCCATAAACAAGTCTATAGGGAGATGTTCCTATAGGGGTCTTAAAAGAGGTTCTATAGGCTCATAAAGCATCATCTATTTTCTTTGTCCAATCCTTCCTATTTGACTCTACAGTCTTTTCTAGGATGCGTTTAAGCTCTCAGTTAGCGACTTTGACTTGTCCACTAGTTTGAGGATGGTAAGGGGTAGCTGTTCTATGGTAAACACCATATTTCTTAAGGGTTTTATCAAATTGAGCATTACAGAAATGAGTGCCCGTATCACTGATAATTGCTCTAGGTGCTCCAAATCGAGAGAAAAGTTTCTTAAGGAACTTCACCTCTACTCTAGCATCATTAGTAGGTAAAGCTTGGACTTCCACCTATTTAGACATATAATCAACGGCTACTAATATGTATTTATTTCCAAACGAGCTAGAGAACGGACTCATGAAATCAATACCCCATACGTCAAATATCTCACATGAAAGCATGTACGTTTGGGGCATTTCATCCCGTTTAGATATATTACCTGTTCGTTGGCATCTATCGCAAGTAGCAACATAACTATTTGCGTCTTTTAATAGTGTGAGCCAGTAAAAACCTGATTCGAGTGTTTTATGTGTGGTCCTAGTTCCACTGTAATGTCCTCCAATCGGTCCTAAGTGGCAACGTTCCAAATTTTTAATTGCTTCTATCTTTGTAACACATCTTCGAATTACATGATCTGCACATATACGAAAAAGAAAAGGTTCTTCCCAAAAATAGTTTTCCATATCAATAAAGAATCGCTTCTTTTGCTGATGTGTCAACCCTTTTGGTATAACGTTAGCAGCTAAATAATTCGCAATGTCTGCAAACCAAGGTTCCTCAGAGTCAGATATAGCAAAGAGTTGTTCTTCAGGGAATGAGTCATTTATCTCTTGTTCGTCAAGTCCCTTAAGATGTGGGTTTTCTAATTAGATAGATGATCTGCTGCAAGATTTTCTGCTCTTTTCTTATCTTGAATTTTTAAATCGAATTCCTGCAATAGTAAAATCCATCTTATTATTCGAGGTTTTGCATCTGTTTTAGTAAAGAGGTATCGAAGAGCTGAATGGTCAATGTAAATGACAACTTTAGATAATATTAAATATGGTCTAAATTTATCAAATGCAAAAACCACAGCCAACAATTCTTTCTCAATCGTCGTATAATTTTCTTGTGCGGCTATCAAAGTTTTGCTAGCATAATAGATCGATTGAAAGTGCTTGTCTATCCGTTGTCCAAGAACCGTACCTACTGCAAAATCACTCACATCATACATTAGTTCAAAGGGTAAATTCCGATCAAGTGCAACTACAATTGGGGCATTAATTAATTTATCTTTAAGAGTATTACATGCTTCTAAACATTCCTGACTGAAATTGAAAGGCACATCTTTTTCTAGTAAATTCGTTAGAGGCTTAGCTATTTTAGAAAAATCCCTAATAAATCTTCTATAAAATCCAGTATGTCCTAAAAAGCTTTGAATAGCCTTAACTGAATTAGGAGGGGTCGTTTCTCAATAGTTTCAACTTTTGTTTTATTAACCTCGATTCCCTTGCTAGAAATTTTATGGCCTAACACAATTCCCTCACGAATCACGAAGTGACATTTTTCCCAATTCAGTACAAGATTTGTTTCCTCACATCTCATTAGAACTCGTTTTAAATTTTTAAGGCAAAGATGGAAAGAGTTACCGAATACCAAGAAGTCATCCATAAATACCTCCATAATGTCTTCCACGAGTTCATCAAAAATGGCAACATGTATAGCTGAAAAGTAGCAAGAGCATTACATAGTCCAAAAGGCATTCGTCAATAAGCAAACGTACCGTATGGACATGTAAATGTCATTTTTTCTTGGTCCTCAGGAGCTATTGGGATTTGGAAATAACCAGAAGTCCATCTAGAAAATAATAATACATATGTCCTGATAATCTTTTCAACATTTGATCAATGAATGGTAAGGGAAAGTGATCTTTTCTTGTAGCGCAGTTCAATTTCCTATAGTCAATGCAAACTCTCCATCCCGTGACTGTTCGTGTTGGAATTAATTTGTTCTTCTTGTTGGCCACAATAGTCATGCCTCCTTTATTAGGAACAACTTGCACAGGACTCACCCAAGAACTGTCAGAAATAGGATAAATAATTCCAGTATTTAGAAGTTTAATTACCTCAGCTTTTACGACTTCTTTCATGTTAGGATTCAATCGTCTTTGAGCTTGCACACATGGTTTGTATTCATCTTCCATTAAAATTTTGTGTGTGCAAAAAGAAGGGTTGATCCCTCTTATGTCAGAAATTTTCCAAGCTATGGCTATTTTGTGCTCCTTTAATGCTTAGAGTAACTCATCTTTTTCGGTTGGCTGTAAATCTGAAGCAATAATCACAGGTAATGTGGAATTATTTCCAAGAAATGCATATTCTAAGTGATCTGGTAGTTGCTTTAATTTCAACTTAGGCAGTTCTTCAACAGAGGGCTTTAATTTTAATTCATTTTTTACCTCAATACCCTCGTAGTTCTTTTGTCTCAGTGAAAGCTCATTGGAATTTAGTTCAGCTTTTACCTTACCTATTGCAGAATCATCATCATTTATCTCCTCTCCTTGGGCAAGACACAGCTCCAACGTGTCCTTATGTATGATTTCCTGTAAAGAATCTTGAGTAGCATGATCAATAGAATCAATAAAATAACATGAGTCATCTTGTTCTCTAGAAAATCTCATGGTATCATAAATTCTAAAAATAATCTCTTCGTCACCTACCCTAAGCACAAGTTTACCATCACCCACATCAATAAAAGCCCTAGCAGTGGCTAAAAATGGACGACCTAAAATTAAAGGCACCTCAACATCCTCGTCCATGTCAAGCACAACAAAATCAACAAAGAATATGAATTTATCTACTTTTACAAGTACATCCTCGATAATACCCCTAGGATATTTAACAGATCTGTCAGCTAGTTAAATACTCATCCTAGTAGGTTTTGGTTCCCCAAGGCCAAGTTGCTTGAACATTTTGTAGGGCATCAGATTAATGCTAGGGCCTAAGTCAGCTAGCGCTTTCTCAACATTTAAACAACCAATTAAGCAGGGAATAGTAAAACTTTCTGGATCTTTTAGTTTGGTTGGTAGTTTATTTTGGAGTATGGTCGAGCACTCCTCGTTGAGTTTCACTATTGATAATTCTTCAAACTTCCTTTTATTTGTTAAAAGCTCCTTCAAAAATTTTGCATATGTAGGCATCTGCAAAATAGCTTCAACAAAAGGTAAGTTAATATGTAATTGTTTAAAATGTTCAAGAAATTTACTTAATTGTGCATCCATACGATTTTTCTTCAACTTTGCTAGGTATGAGATTGGTGGTTTATATTCCCTCAACACCGATTTTTCATTGTTTTCGGGTTTTTCCTCCTTATCTTCTTTTCTATCTACTTCTGGTGGCAGCTTCTTTTCAGATTCAGCTAACACTTTCCCACTCCTTAATGTAACTGCTTTCACATGCTCTTTTGGATTGGGTTCAGTGTTACTAGGTAGACTCCCTGGTGGTCTTTTTGAAATCATCTTCGCTAGCTATCCTATTTGATTCTCGAGCCCTTGAATTGATGCTTGCTGATTTTTAAGTGTGGTTTTAGTTTTTTGAAAACGAGTCTCCGCTATTGAAATAAATTTTATCATCATCTCATTAAGGTTCGGTTTTTTCTCTTACTGGTACGGTTGTTGTTGGAAGCTTGGAGGGGGTTATGGTGTTTGATTTCCTTGGCCTCCCGATGAAAAATTTGGGTGGTTCCTCCAACCTACATTATAAGTGTTATTATAAGGATTATTTTGAGGCCGAAGATTATTACCCTTATAATTCGTTTGCTCGTTCTCCATGTTAGGGCTGTAGGATGGATATTCTAAATTGCTCGTTCCACCTCCACTTACATCGCACTGCATTATTGGATGAACCTATGTAGAACCAAGTAAACCATCAATTTTTCTATTTAAAAGTTCTACCTAAGTGGAAAGCATAGTAACTGAATTGACGTTAAAAATGTCGGCTGCTTTCGTCGGTTTTGTCCTCATGACTTGCCACTGATAATTATTTATTGACATCTCTTCTATGAACTCATAAGCCTCTTTAGGTGTCTTATTATTGATAGTTTCACCAACAGCTGTGTCAATCATTTGTCTAGTCGAGGGATTCAAACCGTTGTGAAAAATTTGAACTTGTAGCCAAAGAGGTAACCTATGGTGAGGGCACCTTCTCAATAGATCTTTGTATCTCTCCTAAGCATCATAAAGTGTTTTTAAATCTGTCTACACAAAAGAAGAGATATCATTCCTTAATTTAGCCGTTTTAGCAAGCGGAAAATATTTAAGCAAAAATTTTTCGGTCATTTGTTCCCAAGTGGTGATTGACCCTCACGGTAATGAGTTCAACCACTATTTAGCCTTATTCCTCAATGAGAATGGAAGCAACCGAAGGCGAAAAGCATCGTCAGAAATGCCATTGATCTTAAAGGTGTCCCAGAATTCCAGAAAATTTGCTAAATGAGTGTTTGGATCCTCGTCCTGCAAACCATCAAACTGAACAAACTGCTGTATCATTTGAATCGTGTTAGGTTTCAGTTCAAAATTATGTGAGCAACAGCAGGTCTAACTATACTCAATTCAGTTCCTGTTAAAGTAGGTTTAGCATAATTATATATAGTATGAGGAACAGGATTCTGATTTACTGGATTTGCAACAACCACAGGAGGTAACGGATTATTCTGATTATCAGCCATCTCATTGGTTGTGGTATGGATATCAGCTTCTCGTTCTTTCTCTATGTATTGTAGGCTTCGCCTTATTTCTCTTCGGTTTCTGCGAGCTGTGCTTTCGATTTTTCTATCAAAAAGTAAAGGTCCTGACGTGTTTCTTCTAGTCATAAACTATAAAAACTTGCCAGAAGTAGAGAAAAGAAAATTTAGTAAATAAAAAAATTAAATTGCAATGAAAATAAAGAATGACTAAAATAATAAAAATTAAGCGTTCATAATATCTTAGTCCCCGGCAATGGCACCAAAAACTTTGTGATCGTGAAACTAACTAAAAATTCGACTAAGACAAGCGCATCTATTGAACAATAGTATAGTTATGGTGAGACCAGAAATATCGTATCCACGAGGAATAAAAGTACTAGTAATTACTATCTTTTTATTATCTAGCCTAACAATTAAGAGAATTTTTAATCTAAAACTAATTATCTAATTAACTAAGATTGTGACAGAGATTAAAGTTGTAAAATACTTCTGGAAAAAAACGATAGAAAAGACAACACCAAGGAAGAATTCACCTAGACTTCACTTATTACCTCTAAATTAGATGATTTAGTCACTTGACTTAATCCGTAGGATTCCCTGATTTATGTTAATATCTCTCTCGAGACTAAAAACAACCGACTCTAGATTGATTAATCGAAATCTCTTTCTAATTATAACCCCTATTGTCGCATTAACTCAATCTACGGATTCCCTTATTAGATTTGACTCTAATCTGCAGATTTATGCCGTCCTATCTCTAAGATTGCATACAACTCCGCTTAATTATGAATGATCTACTCTTAAACAGGGACTTTTTCTCTGTAACACCCCTCGCCCGTATCCAATGCCTGGATAGGGCTTGAGGTGCTACCAAACTTAAACTCAACCAATAATAGAAAATCGGGCTATAAAATTTTGATCAATTTAAAACTTTTTATTTCATATGCAAACTGTCCCTTAATTGGGCTTACGAGGCCCAAAACATACATTCGAGGTGGTTCGAGACTAAACCGGGGCTCAAGAAAAACTTAGAAAATTTCGTCCTTTAAGGTTCTACACGCCCGTGTGCTTGGGACACACCCATGTCTTGCACCCGTGTGGCCAATTTAATTTTTACAATTTTTCATAAAACAAGTACAGTCTTCACATGGCCTAGACACACGCCCGTGTCCTTTGCTCGTGTCCTTTCACACGGCCATAACATGCTGGTGGCGCAGCTTGTGTGCAAAAACCTGGGTATTTTGTTTCTGACGTCAGCATCACACGACCATGGTACAAGCCCGTGTACTAGGTCATGCCCTCCACACGGCTGAGACACATGGCCGTGTCTCTACCCGTGTGACCTTACCATGCATTCTGACTTGAAATTTCTAGATACAAAGGACGCACGGCCTTCTCACACACCCATAGGGCTGACCGTGTGTCACACATGGCCTAGACATACGCCCGTGTGTCTACTCGTGTGCACAATATGAGGCTATCTACCAATCCTTTTTGCCACCCTAATGTACCTATTTTCATGTCAATACCAACCAATACCAAAACAAGCATAATAGACATTCATTCAATCGTGAAGATGCATCTTTTATAGACTCAAAATGAAAGTCCTCATTCAAGGCTTAATGTAAAGAGTAGAATCTATTCTAGACCAATGCATTTGATCAATTCTCAAAGACATAAAATAATAAGGTCTAGCCCTATACATGCCATAATCAAAAATATAAATCTAACTATACCGAGTATTACGGCTGATAGTGTGATCAATATCTCTGACTTCAAGGGATTCTTGAGCAAATAAATCGGTACTGAAAGAAAAGGGAAAGAAAAGAGAGTAAGCATAAAGCTTAGTAAGTTGCATATAAATAAATATACCACAACGATTTCACCTCTAGTAATCATACTAATAGCACAAAGATAGGCATAAGCTTGACTTACTCATTACCGTCTATTCTAGTCACATTTTCTATTTTGTGCTCATACTTATGCATACCAAATAGGTACTTGTACCAATCACAACATTATTATACTTTCCTTACTAACTCACTTCCATAACTTTTAAAGTTGAGCCTTTCGGAATACTACCGGATATTCTATAAGCCTCAAACATGGGTTAAGTTGCTGATGCCATGTCCCAGACAAGGTCTTACACTGGCTATCCTCATCGAAGCCGATGCCATGTCCCAGACATGGTCTTACACTAGCTCTCGTACTTACATGCTGATGCCATGTCCTAGACATGGTTTTATACTAGCTCTCGTACTTACATGCTGATGCCATGTTTCAAATATGGTATTACAATAACTCTTGCGTATCCATGTTGATGCCATGTCCCAGACATGGTCTTACACTGACATGTCTCGTAGCAGATGCATGTCCTAGACATGCCTTACACTGGCTTACATCTCGATGCCGATACATGTCCCGGACATGTCTTACACTGGCACTCATCTCAATGCCGATGCCATGTCCCAAACATGGTCTTACACTGGCACACAAATTACCCAAATGTCATGGCATGAATATCCGGTTTGTTTCCTAAGGTTTCAACGGGGTCTTTCTACTATCTCAATTATTACTAAGCATTCTCAATTCACAATTTAGCAATTCATGCTATATCAATTTAATGACAATGCAAATACATGTATTAACAATGTATTTATATTATTTATATACAACTTACCTTAGAGTACATAATGTACTCGACTAGTCAGTTTAGTCGATTTGCTTGGCTTTCCTCCAGTCTAGGTTCGGATTCAGTGAATCTTGATCTATAATAGAAAAATGCACTCATTTAGTCATTAAACACAATTAGGCAATCTAAAATTTTCATCTTAGTTAAAATGACCATTTTGCCCCTAGACCTTGGCAAAATGACCATTTTGCCCTTATGCTCGAAAATCAATTTTTATCAAATTTTGTCTTATTATAGGCCTACCCGAACTCTTTTTACTCTTATAGCAACCCCAAATTCTCACTATTTCATGCACTTACCACCTATTGTGCAACTTATGCAAAGTAGTCCCTTTAGGTGTTTTCATGCTAACACATTTCACAAAAGTTGTTTAGAACTTTTCTAAGATTCATTTTCTTCCATAAAATATCAGGAAACAACATAAATTATATCATGGTAAATCCCTATACTTTTCACCATTTTTCAAAATAGTCCTCTCATTTGAAAGCCCATGATACAAGCATGCCAAAAATGTAAAAATCATCAAGAAAATCATTAAGATCACTTACATTATGAGAGGAATAAGTTGCTGAAAATTTTCAGCTTTCAAATCTCTATATTTTCTAATATTTATGGTGGGGAGAAGAGATGGAGAAGAAAGAAATTGATAGCTAAGCTCATAGGTATTATTTTATCACAAGATTATCTAATCAAGTCACCTAACATTGACCTTTTGACTAAATTTGCTTCCTATGGCGAGCCACCTTGTTTCTAAGGGTCTAATTGCTCTTTAAAAGCCCCTAATTTTAGTTCTCTAGCTATTTAACACATCTTGGTACTAAAATGCAACTTTTCCCTTTTATGCAATTTAGTCCTTTTTTGCAATCGGGCTCTCAAACATTAAAATTGACTCACCAAATTTTTCATGCACTAATATAATCATGCCATGGCTCTATAATAGTAATAAAATAAATTTACTAACTTTGAATTTGTGGTCCCGAGACCATTATTCTGACTAGACCTTAAATCGGGCTGTTACATGCTCCACTAAATAAGCACATCAAAAACCTGAATTAATATCCTGGAATATTAAAGCAAGGGCTAAAAATCTCAAAATTAAGAATAAGAATAAGTATTTATCATATAATTCAAAGAGTAATAAGATTCGTCTTAGGTTTCATCTCCCTTAGGTATTTAGGGAGTTTAGTTCATAATAATGGAAAACATCTCAAAAATTGGAAAACAACAAAACATAAAGAAACCCAAAGAACTTCTAGGAAATTGGATGGAAATTTTCAATCTTAATGTAGATCCTTCTTCTAAGCTGATCCTGATGGCTTTTCTCGAGTATTTTCTACCTTCTATTCCCCATGTCCCCTTTCAATCCCCTTCTAGCATGTTTATATAGACTTTAGAAAGCTTCAAAACCCTTAAAATTAGCCTTTTTTGAGTAGAATTAAATTTGGGCTCGATAAGGACACGGCCGTGTGCCATGCCTGTGTGAAGGTTCTTAGGCCATGTGTAATTCTGATTTGGTTTAGTGTCGACATGGCCATGACACACGGACGTGTGGTCTACCCGTTTGTCACACACGGGTGTGTGGATTACTCGTGTGGAAGTGCATAGGCTGTGTGAAACACTGAATTTGGCCCAATTTGTCCATTTTTGGCCCGTCTCTCGCACTTTTTGCTATCCTAAGCTTTCCTAAATATAAAATATGAAATTAAAGGATTAGGAGCATCAAATTCACTAAAACCAAGGAAAAATCATTCATAAATATGCCAAGCATGGGTAAAAATATGTATATATTACGGTTTATCAATGCGGCCAACCTATAGAATGTTGCCAAGAAAATAGCAGAAATTGGCAAATGACGTGTCTGCTTTAAGACGGAGTTAACCACCTCTATGAGGTTGGTCGTCATCTGGCCAGACCAAAACCCCTCATCATAAATTTGAGTCCATTTCCAATTCTCCATGCTACCTAACCATCTCGGGATATTTGTTGGTAAAGATGACATCTAAGATTCAAGCCTCGCGAACCTTAGCCTAAATCTCTGCGGTTCTAACTCATGATGTAGCACCCCAAACCCGGCCCAGAAGTTATGGCCGGATCCGACATGCCACATCAAAAATGTTAAAAAAAATTTCCATTCTAAGTCCAGAAAATCGTACTTGATGTTCAAAAGATTAATTCATTAAAGGTTAAAGTGAATGGAAGCTGTGCACCAAGTAGGAAACCGGAAAAGAGGTGGTGAGTCCATCGGACTGCTTAAGTACCAATCTCCCTTCGGATCCAATCCTAGATATGCATACCGCCATTGCCACACCTTAACGTCATGGATATTTCTAAGAAACCGATTTGATTAAGTCATTTTTAGGAAAAGTGATTAATTTTGGAAAATACTTTCATTGTGGAAGCTTTGCTTGTTGTCGTGTTATTTCGAAATCAATTGTTGTTTTTGAAAACGCGCCCTAAAGCTATCCAATTTCAACAGTTAAAATAAGTATTACCTATCTTAGTAATACATATTAAAACCATCAAAAATAATTAAGCGGCCTTATTACATTTAAAAGCCCAAAAACTTCAAACGTAAATAAAAGGATGTCCAGTTCACCAGAAGAAAATCAAACTTTCAGAACGAGTAGCCACTCCGAATTCCCTCACAGCTCCAAGCCCACTATGGTTGGGGATTTCCTGCGTGGATGAAAATAAAAGGGTGAGTTTGGGGAAACTCAGTATGTAAGGAAAACCCATTCAAAGCCCAAGTCAGCTCAAGTCCATTGGGCCTAAGCCCATTCAGGTAACAGTGGTACTGGGCCAGAGCCCTTTTCAGATTACAATAAACTGGGCCTTAGCCCCTTATTCAGATAACAGTATGGCCCATAGGCCCATTTGGAAATACATTCAACATCAATAACATATACAAGCCCATTTGAGGAGACTACTCAACCCACCAACCACTACACTCCACCCGTACCAGCCATACACTCCATGTGGGGAATAGCTCAACCCACCCAGCCCAACACTCCACAGTTGCAGCCTTGCTGCTCAGTTAACAGTAAATTGAGGCAAAGCCTCTAGTATGTGGACAAGCCACTTTCAGTACTTCCTCCGTCAATATCCCAATCCCATGCATTAGATAATAACAACATGGCATGCAGTAAATAACAACAGTCAAACATGCATTTAGGTCAATTTAACCCTAGGGGTATTTCGGTAATTTATCTACTAGGGGTAAAACTGTAAATTTTCCACTTTTAAAGGTATTTCAGTAATTTATCTATTTTAGGGTTTTTCATGCATATTCCTACTTTTCACATACTAACATAATCACGTACCGAGGGTTCTTACCGAATTGGGCCCGTTGGCCCATCATTCAAATTTTGGCCCATTAAGCCCAAAAATATCGAGGGCACAGAAATCATGCACTTTGCAGTCCAAACATTGCAGCTTACCAAAAACATTAATCGATTTACCTCACGAGCATTCGCACACTCGCAAATCTACAAAATACCAGTTTTCGGCATTTCGGCTTTTCAGCTTTTGCTGATCTAGACTAAGAAAGACGGTGTTAGTTACACACCTGTTTGCGACGATATGCTGACGAGATCCACGCACGAACCGCTTACAATTGGATTACTAACACGTTAATCTAACTATTCAAATACAAACTACGTATTAACCCCTTACAATATTCGGCCAACCACACCTACAGATCATAGTAAGCTTATAAGAAATCAATAAGCAACTCATTAACAAATTTGGCCCATTAAGCATGAAACATTTACCTAACCCGTACCATCAGTAATTTATCTATTTTAGGGTTTTTCATGCATATTCCTACTTTTCACGTACTAACATAATCACGTACCGAGGGTTCTTACCGAATTGGGCCCGTTGGCCCATCATTCCGATTTTGGCCCATTAAGCCCAAAAATATCGAGGGCACAGAAATCATGCACTTTGCAGTCCAAACATTGCAGCTTACCAAAAACATTAATCGATTTACCTCACGAGCATTCGCACACTCGCAAATCTACAAATACTGATTTTTGGCATTTCGGCTTTTCGGCTTTTCGGCTTTTGCCGATCTAGACTAAGAAAGAGGGTGTTAGTTACACACCTGTTTGCGACGATATGCTGACGAGATCCACACACGAACCGCCTACAATTGGTTTACTAACACGTTAATCTAACTATTCAAATACAAACTACGTATTAACCCCTTACAATATTCGGCCAACCACACCTACAGATCATAGTAAGCTTATAAGAAATCAATAAGCAACTCATTAACAAATTTTTGTCAATGTTTACCACATAATCATAATTTCACTGCAAGCTGTCTTCCTGAGCAACAGTCACTAAATCATTTATAACTGGAGCTACAAAACTCCAAATCGAGTGCCGTTAATTTTCCCTGAAAATATACTCATATATCTTATATCCATAAAATTTTCAAAATTTTTGGTTTGGCCAATCAATACCAGATTTTTCTCAAAGTTTCGTATGTTTCACTGTTTGACTAATCTGATCACTCTTCATTACGAATCAAATTTCTTATTGTACAGAATTCAAAATATGTTCTCGTTTATTCCATTTGAAACTAGAATCATTAAGATTTAATTACATAATTTATGCAGCTTCTAACTCATCTCCCACAATTTATGGTGATTTTCCAAAGTCACGTTACTGATGCTGTCCCAAGCAGATTTATTACCAAATCACTCTTTCACACATAACTTGCATGCATGTTTTTTTTTAAACATGTATATCACTAATCAATCATCACATATCTATGATTTTACTTAAGTATAATCTCCATTTCATCATTTTAAATCACAACATGTTAGCCGATTTTTCCCCTTAGCATCTAAGCACATGCATGCTCATTTGTTTGGCTCAACTTCACATATCTTCCATTTTTCATCAAAAGAACATGAAACAACAACCATTTCTTTCATTTTAATTCATGACCAAATGCTCACAACACAACCAAAAACCAAAATATGCTTCAAGAGTTAAGGTAGAATAAGAAGAACTCGTGAACATCAAGATAGAAGCAAACTACTATGAACTTACCTTCAATTTTCTTCCCCAAGTGACCGAACATTCAAGATCTTTCTCCTCTCTTTTCTCTTTTCTAACTTTAGGCTATGATGAACAAAGATAGACAAAATTTTGTTTTTTTCACCCCTTTTTCTTTTAATAAAATTTCATATTTCATCCATTTAATTCTTTAATACAAAAGACATGAAATTCCAATCATGGAACATTTACCTAACCCATTATCATGAAACATATACCTAACCCATTATCATGAAACATTTACCTAACCCATTATCATGGAACATTTACCTAACCCATTATCATGGAACATTTACCTAACCCATTATCAATTTGTATCAATTTGTACCATAAATTATGGATATCAAGTGCACATTTTGTCTACAACAACATGATGGCTGGCCACTTCATGTAAAATGGGAGGTTTGTCATGCAAATCCTCCTATTTTACACTCCTATTTATTTGGCCACTTCAATTTAGCCTATAGCATTTTCAAACATTTTCACATAGGTCCTATTTCATAATTTCACTCCATTTTTCTTATGGAACAAAAATTAACTAAAATTACTGGGTTCTATCTTAAGCTTGGGCCTTTTAGAGGCCCACTAACATAATTAAACCTATGCCAACATTCACAGGATTCCCAAAAATTGGGGCGTTACAACTCTACCCTCCTTAAAGAAATTTCGTCCTCGAAATTTACCTAATCCAAACAGATGAGGGTATTGCTGTTGCATCGTCTCTTTTGGCTCCCAAACTCAGAAGTTTCCCCTTCCTTAACTTGTTGAAAATGAGCGACCAAAGACTCATCGTTCAACTGTTTTTCCTTAATCTGATCCAACCAGGTTGGCCTCACTTGCAACCCAGCCAATAGACTTCCATCATCATACAGACTCAGACGAGCAAACATTGCTCTCAAATCAGATACAGCTCTACGACTTAGAGCATCGGCTACCACATTAGCCTTTCTTGGGTGATACTCGATCGAACAGTCATAATCCTTAAGCAACTCAATCCATCTCCTTTGCCTAAGGTTCAGCTCTTTCTGAGTCATCAAATACTTAAGACTCTTATGGTTAGTGTATATAATACACCTTTCTCTGTACAAGTTATGTCTCCAAATCTTAAGTGCAAATATCACTGCTGCCAACTCTAAATCATGAGTCAAATAGTTTCCCTCATGAGGCTTAAGCTATCGTGATGCATATGCAATCACCTTACCCTCTTGCATTAACACGCAGTCCAAATCCACGTGTGATGCGTCACTGTACACAGTAAAATCCTTCCCAAACTCCGGCTGAATTAACACAAGTGCTTCAGTCAGAACTTTCTTCAACTTCTCAAAAGCTTCCTACTGTTTCTTAGTCCATACAAACGGTACTCCTTTCCTTATGTGTTTTGTTAGAGGTGCTGCCATCACAAAAAAAAAACCTTCCACAAACCTTCTGTAGTATCCTACCAGTCCTAGAAAACTCCGTATTTCCGACATTGACCTAGGCGGCTTCCACTCCAAAATCGCTTCAATTTTTCGAGAGTCCACCTTAATCCCCTCAGCAAAGACCACATGTCCTAAGAAGGTTACCTCCCTCACCAAAATTCACATTTGCTGAACTTCGCAAAGAGTTCCTTCTCCCTTAATACTTACAGCACTATACGAAAATGCTCATCATGTTTCGTTTCAGTTTCAGAATATACCAGGATATCGTCAATAAAGACGACTACGAACTGATCCAAAAATGGTTGGAACACCCGATTTATCAGATCCATAAATGCTGCAGGAGCGTTCGTCAGTCCAAATGACATAACCAAAAACTAGTAATGACCATACCGAGTCCTGAATGCCATCTTATGGATATTCGCCTCCTTGACCCTTAACTGATGATATCCAGATCGGAGGTCGATCTTAGAAAATACAGAAGCCCCTCTAAGCTGGTCAAACAGATCGTCAATCTTTGGCAGTGGATACTAATTCTTAATTGTCAGTTTGTTCAACTGGCGATAATCAATGCACATCCGCATTGTACCATCCTTCTTCTTCACGAATAGCACTGATGCTCCCCATAAAGACACGCTTGGCCTAATAAAGCCCCTATCCAACAACTCTTGAATTTGAGCATTTAACTCTACTAACTCCTTCGGTACGATCCTATACGGTGCGATGGACACGGGCGCCGTTCCAGGCAACAAGTTTATTCCAAACTCAACTTCTCGATTCGGAGGCAATCTTGGAAGCTCCTCCGAAAAAACATCTTGGAACTCCTTTACGGTCCTAACCTTATCCACTGTCAATCCCTCCTCTTCTGACTAATTTACAAATGCCAAATAGGCCTCACAACCTTTCCGAATCCACTTTTTGGCTCTTAAAGCCGACACCACATTGGACAAATAATCCCTTCGCTCACCTATCATTATAACCTCCTCATCCTTTGTGGTCCTTAACACCATTCGTTTAGCAGCACAGTCCAGAGTCGCTTTATGCTTAACAAGCCAGTCTATTCCCAAAATGAGATCAAACTCTCCGAACGGTAACTCCATCAGATCTCCAGGGAAAATCTTACTTTTAGTTTCTAAGGGTACATCTCTATACAGTTTGTCTACCCTAACCGAGTGACCCAAAGGACTTAATATAGATACCCCACTCACAATCTCCTCAGAGCAGTCCAAGTTGTCCATAATCCGTTCTGTGGCCTCCAACCAATATTCTGCCACATTCGAGGTGATACCAGACACACCCCTAAAGATCTCCGCTCCGTTGGCCCAGAGTCCTTTAGAAATCGATCCTTGAATTCTGTTGCCTGAACTTGTCCCGACAACCCTTTCCAGAACACGAAGCATTGCCTGTGACAGGGCATCATCCTTGGCACCACGGTCATGAGACTCTACTTCTGTTGTCGGTGGTACCGGTGCATCCACAGCCAGCATATGTCTCGAAGACGAAGATTTCGCTCGAGCACTTCCTTGGCTCCGTCCACGGCCTCTTGTACTCATATCGTATTATCTTGATTATGAATTTTTATGCATCAATTAATATTCCAGTGTTTATTACAGATGTTTTATGAATCAGACAGTAGTTCAGAGTTTGTTTTCGCAGAATCGAAGTCTAGCTACAGTTTCAGTCTCTTATCAGATTTTTCTATGGTTTCAGTATCATCCTATCTAGAGTATCCTAGCAGAATTTCAGTACAGACAGATAAGTCAGAAAAATATTCAGAAGAGTTCAGAGTAATACTTACAGACTTGAGCCGGAGATTCGGAATGCCACCTTCTAAATATCTAAATTTTGAAAATCGAGTTTTTCGTATTATTTATAAAATTTTCGTTTTCAAAAATCTTTGTTTTTGTAAACCCATTCCACAGCCGAGTTGTTGCAACCTAGGCTCTGATACCACTAAATGTAGCACTCAAAACCCGGCCCAAAAGTTATGGCCGGATCCGACATGCCACATCAAAAATGTTAAAAAAAATTTCCATTCTAAGTCCAGAAAATCGTACTTGATGTTCAAAAGATTAATTCATTAAAGGTTAAAGTGAATGGAAGCTGTGCACCAGGTAGGAAACCGGAAAAGAGGTGGTGAGTCCATCGGACTGCTTAAGTACCAATCTCCCTTCGGATCCAATCCTAGACATGCATACCGCCATTGCTACACCTTAACATCATGGATATTTCTAGGAAACCGATTTGATTAAGTCATTTTTAGGAAAAGTGATTAATTTTGGAAAATACTTTCATTGCGGAAGCTTTGCTTGTTGTCGTGTTATTTTGAAATCAATTGTTGTTTTTGAAAACGCGCCCTAAAGCTATCCAATTTCAACAGTTAAAATAAGTATTACCTATCTTAGTAATACATATTAAAACCATCAAAAATAATTAAGCGGCCTTATTACATTTAAAAGCCCAAAAACTTCAAACGTAAATAAAAGGATGTCCAGTTCACCAGAAGAAAATCAAACTTTCAGAACGGGTGGCCACTCCGAATTCCCTCACAGCTCCAAGCCCACTATGGTTGGGGATTTCCTGCGTGGATGAAAATAAAAAGGGTGAGTTTGGGGAAACTCAGTGTGTAAGGAAAACCTATTCAAAGCCCAAGTCAGCTCAAGCCCATTAGGCCTAAGCCCATTCAGGTAACAGTGGTACTGGGCCAGAGCCCTTTTCAGATTACAATAAACTGGGCCTTAGCCCCTTATTCAGATAACAGTATGGCCCATAGGCCCATTTGGAAATACAAGCAACATCAATAACATATGCAAGCCCATTTGGGGAGACTACTCAACCCACCAACCACTACACTCCACCCGTACCAGCCATACACTCCATGTGGGGAAAAGCTCAACCCACCCAGCCCAACACTCCACAGTTGCAGCCTTGCTGCTCAGTTAACAGTAAATTGAGGCAAAGCCTCCAATATGTGGACAAGCCACTTTCAGTACTTCCTCCGTCAATATCCCAATCCCATGCATCAGATAATAACAACATGGCATGCAGTAAATAACAACAGTCAAACATGCATTTAGGTCAATTTAACCCTAGGGGTATTTCGGTAATTTATCTACTAGGGGTAAAACTGTAAATTTTCCACTTTTAAAGGTATTTCAGTAATTTATCTATTTTAGGGTTTTTCATGCATATTCCTACTTTTCACGTACTAACATAATCACGTACCGAGGGTTCTTACCGAATTGGGCCCGTTGGCCCATCATTCCGATTTTGGCCCATTAAGCCCAAAAATATTGAGGGCACAGAAATCATGCACTTTGCAGTCCAAACATTGCAGCTTACCAAAAACATTAATCGATTTACCTCACGAGCATTCGCACACTCACAAATCTACAAAATACCGATTTTTGGCATTTCGGCTTTTCGGCTTTTCGGCTTTTCGGCTTTTGCCGATCTAGACTAAGAAAGAGGGTGTTAGTTACACACCTGTTTGCGACGATATGCTGACGAGATCCACACACGAACCGCCTACAATTGGTTTACTAACACGTTAATCTAACTATTCAAATACAAACTACGTATTAACCCCTTACAATATTCGGCCAACCACACCTACAGATCATAGTAAGCTTATAAGAAATCAATAAGCAACTCATTAACAAATTTTTGTCAATGTTTACCACATAATCATAATTTCACTGCAAGCTGTCTTCTTGAGCAACAATCACTAAATCATTTATAACTGGAGCTACGAAACTCCAAATCGAGTGCCGTTAATTTTCCCTAAAAATATACTCAAATATCTTATATCCATAAAATTTTCAGAATTTTTGGTTTGGCCAATCAATACCAGATTTTTCTCAAAGTTTCGTATGTTTCACTGTTTGACTAATCTGACCACTCTTCATTACGAATCAAATTTCTCATTGTACAGAATTCAAAATATGTTCTCGTTTATTCCATTTGAAACTACACTCATTAAGATTTAATTACATAATTTATGCAGCTTCTAACTCATCTCCCACAATTTATGGTGATTTTCCAAAGTCACGTTACTGATGCTGTCCCAAGTAGATTTATTACCAAATCACTCTTTCACACATAACTTGCATGCATGTTTTTTTTTAAACATGTATATCACTAATCAATCATCACGTATCTATGATTTTACTTAAGTATAATCTCCATTTCATCATTTTAAATCACAACATGTTAGCCGATTTTTCCCCTTAGCATCTAAGCACATGCATGCTCATTTGTTTGGCTCAACTTCACATATCTTCCATTTTTCATCAAAAGAACATGAAACAACAACCATTTCCTTCATTTTAATTCATGACCAAATGCTCACAACACAACCAAAAACCAAAATATGCTTCAAGAGTTAAGGTAGAATAAGAAGAACTCATGAACATCAAGATAGAAGCAAACTACTATGAACTTACCTTCAATTGTCTTCCCAAGTGACCGAACATTCAAGATCTTTCTCCTCTCCTTTCTCTTTTCTAACTTTAGGCTATGATGAACAAAGATGGACAAAACTTTGTTCTTTTCACCCCTTTTTCTTTTAATAAAATTTCATATTTCATCCATTTAATTCTTTAATACAAAAGATATGAAATTCCAATCATGGAACATTTACCTAACCCATTATCATGAATCATTTACCTAACCCATTATCATGAAACATTTACCTAACCCATTATCATGGAACATTTACCTAACCCATTATCAATTTGTATCAATTTGTACCATAAATTATGGATATCAAGTGCACATTTTTTCTACAACAACATGATGGCTGGCCACTTCATGTAAAATGGGAGGTTTGTCATGCAAATCCTCCTATTTTGTACTCCTATTTATTTGGCCACTTCAATTTAGCCTATAGCATTTTCAAACATTTTCACATAGGTCCTATTTCATAATTTCACTCCATTTTTCTTATGGAACAAAAATTAACTAAAATTACCGGGTTCTATCTTAAGCTTGGGCCTTCTAGAGGCCCAATAACATAATTAAACCTATGCCAACATTCACAGGATTCCCGAAAATTGAGGCGTTACACATGAGCTGCATATGCAATTTGAAATCAGTATTTTAAAAAATTACAAACTGATAAAATTTGAAAAGGAATTTTTGAAAACAAATACAAACAATATTTTTTACGCATGTTCACGGTTCTTTTTTCCATTCTTTATTCTTATAATCTTTGTGGATGTTCGCCGCGATGTGCCAAATGCATTAAATAGACCTCCACGAAACCCTCGATCACCTTTTTGAAGCAATTAGTCCCTTTGATCTATATATGGTAAATGTTTCCTTTCTTAACAACGTGCCTCTATATATTTCTGAGGAAAAATTCCCAGGACTCAAAGTACTCACGCTTCACGATGGCAAAATCGATCGGAAATACATTTTGGTTGTCATCTTGTGCAACAGCAATCAGAAGTATTTACGTGTATTTACTGTAGAGCGAAGTTTCGTCCACTTGCACCGTCGGCTTGTAGTGAGGGAAAGCCCTAACACATGACTTGAACATCCAAAACAATCGGTGAAAAACTCGTTTCCCCGTTGTATCTCGCCATTTGAGCCTTTATACGACAGTGTTTGCAAATCAGTCACCGTCCCCGGCACATATTCTCGCATCGTGGCTACCCATCCTTGAAGCTCATTGTATGACGCATCTTAGTCACTATACAACTCCCACATCGCCATTTTGTTCACCCACGATGCCTTCTAGTACGAAACTTTGTATTTGAATCAAGCTTGCATGTTCGCAATAAGGACCGATACCTGAATGGTGGGAAATTCTTTCACCAAATAGATGATGCAGTTACATATGGTTTTTGCATCTAACTTTCAATGATCTTGTGACATATGAGTAGACGTGCATGTGTGTGGACCTTCTATTTTCCTTATCATCCACATCTGAGTCTACTGCATTAACGCGGCTCGAACATGTCAGTTACACCCACTTGAGCTTTTCTAACATTCTTTGACGTAAAAAGACTACGTCAACTTTATCACTTTATAGTTCACAGTTAACTTCAAGCTGTATTGTTTTATTGCATGTAAACAGTTGTTCTTGTTATCGTACTATTGTCCTACAAACAACTCTTTAGTGTCGAATTCTTTATTAAGTAGGTGAGTCGGCACTATGTTTGTATATTTTGGGACCTCGCATGCAAGAGCCGTATCTAGATCCACGTTGCTCTTGAAGGCCCCTAGATTATTCCTTATAACTATACAGTGGCTCGTGTTCCTGGCCGAATGGGGGTTTACATCTTCACCCTCTACCGGGCCCTCTTCGTCTATATCTTCAAGGATGTCACCCAAATCGAGGTCACTGAAATCATTGTTAGGATCATGGTGGGACTAATATTCATTATCAGACCATTTATCACCATCTTTTATGGTGGCCAACACCTCTGGATGGATCTCTAGATAAGTACATGAGTTTGGGATGTTATACGAACATCCACCAGTAATTGGATTTTTGGGAATTAACATTGATCCTCCACAACCCGATTGATCTTCCTAGCAGACGATAAGATCAAAATCAATTCCAGAATGTTGGCTTACTGGAATTACAACTTGAACAGGTTTTGGTTCAACTATCTTCGCGAACAACTCAACTGGTCTGGGATTATTCATATCAGGGGGCAATAAATTGCTATCATTGTCCCCGGATAATCATCATCTTCAAGCTCCATTTCCGAGAACTTAAGTGGATCTGTTGAAACCAAAAATTTGTAAAACAGTATCAACATTTTCTTCTTGCAATAGGTGGCTATCTTTGGACTGATCTTTCGTTTCAAATCTGCCAACGAAACAAGCTTGTTGAATCTCATTCCAATTTTTTTCCGGCTTTGAAAAACACAACCTTCTTCAGTTTTATTTATCATTTCTCCATCGAGATGAACATAAACAAGCAAAATCTGGAAACTCATATTCAAAAAATTTTGTTTTTTTCTCAACAAAGAAAAAATGGATATTTTTAATCTCGATTTTTAATTAATAAAGAAAACAAAAAAGCTCAAATGAAAGACAAAACATCTATATATATATCTAATAAAGTTGATGTTGGTCATTAGTGTCCCAAAATAAAAAAAAATTGATAAAGTTGGTGTCGGCCATCAGTGTCCCCGAAAAAGGTGTTGTCGGCCATCTATAGGCCAAAACCAAAAAAATAAAATTGTGTTGGTGTTGGCCATCTATTGGCCAAAACCCAAAAAAATTATTTTTTTCTTCTTGTACTTGGTGCCGACCATTACATGGCCAAAACCCAAAATTCTTTTTTCAAATATTGGTATAAATGTATACCAGTATGATACGTATGATACGATGTCGGAAAAAAATACCTGATGTCGGCCATTGATGTTTCAAAATAAAAAAAAATTTTAAAGCCTGACACAATCATCAGGCAATCATTAGGTCAAATTTCAAAGGGGTGCCAGCATTGGATTCCCATAACCCAAATTTACTTTTCATTTTAGGTCATTTGGGTGCATGTTTTTGAACTAGGGTTATTTTGTCATTTCACTCTCTTCTACCTATTAAAAGAATCATTTTTTGTTAGTACTTTATGTCGTAAGAAAAGAATAAAGTTGATACATTGTACCTATATATTTGGTCAACTTTTTTTATGGGGATTTTGCCACTTTTAATGAATATTTTGTTAAAGGTTTAATACATTATTTGATATTTGAGTTTGTTTAACGATTCAATTTTCAGTAATATCGGAAAATATGATCTCAGAATTTCATTTTTGTAAATCAAATTTTTAAATATTAAATATGAATATTTACAAAGTTAATATAAAAATATATTAAAATTTGGTCAAGAAATTTTGTTGAATTAATAGTTAATTAAGGCTTAGGGACTAAATTGTAAAGTTTAATCGCTATAGAATTTTAATTAATAAAAGGCTTGGGGACCTAAATAGAAATTAACCAAAGATCCAAAAAATTAATTAAACCATTTTAAAGATGGATTTAGTGGATGATGATGATGATGATGTCATTTCATTAAGTTAAATTAATATAAATAAACCATGATTAAACTAAATTAAACTAGATTAATTAGTCCCTAATTAGCATATATATATATATAAAGTTAGTGCATGAAAGATGTTATCATCTTCCTCATTCGGCCATTTTCGTCCAAAAGAAGAACAAAACCTAAGAAATTTTCATGGCATTCGACCATTAATTGGTAAGTGATTTGAAACCCTTTTCTTGTAATTTTTATATATTTGAGGTCATGGGAGCTTAATTTAGTTAGCACCAAATTATGAATCTGTTAAAGTTTTAGAAAATTGGCATTGTTGATTTCTTAAAGAATTAGACATGAAATTAATAGATTTTTAGCTTAGAACATGAAAAAAGACTAGATTGTAAAGTTAATTTAGTTTGTTGGTTAACTTTGTTACATTAGGGACCAAATTGAATAAATGTAAAACTTTTCATGAAATTATGTTATAAATAGAAATTATAAAGTCCTTAACAAGAATATATGAAATCATATTTTAATCTGAAGCTAGGAACTGAAAGTTATGCATTTCCTAAGTTCAAGGACTAAATTGAATAAAATACAAAAAATGAGGGGAATAAAAAATAGGATTATATAAGATCATGCATATCATGGTATAGTATGAAAATTCTTGGTAGTATCCACTTATTTCACATTTTGAACAAGTTCACTTGAAACCAACTAACTCATCTTGTGTGGTTTATATACTTGCATTTCATTTGATGTATGTATATATGTGTCTGTGTGTATGTGTGTATGTGGAGTATATAGTAATATAATAGTAATTTGGCACATAAGTTTAGAAAGGATTAGATTGAAACATGTGAATAACTCGAATAATTCGAATAACTCAAATAAAAAACTATAATATTTTACATTTTTACCCCAAACTCCCAAACCTCTTTACTTTCCACCAAAACTTTTACTCCTCTCCCATCCCACCCCCTTCTACCCCAAACTCATCCGCCTCCCCCAAAATTTTACTCCCCCATTTACTTTTCCCCCAAAATTTTCCTCCCTCAACCCCCAAAACTTTTATTTTCCCCCCAAGCTTTTACTTCTCACCTTTTACCCCAAAATCAAAAATTAAAATCATCCAAAAACTCCCTAAACCTAAATAGTAATAAATTTATTTATATCTACTATTTATATTATTAAATTAAATTTATTTATATTATTAAATTAAATTTCACATTTTTTACTATTTATATTATTGAATTGTTTAATCATATTGAATCTTTATAAATTTTTATTAAAATTAATTTATTGATGATGCTATAAAAATATTTGTGTTAAAATTTTATGTTGGTATCAATTTCACATTTTATCTTTAAGATAACTTTTATTAAAAAAATCACATTTTTACATTTAATATATATTTTTAAATTTCAAAATACATAGTGACAAGAATTAGAAAATAATTGAAGCAGCTAAGCAAGCAAAAAAGCTAACCAGTATATAAAAGATTAATAAATAAATTATGAGGGGATGAAAGTTAATAACAAACTTGATTACAGTGGGTGATAGTGATTATAAGGACCCAAAATCATTTTTTAATTTAACTCGCACAAATATATTCAATTCAATTCGATTCGAATTCCATCTCACTCGACTTGATTCGAGAAAATTTCAAATCGAGTAGGATGATAAAATAGGATTCATCAACTCGATTAACTCAAAATTTTTTCATTCGATTCGATCGAACGCTCACCCCTAGTTGTCATGTGACTCATTAAGGCATTATGTTCCAGGGATAGCCAATATGTATGCCAAGTTGATTGTTAGTTATCATATTTTAAGTGATCAAAGTAAGTATAGTAATTCCATTTGAACTTGCTAAGCATTGTTATGCTTACTCTTGTTGTTTCCTTCCATTGTAGATCGTCACCTTACGGAACTTGTCAGTCCAGATTAGTGGGAAGCATATTGTGAAAAGATGGTAAAACCATGTTTATTTCGAATCTAGATATTTTGGCATGTACATAAGGGACTTTTTAGTGAAAATGATCAATTTGGAGTTAATGTTATGTGGGGTAATATGATAATGGTTGAACTTGTGAATTATGTTAGTATGTGATCTAATTAATGCATGGTTTGCTCTTGTGTAATGATATTAATTTGTATGGTTTGGCATGTTAAATGTTGCAAGCTAAGTTGATGAATGGTTGGAATTGGTATAAGTGAATGTTATGCTTAAAGCATAATTGGTGTATGTTTTGTTTTTCCTCATACTAAAATCATATAGGTTTTTGGTGTACAATAATGTATAAGTAAGCATCTGATGAACTTGAATGATATAGTTGAAATGTTTAGGTGAACAAATGGATTGATTGAACCTAAATGTTGATCATGTATTGAATGTCACGTTAAATGGTTAAATTCAAATGTTACAAACTTGCTATAGCATATTTTATCATGATTTGGTATAGGAAGAATTGACAAATGAATGAATGTGATAATATGCTTTGGTTGGAAACAACTGACTAGGTTCCAAATGTGCATTTTCCCAAAAACAAGGGCAATGTCGCAACCATAAGTCCCTGACGTCACAACATAGGCTGAAAGTGAATGACATCATTACATCAATATACCGAAGTCACGGTGTGATTCACTGAGTTGGCGATGTCACGACGTGGAAATCATGAAGTCGTGATATCTGCCTAAGACTTTGAAAACTTTACAATTTGGCCTTAATTCACCCTTGGGTTAACAAAAGAGTTTTTGTAAGCTCGTGTGAGACCCATAAATGATTATGTAGCTTAATATGAATATGATTTACACTTAATTGCATGTGTGAATGGTTGTTTAATGTTTATGTGACGTTAGTATCATTGGTAATGGTCGTGACATTCCATAGCTCGGACGCGACGACCGAGTTGGGTATGGGGGGTACAGTTTGATACTTTTAAAAATAAATTAGTGCTTTTTTTTATCTAATGTTGTGGCTATATTTGGAAAAAGTTATATATTTTGCTACTCAAAGATAAGATGTTAAATATTTACATTTAATTTAGGTTTTAAGGTTGTTTTAACAAAAGTTAATTGCTAATATTTTTAGGTTTTAATTTTAATGATTTTATTAAGATAATAAATTTAATTTTAAATAGTAAATTTGTTTTATTTGTTAAATGTAGTTTGATGGTTCTAGTTTTTTTAGATTTTAGGCTTGTTTTGATAAAAAATTGATTGCTAATATTATTAGTTAATTTTTAATTTTCATCACATCATCACTAAAACCTAAATTAAACACTAAAAAGTTAGTATCGTTATTTTAGGATACCAAAATGTATAACTTTTGTTAAAATACATGTCCTACATTGGACCTTCCCCCAAAAAAAAAACCCTACATTAGACAAAGTGTCAAACTCATGTATCAAATGATGCATTAAGTCTTTAATAGGCATAAGAAAAATAGTTATTGATTATTTTTTTTTAAATGTTGCCACTTTTGTTCTACTTATTAGAGGTGTCAAGGTTAGACTTGTATAGGGATCAACTATATATTCGAACTCAAAAAGAGTTTAGACAAAAATATTAAGCTCAAAGGTCAACTTGATACTTCGAGAGTTTGAACAAAAACATTGACACAAAAAAATGAGTTTTCATGTTAAAAGGGTGTTTGGACACCACAGAGAATTAAATGAAAGTATAATTATTAGGGTAGTAATTACACTCTCTTGTTACAAGAAATTATAACAACCTGTTTCCTAAATGTATTTGACTAATAGATTGTAAATTTATTCTAATTTCTTTGTCATGTTTGGCAGTATGAATTGTAAGTTCCAATTATATAATTTTAATTTCTAAATGAATTTTAGTTAATAAAAAAATCAATAATATTAAAAAAAATTATGTAAACAATAATAAAACCAAAAACGATTTCATATGAATAAAATTTTCAAATTATTTAAACAAAATAGTAAAATAATATATATTTATATTTTAGAAACAAAACATATATCCTAAAATTGAAGTAGTATTGCTATTGTATAAAAATAATTGTTTAAACTTAAATCTTGTACGGATATGTTTGGAAGATTATAGGGTAAATCAATTTGAGTATACTTGTTTCTAATTACCCGATTAATTACTCTGTTTCTCAACCCCTTTAAGAAATTAGGGAGTATGATGTTGGAACATTTTTAAATATTTATAGTGTTCCAATAACATGAATGGGTGTAATTAATCAAAAGATAAATCTTTTGGTCATTGGTCAAAAGTTATATTATTTGATTTTTGAAAAAGAATTATAACTATTCAAACAATATTATTTTAATAGTTATAATATTAAATGAATAATTATGTGTTTTTTAAAGACATTATTTTTCAGATAGACAACTCTTGAAAGATGTCTCTATCAAGAAATATGAAAATTCTTATAAATAGGAATGAGATTTTGTAACGCCCCAAAAATTGGGCTTAGAAGAGTTGGGCTTTGAGTCTGGGATTCGGATAGAAGAAAACCTGAATATTGAGAAGTTTTGAATATTCCTAGTGTTTAAAAAATATATATATATTGATAAAATATTTATGTTATTACTAATATTTTAATTTTTATGAAAATTATTATCATTATAATTATTAGATACAAATATATTTATAAAATTATTGTTGTTAATTTAGTGTTTAAATTAACATATTATTAGAAAATTTTACTGTATCTATTTTTATTGATTTATGGAAATTATAATTATTATTAGGAAAAATATATATATTATCATATTTGAAATTTTCATTATTATGGTTATTATTATTATTTTAGTTTTTAAATAAATTTAGAAGTATTTAAAGTGTGGGAAAAATTCGGTCCAAGACTCTAGCAAAAATTATTATTTTTGCTCCTTCAGGGGATCTGGGCATTAAGGTTTATTAATAAGTTGGGCTAAAATTGGACATAAGGAGGAGTCTGGCCTAGTGGTTAGGTGTGTTAAGCAGTAGGAAGGGAGCAGGGGTTCGATTCCCTGTGTGCACAAATGTGGGTTTTTATTTTAGAAAAACCAAGGGCTGTCGCAGGTAGGCCTTATTAATTGTTCAGGCTAATTCATGTCAGAAGCAAGTATCTGGCCTAGTGGCTAAGTGTCCTAGGAGGGCGAAGGAGGTGCCTGGGTTCAATTTGCGATGCGCGCGAGACATTTGGTTTGTAAACGGGTTGCCATAAAATAAGGTTTAAGAAAAGTCGCAAGCAGAGCCTAAAACAACGAGCGCCTTGGGCGCAGTGGCAGCAGCGCGTTATAGGGACTGAGAGGGCACGAGTTCGAATCCAGATGCTAGTGTTATTTTGGTTTGTTTTTAGGCGGACTAAGACTTCAGCAGGTAAGGTTTAAAGTTGATTGCGACTGTCATATATCCAAGAGCAAGCTACGATGCAGTGGCCGGCAGCGTGCCTATGCTTGTGGAAGGCCCAGGTTCGAGCTGCTGAGCGCGTGGATGCCCCTTTTTGCTGCATGCGTGTGGGAGAGTAGTAGAGTTGGACCAAAACTCTTCCCAGGCAGCAGGCTGAAGCGGTCAAACGGTGGATAAGGCTGCTAGGTGGTTGGATGAATTTCAAATGCCTAATTCATGGAGCAAAGCACGGGAATTTGAAATTAGAAAGAATTTTTAATAAGCATTAAGTACCGTATTTGTTCTTTTAATTTTGGCTTTTATGAATTATTCCCTTTTCGTTCATCTTTCCTTCATCGATAATAACCGAACTTATCTTCTTTTACTTTTCTTTTCTTTCTTTTCTTTTATCTCATCTCTTTCTTCTTTAATTTCCTTCAAAGCTGAATCTGTACTGTCATCTCCTCTTTTCTATTTTTCTATTTTCTCTTTTTCATTATACTAAAATCTGAAACATCCATACTTTAGTGATTCAGGAATTAATTTTTAGATCTATTTCCTACTTGCGATTAAGATAGATTCACAGTGGATCTAAGATTTGAAAAGTGTTGGAAATGCTTCTGACAAGAACGTCTTTGGTGGTAAGCATTCAGATCTTATTTTTCTTTATTTAGTAATTCGAGGATAAGCTGAAAACCCCTAAATACTTTAGGGAGACTATCGATTTTTGCCAAGATTAAAATTAAGTATTTTTCATTCGGTTTTTTTTATATGTGCGCATCGAAGGCTAGCGATCAAGATTTATTTTGAGGCTAGTAAGATCAACAAGGTTAATCGTGGGGGAGATCTTGTTAGTGTTTCGTTGAAAAACAGGTGTGTAAATGACACCCACTCATAGACTAGATCGGCAAAAGTCGAAAAGTCGAAAAGCCGGTATTTGTGAACTTGCGAGCGTGCGAGTGCTTGTGAGGTGGTTTGGTGGTTAATTTTGGTAATCGCAAGCAGTATGGTTACAGAGTGCGCAATTTCGTGCACTTCGGTATCTTTGGGCTTAATGGGCTGAAAATGAGTTAGTGGGCCAACGGGCCCAATTCGGTAAAAACGCTCGGTAAGTGCTTCTATTAATGTGTTAATGGTTAGAATATGTATGTAAACTCTAGAATAGTAAATTTTATTAAAATACCCCTAAGTATGAAAATTATCGTTTTACCCCTAAGTGCAAAATGACCGTTATACCCCTAGGGTTAATTTTGACTGAAATACATGATATTCTGATTCTGTTTGTTATATGACATGGCATGTATATCTGTTGCATAGGGTTGGGTTTTGTTATGGAGGAAGAACCAGTTCTGGTGGCTGTGCCACATATTCTGATATAAGCAGCTTTGCTGTGGATTATAGTTAGTGCCGCAACCGGTGCTAACACTGTAAGTGTAGGGATGGCGTGGGTGATTTATTCCCCACAGGAAGTGTAGGGATGGACGGAGGCAAGTGCAGGGTTGGATGGGGTTATCATGCATTAATCATATGAGACTATTTTGTTATAGGCCAACTGTATTGAAATGGGCCCAACTGTGTTGATATGGGCAAGGCCCAATATATCTCGACTTGTATAGGGCTACGGCCCAGATTGATACTGATATGGGCTAGGCCCAGTATACTCTATTACTGTAAGGGGCTATGGCCCAGATTAATATTGATATGGGCTAAGGCCCAATTAACACTGATTTCTGAATAGGGCTTAAGCCCAGTAAAGCTTGAACTGATTTGGGTTCTGGTTGGGATACTTTACACACTGAGTTTTCCAAACTCACCCCCTTTCTCTTCCATCCTTGCAGGTGAGCCCTAGTTGGTGGACTTGGAGCTGGGCGGGATTTAGAGTGGCCACGAAGATTAAGTTTCTGTTTTCTTTAAAATAAGTTTCATATTTATTATTTTGATTATTTTTATTTTGGTTTAAATTGTAATAAGGTCGCTCTTTTTATTATTTTTAATATTTTGGGTTATTAAATTGGTTAGCTCTAGGGCACGTTTTATAAAAGTTACTTATTTTCAAAATATCACGATTACCGAGCAAAGCTTCCGCAACGTAAATGTTTTCAAAGGAAATAAATATTTTAAATAGACTTAAACTTAATTTGTTGTTCGTGGACAAGCAATATGCTTTAAGTGTGGCAATGGATGTGTGCATGTCTAGGATTGGATCCATGAAGAGCTTGGTACTTAAGCAGTCCAATAGACTCACCTCCTCTTTTCTGGCTTCCTACCTGGTGCACAGCTTCCATTCACTTTAAGCCATAACAAAGAAGGTTTGATTTCTCGATACTTAACTGTTTTTAAAATAACATGTTTCTGCCACTACAAAGGTTTATAAGTTTTCAAAATTTCCCATAAGATTTTACAAGGTTGTTAACAATGTTTTGATTGTTACAATGAATCACATTTTGGAAAAAAATAAAGCTAAGGTTTTATACAAGTTTAAACGGTAAAAGTTTCTAAACATCAAGAAGGGTTTTCAATGAAAACATGGTTTTCGAAAAACACTTCAATGTGACACACCGGATTCGGTCGTAACGTCTGGGCCGGGTTTGGGGTGTTACAGATTTCATTTGGAAATCACACCAACAAGTTCTAAAAGTTCTTTCTACCCTTCCTCATTTTCTAATATTATTAGATTGTCTATAAAGAGTTATTGTAGAAATTCTTTGTACAAATTGAGTTTCTTGTTATGCATTTCTTAGTGCTTAGTGGATTATTCTCGTTAGTGCAAAACGCAAATAGTCATTGGCTTCATTGTATCCTTGAGGTTAATTTGCTTAAAACTCTTTTGCACATCGAAGATAGGTGGGGGCGAATATAACCTTAAAGATAGTGGCTTGATACATGACTTGGAGCCTTGCCCTATTTCTTATTTTTATGTTCGAGTTCCGTTTGTGTGTTCAATACTTTCCTCACCGAAGATTTGTACTAACAATTTTAAGGTTATATTTCATGATGACTACAACACATGAAAGTGGAGCACTAAGGGAGTTGGCTTCCAACTTTGTCAAACTTGATTGATTTGGTGGTGGCAATTTCTGGTGATGGAAGAAAAAGATGCACTTCTTATTAACAACTTCGAAGATTGTCTATGTTTTAGATACTCCTAGACCAGAAGAGAATGAAAACAAATCTGTTGTTGCAACCCGAGAAAGGCAAAAATGGGATAATGTTGATTACATGTGCATAGGCCACATATTGAATGGTTTATTCGATGGTTTATTCAACACCTACCAGAACGAGGTCACCGCTAAGGAATTATTAGACAAATTGGAGATAAGATATACGACCAAAAATGCTACAAGTAAGAAATTTTTTGTCAGTCGTTTCAATAATTATCAAATGGTTGATGCTTGTTCTGTTATGGAACAATTTCATGATATTAGAAAAATGTTGAATCAATTTAAGTAATATAATATGAAAATGGATGAAATGATGATTGTGTCCTCCATAATAGACAAACTTCCCTCATTTTGGAAAGACTTTAAAAAAAGTCTAAGACATAAGAAAAAGGAAACATCTCTTGAGGCTTTGGCAAATCATCTTCGTATTGAAGAAGAATATCAAAAGCAAGATCAGAACCAAAATTCTGAAAATGCCAAAGTGCATGTTATAGAGGAAGTATAGACTACTAAACCATCCAAGACAAATTTCAAACTAGCTAATAGAGCACCTAAGTTCAAAAAGAAACAAAAAGGCTCATGCTATCATTGTGGTAAGCCAGGACATGTCAAGAATGAATGTTGATTTTTAAAGAAGAAATCATCTTCTAAGGCTGATAATAACAAAAAGTTTGTTGCAATGATATCTGAAATTAATATGGCACAAGATGATAATGCATGGTGGATTGATGCTGGAGCAACCAAACATGTGTGCAAAGATAAAAGCATATTCACAAAGTTTACACAATGTGAAAATTACAATGTCTTGTACATGGGGAATTCTTCTACCGCAACAATCAAAGGCAAAGAGTCTGTTGAATTACAATTCACTTCTGGAAAGGTTTTAACCTTGAATGATGTACTTTATGTACCAGAAGTTAATTTAGTGTCTGGAAGACTGTTGTTGAATAAGTTTGGTTTCAAGCTTGTTTTTGAGGCAAATAAGTTTATTTTTTCTAAGAGAGGAATTTTTGTAGGGAAATGATATATGTATTAGAGTATGTTCAAACTCAAAATTATTAATAAGAATAAAAATATTATTTTTACTTATATGGTTGAATCTTCTTGTTTATGGCATTATATGTTAGGTCATTTGAATTATAAAAAATTGAGTGACATGCAAAAGTTAGATTTAATTCCTATTTTTAATAATAATGTTGAAAAACACAATACATGTATGTTGACTAAAATTACGAGAAACTGTTTCCCTAAGGTTAAAAGGAAAACAAAATTGCTTGGTTTGATACATAGTGATTTATGTGACATGCATAATACTCCTACATTAGGTGGAAAGAAATATTTTGTTACTTTTATTGATGATTGTTCTAAATATTGTTTTGTATATTTATTGCATTCAAAAGATGAAGCGCTTGATAAATTTAAAGTTTATAAATCTGAAGTTGAACTTCAGTGTGAATCATTTATCAAGTGCTTAAGATCGAATAGAGGTGGAGAATACTATAATCCAAGTTATTTTGAATCCACTGGAATTGTCCATCAAATTTCAGCCCTTTATACACCACAACAAAATGGTGTAGCTGAAAGGAAAAATAGAATCTTGACTAAAATGGTACATTCAATGTTGTCACATTTAGGTCTTGGACAAGGTTATTGGGGAGAAGCTGGTCTAACAGCTTGTCATATATTGAATAGAGTTTCTAATAAGGAATCTAAAATAACCCCCTATGAACAATAGAAGAAAAGGAAACCAAACCTTAATTATTTGAAGGTTTGGGGCTGTAAAGCTATTGTCAAAGTTCCAACACCTAAATGTAAAAAGTTAGGTGAAAGAGGAATTGAATGCACATATATAGAATATACACATAATAGCAAGACATATAGGTTCATGGTAATAGAACCAAATGATTCAATTTCAATTAATATTGTTATTGAAACAAGAGATGTTATTTTTTTATGAAAATAGATTTAATTCTTTTTCAAGATAATTACAGCCACAACAATTGATTCATTCTTCAAATGAGAATAAGATTCCATTGGAACAAATTGATAATAATGATGAATCTTGTCAAGAATTAAGAAGAAGTAAGAAGATTAAAAAGGTCAAATATTTTGAACTAGATTTCATTATGTTTCTTGTAGAAGGAGAATGTGAAAGTTTATGTAATAAGATACTTTATTGTTATAATACGGAATCTAATCCTATTACATTTGAAAAGGTAATAAAATCTCAAGACTTTGGTTTTTGGAATGAAGCTATAAATGATGAGATGGATTCAATAATGGGAAATCAAACTTGGATCTTAGTTGGTCTTCCACCGGATTCCAAACCAATAGGTTGTAAATGGATCTTTGAAAAGAAAATGAAGGTCAATGGAACCATTGATAATTTTAAAGCAAGGTTGGTAGCCAAAGGTTTTACACAAAAATAAGGTATTGATTACTTTGATGCCCATGCTCTAGTAGCAAGAATTGCTACAATTAGACTCTCAATATCATTTACCTTAATATATAATTTGGTTGTTGATCAAATGGATGTTAAAACTGCATTTTTAAATGGTGAATTGGAATAGGAAGTGTACATGGAACAACCGGAAGGATTTTTTGTTCCAAGATAGGAGCATTAAGGTATGTAAGCTTGTTAAATCTCTATATGGACTTAAACAAGCACCAAAGCAATGTCACCAAAAGTTTGACAAGGTTGTTTTAGCTAATGGCTATAAAATAAATGAATCCGATAAGTGCATATATACCAAATTTGAAAAAGGAAAATGTGTCATAATTTGCTTATATGTAGATGACATGCTCATTTTTTGCACGAATTTGGTACAAATAGAAAACCAAAGAATTTCTTGTCAAACAACTTTGCTATGAAGGATATGGGTGTAGCAGGTGTTATTCTTGGGATTAAAATAACCCGAGATGAAAGCACTATAGCTTTATCACAATCACATTACATTGAAAATGTGCTTAAAAAGTTTGATCTTTTCAACTGTATACCAGCATCTACACCCATGGATCCTCAAATAAAATTAGTATCTAATGCTGGTAGGAAAATTGATCAATATGCAAGTCTAGTTGGTTTTCTTATGTACATAATGACTTGTACAAGACCATATATTGCATATGTTGGAAAATTAAGTAGGTACACAAGTAATTCAAGTAGTTTGGATTGGCAAGCTTTGAATAGAGTACTTAGGTACATAAAGAAGACTATTAACTATGGATTGTATTATAATGGATATCCTCTAGTTTTAAAAGGGTATTCAGATGATAGTTGGATTACAAGTTTGGAAAATCATGCATCTACTAGTGGATGGATCTTCATTCTTGGTGAAGGAGTCATTTCTTGGGGTTCCAAAAAATAAACATGTAATACTGATTCCACCATGGTAGAAAAATTTATTGCATTAGCCGCTGCATCTAAAGAAGTAGAATGGTTAAGAAATTTTTATGATGTACATTTATGGCCTAAGCCAATTTCACCTATTTATCCGTTGTGATAGTAAGGCTACTCCAGCAAAGACATATAACCAAGTATATAATGGAAAGTCTAGACACATTAGACTAAGACATAGCTATGTCTGACAATTAATCTCCGATGGAGTGATCACTATTAATTATGTGAGGTCAAGTGAAAATTTGACAAATCTTTTGACAAAAAGTCTTGCTAGAGATGCCGTAAAAAAGACCTCAAAAGGGATGGGACTCAAACCCATTAATTAAATTCACCCATGATGGAAACTCGACTCAACGCTTGGTATAACATCAAGTCTTGAGTTTAATGAGACAAAGTACATCATTAGTACATGACTATTAGCACTATAAATAAATTCGTTCTAAGATTAAAGTGCTAGGTACCCGTAATGATAAGGGAAAGATGAGTAATGTCTCTTAATGGACCCATAACATAAATATGTTTGAGTATTATAATTACAGGAACACTCTTGATGGGATCTACCTATGTGAGTAGAAGTGTGGCCACTTCTAGGGGCTCAAGGGCTTGGATTTGATAGCACTCATGAAAAGAGGACACAGACACATGGCCATAATAGTGTCCCTAAATACTATGCATTGACCGATGTTGAAATTATTGCGTGAGATATGCTTGGTTAATCAAATAGAATAGTTGGTTCAAAGCTTAATCTACCATGCAATTTCAATTAAATTTAGCATATTTTCACTAAGTGAAGGTTCAATCGTAAGACACCTTCATTTATGCAAATTGATTTCCAAGAATATCAAAATATAAAATATTTTGAAAATGGGGGGAATTTGTTGGAACATTTTCAAATATTTATAATGTTCCAATAACTATAAATGGATGGGTGTCATTAATCAAAAGATAAATCTTTTGGTTATTGGTCAAAAGTTATATCATTTGATTTTTTTAAAAAGAATTATAACTATTCAAATAATATTGTTTGAATAGTTATAATATTAAATGAATAATTATGTGTTTTTTAAAGACATTATTATTCAGAAAGACACCTCTTGAAAGATATCTCTATGAAGAGATATGAAAATTCCTATAAATAGAAATGAGATTTCATTTGATAATCACACCAAGAAGTTCTAAAAGTTCTTTCTATCCATGCTCATTTTCTAATATTATTAGATTGTCTATAAAAAGTTATTGTAGAAATTCTTTGTAGAATTTGAGTTTCTTGTTATACATTACTTAGTGTTTATAGGACTATTCTTGTCAGTGCAAAACGCAAATAGTCATTGGCTTCGTTGTATCCTCGAGGTTAATTTGCTTGAAACTCTTTTGCACACTAAAGTTAGGTGGGGGCGAATATAACCTTAAAGATAGTGGCTTGGTACAGGCCTTGGAGCCTTGTCCTATTTCTTCTTTTTCTATTCGAGTTTCGTTCGTGTGTTTGAGATTTTTCTCACCGGAGATTTGTGCTAACATATAATTGGGGTACTTCAATACACCCAATTGAGTGAGACTCGCTAATTACCATGATTACTCAAACATACTACAAATGTGTAATTACAAACAATTATACCAAAATATAATTACTAGAAAGGCTTTTCAAACAAGTCCTAAGACTGATTTGGAGTAGTTGCTAGAGTTCTCATCTAGCAGTTAGATGAAACAAGTTTGAATCTTATCATCCCTCATGAATACTATATTGATAAAATAAAAATAAAAATGAGTTTTAACAAAAAAAAATAACATAATTAAATATGGTCCATTAAAAATATAACAATATATATACATATAATGGTTAAAATATGTTCGAAGTTCCTATATTCAAATTTAATCTTACTTTTTGGATTTAAATATAAATCCAATTATTAACACAGTTAAATTTTTTATATTAAACTGAAATTCATTATAACTTCATTTTTCAGTTATATAGCTACTAACTTGATTCTAAAGAATTCATTCCTTCTTTCTTCCCAAAAATGTTTCTTGTTGACTTAATTCATTCTAGAACTTTGGCTCATCTAAACTCTAGTTCTTCCTAATTTCCAAATTGTCAAACTCCTTTTTGTTTTAGAAAGTCGCACCTTGTTTGCACACTAAAAAAACTTGTCTTTAAGGGTCTATTTGGACAATACAGAGTAATTGGACGAAAGTGTAATTACTAAAGTAGTACTTACGCTTTCTTGTAATTACAAAGAATTGTAATTTTTCAGACATGTTTGGTTGACATAATGTAATTATATCGTAATTCCTTATGTCATGTTTGGTAGTAAAAATTGTTATTACACAATTACTAATTTATATTTTTAAAAATAAATTTATTATTATGATAAAAATAATTTCTAAACAAGTAACAAAAAATAAAATCAGATCATCATATGTATTATCTTAGTCTTAAAGTAGCTAAAAGCACACTTACTAACAAAAATGGTAAGAAAGATAAACATTATATCAATTTTATCTAATTGTTATAGTGCATATTTGTTGGGTTATTCTCTCTTTAATATTTAAAATATGCTTTTTCTCATTATCTGTTGGTCTTTGATCGAGTTCATCATTATTTGAATTTGAATCTACATCATTAAGATTATCAAGATCTCATTCTTCCATGTACTTTATAAAGTATAGATCATCTCAATTCTACCTATGACTGAAGTTATTAAATATGCAACATGCTAGTATGATCTAACTTGTTTTTTATTTATGCTGTACTAAGATGATGTTAATATAAGAAATATTTTTTAGAACAACAAATGTATTCTCAATCACATTTTGAAGCATTGAATGTCTTAAATTAAAGAGTTCGCGAGCTATCTTTGGTGCTTGTGTCTGACATCATTCTCTCAAATGGTATCATACCCCACGATACGGTGCAAGAAAACATTTTCTATTTACATATTAGCATCGACCTTATAATATTTGGTTTTACGGTCCAAATAGTCTATAGCTTAAATTATAAAAAAAAATTTAATTTAGAGAATAAGTTAGGTTAAATATTTTTTATAATACATAAAATAAATAAAAAATAATATAAAATTTATAATATATAACTTTTATAAATAAAAAGAAGGTTTTATAAATTATCCAAAACTTTCATAACACTTCTTATAAATAATATATTTTTTGTCATAACTTTATAAAGTTGTTTTTTTTATAAATAAGTTATGATAAAAAAAAACTATAACATTTTTTTGAATAAGTATATTATTAGCATGGACATATAAATAAGTTATGTCCATATTTGGTCATAATGTTTTATAAATAAATATATTGCAACACTTTTATCACATGTAAAAAAAATTATAATAATCTTTTTCCATAACTTAGAAAATTTTTAGGATTTAAATAAGATAATTTTTATTATAACTTTATAAAATACATTAATTATTTTTATAATATATTTTTTAGGATTTATAATATAAGAATTTTTTGGATATAATTATCTCAAACACTCATTCGTGTTCATCTTATAATATAATTTTTATAACTTTTATAAAAATAATTTTTTTAATTAGATTTGTACTTATGTAATTACTATAATTCTCACCCTCTTCTCCTAAGAATTGGAAAATGTAATTGAGTGCTTTGATTACAACCAATTTGATGAGACCCACCAATTACAATAGTTACCCAAACATGACACTTTTGTATAATTACAAGCAATTACACCCAAATCTAATTACTAAGTAGCTTTCTAGACACTACCTAATAATTTTTAACACCATTGAATTCAACATTAAAACCTTGATTATCCAATTTCCAATTCTATAATTATTCAAGGTTTAGAAAAACTTTTGATCAGGATTGACATGGACATTATTGGTAAAATAGGAGGACGTGAGTTTGAGTGTGTTGTATTCTCCTATTTATGAGTTGGGGAGGGACTATGCCTAATTGTAGGTATTGTATCATCCAAAAATCTCTAAGAATTTCGAAGCCTTCATTGTAGGAGTTGAATTTGTTGCTTGTACTCTAAGAAAGCATCAAAGTTGAAGCAATTCAAGGACTTTAATTCCTCTTTCTATTTCATATTTCCATTTATCTATATTTTTCTACTTAGTCCATTGAGTTTTTAATTCCAAAAAGTTCTAGGTTTATTAAAGGATTGTCGCAGCCTCATCCTTTTGGATTTTGAATTGGGTTCGTTCTTTTGAACTCAAATTGGGGTACGGGAGTCTGTGGGGTGAGATGTTTAGATCTTTGGAGGTAGTAAATGTGATTTGGTCTCAAGACCTAATACAACTCTTTTCCTGTAATTTAGTAAGGAATTTTTTGAAGAAGGATGAAAGATATTGGAAAGACAAAGCTTAGGAGAAGATATCAATGGAAGTTTGAGTGTAACAAGCAATTGTGTATCAAATCCGCATACCAGTCTATCTGGAATCACAAATATAAGAATGGGATATTGCAACGGCTAGGGTGGAAGTTGAAATTGTGGTTTAAACTCATAATTGTCTTCCAAGTTGAGGAAGAGGTCCATCAATACAAAGGATACTTGTCACATGTGCAAAGCTATATGGTTTAGGAATACTGTTTTTATCTCCTCAATCCTGACTCCATGCATTTTTCAGTGGCTCTACCTCAATGACCGAAGCAAAAAGAGTTATAGGCTCTAACTCAATGACCGAAGCAGAAAGAGTTATATACTCTATTTCCCTGTGGACGCTTATCTTTGATAAATCTACACCTATCCAATGTAATGATGGTTTGCAAATATATTAATAAAATACAGTAACAGATTCATGCAACTATTTCCTGTTTAGTTCACCCATTTTTTACTAGCTTTCACAAGATCCAATTATATACCATTAGCAACAGGTTCCAATACCCTTAATTAAAGGGTTTTTTTTAAATTGATATCAGTGATTAATTCTCTTATTGTAAATATCTTTGAAGAAGTAAACAATTGATCACAAAATATGCTCTATTCTCATGAGTAGAGATCAATCTTTGTAACATCACGAATTAGGGCCTAGTCGGAATAGTGGTTTTAAGACCACAAATCTGAGATAGAAATAATTATTTTATGATTCTCATGAGGTTTATCTTATGAATACATGCTTGTGTGAAAGTTTCAAGAAGAAATTCTATGCATAAAATGCCTAATTGCATTTTAAGGACCAAATTGAATAAAGTACAAAACTAGCATTCTAGAAGCTTTAAACATGAAATTGCATTAGAGATTGAATTAGAGGGTCTTAATTAGCAATTTGATAAATGTCTATAATTTTGGACAAAAATGGACATGCATAGGAAAAATATAAAAGAGAAACCCTAGGGGCATTTTGGTCATTAGGTAATTAAAAGAATAAAAAGGTAAAAATAAGTCAAAATTGGTGTCCATCTTCTTCCTTCATTGCCGAAAATTGCAAGACACCATAGCTAGGGTTTGTTCAACATTTTCAAGCTTGATTATAAGTGCATCCTAGCCCTGTTTTTAATGTTCTTTACATTTTTAAAGTCCTTGAAGCATGATCTACCAATTTCTAACTATATTTTGAGCTAGGGTTCATGTGTAAAATTTGACCCATGTGTAACATGCATGTATTTTGATGATTAATGAAGGAATATGAATGTTTGATACATGATAAACATCTTTTACTAGGTGATTTTCAGTGAAAACACTTAAACAAGAGACTTGTTTGTAAAAGTGTAAAAAAGAATAGTAATAATGTGAAATAAAAGAAAATATGGGCTGATATGAGCATAGTAAAGGTTCGGCTAGGCTTGGGTAACCAATAAAATACATGCATTTCATTTTACAAGTCTAAGGACCAAAGTGCAAATATGTGAAAGTTTAGGGGTCAAAATGTAAATTTGTAAAAGTATGAATTATGGACTCATTTGAACAATGTGAATAATAAATAAGTTAAATTTGGCATTATAGATCAAGAAAAACGTGAACCGAGACTTGATCGAGAAAAGAATAAAGTACACGACGATTAAGCTCGATTATCATCATTTTGTACCGATGTAAGTACACATGCAAATAATGTGGTGTTGTAGTATTTTTTAATGCTTTAATATATTGTAATAAATGTTTTATTGTAATTATGAAATATATGTTTGCAGATTGTTATGAAAGCATGAATGTTATTATGGTCGTTATCCACGACGTTACGAACAAGTACGATGGAGATACTATATGCAAGTGAGGAAAAATCCGTTTGAACCTTAGGAATAGTTTAGGATACAAGTGACATGCCACTAGGAACTAAAACGTCCGAACTCGTTGAGTGGTCCAGATTCGTGAGATATGTGGCATCCGAGCTCGTTAAGAGGTCCGAGTTCATTATGGATGCGAGCACTCGAGCTCGTTGAGAGGTTTGAATTCATAATAGATGCGATTCATGTAACATCCGAGCTCGTTGAGAGGTCCAAGTTCATTATGGATGTGTTACATGTTATGTGGTAGCTTTGGCTACGTTTGTATATGTGGCACTTATCTGTAAGGTTTCCGCGTATCCTATAGTATTTCGAGAGTTCAACGGGTAATGTAATGAATGTAATGAGAGTCCCAAGAAGGTCATATGAAAGAGGTATGGTTATGGATACTTTACGATGAATACAAGTACGTATGCTAAACCTATGATTAATGTCTTAATAAAGATCAATTTACGATGAGCAAGTATATATGTACGTATGATGAGTAAGTAGAAAGGTTTGAATGATGAGTAATCTTTATGTATATGTTTCTATGTTTCTTCATGTTTATTCCTTACTATCATTTCATATTATTTGTATGTGGACTTACTAAGCTATAATGCTTACTCTCCTATCTTTTCCATCCTTTGTAGTTCCGTCAAGCTAGCTCGAGGATCGGACACTATCAAAGTATTCGATCATACTATCAAAGGACTATTGGGTATAGTGAAATTATTATTTTGAGTATGACATGTATAGGAAACTTGGTCATTTTGTGATATGTGTCATGCTATTTGGCTAAATTGTGAAGGCCTATAATAATGATAATTCATTTTGTAATGGCCATGTGATATGGCTCATATTTGATCATTTGGGTTGTAATCTAATTACCCATACATGTATGTGCTAGTGTTTGATGGTAGGATATGTTATTGCTTGGTGAGTGCATGATAATGATGTGATATGTTGTTGATCGATGAATGTATGGTAAAGTATGAATTAGGTGCTAAAGGATAAGGGATGACCTAATGGCTTAAAATGACTATAAGTATGAATACACAATTTGAAGTCATGATAACAAGTTTAATAATGCATGAAATTGGTGTGGAATACCTCTAAGTAGTGTGACAAATGAATGTGCAATAGGATGACTTTATGAATACGTGAGAGTGCGATGGTGTGGAATATTTGAGTACTTAAATATGTCATGTTGCATGTTATAAAGTATGTTTGAATGTATGAGTGATTGTGGGTGACTATTGGCTTGGAAAATAGCCTTTAAATGGTCCACACGAGTAAACACACGAGCATGTGTCTAGACCATGTGTGACACACGGTCTGCCCCATGGGCTTGTTGAATGGTCGTGTGTCCCCTGCACCTAAATTTTCTAAGTCAGTATGCATGGTAGTAAACGCACTGGCAGAGACACGGCCGTGTGCCTCAACCTTGTGGAGGACACGGCCTAGCACACATGCGTGTGCCTTGGTCGTGTGCCCCTAAGTGAACGCTGACGTCATAAACAGAATGTCCAAGTTTTTGGACACGGGCAATGTCACGTGCATGTTTAGGCCGTGTGCTAGACACGGGCCAAGGACACGGGCGTGTGCTCGGCCCTGTGAAAACCCTTGGAGGTTCAAAATGAAAAAATAAATTTTAGTAATTCCACACGGGTAAAGGACATGGGCGTGTCCCAATGCACACAGGCATGTGCATTGCCTCCACATGGGCGTGTGAGGCTTAAACATCAAACTTCCTTAATCTTAAGAATAGTTTCTTTAAAACCTCAATATGTTCCTCCTCTGTTCGAGATTTGGTAATCATATCATCAACATACGCCTCAATTTCCTTATGCATCATATCGTGAAATAAGGTCACCATAGCCCTTTGGTATGTTGCCCCTGCATTCTTTAGCCCAAAGGGCATTACCTTGTAACAGAAAGTCCCCCACAAGGTTATGAAGGTGGTTTTGTCCATGTCTTCAGGATTCATCTTTATCTGATTGTACCCTGAAAAACCATCCATGAAGGAGAACAACGAACATCCCGCTGTGTTGTCTACCAAAGTGTCTATATGAGGCAGAGGGAAATTATCTTTTAGGCTAGCTTGGTTCAGATCCCTGTAATCAACACACATTCGTACCTTCCCATCCTTCTTAGGAACTGGTACAATGTTAGCTACCCATTCAGAATACTTTACCTCTTGTAAGAATCCTGCATCGAACTGTTTCTTGACTTCATCCTTTATTTTTAATACGATATCTGGTCTCATTCTTCGCAACTTCTGTTGAACTGGTTTACAATCCTGTCTTATTGGAAGATAATGCACCACAATATCAGTATTTAACCCTGGCATATCTTGATAGGACCATGCGAAGATATCCTTGAACTCACGTAACAACTCAATCAGTCCTTGCCTTATATCATCAGCAATGTGCGTGCCAATTTTCACCTCTTTCCCTTCCTCTAGGGCTACATTCTCTACTGCCTCTTTCTCATGTGGCATGATTTGTTTCTCCTCCTGTTTTACCATCCTCAAAGATCTAGAGACACATCACAATCCTGGACATCTTCAAAATCCTGTGATTCCTCTAAACACATGTCTTGCTCACGAGAGAAATCAAGATTTGTAATATCAATGCTCATGTCATTGATATCTAGGGATCTGTGAAGTATAAAGAATGAATGAATTTAAGAATGATTATTTATGTGCTATGAATGAAAGGATAAGAATTGCCAAAATTTAACGGAATATTGGTTGATAAAAATGAAACAATACTCGTTCAAATTGATAAAAGTTATGCTTTATTAAAAAATAATAGATGATTGTAAGCTCATTTCACAAATGAAATCCTATTACTCTTAGGCCCTAGAGTAACAAGAATGTTTCGAGAATTACTCTGAAAAATTTCTAAAGACTACAGGAAGTTCCTCCACAGTCCAATTGTTCAGACAGCTTCTCGGTTCGTAAGGGCGAATGCCCTCAAGGGTTCCTTGCTCCGATCCTTTGTCATGTATAGCATTAATCTGATGACCTTCTTCTAAAAGTAACCCTCCTGATATAAAGGTTTGGGATATTGGAGGGAATGTCATCGGCTCCCACTCCACTTCTCTTCTATTAAGGCGCGCCCTTCTTTCCTCTTGGCGCTTCTCAACTTCCTTCCTCCTTTGCTTATAGTCTGGCTTGAAGCCCAGACCAAAGCAATCTCTCTTCTCTTTTAGTTTTGGGATTTGAGTCCCTCATTGCAGGTATTTTCCTAACCCCCTTCCTGGCAAGGCTCCCTTTCCCACTATCATTTGTAGAGCCATCCTCGTGGCTCTTGCTATCTTTGGCGCCAGTAGCTCACTCCCTTCTGAAATGAAGGTTGCATTCACAAATTCTAAAAAGCGAAAGGAACACTCAATAGACTCTTCCTTCGTCTCGACATAAGGGGCCTTGCTAGTGATTGCGGCTATAATATCTGCCTCTGTATTGATGGTTACTAACCGTCCATCCGTCACTAACTTTAATTTTTGGTGCAACGATGAGGGCACCGCTCCCGCTGAATATATCCATGGCCTCCCTAATAAGAAATTGTAGGAGGGCTTGATATCCATCACCAAGAAGTCTACTTCGTATATATTCAGCCCAATTTTCAAGGAGATGTCAATCCTTCCCATCAACTTCCTTTCTGTATCGTCAAAGGCTCTTACCACATTTTGACATGTCTTTATGTGAGAATCGTCAATGGGTTATCTGTTCAGAGTAGACAACAATAGAACATTCAAAGTCAATCCATTATTGACGAGCACGCTTGGGAGTGTGTACTCCTTACATCGAGTGGTGATGTGCAGGGCCTTTGTTGACCCCCTGCCCCCCAGTGGGATTTCATCGTCATTAAAATAGATGAAATTATCTGCACTTATGTTATTCACCAATCGGTCTAGCTTGTTAACGGATATGTCATGGGTGACATATGTTTCGTTGAGCACCTTCATCAATGCATCCCGATGCACCTCAGAACTCAGAAATAGAGCCAATACTGATATGCGAGCAGGCTGCTTATGCAATTGCTCGACCACGCTATACTCGCTATGTTTAAGGAACTTTAGAAATTCCTTAGCCTCTTCCTCATTTACTGGCTCCTTGATAGGTGCTTCAGCCTCTTTCTCCTTCTCTGTACTAACATTCTTTGTTTTTGTGGGCTCCTCTCTGACCCCCACTGTATCATACCGCCTCCCGCTCCGTGTATGGGAACCCTCACCTTAAACTTCCTTAGAAGCACTTGCTATATCCTCCCTCTCCGGCATTGACACATGGCAGTTATAACTCCATGGTACTCTCTTGTTGTCCTTATAAGGAAAGGAAATAGGTTTATGAATGATGACTTTCTGTACCGTCGGTCTTTCAACTTCATTACTTCCTGGTAAAGAAATAATGATCCTTGGCCGGTTTTGATTCTTCGGTGCACTTTCTAATGTGAATATCTGCCTCTCATTTGGCCCAGCTTCATAAAATCCTAGCTCCTTGTTGTCCATAAGGCTTTGTATCAAAGCCTTAAACTCGTCGCATTCCTGAATCTTGTGCCCCTCTTCAGCATGGAACTCACAATAGTCCCTTGCTCATTCATTCCTCTCTTTAGAGATTATCATCTCTCTTTTTACCATTTCTTCCCAAATCATTTTTATCGGCGTTCTCACCTCAGCCACGCCTTCCTTTATTCTCCTCTCACTGGTTTCACCAATGGCGTTCACTCCTTGATTGCTATGATTTGGTAATGGGTTTTCAGTATTCGAAATATTATCGAACTTCACTACCCTCATCTTAAAAAGCCTTTCTAAGGCCTTCTTAAAACCAGTACAGTTTTCAATCAAATGTCTTAGCATTCCAGCATGGTATTCACATCTAGCGTTTGCGTCATACCATTTAGGATATGGGGGCTGCAATGGCTTAAGGTGAAAAGGAGAAATAACATGTGCATCGTATAAGCTTTAATAGAGCTCACGATACGTCACGAGGATAGGTGTAAATTGCATCCTTTCAGAATTCTGCCTTGTACCTGACTCTTGCCTTTGAGAACTCTGTTGCTCAACCGCAACTGTTTTAGGTTGACCAACTGTGATTGCCTTCGTGTTGAAAGTTATTGTGTTATTCACTTCACTATCCTTTCTCTTTGGGGCCGATCTTTTAGTTGTTTCCCCCTCAATTTTGCCACCTCTTATGGCATTCTCAATCATCTCTTCCGCTATGACTATATCCGCAAAGCTTTTGATGGTGCTCCCAATCATGTGAGTGGTGAATATAGCTTGTAGAGTGTTGATGAACAACATGGTAGTCTCCTTCTCCAACAACGGTGGTTGAACTTGCATTGCTACCTCTCTCCATCTCTGTGCATATTCCCTAAAATTTTCATTACGCTTTTTCTCCATGTTTTGCAGTGTGATCCTATCCAGAGTCATGTCAGTCACATGATTGTACTGCTGCATGAAGGCTTGTGCAAGATCCCTCTATAAACTTATTTTGGCCCAGCTCAGTTGATTATACCACTTAGCTGCTGCTCCAATTAAACTGTCTTGGAAACAGTGAATCAACAATTGATCATTATTCACATACCCAGTCATCCTCCTACAGAACATCGTAATGTGGGCTTCTGGGCAAGTAGTCCCATTGTACTTCTCAAATTCTGGCATCTTGAATTTGTGAGGAAGCACCAAGTCTGGGACCAAGTTTAGATCTTTGGCACTATGATGCCCATCAGCATTCTCTAAAGCCTTGAACATTTCCTCCAACCATTTGCAGCGATCTTCCAACTGTCTTGCAGCCTCAGTTCTTAGATCCTCTTTTTCAGCCATGTCTAAGTCAGGAATGACAGGATTTGCAGGATTGTCACCCAAATTAAATCCTGAACCAGTTGGGAAATTCATGGGGATCCCAGTATCGACCGACCCTTGTTGGGGCCTTATAGTGACAGATGGCCTCCTAGAAAGTGCCTTGGTTTGTGTAGGCACGTGGGGTGGGGTGAAACCTGGAGGATGATCCTCACCTTCCTCGCCAGTAATTGTCACGGGAGCCTTTCCCTTATCAGTGGCCCCCAGAAGTTGGGCCATCTCAGCCATCATGTTCCTTTGTGCCTCCAACATTTGCTCCCTCATGTCGTTTTGCATCTTTGCCAATTACTCTTGTAATTGGTCCTGCATGTCCTTCTGTAACTGTTCAAATCTTTGGTCCATGTTCTTAGTTTTTGCACGAGTTTCGTAGTGATGTGTTGCTTCCAGATTTTCTTTCTCTTACTCTCTTTCTCCCTATTAATTTTAACTAATTAGGGTCTTTCTATAAACTTGAATGCATATGATACAATGAGATGCTATGAAATGCAAATGCATGAATGCAAAAAGATGTCGATTCTGATTCAATTTCATTTTAGAAAATGTTATTTAAGGAACAAAAATCTTTTCATAAAACAGATTACAAATACGCTTTCGCCCGTAGGCCTAGAGTCTTAACCCTATCTAATAAAAATATTAACTCTCGTCCTCTGTCTGACGATGACTCATACATTATACTCAGCGTTCTAGCTTGTATTGCCAAATCCTGAAGTGTTCAGCAACCTCTCGAATCTGAACTAAGGCTTCTCCTATGAGATAATCCCTATTTCCAACTTGATCATGAAGATGGTGAAGTTCTCCCTTCCACTGTTCTTCTTTTGCCTCGAGCTGCTCAATCCATAGCTCACAGCCCTATAATGCTGCTTCCAACCTTCCGATATCGTGTTTCATTTCCTCGATCTTATTCAAGCTTGCCTTTAACTCGATTACAAGGTTACGACTTCGGTGATGATGAAGAGATCGTCCAAGTTCAGCCACCTTAGTTTTTAATCCTTGATTTTCCTTCTCTAGGGCCTGATTGCGCGACTGCATCTCTTGGAACTTCTTCTCCCAATACTCGGCTTTGGCTCTTTCTTTCTGAATCTCTTGCTGCCACTGCTCTGGAGATCTCCCTAATCCGACCCTTTTCAACGTTACCTGGGCCTTTTTATAGTGTGTCTTTAAATCATCTCGATCTTCCTCGATCTTTCTCTTTTCCTTTTTTACCTTCTCGACTTCCATCTTTTGAACACCAACGTCGAGACTTAAGCACATTTTTTCCTCTTCAAGCTTCTCAATCCTCTTTTCAATCTCTGAATTCTCTCTCGAACTCTTGCTTCATAACCTCCAACGCTGATGGAATCACTCGTAAGCTCTCCTCTAATGATCGAGCCACTCCCAAAATTAGCCTGGGACATTATCGTTGACTCTCCTACTAAACTACCCTTTATACTCAAGGATTGATGTCGAGCCTTCGGTCAAGATCTTCATACAGAAAGGCTTCTTCCAAGCCTCAGAAATCTCTCGCATCTTCTTCTTATAGTGATCTTCTTTATAAGAGAAATCACTTTAAGCTAGACCCTGTGTAACCTGTATGAACTGCCTAGCTCTATATTGCCTTAGAACAAGCAATGGTGCATATCCAACAACTCCCCAAATTCCTGGAAAAGGGACCCAATCAAAACTGCCACAGTGGTAAAGGACTTCACTAGGAACCAACCAAGGAGCCTTCCACATAACATCTTCCTCTAGAAGATTCTGAAGAATGTCTATCCACCTCTCTTCTGAAATGTCATCTCTCCTCGGCATGTCTACTGCTTCTTTTAAGGGAGAATAACCCTCAAAGAATACTCAGCAATGAACCTTATCAAGCTTCCAAAAATGACTGTGGAACCAAACTAACAGCAACTGTGCACATCCAATGAATCTACCTTCGCCGGCTCTCCGACATGCACTCAAAGATCTAAATGTCTCAGCTAGGATTGCTGGTACCGGTGTATTCTACCTACCAACACGATCGAACAAATTCGCAACTGCCTCATCTATGTGCCCCAACGGCTTTGGGAAAATCACCATGCCATAAATACTCAAAGCCAGGACGTCAACCCTTTTCTTTACGTCTGGATGTGACGATATCAAATCCCTCAAAACGGCCCATGGAACGCACTTACTATCACCCTTTTGCTATATATGAGCTACAGCCCACTACTCACTCATCCCAGTAATCATCACCAACTTCTTTGCAAAAGTTGGAAGACTAGCAGGCCTAACATAAGCCTTGTGACCCTGAATCCTCGGGCAACGCAGTAAAGACGTATACTCCTCCAAAGTAGGTGCAAGATCAACATCACCAAATGTAAAGCAACTATAAGCAGGGTTCCAGAACAATACCATAGCTTGAAACAAGTGCCTATCTACTTTGACGTCTAGCAAATAGGGAAGGTCTCCATAATTCTGATAGAAAAGCTGCTTAGCCTCGTCATCCCATTGGGCCCAAATGTTTCTCAGCTCTTGAAACTCATTCTGCGTCGAATTAATACGGGTGAAGTCCCATAACTCTGATGTATATCCCTCAGTGACACTATCTCCTTTCTCTAACTGGGTTTTCTCTGACCAAGTACAGACAGAAGCATTGTCCTCCACTCTATCAAGGTATTCATTCCTTATTACAAAACTTTCTAATCTAGAAATCAAGCAGTGAATCAACACCGTTAAATGCTAAATGACATGCAATGACAGCAAAATAAAAATAGGTCAGTATCATAAAAAAATGATAAACAAGTACTTACAAAGGTAGCTTACTAAAGGCTATCACTATCTTTCCTAAACTCTTTAAAGTCCACTATATGAGTTTTAGCTCTAAAGCCAGGGTACCTGAACCAGCAGATTCCTTGGTTTTCACCCATTATAGGCTCATATAAACCAAGTTCAGTTCAGGGGGACACATTTCCCTATGGCCATACGGAGATGAAAATCTCACGAAGACATAGGTACAGTATCCTGGAAGCAATCTACTAGCTCATACGAAGGTGAAAACCTTATGAAAGTGTAGCTTCTCACTCCCACTTAAGGGTGTGACCACAACGGTCATGCAAATGCAATGCACAGCAATAAGGTAACAAACATATGCAGCAAACCCATGTAAAAATGATCCAATTTTAAATTTAAAAAACTTTCGATATTAAGACAGAAAATACTCAATTTCTTGGCTTGACTCTCTTAAGTCCCCAGTGGAGTCGCCAAGCTATCGAAACCATTTTTTAAAAGGGATGTTCAAAAAATGGGAATCGACTTTTGAAAAATGAAAACGGGAGTCGCCACCAACCTTTTTAGGTGTGATTGGATCACTTTATTAAACGTTTTGGTCTACGAAAATTAAGAAAACATCGGGAGTCGGTTACGTACGATGAAAGATTAGCACCCTCGCAACGCCCAAAATTGGTAACAAATTGAATAATTTTCTGTCTTAATGTCAAAATTTTGAAAGGATTTAAAGATAGGATCCTTTTTTTAAAACCAGAATTATTTAAGTTGAAAAATCGAGATTCCTTAGCTTCGAAAGAATACAAACATCACATCCAGCATGATAGGACACGATATTCTTAAACTCTCGTAACTGAAATCATCTCGTGATTTACAAAATCTATTTAGAAGGATACTTTAGGCATTTAGACAAACGGGAAATCGCAACCCAGCATGTTAGGGCACTATTTCTCGAATTCCTAAATACGAAAAACATTGCCTCATTTTAGAAAAACTTTTGGATAAAATATGACAATTAAATGAAATATATTTTTTTTAAAATAATGATTTGAGTAAAATTTAAAAAAATAATTTACTAAGAGTAATACTAAAAAAATTATTAAAAAATGAAAGAGTTTGATATGATACTAAAATTATTAAAAAATTAAAATATATAAAAAAAATCAGGGAAACATGGATTAAATCAAAATAAAAATGGTTAAAAAACGAAGATGAACAAAGAATAAAATAAGAACAAACCATAGAAAATAAGAACGTAAGAGGGAGAGAAATTTGAGTGAAAACTCTCAAAAATTTTTATTGTTTCCCAAAACTCCAGTCTGTTTACAATGAAGGGAGAGGCCTCTATTTATAGTTGAACCTCCTCAAATCCAACGGTACAGATCAATTACATCAACAGTTAAGATTAAAAGGTATCTACAAATTAAATCTCTAAGATTACAAAATCATATCTTCTAAGATTGCATATCATATCTAAGATTGCAATCATATCTAAGATTGTATCATATCTAAAATTGCATATCATATCTAAGATTGCATATCATTGAAGATTATATTTCCATATGAGTCAAGCTTGTAGATGGACCTTAAATCTTTTCAAGTAATGGGCCATTCCGATCGGGCCAAATTATATTTGTAATTCTGGATTGAACTTGGACTTCGTTTTTTTTGGGGTTTATTATTTTTGTTTTTGGACTTATTTCTGGGCCCGGGCAAAATTGAGTGTCTACACACATGAATAAATTTAGAAAAAAAATATAGAAAGGAAGAAAAAAAGCAAACGAAACAGAGAGCAGGGGAAGGAAAGAGAGAAAAGGAGAAAAGAAAAAAAAAGGGGAAAATTGAAGGTGTGATGCTTGGAAGTTTAATAGGTAAGTCAATTTAGCCTTTTTTTACTTAATTTTGATGTTTTAGAAGCTTTGGAACAAGATTTTGATAAAATTAAGTTGATATTTTGAAAGTTAATAGATTTCTAGATAATGTTCATGTTGAGTACAATGATGAAATAAGGGTTTAATTGATAGAAATTCAAGTTAGAAATGAAATAAGGATTGAATTGTAAAATAATTCATAAGTTTTATGTTGAAGGGCTAATTTTTAAAGTTATTATGGATGAGTGCTGGAAGCATATGATGAATAAACATAGAATTGAAGCTTTAATTTTGATATGTGATAATTTTATCAAGTAAAATTAATGGAAATTGATTTTAGGACCTAATTGTGAAAATGTTTGGAATTAAAGTCTAGTGCTGAAATTATGATTTCCAAAAGTTGTAAAGTAGTTTAAAGTGATATAATAAAGTTTTAATTGAGAAAAATCAGCTCAATTGATAGGCTAATTGAGTAGGGACGAAATTGTTATTTATTAAAGCTTAAGGGAAATAAATGGTAATAAACAACTTGCACTAAAACAATATTGGACAGCAGCAGCAGAGTATATTTTAAAAATCACCATAAATTATAGAAATCGAATTAGAAGATGAAAAAAATATGAAATTAAAGCTTATTGATTTTAGTTTCTCATAGAAGAAACGGTGTAAGCAATGGATTTGTAAATCATGAGATATAATGAATTTTGTGAGACAAAGTCAGAATGAATTCGGGTTCCCCTGTTCTGAATTTTGAAAATCATAAAAACTTGGATAGAAATAGATATGGGCTTAAATTTATATTTTAGAATCCTGAATGAGTCTATTTTCAAGAGAAATAAATGGGAATATCATTCGAATTCTGTACAAGGAGATAATTAGTTTTTAGTGAAGAAGGGTCAGAACTGTCAGACAGCAGAACATGGGTAAATTTAAAGAATAAAATGTACTTACTGGCTAAACAAAAGATTCTAAAACTTTTATGGTAAAATTATATATGATTATAGTTTCATATAAAATTTTCGGATCTTAATTTGGAGTTCTATAGCTCCAGATATAAATAATTTAGTGACTACGACACAGATGGACAGCTTAAATATTCATAAAAGTAAATAATAAAAATTATAGATGATGTTACTTACAAGTGTGTTATATACATTAAGGATGTGGAATGGAGAGGAGGATGAGGAAAATATATATATGAATATCCAGCTGCTAATTTGCATGTTTTAGGCTTAAGGACTAAATTGAATAAAAGTTAAACTTTAGGGGCAATTTTGTAAAAATATCAAAAATGACCAAATTGAAGGGAATGAATTGTTTTATTATCCAAATTAATAAATTGAATGAAATTGTCAATTTAAGATCGAGTGAAAATCGGAAAAATGGTAAATTACCAAAATGCCCCTGAATCTTGATATTTCTGCAATTTCGCTAGGTAAGTTCGTGTAACTTGAATTATATTCTTAAATGCTTGAAATGTATGTAACGCCCCCGTACCCAATACCATCGCTGGAGTCGAGCACGAAGTGTTACTAAACTTAATTCATCAATTAAACAACTTAAACAACTTATTACCAACCATGCATGACAACCAAGCATATGCACATCACCAATATCAAACATAACATAAATAACTAGATTTATAAGTCAGAATCATTAGCTCACTAAGGACCAATATATTTGGCCAAATTATAATAACACATGTTATAAAATTAGATCCCTATACATGCCACTCACTTGATAATTCTAGCATATGTGTTTATACTGTCAAGGTGTTGGCTTGATAGTGTGATGCTGCCTTCGACGGTCTCCAAGCCTGAGCTAACCTGACAACACTAAAAGAAATGGAAAGGAGGGGGTAAGCTTTATGCTTAGTAAGCTCACATGAAATAATAATAAGCAATTTACTAACATGCTTCCCACAATAAAACTAACTCATTTGTACATTTACACATGTTCTGGTTAAGCTGTTTTCTTGAGTAACAGTCAGTAAATCATTTATATTTAGAGATAAGGAACTCAAAATTTAGATCTGTAAATTTTCCAAACAACTAGACTCATATATGTTTCCACCATAAAATTTTCAGAATTTTTGGTCCAGCCAATAAGTACAGTTTATTATTCAAAGTATACCCTGTTTCGCTATTTAACAGCTTCGACCTTTCTTCACTAAAATTTATTTATCTCATAGTACAAACACGGATGATGTTCTAGTTTGTTTTTATTAAAATTAGACTCATCCAAGATTCTAGGAATATAAATTATACCCCAAAATTATTTTTATATAATTTTTAACAATTTTTCCAAGTCAGAACAGGGGATCTCGAATTCATTCAAACACTGTCTCACAAGAATTCAAATATCACATAATATGGAATTCTTTAGCTTCCCCTGTTTCTTTTATGTGAAAATAGACTCAATAAAATTTAATTACATATTTTATTTGAATTTAATTCAACTTCCAAAATTTTTGGTAAATTTTCAAATTCATGCACTGCTGCTGTCCAACACTGTTTTACTACGAAAGTTCACTTTTGCACAATTTCACTTAATCCATTCCATTTTACCGAGGTTCGCTCAAATATCGAGCATATTTCTCATTTCCACACTTGTAGCCGAAGCTATCTGGTACGCATAGTAGCCTGCACTTAGTACTACACATGCGACCAATTATCCGGTACACGTAGTAGCCTGCACTTAGTACTACACACGTGACCTAACCATCTGATACACGTAGTAGCCTGCACTTAGTACTACACACGTGACCTAACCATCTAATACACGTAGTAGCCTGCACTTAGTACTACACATGCGACCAACAATCTGGTACACGTAGTAGCCTGCACTTAGTACTACACACATGACCTCACAATAGCTCATTTGTATCGTTTCTATTCCGAAGGTTCAATCGGGAAATTCCTCACTTTTCAACATTTTATTAAATTGTCCGTAATCAATTTAAATTCATAATTTACATCAAATAACCATTTGATAGGCAGCAACATTTCATATGATATCAAAATATATTAACACAAAAAGAATCAATAGATTATTTATATATGAACTTACTTGAAGTGTCGATCTCACTATCCATAGTACCAATTGTCCATTCATAGTATAATAAGATACAACTCAAATAGCAAATCAGCTTTTAAGAATTTACATAACATATATCACATATTTCATATATCACTTGTCATGTATCATCATTTTCTTGCATTCAATGTAACATTCTTTCATGTCATATTTCCACATCATAAACACCATTCCATCAACTTTTCCAATATATTAAATCATACAATATATGCAATAATAGTAAGAAATATAATTCAAACATAACATTGTATTATTATTATCATACGAACTTACATCGATACAAAATATTAGCAATCGAGCCTATTCCTTGTAAACTTTGTTTTTCCCTCAATCACGACTTAAATCTCGTTTCTCTTGATCTATAATACCAAATTAATTTATTTAATACATACATTCATCAAAATAGCCTTTAATACCAACTTTGGCAAAATTACCATTTTGCCCCTAAACTTTTGCATAATTACACTTTTGCCCCTAGGCTCGGGAATTAAACTTCATCCCTTATTCTTATGTTTTATGACATGCTGATAATGTTTCCCTTCTATGACAACATCAAACTCTCACTCTAACATGCACTTATGACTATTAGGTATTTTTACCGATTAAGCCCTTTTACTCGTTTTCAGTTAAAACTGAGTAGCACAAGTTGTCTAACATAATTTAAAACCTTATATTCTATCATAAAACACCAAAATACACAAATTTAACCTATGGGTATTTTTCCAAATACGAACCCTAGGTTGAATTATTGCTAGCATAAGCTTAATCAAGTTACCGGGATTCTAAAAACGTAAAGAACTTGAAAAACGGGGCTAGAATGGACTTACTATTGAGCTTGGAAAGCTTGAAAACCCTATCCATGGCTTCCCCCATGCTAATTTCGACCTCCATATGGAGAAGATGACCATTTTGTGTTATTTTTCCCATTTTATTTCATTTAACATACAAATGACCAAAATGCCCTTACTACTAAACTTTCAAAAAAATTCCATCCATGTCCAATTTTTGTCCACAACTTCAAAATGGTCTAATTACCATTTAAGGACCTTTGATTTAAAAACTCATAACAATTAAACACTTCTAACATGTAAAACTCAACTTTTGCACTTTTTACAATTTAGTCCTTTTGACGAAATTGAGTGCCCAAACGTCAAAATTTTTGAACAAAATTTTCACGAAATCATTCCGTAAAATCATAGACCATAAAAAAATAAAAATTAAATTTTCCTCATCGAATTTGTGGTCCCGAAACCACTATTCAGACTAAGCCCAAAATCAGGATGTTACATTTCTCCCCCTTTAGGGATTTTCGTCCCCGAAAATCTTACCAGAAAAGCGGTTTTGGTTTTTCAATTGGATTCCTCAATCCTATAATCGATGTCAAAGAACTTTTACTCAGACTAAACTTTTACTACCTCTCTCTTTAAATTTTACAAACAAAAATCGTAAGTGGTATTCACTTTACAATACTTTTTCTGAAACTTAATCTCTACTAAAAAGCTTATGTACTCAAAAGTCTGATCCATACCATCATGTTACATATACATTCGCACCAGAATCTTTTTGGATTCAAATAGCAAAACTAGTCAATTCATCTCGGCCTCATACTCTTTATAATTTCACACAGTCCAATTATTTGTCAATTCAACCCTCAGTTACTTTTTATTTCAAACCTCTTCTGGCTTTCCAAAGAAATCATGATATGAAACTCGGATCTCAATCCGATTGGTGGAGATTAAAATTCCATGATATCTAACATTCATAAAGGCATGAAATCCTATAAATCTGCTGAGTAGACATTTGGGTATACCAGCATAATTTGCATATCTCATAACGTTTAACAAAACTACATATTACTTTCCTCTTTCAAGGACAGGAACGACTTAGACAAGAAAATCCATATTAACCTTTTCTATTTCCATTCTAATTCCCAGACGATAAAAATAATTCTGATGATTCTTGCTATACATCTTTAAACTTTCAACATTTCAAGAATTTGTACTCAAAGATAAACAATGATCGTTTCAGCATTTTTTATACCCAGATTATCTTCATATTATCAATACCGGATCTTCGTATTCTCAAGTATGCACATCTCATTAAGTTCTAGACATATACTCCATACAGATTGAACAATCAAATTGACCTTATTCATCCGTAATTGATATTTCAAGAAATTCTCTCTTTTAATCAACAGAACGATTCAACATGCATCATTCCAAATTCACTCGTCATGCTACTCGAAGACCATAACAAATGCATTAGCATAAGTAATACTGATACCTCAACCGAATACATTAGCTTTGATTAACTTACTTGAGAAAGGAAATTCACCATACACATTGGGACTTGAAATTTCACCACATTATCAAGATCAATTCAGAGGTATAGTCATATTTATTCTTTATATACATCAATCACAAGCTGAAAGTCATGCTCTAAATGCAATCCATGATCAACAAGTTACAAGATAAAATATCCAGAAAAACCAAGATAGAGAAATCTGAAACAAAGAAGCCAAGAATGAAGAAATCCAAGATCAAGAAATCCATGATACGAAAATCCAATTTACAGCACTGCATCAGAAGACCGAGAACCAAACTCATAAAAATATGAAAGTCCCCAATAGTTTTTTTTTAAAGAAAAGAAATCTAGAATAACATCATTCCAAACCATTTACAACAAATACAATCGGAACTATATGCTTCTCGTATATATATAAAATCAATCAGAGTAATGATCGGTAGAAATAGAATCATGGCACCATACACAATTTCTCATTGATTCCCAACAGGCAAAATATAACAAAATACCAGAGAAAAACAGAACCATGCAGATTATAATTCAATTAGACTAACAACACATTCATCTAACGTTAAGATCAGGGAACATTTCCTTATTTCGAATATTATTCCTTTAACTATTTCTACCATCCCAAGTTCCATAATATTCCCTTCACTAAGAAAACCAGTTCATGGGGGCATTTCAATCAATACATTTCTCGACATCATACCAGGATAGATCGTTTTACCAAAATTAACTTTTCCGCTAACTGCGATGTTTCGAAAATTAAACAATCTTTCGATCAATTCGATATCTTTCTAGCTCATGTTTGTACTTATCAACCCATTCTCAATCTCTAATCATGCTTATAACCATTCCATCATTGAACTCTTTGGTTTCTCACTTGGAAACTCATTCAACATAAATCTTAGGAATTCCCTTATAAAACACCACTTTGGTGAGGGGGAGGGGTCGTAGGGCCTCTGACTCAACTCTCATATACAAATGTAACACAGTTTTCATCATAGTAATCATATTTCAATCATGTCATTCATTTCGAGTAACTAACATTCATATTGACTTTACACTCACTTTTTAGTTATCTCATTTAAAGAAGTGTACTTATACATGTATTTTAATGTTTCCTAGATAATATTACTTATGCGTTCATTAAATCAGACAAGTCAAGCACATAATATCATATAAGGGCCAAACAAACATGGATAAGTATATTACAGTCTAAACTTTTATCTTACACATCATCATATACATATCATTCAATTATATATATCAATCCGAGCAATTTAATATATTTACTCAAGTTATACAACTTTGGCAAAATTACCATTTTCCCCTAAACTTTTGCATAATTACACTTTTGCCCCTAGGCTCGGGAATTAAACTTCATCCCTTATTCTTATGTTTTATGACATGCTGATCATTTTTCCCTTCTATGACAACATCAAATTCTCACTCTAACATGCACTTATGACTATTAGGTATTTTTACCGATTAAGCCATTTTACTCGTTTTCACTTAAAACCGAGTAGCACAAGTTGTCTAACATAATTTAAAACCTCATATTCTATCATAAAACACCAAAATACACAAATTTAACCTATGGGTATTTTTCCAAATACGAACCCTAGGTTGAATTATTGCTAGCATAAGCTTAATCAAGCTACCGGGATTCCAAAAACGTAAAGAACTTAAAAAACGGGGCTAGAATGGACTTACTATTGAGCTTGGAAAGCTTGAAAACCCTATCCATGGCTTCCCCCATGTTAATTTCGGCCTCCATATGGAGAAGATGACCATTTTGTGTTATTTTTCCCATTTTATTTCATTTAATATACAAATGACCAAAATGCCCTTACTACTAAACTTTCAAAAAAATTCCATCCATGTCCAATTTTTGTCCACAACTTCAAAATGTTCTAATTACCATTTAAGGACCTTTGATTTAAAAACTCATAACAATTAAACACTTCTAACATGTAAAACTCAACTTTTGCACTTTTTACAATTTAGTCCTTTTGACGAAATTGAGTGCCCAAACGTCAAAAGTTTTGAACGAAATTTTCATGAAATCATTCCGTGAAATCGTAGACCATAAAAAAATAATAAAAATGAAATTTTTCTCGTCGAATTTGTGGTCCCAAAACCACTGTTCCGACTAAGCCCAAAATCAGGATGTTACAATGTATGTTTTTTATATGAATATGATTTGAATGTTTATTATATGAAAATTGATAAAACATTGATATATTTGATAAAAAGGGGGAAGAAATCCCGTTGAGTGAAAGAAAAATTCGATGGATCTCTAAAAAGGAATTAATGGCAAAAAGGATCTAGCCCGGACGGGTGATCCTATCCTGATATAGCCCTCCCGAAGAATATGTGGAAAATGGATTTAGCCCGGATGGGTAATCCGAATTAGGGTCTGAATTTAGCCTGGACTGGTAATTCAGATCCAAGCTCATTAGAGTAATTATCGTTGCAGGTGATTTAGCCTAGACTGGTAATCCCGACAATACTCTATAAGTTTATATTATAGGGGATTTAGCCTGGACTAGTAATCCCACTATAAGGATGAGGTTCGCGGGAGTGTGCTATTTGATATGAAATGTGTAGGACCATGGTTGAAAGATACCATAGCAACATGATAGAAAATGAATAAGACCATGGTTGAAAGATACCATGGCAGCGTGACATGAAATGAATAAGACCATGGTTGAAAGATACTATGGCAACATGACGGGAAAATGAATAAGAACATGGTTGAAAGATACCATGGCAACATGACAGAAAATGAGTAAGACCATAGTTGAAAGACACTATGGCATCATGTCAAAGATAAATAAGACCGTGGATGGGAGACGCTATGACATCTATTGAATAATTGATATTCAGGTAATATGTACCGGATGACGAATGGTTATATGAAATGGTTGTGTGAAATGCTTACAAGAACTGGTCATATGGAAATATATGTACAAAATAGTTGTATGAAATAATTATGAAGATAGATAAACGAAATAAGAATAAGTACATGGAATATAATTTATGTTAAGTTTGATATAAACTTTACCGGAATAAATATACATAAAATATATGGAAATGATGGAACATGAAATATTGATATAATGAAATGATTGATATATATACTTATGAAAAAAAAGGGTAAGAGAAAGATATGTTTCATGAAATGTACATATATGATTGTCTTTGATATGTTGAAACAAGGAAATTATGTAAGTAAAGACAATTATTAAACTCAAGTGTGACATGTTGAGAAAATAAGTATATCAATGTTGAATTTATATGAAATATGTGCAAGTATACTAACAATGATGTTGTTTGACGCTTAGACAAGTACCAAGCTATTAATTGAATGGTAACATGTTTAATTATAAGGAGCATTAAAATGGTAAGTACTTAGATGAAAATAAAATTTAAGATTTTGCAAAAATTTTATTTTATAATCCCAATTTAATTCTAGTTGGTTTCTAGTGTATGTTTGGGGCTTCGAGGGCCCAATAGAGAGACGTTATGATTATTTTCAAAATCTGAATAATAAGTGACTCAGAATTATCTGAAAATGTTCAGTAAACTCCGGCAATGCCTTGTACCCTATTCCGGCAATGGATACTGGTAGGGGGTGTTACATTAAAGGTGGCTGAAAAATATGAGCATGCATTTGAATCATATGTACGTGATAACCATAATTTTTTTCTTGATCTTACTGCTGGAGATGGAGTTGCTACATTTGATGATTGGGAAATTGTTCGAAGAGTTATAAAATTATTTGAGCCTTTTTATCATCTTACATCCATTCCAAGTTTAGGAACCTAGGTGATAGTATCCCGCATTAAAGGTGTCCGGATCTTTGCATGTTACCTCTCATTCACTTTTTGAAGTATTGATGGATGTGCATTGTCTTTTTGATGGCTGGCAAGATTGTGGAGATCTAGACATAATTTCTATGACTTCCAAAATGAAAGAGAAATATAATAAGTATTTGGGTGAAGGAAACAAGATCAACATGCTAGTTTACTTGGCAGTCATCTTTGATCCGCGATGTAAAATGAGTTTTTTGGACTTTGGGGTCAACTTGCTTTTTCCTAATGTTGCTAATGACATTATGAAAATGATTGATAAAGAATTGCATTACTTGTTCAATGAGTATTCTTCTAATGCCGGGAGAATTGAATTGTTTGAAGGTAGATCTAGTTCTTCGACTAATCTTTGTAGTTCAATGGAAATAGATCAGTCAAAAATGAAAACGGGCTTGGCCAAACAAAAATACCTTAAGAAGAAGAAACAAGTTGGATTAGAAAGCAAATCTGAGTTGGATAGATATTTGGGTGAGGATGAAGAAGTAAACAATTCAAGTTCATTTGATTTACTACTGTGGTGGAAAATGAACAGTCCTAGATTCTCTATTCTTGCACAAATGGCTCGAGATATTCTTGTTATTCCTATCTCAACAGTTGCCTCGGAAAGTGCATTTAGCACGGGTGGACGTGTTCTCGATAGTTTTAGAAGTTCTCTAACTCCTCTCATGGTCGAGGCTTTAGTTTGCACACAAGATTGGCTTCGGAAATCTAATGATGTCATCAATCTTGAAGATTATGTTGATGAACTTCAAACCATGGAAGACGGTAATATAAAAATTTTAATTTATAAAATAAGCTTTTGTATTATTTATATTAGTAAGCATTCCCATAATTTAACTAACACTTTTGTTTTAAAATTTGTTAGATTTATTCAAAATACCCGAAGATCAAGAAGGTAATATACTTAACATTAGTTTATAAAGTTAAATGTTTATTTAGTTTATTTTTGCAAACATTTTTTATCCTTTAACTAACTCAATCAATACTTTTACTAGATGTTTCAAGATTATCAACGGCGATTGAAGCACAAGAAGAAAGTTAAACTATTCTATAATAGTTTTTGAACTAATGTTAGTTTGGTTTGGTTTGTTATTGCTGTTGGATAATTGAGCTTTTGTTGTGTTTTTTTTTTTGGACTAGTGTAGGTTTTTATTGTATTTTGGACTTTTGCTTATGTTTTTTTATTACAATGTTGTTGTATTGTTTTTGTTGTTTATTTGGACTCATGAAGAAACTTAAACAATTCTTTAATGGTTTTTAAACTGATGTGTTATTGTTATTAGTTTGATTTGGTTTGTTATTGTTGTTGGTTAATTGAACTTTTGTTGTGTTCTTTTTTTTTTGTTTGGAGTGGTGTAGGTTTCTATTGTATTTTGAACTTTTGCTCATGTTTTTATTTATTTATTTATAATGTTGTTGTTTACTTCAACTCATGTTGTTTACTTTGACTTTTACTTATGTTTTTTTATTATAATCTTGTTGTATTTTTTTTGTTGTTTTTTTGGACTAATGTTGTTTATGTGGGTTGATGTTGTGTTGCTTGTATTTATTCACTTATTTACTTTAATTTTTTATTGTATGATCATGTTTAAAAACTTTAAAGAAAATTATTTTTTTGAAAAATTACATAAAAATAAATAACGCTAGAGTCATTTTTTTTAAACTTAACTCGAACAAATATATTCGATTCAATTCAATTCGATTCGAATTCCATCTGACTCGACTCGATTCGAGAAAATTTCAAATAAAGTTAGGATGATAAAATAAGATTCGAAAACTCGATTAACTCAAAAATTTTCGATTCGATCGAATGCTCACCCCTAACTATGTGCCTCCTGTAGGATCGAATGTCTTAATTCTTTGTCGTTGGTACACAAATCCGGCCTTTGAAACATAACACATTATTGTTGTTCAAGCTAAAATCAGAATTCTTGTTCGAGTCAATATGTTGCATATGCTGAACTAACGACTCGTTGTTCAATTGCTTAGCTTGAATCTGCTCCAGCCAAACCAGCTTTACTTGTAATTCAGCTAACAGTCCTCCGTCCTCAACCAAATTTAGACGAGCTAACATTGCTCTCATAATATTTAAGTAACTCAATGGCTAAGGGTTAAATGTGACATTCTTGTAATTATTCGCATTTTTAGGGGAATGTATGTGAAATAATGCAATATCATATATATTTGTTGTATAATTATTATTTTTTTATCAAGGTTGTGGTTATTAGGAAATAGACCGTGGACTATTATCTCTACGTAGGTTTATTTTTATTTTTAGAATTCTTGTAAGTTGGAAACAAATATAAGACATAAATGTAATTTTTCCAAAAAGGAGTCCATGATAAGGAGAAGATGGAGCAATGGTGGTCGAAGACACAAGGAATGTCTTGTGATGAAAAACTATATAATTTTTGCTTTTCATTTATTTTCTAGAAATAGAACTATGGAAACCTTGGCTGAAAATTTTATTTTATTACTCACCTCTTATATATTTGTTTAATAATTATTTATGATATAATTGTGATATATATATGAAATGACCCACAGCTAATCTATCAAAGATAAAAAGTGTGGTAATGAGAAAATTCATGTGTTTTATTGTTCCATTCACTTCTTTAGGTTATTCGATTACTGTGAGAAATGTGGTAATGGGAATGTGCATGTCTATGATTGGATCTAGCAAGGAAAAACTTAGTTTTTAAGTGGTCAAATACGACTCACCTCCCTTTCCTAGGAACATACCTAGTGCACGGTTCACATTCACTTCTTCGGTTTTTCCTTTAAAAGAAAAACTGTGGAGAATCAAAATTGTTTGATTGACTCTTGTGAATAATTGAATGTGAATATTATAAAATTGACATAGCATGTCATGCATACATGGGATAAGCATGCTATATAATTTAGGAAAGAATGCCACATGTATTTATCATGCACATATTGATCAGACATGATTGAAACCAGAAATTAAAACCTAGCATGTTTTTTAAAATATTGAGCGGAAACAAGACCTACGACCTCCATCAATGGTCTCTTGTGATGGCATGAAATGAACTTACTCCAAAGTAGACATTGTCATGTGGATATCACTGAGGAGACTTCTTGAAAGTAAGCAGAGTTTTCTTATGATCATATGATAATTGAACCGACCCTTGTGGTAGGTATTATCATGCGATACAAAATTATCCTTAAAGTAGATACTAGGAGGAATGTATAAACCAATGCTTCTATAAATTTGATCATGATTTACAATTATAGCTTTCGTACCTATTTATTTGGAATCATCTCCTGAATAAAATAAAGAAAGAACAAGAATCAAAGAAAAAGCAGTGATTTAAATCAAGATTTTTCCAGCAGCCTATGGCAAACCACTAATAGAAGTAGAAGGGAAAAATAACAAAGCAATCTTGCATCAGACTACTTGTCTTCTTGTAGTTGGATCTCCAAGTTTTTGGAATACAAATTCCACTTGAGCATCCAAATCTGGATCAATACCGAAAAGAAAAATCTCTGAACAGGGTTTTAGCACCATGCCAACTGTGTCTGGAGAAGAAAAGCAAGACAAATGAAGCATGGCCAAAAGTAAACCAACCCCTTGAACTGCTACGAAAAACATCATTGGATTTCAAAGTAGCACGATGTAATTAAAAAATTTCACTCATTTGAGCACGTCGTAAGAAATTCTGTCTTCAAAGAGGACAACTAGTCAAAACATGCTACTCGTTGAAATTATCCCACGATGACTCATTTGTGGTGCATGATGCGGTGGGTCTTTGCATTACCAACATTAGACAATGTTAAAATACATATTTTAAGTATATTTAAGTATTTAATTCTATTTTTGATAAATTTCAACAGTATTTAAAAAAATTGGAGTTCAAATTTCACAAAACTTTGGGTAAATTCATGTTTTAGTCTCGATTGCTTTTCTAAAAAGGAAGAATAAATTTCCAATTATGTTGGGTTTCATATCCCACCTCTTGCGTTGGATTTAACAAAATTGTAATATTATTTCCATTTTTTTTTTGCAATGTTATAATATTGTTAAGTAAAATTTCATTATTGTTACCATGTCAAAATAATAATACAAATGTATCCAATAATATAACTACAAAACAATTGATTCCAGAACTAAAGAATAATAATATAAATTCTAAAACAAAATACATTTTAATTTGGAATCAATTATTTTATTTAACGTACTATTTTAACAATAATTATATTTAATATAAGTAAAAAAATAATTTATTATTTAATATAGATAAAAATTATTTTATGTTCAATTATTTGTACTTATTTAATATTATCATTTCAAAATAATACATTAAAACTGTTCTGGAAGTTTTTGGTAAATGCTTTTGGAAATATTTTTTATAGTGAACATTTTTTGAAATATTTGAAAAATATTATTCATTTTCATTAATTAGATATTATATTCAACCAATAATATCGCTGTTGGTAAGGTTCATCTACAACAAAAGGAGAAAAAATTAGAGAAGAATCATAATGGACAATTTGTCAATATTTTATGACAAATACTCTCTCAATTTGAGGGAAACAATTTCACTTTTAATCAAACAAATAAATAACTATATATTTTCAAATAATTTTACAACTTTTTTTTAAATAATATGCTGAAGAAATTAATTTTGATTCTAGAAAATTTTAGATTCACTTTTTTTAATACAAAAATTGATTTCTATTAATAATGGCAAAAAAAAAAAAGAATCTGTTAGTACTGATTGTGAAAATTAAATAATTAAACTTGGAATTAGAAATTATTGTGCCGTGATAAATCACTGCTTTAGAAATAAATACACCTTGATCAATGTAATTGTGTAGTGGACATTGCCCGTCAAGGTTAACACAATCCTTCAATATTCATACATCCCAATATGAAATATGAAACTCAATTAATGTTGCTCTTCTCAAGAAATCACAATAGGAACAATTCCTAGAAAAGTTTGGAGGCATCACAGTCTCTAATTTTATAAAGAAATATTGAATAGAGAGAAGAAAAGAAAAATGTTTTCAGATAGAGTTGTGTTTTTGTTGGGTGCAAAAAATGAGAAAATCAGCCCTTAATATCAGAAAGATAAAACGGTAAAAATACATGAAACAATTTTATAAAAAACCCATAATAATATCTTTACTAAATCCTTAACAGTCCCCACTAAATCCTCAAGAATCATGATTTTATTTGCATTATCAACATTATATATTATATATATCTGGTTAGATTACTTTTTTTCTTTATCTAAAATTTGGTTAAAATATGTTATAACTCTACATTATTCATACATTTAGAATTTAGTCTTTTTAGTTTTTAAATTTAGAAATGCAAGTTCAATCATTGATACAATTAAAAATTTTCTAATAATTTCAAGTTTATTACAACACCATTTTTGTTACACCGTTATTAAATGAGTATTTATTTTAATTCAAAATGTCACACCATTAAATTTAATGGAAGAACTTTAATGGTGCAAACAGTTGAATGTAAATTTTAAAATCTGAAAAGTGGAATGATTAAATTCCTAAAAATAAAAATATAAAGACTAAATTCTAAACATACTAAAAGTATAGAGAATTCAAGCATATTTTAACCTTAAAATTTTAACTAATTTATCTTGTATTTACTATTATAAATTGATAATTCATCCTCAAAAAACTTCATTATATTTATCAATTTTCAATATTTATCATATAATATTCACTCCAGTTTTTATATTTTTACTAGTTATCATATCATGTGCGTTCTACGTGATTTTATGTATTTTTTAATTTATTAAATAATATATTTTAAATTTTAAAATATATATTTACTAATTAAATAAAAATTAGTCTAATTTATAATAAAATTTGATTAATTATGAAAATTAATTGAGAATGACATAGTAATTTTAATATTTTAAAAGTAATGGAAATAAAAAAAAGTGAGGAAAAATATAAAGTGATTAGAGAAAATAACTTGCCATTTGAATATGTGTCAAAATTTAACCTAAAAAAAATCATTATTTTAATACTTATTACCTTTAACATAATATTTCACAACATTGTAAACAACATTCACAATTATGTAAATACTATCAAATATCAAATAATAATAACTAAACATATCAAATAAGAATGAAATCGTACATATTTGGTGATGAAAACAAAACATATTAAATAATATTAAAATATGACTTTTTTCAATAATTCTTTAAATGTTATTTTGAATGAATGCTTGCTAATGCATATATTTATAGTCCTAAACATTATTTTTAATTAGTATATAATAGTAACATTAATTAAATGATAATTAATCTACAATAATAAGTGCAATTCTAAAAAATCAAAAGCCTAATTAAGTGATGATAATTATTACATTGATAATAAAAATATTATTAATAAATAAATTTATACATTATAAATTAGATTGCTAATAATATTGATATTATCTTTTTATATATAATGTTAATCTCAAACATTTATTTTATATTAATTATAAAAATTGGTTTTAACATTATTAACTATTATCATATTTAACATAAAATTATATTTAGTCGATTGAGTCTTAACTCGATTGGTATGAGCATTGTTGCCAATACAAGAAGACGTGGGTTCGAATGCGCTGAAGCGCATTATCTTCCTATTTATGGGTTGAGAAGGGTTATGAGTACTTATAAGTATTGTGTTAAATAGAACATATTATGAGATTGTTCAAAGAAAATCATTTTTACATATACAAATTATATTTATTTAATTAAAAAAACTTATATTTTTATTATTTCTAATTTATCTAATTATATTTAATGGTTTTATAGATTTATAATTTAATTAATTAATAATATTTTTTTTGTGAAAAGAAAATACAATCAATTAAACTAAATCAAAATGATTGTCTGCAAACAATTGCAACCATTCTTCCTTATTAAAAGCTATTTTGGTCATTCTATCAGCTTTTATATTTTCTTCCCTAGGGATGTACTAAATACCTAATTCCCTACATTCTTCAGGATATGATGAATTCACCTGATTAGTATTTGATGTAACACCCTTAACCATTACCAAAACATTCATAATATTTTTTTTCATTAATCTACATAAATTACTATTCATTTACCGAGATCAATTATAACATCCCTTGATCGGTACCTCGAGGCCCAATAGAGCATTAGAATTGATTTAGGACTCAATCGGGACCTCTAAGAATTTTTCGTGACTTTTCAAAAATTTTCCAAGGTGCAGGACTCACACGCCTGTGTGGTCCAAGGGACACGCCCGTGTGACCTTGGGACACACCCATGTTGGAGGCTGTGTTCGACCCCGTGTAACTCTCTGACTTGCACACACGGCCATGCCACACGCCTGTATGCTAGGCCGTGTGGTTAATTAATTCAATTCAAAATTAAGTGCAGGTTTCACATGACCAAGACACACGCCCGTGTTCTAAGCCATGTGGCACACACAGCTGAGACACTCATGTCTCTGCCCGTGTGCCAAATTCTGAGCATTCTGTTTCTCAAAATTAAGGTGCAAAGGACACATGACCTAACCACATGCCCATGTTACCAGGCCGTGTGTCACACACGGTCTAGACACACGCCCATATGTCTGCCCGTGTGGAGAAAATGAAGCCATTTCTAGCTTCATTTCTCACCCAAAATTTCACCCAAAACTTGCACTTAAAACACACAACCAATACCAACCATTCCAAGCATTCAAAATAGGCATTTTCATCATTTAACATGACCTATCATTGCAAGCACATGTGTTTATAAACTTACCTTGATTTAACTTAGGCAATAACAAAATCTGATCACATGTACTCAACTTAACACATGTATATATATCATAATAACCTACTGAGAAATATCAAAATGAACTATTACTAACCATTCTAATAGCTAAGTTACAAAATAACATTTCAAGCCTCTATTGGCCAAGTTGTCCTATACATGCCATTATACTAAAATGATTTTACTAAGTATACCCAAAATGTTCGTTGATAGTGTGACGATGCTCCAATGATCTTCCAACCTTCACGAGCTTTCGAGCACTATAAAACAGGGAAAAATAAAATGGGGTAAGCATTACAAGCTTAGTAAGTTCGTATAACAAAAACTAAACTTACCAATCTTGTTTATTAAAATCTAGGCATCAATGCTATGTTTCCATCCATTTGGCTAAATTGCCTAATCCCATACACTTAACCAAACATGTTAGTCACAAAGTTTCCATACACATCAAGTAAGAATAAATGAGCTTATCAAGTTTTTTTCAAGTCATTATTATATCATCTCAAGATTTTTATGCCATGTCAAGAGTTTGATGTCCGTTGAATCATTAAAATTCTGATGAAGGCTCAAATAGTACACTCGAAGTGTACGATTTATTAATCCGTCAATTCTTATCGAAGTTACCCCTTAGGGTACTTAACCAAGGAGCACAGTCTCAAGCCACTTGTTGTATGATAAGATTACTAGTCCAGACTAAATCTTTTATATAGCACATGCTCAAAAGAGCTCAATTAGGGTTACCAGTCTAGGTTAAACCCTAATTATAATGTATGCTCGAAAGGTAATGTGTCAGGATTACCCATCCGAGCTAAACCCTTTCTATGTCAAGGTCATTGGGATTACTCGTCCAAGCTAAATCTCATCCACAACAAATGCAGGACCCTATTTGTTTCTGGAAAGCCCATACAAATCATCAGAATTCCACATTCAATCGGAACTTAAACATTTATCACCATTTCAAGCATGTATTAAGTTTCTCATTATAACATTCAAGTAATGTACATCAATATAAATCACATTCCATACAACACAACATTCAATTAAACATATTTACATGCCAGATTAAGTTACACGAATTTACCTCGACACTTGTTCGCGTAAAAGTCTACTAATCCGAAATTTTTTCTTTTCCTCGATCTAACCTCGAATTAGTGTTGTTCGGATCTATATAAATGAATTTAACCATAAATTTCATACATTTCATATTTAAATAGACTCAATTTACGTCTTAGGCAAAATTACCATTTTGCCCCTAACTTTTCCACAAATTCTGATTTTGTCCCTAGGCCTGGAAAATGAAACTTGTGCAAATTACTCCCTATTCCAAGCCTAACCAAAGCCCCATTACAAATTTTCCAACACATTTATCCATAAAATTTTAGAATTTTTCATCAAATTTTACAACTTTTTAGCCCCTAAATCATGTTTTCATCAAAAATCACTTTGTAAAAGTTGTTTATCTATCAATAATCTTTCATTCTACCATAAATTTCCAATTTCCAACATAATACATCCATGACCCATTTTCATACATTGATAACTTTTTAAATTAATCCCTCAAATAGAGAGATTAAGCTATCCCGGTTTTAAAAATACCAAAATTGCTAAAAACGGGACAAGAGAATTTACCTAATTAAGCCTTGAAAGTTTCCTCTCTCTCCTAGGGTTTCCATAAAATTTTAGGTTGAAGATGATGAAAATAAGATGATATATTTCTTTTCATCTTTTAATTAATTAAGTATTTTGGTATTTCCAATTTAGTCCTTGCCATTTTTCTATAATTTCATGAATGAATCACCAAAAAAAATCTACATACTTTTCTTAATGGTCTAATTACCATATAAAGACCTTAAGTTTTGAATTCTATAGCAATTTGATCCTTATAGCTACTAGAATTCAACTTTTGCATTTTATACGATTTTGTCATTCTCGTAATTAAGCACTTAATCGATAAAATTTTCATTTCAAAATTTTCACATGACATGCCTATTATAATACGAACCATATAATGAAATAAAAATAAATCATATTTTTCGGTAGGATTTGTGGTTCCAAAACCACTGTTCCGATTTCACTGAAAAATGGATTGTTACAATTGATCTCGATGGCGTTAAATCCGAAACTTGAATAGCTTTAATAACTTCCAAACTATCTGTTTGTATCAACATTTTATTGCCTTGCTTTTCTTGTGTGAGTAATAGACCATCCAAAATACCCCATAGTCCAGCCATCGGAAGTGAACATTTTTAAGTAAAACTTTTAAAAGATATAACCAAATTAATTAATTTTACATTAATATACTATCATATTAATTAATATTCAATTAATTTTACTTTTATTATCATCACATAAAAATAGCAATAACTTATTATTCTAATGTGAATTTAGTAATATAATTAACAATAAATGGTAAACTCATGCTTTTATATATACTAGTTACTAATGTCACATGTTGCATGTTTTTTTATATTTTTAATTAAATTTTTAAATATTGTGTTTTAATTACTAAAAATAGTATACAATAAGTTTCCTTGAATTCTTGAATATAATTGAATTTAACAATTTTGATATTATAATAGAAATTTTTCCCCAATTTTATCATTTGTTTTTTTATTATTTTAAAAAAAAATTAAATCTCTACAATTATTAACTCTCAATTGATTTATTTTTTCAAAGAATTATCAAACAATGACTAAGTTAAAATATAAGATTAATTAATAATTAAAAAATCCAACTTTATAGAAACAATTAAAATGAAATTACTAAAATTTAGTTTAATTTAAAACTAAATATTGGTAATATTACAAATGATTTTGATGTTCTTAGTCTTCATCTTCTTTTTTGATGGTATCATATTCTATCAATATGAATACTTGTTTGCTTTATAACGCAAATTATTGCATTTCAACTTCAATAAAAGCAAGGGTTTGCTTGGGTCTGCTATTCTAGCACGTTTCTCTGTCTACTATCTCTGTTAAGGGATTTTGGTTTTTCAATTGGTTTTAATTTGTTTTCTGTCTAGTTTTTGATCGGCCTGTGTAGTACAATTTATTTCAACGGTTTGTGGGAGTCCTCTTCACATTCACTTCTCTGTTTTGCGCTTAAGGAGAATAAATTGACTGATTTGTCCCTTAATGAAGAGGAAGACGAAATTCTACAGATCCAATTAAATCCACTTTCAATAAGAGAAGGAGAGCTTCAACCGGTCAGGTGCTTCTTAATAACCAATTTAATACATTTCCCAGGTATGAAAAGTACAATGGTGAACCTGTGGCATCTTGTACGGAGAGTGCAGATTCAAAATCTGGGAGAAAAAATGTACTTATTCCAATTTTTTCACTTTATAGACTTGGAAAGGGTTTTAAAAGGTTCTCCATGGACATTCAATAATCACTTGCTGATACTTTATCATTTACAACAAGGGGATCCATTAAAAATTCCATTAATTTTTACCCCTTTTTTGGGTTCAAATTCACGATGTCCCTATTAGTTTATTTTTTGAAAGTCTGACAGTATAGTTAGGGAATTTTTTAGAGAATTTTCTAGAATATGATGGTTCAAATATAAGGAAAGAAAATCGTAAATATATGAGAATTAGCGCTAGATTGGATATTAGACGTCCATTAAAAAGGAAGAAACATGTTATGTTTAATAGGAGATGTTCCTATGTCAAGTTTAAATATGAACGTCTATCTCTTTTCTATTTCTGTTACGGTCGCTTGGGGCACAGTGATTCTTTTTGTAATGCAAAAATGATGTTTGGGGTAGAAGTAGTTGAGATGGGTTGAGACTTATCGTTGCGAACCCAATACCGTAGAGTTGTATCCATGACCAATATTTAGCTTAAAGAGGAGGGAACGGGTGGAAGTGGAGAATCGAGAAAAGGGGAATCGATTATGGATGTGGAGAATTTTGGAAGAGGAGGGATAAATATAGATCCAGTTTTGGGATTTAGTTTAGAAGAAAACCTGTCATCTTTTGATCAATCAAGGAAGAATTTATTGAAGGATCAAGAGAAAACAACCATGGAAAACGACCTAGAGGATGGTATCCTCATTGGAGAGGGGGAAAGAAGAGAAATAGAGGAGTGATGGAGGAGTTATCTAGTAAAGAAGGGAATGAAGCTCTCATGGTAAGGGCTAGGAAAGTGTTAGATCCTATTCATTTATTATCGGCGGCTGTCAAGAGGCAAGCCGATCGGTCGCAATGAAAATCATGAGTTGGAATGTTCGCGATTTGGGGAGACCATGGACGGTTCAACGTCTTCGACATATGTTGAAGTTATACAATCCCCAAATTGTCTTCTTCATCGAGATGAAGCTTTGTGGAAAGAAGATGGAGCGAGTTAGACGAGGCTGTGGTTTTTAGAAAGGTATTGAGGTCGATGCTGAAGGTACTAGAGGAGGTCTATGTTTGGCTTGGAAAGCGGATGTTAATTTCACGTTTCGAACTTTTTCTAAAAGACATAAATATGCTTGTTGATGACAATGAAGTTAGAGTCAAATGAAGATATACGAGTCATTATGGCTCCCCATATGTACAAGATAGGAATGACGCTTGGACGGTGTTGAAGAGTCTAATCGACGTGGAGGATATCCCTTGGTTTGTATGTGGGGATTTTAATGAAATTATGTATGAGTTTGAGAAAAAAAGAGGGCTACCTAAAGATGAAAGAAGAATGGAGTTATTTCGAAGAACTTTAGAAGCCTGTCAATTGGTTGGTGTAAGGTTTTCTAGCACATGACTTACGTGAGAAAGAGGTAATTTACCAGAGACAAATATACAAGAACAATTGGATAGAGAAGTTGCTACTACTGATTGGATTTTTTTATTCTCGAAAGTTAAGGTGCAACAATTAGTTCATTTCTTTTCAGATCATTGTCCACTTTTGATTAATACAAAAATGCGTGAAGATCGGCTGAGGAGTAATATTTTTAAATTTGAACCTTGGTGGGTTTTGGAGGATACTTCTTTTGAAGAAGTCAAACGTTTATGGGGGTCGTTGTCAGGAACATTATTACAGAAATTGGATAATTTGAAGAAAGGCTTGAGTCAATAGGCAAGTGAAATTCAAATGAATCAAAGAAAGAGGAGACAGGCTCTTATAGATAAGTTGGTTGAACTAATAGCCAGCGATAGAAATGAGGAATATATGGTGGAGATGATCAATACGAGAATTCATTTAAATTTTAAAATTGAAAAAGAAGAACATTAATGGGAGCAGAGGGCGAGACTTAATTGGTTGAAATTTGGGGATAAGAATACAACTTTTTTTTCACAACATAGCATCTCAACGTAGAAGAAAAAATTTGATCCATACACTGCAGAATGATGAAGGTAAGGATACGAAAGTGCTGTATGAAATGGAAGGTGTTGAAAGGTCTTATTTTCATAATTTATTTATGACTGGAGAAAAAAGGAACTATGATTATGTGCTGTCTGGTATTGACCGTTGTGTGTCTAAAGGGGATAATTTAAAACTGATAGCAACTTATACAAGTGAAGATATTCGAGAAGTGGTTTTTGAGATGGGGGCAACATAGGCACCAGGAGATATTGGTTTAACAAAATTGTTTTATCAAAAATGTTGGCACATTATTGGAGATGAGGTCACTTCCTTTTGTTTACAGATTCTAAACGGTGATATGGAGGTGAGTTCGTTCAATTCTACTAATATTGTACTTATCCCAAAGAATTTTAATCCCATGAATATGACGCACTTTCGTCCGATTAGTCTATGTAATGTTTTATACAAAATTTTAACGAAGGCTATATCGAATCGATTTCGAGATTTGATTGGGAAATGTATTGATGAAGTGTAAAACACTTTTGTGCCAGGTAAACTGATATCAGATAATGTGCTGCTAGTGTATGAAATCCTAAATACGCTTAAACAAAAAAGGACTGGAAAAAATGGTTTTATGGTAGTTAAATTGGACATGAGCAAAGCTTATGATAAGATCAAATGGAGTTTCATAAAGGAAATAATGATCCGCATGGGTTTTGCTACAAAATGGGTTGAGGAGATTATAAAATGCATTATTTCTGTTTCTTATTCAATCATCATAAATGGATTCATTAGGGAGAAATTTCAACCAACTAGAGGTCTTAGATAAGGAGATCCTTTAAGACCATTTCTATTTTTACTATATGGAGAGGGTCTATCACGCTTAATGAGACTAGCAATGAAGGAAGAATGGTTAAAAAGGGTAAAGGCCAGTAGGAGTGGACCAGCAGTATCGCATATATTATTTGCGAACGATTGTATTTTGTTTGGAGAGGTATCTATGAAGGGTGCAAGTTTATTGAAAGATATTCTAGGTGAATATAGATGTTGTTCAAGACAAGAAGTTAATTTTGAAAATTCAACTATTTTCTTCAACAAAAACACATCGGAAGCGGATATACAGGAAGTTGTTAATTTATTGTCAATTCGATGCTCAAGCAAACTAGAACGATATCTAGGTTTGCCAAACATGGTGGGTAAGAGGAAGAAAAAGTCTTTTCAAAATTTGAAGGACCGAATTAAAAACCATATTGACAACTGAAGCATTAGATATTTATCTCAAGACTTCAAGCGATTCCGCCTTATACGATAGCCTTTTTTCTATTACCTAAAACTCTATATGATGATATGGAAAGTATTATTGCAAAATTTTGGTAGCAAAAGGGAAAAGGAGGTAGAGGCATTCATTGATGCACTTAGAAAAACCTTTGCTGTTAAAAGATAATGGTGGGTTAGGTTTTAAAAATCTGGGTCAATTTAATATAGCTTTATTAACCAAACAAGGATGGCGTTTGATTAATTATTCCAATTTGTTATTAGCAAAGGTTTTAAAAGTAAAATATTATCCACAGTCTAATTTTCTCGAAGCTCGATTAGGAAGTCTACCTTCTCTCACCTGGAAGAGCATTTGGGCCTCAAAAGGACTGCTTCATAGTGGGCTATGTTGGAAAGTGGGGAATGGAAAAGGAAATCTCTATCTGGAAGGACTATTGGGTCTGGGAATAAACATAATCAATAGACAGAGTAGCATAAATAATGAGCAATTGGAGTTAGTTTCGAATCTTATTGATTGTTCGAGTATGAAATGGAAAACAGAATTGATCCACAATACCTTTCAAGAAGAGATTGCTCAAAAAATACTGCAGATTCCTCTTGCAGAAACAGGCCATAAGGACAGTCAAGTTTGAAGTGGGAAGAGTCTAGTGAATACTCCGTTCACACAGTGCCTATAAACTATTATAGGATTCTACTCTAGATCCTAGTAGTAATTTATTATAAGCTGATCTTAAAATTTTTTCCAAAAAATTATGGAGCCTACAACTGCCTACGAAAAACAATTACAATTTGGCGCATCTCCTGGAATTATATACCCACATTGGCTAATCTCAGGAGTAGAAGGGTGGTCACGAATTTCAGATGTGCTCGATGCTGCTATGGGGTAGAAGACTGCTTTCACATTTTTAGGCAATGTCCTGCAAGTATTGAAGTTTGGCAGTATTTAGATATCTCTTGGGTAACCAATTACTTATGTACTGATTTTTGGGAATGGCTTACATGGGTATTTATGCAAGGGTCCGAGGCAGGGATTTAAATAGCGGTCCGTTACGGAAATAGCGGCCGTTATATAGCGGTAGCGGCACCGTCTGAAACCGTTACTGCCAAAACCCGCTATACCCGCAATACACAATAAGTAATGTAAAATTTACGACCGCAATACCTGCAATGACCGCAGTAGCATCCGTTATGTCCGCAACCGCGATAAACGCAATGTGACCGAAATCGCGACCGCGACCGCAATTTAAATCCCTGGTCCGAGGATCAATGCCGGCTCTTCTGCTATGCATTATGGCAAATCTGGTATACCAACTTGTTCATGAGAGAATATCTATTTCAAGAGGAAATCTTGCTCAAAAGATTGAGTTTAAAGACGGAACATGATGGAATAAGGATAAAACAGGATCTTCCAGACTCGGCAAGAATACACAGATGTCCAGAAACTTTACCAAAGATAGCAATGAATATTTAATTTTTGGAAAAGCTATCGTCAGAGATGGATGGACAACTTGATATGAAAAGTCGATCAAAAGATTTGGAGTCTAGCCGTTTAGATATGACTAGAGGTGGTTTAGGTTTCTCCTTTTTCTAGGTTCATTTATTTTTCTGTTAGTTTCTTTTCTTTTTTTTTAATTCCTGATTTGATTATTTTAGGAAGCTTCTGGTTCTTTTGTTTTTTACTAGTTTTGGGCCTTTCAGCTTTCCTGTTTGCTTTACAAGCTTGAGGACAAGTATTGTGGTGTTTTAAGTCCATTTTCTAATAAAACCCAGTCATTTAGATTTCAAAAAAAAAAATCAATAAAAGCACAATTTTTTTACGTTAAAGATTTTGTTAACTAATAATTCTATTTTAACATTATCACAGCTTTCTTAATTAATAATTATTTTTAAATGTGTAATTAACATTTCTATTAAATTATAATTTTTAAAAATGTAAATTTAAAATTATTATGGAAAATAAAGGGCAAACCGTGTTTTTATATATAATAGCTTCTAATATTATATAGTTGCATGTGATTTTACGCATTTAATATTTAATTATTTTTTAAAATAAATTTTAGTAATATTTAATATTTAATTTATCAATTCAAATATTATAATAAAAAAGTTTCAAATAATAAATTAATTTTTTTTAATATGTTGAACGACTATAGCTTTACTTTATGTAATTAAAGTAAAGTAACATTATTTAAAATAATAATTAATTAATAGAATTAAATCTAATATTAAATTTTAATTTTAATTATCACAAATTATTTCCTATATTTTATTCTTAAAATTCTATTCTAGTAGTAAATCTATTTTTAAATTTATAATTATCATAACTTCTATTAAATTATAATTATTTTTTAAATATATAATTACAATAATTTCTATTTTACTTCAAAGTTTTAACTTAAAATTCTAAAATTCGTCTGTTTATATATATATATAGTTACTTGATTTTTGTTTTCATTAGATAATATTTTTTTTCAATATTATAAATTCAAGTGTGATATATCTTTAATAATCATTTTAAAAAAATAATTATTTATAATAATTGAGATATATTTCCAGCTTCGTATATGTTCAGAGTAAAAAAGTTATGATCCATAGCAACCGATTTTTTTTTTTTTGGTGTGTTGCATGAATTTTTATATAATTTAAATTATATTTTTTAACTATAGATTTTTTTGATAAAATATATAATTTATTTTTAATAATATTACATGTTTCTAAATTTATGATTAATAACTAATTTGTTTATTATGAATCCAAGTTTCTGGTCTTATACTGAACATGAAAACCAATAGGGTAAACTATAACAATGGTCCATTTTTTTCTGATCAAATTATAAATAATTTTAAATTGATTACATAATTAATTGAGATTTTTTTCATTAAAGTGACGATAAGTATTTTATGGGAGGTGATATAACAATTAAAAAATTAGTATAATAATAAATTTAACTCTCAACTTTTACATATTTTTATTAATTTAGTTATAATTTAAAAAAAAATCAACTTCATCTCTCTTCTCCTTCCTTGAAAATCAAACTAGCTTCAAATAAAGATCCAATCATTTTAACTCCCGAAGCTAAAAAATGCCAATTGATCAAAAAAAGAAAAAATAAAAAAGCTGAAAAAAATACAAGAAGGCGAAAATAGAAAAGAACCTAAAATGCAGATGAGAAGGGTATGATAGTCTGGCTTAGCAAAAGCATATATCAACTCTCAATCTATATTTTTTCTGCCATTTTTATTTAATTTATTTTTTATTCTTCTGAAATGCATCAAAATCAGGGAAACAGTAGACCACTGAGGCTTCTAATTCTTCTCTCTAATCATTAAGAAAGAAACATGTGTTTTTATATGGTGTATGTTTCGACTAGAGCTGATCATGGGCCGGGCGGTCCGGTCCAGCCCGAAGGCCCGCTTAAAAAATGGGAGGGTTTGGGTAAAAATATAGGTCCGAAAAATGGGCTTGGGCAAAAAAACGAGGCCCGGATTAATATATATATTTTTTTATTTTTTAAAATTATTTTAAATTTTTAATATAACTATTTTTTATTATATTGTTAATTTATGTATTGTTTTAAGAATTGTTTTAGTATTATTTTTATTTGTTTTAATATTTGTTTTTATGTTTTTAAATATATTTGATTTATTATATTTTTAAATTTTTTTATTTAATAAAATAAGAAAAAAAATTAATATGGGCCGGGCCGAGCCGGGCTCGGGCTTAGTAATTTTATTTCGGGTAGGACTTGGACAAAATTTTAGGCCCATATTTTGGGCCAGGCCGGGCCCGGGCCTAAAATTTTATCTTGGCCCGGCCCGACCCATGATCACCTCTAGTTTCGACCGTATGCCTTCTTCGTGAGCTCAAATGCTGTTGATAGACTCGTAAAAGTTACTGATAGGCGGTAACAGTCCAAGCATACAACGGTAGAGAAAGGAAAGAGGAGCAATGGCAACAGAGGAAAGATGAAGAAGGGTTGAGGATTATTATTTTTTAAAATATGATTAAATCAATATAAAATATAAAAATATGAAAGACTAAATTTATTATTATATTAATTTTTAATTGACAAGTCAATTTTAATTGTATTTAACCGAAATGAATCAAAATACAATAGTAATTAATTAATCGAGTGGTCAAAAAAGAAATAAAGGACAAGCAGTGATGATGATGGAGTAAAGGAAAACTGAAAAATTATAGGAAGTATGAGATTTTCGCCGTCTGTGGGAATCGAACCCACGACCACGTGGTTAAAAGCCACGCGCTCTACCGGCTGAGCTAAGACGGCTGTCTGACTACAGAGCTAATTTACCTTTGTTAATGTATATTATTTTCAAAGAATAAAAGTTAATTTGATATCCGATATAAATAAAATATAGATAGAAAAGTAAAGAGATTAAAGACTAAACATGTTGGAAAGTGGCAGCAAAAGGCAACAGCATATTAACATGTTGCTTTTTGCAGTTTGGTCCTTAGTCAGCCCTCCCTCCTCGCGATAAACGATATGATGCTACTTCTCAAACTCTCTCATTAAAACCAATAATTCACAGTATCTGTTTTACTCTTTGATTGAATGATGGAGAGCAGTGAAGAAGATGATGACTTCCCTTCCATTGAGAGCATCACTCCCCAGTCCAAGATTGATTCTGTTCACCAATCCCATACTGAAAAGGTCTTCTTTTTGTTTGATTGTTTCCCAGTCTTTGTTAAAATGTTTTTGCATTTTAGATCTTGGATTCAAACTTCTCGGTTTTCCTCTGCTTTGTTCCCCATTTCCCTACCTCGACTTTCTCTTTTACTGTGGATTTCTTTACTTTAATTTGGGTTCTAGTCAAATTTCAGGGAAAAATTATAGCTTGGTTTTCTTTGTTTTTCTATCTTAGAAGTAAGAAAGAAAGGTATTCCCAGGGATTTCATTGCTTGGGATTCTTCGCACTCAGTGGAATATATCAAAATCACTTATTTATTTGATGGCGTAGTAAAAATGGATAATTTATCTCTGTATTATTTTATATGCTTTATTGATTAAACTCTGGGAAAATGGGGAACAAATATGAAAAAAAAACAAACTATTTTTCCCTTGTTTTTCCTGCCCCTAGTTCGTCCTTTTACAAGCATGCATGCATTTACCTGTTTTCAGCCATGATTTCCTGATTTGACGCATATTCTTTATATGTAATTTTGGACATTTTGGTAATGCAGGGGATCAGAAAACTTTGCTGTGAGCTTTTGGATTTGAAAGATGCTGTGGAAAACTTATGTGGGAATAGGCGCACAAAATACTTGGCTTTCTTGAGGTCAAATAAAACTGTTCCTATTTACCTTTTTATGATAAATGAAAATCAAGTTGAAAAGTTTCTAAATATTGTTTTATTTATTTCGGTTGAGTAAGTTTGATTGTAATGGTAATTGTAGAATGTCTGAAGAAGTTGTTGAAATGGAGCACGAGTTGGTTGAGCTACGAAAGCATATCTCTTCTCAAGGGATTATTGTGCAGGATCTAATGACCGGGGTGTGTCGTGAACTGGAAGAGTGGAACCAGGAAAATGCTGATACTAATGACCCACCACTAGACCCTAAGGTCGATGATGTTCAGGAAGAAATGGATGATCCCAAGAAAAAATTCCTGGAGAAAATCGATGTTCTTTTGGCTGAACATAAAGTTGAAGAAGCACTGGAGGCTTTAGAGGCTGAAGAGAGAAATTTCTCTGGAGATTCTTCAACTGAATCATCTTCCTACAAGTCTTCATTTCTAGAAAGGAAGGCAATGCTTGAGGATCAGCTTACTGAGATTGCTGAACTACCTGCAGTTAGTGCTAATGAACTAAAGAAGGCGTTATCTGGTTTAATTAAGCTTGGGAAAGGTCCTTCAGCACAATTATTACTTCTGAAGTCTCGTGGTTCCCGCCTGCAGAAAAACATTGAGGTTTTTCTTCCTTCATGTTCTGTCTGTCCAAAGACATTTCCTGCCGCACTGTCTAGGCTTGTCTTTTCTATGATCTCATTGACAACAAGAGAATCTGGTTTGATATTTGGCGACAATCCTGTCTATACCAATAGAGTTGTTCAGTGGGCAGAGTGGGAAATTGAATTTTTTGTACGTTTGGTGAAGGAAAATGCACCACCTTCAGAGACAATTTCTGCACTACGTGCAGCTAGCATTTGTGTTCAGGACAGCCTTAACTACTGCTTATTGCTGGAATCACAAGGGTTGAAACTCTCGAAGTTGCTTCTGGTGCTCTTGCGTCCGTATCTTGAGGAAGTTCTGGAGTTGAATTTTAGGAGGGCTAGAAAGGCTGTTTTTGACTCCATGGAAGTTGATGAGAACTTGCCTCTGTCACCTCACTTTGTGTCTGCTGTGTCGGCTTTTGCCACATCTTCAAACAGCGTGCTAGTAGACAGTGGAATGAAATTTTTGTATATTATTTCAGTAAGTTGGTCCTTTTTCCTTGTTTGAAATTATTTATTTTGCTCTTTGCACCTCTAACACCATAAATGCCCTAATTCATTTAAAAGTTTTAAGAAACTAGGTACTATGACCGAAAAGTGATACTCTTCTAGTGATAGATGTTGAAAAATAGGGAAAATGTTTGTAGAATATGATTGAATTTAGGATTTTGAAGAAGTGATCTGTAGTTCTTTGTTTATTTAAATCACATTAAGTGTACTGTTCCTCAGTGGTTATGTTGTAAGATAAGTACAAGAGAAGCATCTCAATATGAGATTCTAGAATTGATTTTCAGATGGTTGCATGGTATTATGCCTTTGCTTAACCTTTGTATTCATTTTTTCTTTTTTATCGTTTGTGTGTATTGATTTTGTTTAATTAACTAAGTATTAACCCTTAGCCTTTTATTAGCATATGGAAATTATATTGAAAACCCCAAATGGTAGCTGCAAAATATATGCACACTATGGTACATTTACATCATAGAAAAACTTGTGTGTGTTTCTATATGCTAGTTTGTACGAAAATGCTAAACAAATATTTAATAGCGTGATAATTTAATGTTTCTGTGGTTTTAGCTTTGGTGGTCACTTAGTCTGACTATATCAGATGGACTTCAATTGAATTCTAAAGGAAGGCCTGTATGGCATTGCACTTCTCGAGCAGTAGTTCTTACTTAGTGTAAGTTGATGGAATTTGCGGCACATAAACATACTTGCATTGCTGCATGGAGGTGCACATGTACTTATCTATTTATGCATGAAGATGCAATTACGCATGGATTTATCAGCATATAAGACTAATTAGTACATGGAATGTTTTTGAATTTTAAAATTGTTGGTTGTAGTCACAAATTTCTTTGTGTATGCGATAAATATAAAGTGAATACTATGCTTGTCTGTCTTCAGAGATGGAAACAATAAGTTACTGTTCTCTTGCTGCTCAAATGGTTTTGAGTGATACAATGCTGAAGTTAAATTGTGATCAACAGGATATTCTGGAGCAGCTTATGCCACTAGTTGTTTTGCATTTTGGTGGAAACGTACTACCTAGAATTTCACAGCTATTTGACAAGTATATGGATGCTCTAATTAGAGCACTGCCTGGCCCTTCTGATGATGACAGTTTGACTGAGCTGAAAGAGACAATACCTTTTAGAGCTGAAACAGATTCTGAGCAACTAGCTATTCTGGGGATAGCATTTACAATTATGGATGAACTGTTACCAAGTATGGTGGTTAAAATTTGGAGTCCAAAGAATGAAAACCAGGAACCAGGAAATGAAAACATTGTTCCTAATGCAAGTACTACTACCGAATTAAAAGACTGGAGGCGTCAGCTCCAGTACTCTTTTGACAAGCTCAGAGATCACTTCTGCAGGCAATATGTTTTGAGTTTCATCTATTCAAGAGAAGGTAAAACACGATTAAATGCACAAATATATTTGGGTGGAGATGGAGAAGATTCACAATGGGACACTCTGCCTTCTTTGCCATTTCAGGTAATCTCACTAATTTCCCTTTCTGCCAAAGTGTTCTTCCATTGTCTTTAGGTGATACACAGGGTGAGAGTTTCTTTTGCTTCCATTTTAAGCTCATTCTTTGCTTGTCTTTAGAATTTGGATGGTCATTATATCTTTAGGTAAACAAAGGATTTCCATAATGCTTATTAACAATCTTCCCTCCTTTCTTAATGCTTTATTTATCTGGTTATATGTTAACAGTATGGTTTGTTTTGTTTCATATATCTAATGGTTTCTTCAATGGTGGTAATCTATTAATCTCTTTCGGTGTGTGAGTGGGAATTAAATTGCAAGCTCTATTTTTGCTGTCTGTGCATTACAAAGTAAATTGTATTCAATGTAATATGTGTGTGTATTGGCATGTGACGACTTATCTGTCATTCACCCATGCAAAATTTGGAGATGTTACACATTTCTTGACTGAAAACATCTTTTCCTAATTCTAGGTTTTTGTTTCATTATTGTAGGCATTATTTGCTAAGCTACAGCAGTTAGCAACCGTTGCTGGAGATGTTCTACTTGGAAAAGAGAAACTTCAAAAAATTTTGCTTGCGAGACTGACAGAGACTGTTTTAATATGGTTGTCCAATGAGCAGGATTTCTGGGGTGTGTTTGAGGATAAATCTACTCCACTTCAGCCACTTGGATTGCAACAGGTTTGGTTACTTTCCATGACAACTTTTTCCATAATCTTTTGACTACACGTTTTAAAGATAGCTGTTTATTCTTAATTTAAGTCTCTCTTTGCCAATCTTAATATTTTGTTCTTTAAGGTTTTTAATCTGTTCTGTTCTAGACCTCATTGCACTTGATTTATGCACTAAAATTTATATGGCTATAATGCTGCCACTTTTGTTTTGGCAGTTAATCCTTGATATGCACTTCACTGTTGAAATAGCTCGATTTGCGGGTTACCCATCGCGGCATGTACACCAGATTGCATCAGCCATTACTGCTCGCGCAATCAGAACCTTCCCTGCCAGAGATGTTGAAAGGTATTCATCCTTCCCAGGTAGTCTGATGTCCGGGTCTAACTTTCACTTTTCTTCTAGCAACTAAAAATGCCTTTTATCTTGTCAGTGCACTCCCTGTGGATGAATGGTTTGTTGAAACTGCAAAATCCGCAATAAACAAGCTTCTAATGGGAGCATCTGGCTCAGATACATCTGAAATTGATGATGACCACATTATTCTGCACGACGAAATCGTCTCAGATTCTGATGACACTGCTTCTTCCCTATCATCGGTAGAATCTTTTGAATCATTTGCTTCTGCAAGCATGGCTGAACTCGAGAGCCCTACTTTTACTGATCAAGAGAGCTAACTGTTCGCGTTCTAGTTGTCTGAACACAGTTCTCATCCCATTCCCAGAGTCTGCTACTTGATGGATCTTTACTTATCAAGATTTTGAACCTGCAAATACGGGCACTGTTGCTTAGAAGTAGATATTATCCTAGGATTTATGTTCACAGATGTGGCAGTATGTTGTATGTTGTATGAAATTGTTGTCAAAAGAGATTTAGATATTCAAGATATGGAATTCATTCAGCTAGAGAAGCCATTTTGTTGAATATTTGCCAAATTATTATTCAGGATGATAATGGTTTAAGGTGTGGGGTGATGATTGTTCACTTTGTCTCTTAATCATGTGTTGGAAGATTGAAACACTCATTATCCGTACCCGAGACTGGGACAAGGTACGAGGTATTACCGTACATAAACAGGGTATCTTCGCAAAATACGGGTCATAAAATTTCATTCCAAAATAAAACAAATCAAATAAGATCATATTATCCTTATTATGGACCTACGAGGTCCATAACAAGCATTAAAAGCAATCCGGAACTAAATTGAGAACTTAAGAAAATTCTAAGAAAGTTTCTAGGTTTAAGCCTCACACGCCCATGTGGAGGCAATGCACACGCCCGTGTCCTTATTCGTGTGGAATTACTAAAATTTATTTTTTCATTTCGAACCTACAGGGGTTTTCACATGGCTGAGCACATGCCCGTGTCCTTGGCCCGTGTCTCTCACACGGCCTAAACCCGCCCGTGTCATCGCTCGTGTCCAAAAGCCTGGACATTCTGTTTATGACGTCAGCGTTCACTTAGGGGCATAAGACCAAGGCAAATGCCAGTGTGCTAGGCCGTGTCCTCCACACGGATGAGACACACAGCCTTGTCTTTGCCTGTGTGTTTACTACCATGCATACTGACTTAGAAATTTTAGGTGCAGGGGACACACGGCCATTCAACATGCACATGGGGCAGACCGTGTGTTACACACGGTCTAGACACACGCCCGTGTGTCTACCTGTGTGGACCATTTAAAGGCTATTTTCCAAGTCAATAGTCACCCATAATCACTCATACATTCAAACATACTTTATAACATTCAACATGACATATTTAAGCAGTCAAATATTCCACACCATCGCACTCTCACGTCTTCATAAAGTCATCCTATTGCACATTCATTTGTTACACTATTTAGAGGCATTCCACACCAATTTCATGCATTATTAAACTTGTTATCATGACTTCAAATTGTGCATTCATATTTATAGTCATTTTAAGCTATTAGGTCATTCTTTATCCTTTAGCACCTAATTCATACTTTACCATACATTCATCAATCAACAAGATATCACATCATTATCATGCACTCACCAAGCAATAACATATCCTACCATCAAAACACTAGCACATGCATGCATGGGTAATTAGATTACAACCCAAATGATCAAATATGAGCCATATCACATGGCCATTACAAAATGAATTATCATTATCATAGGCCTTCACAATTTGGCCAAATAACATGACACATATCATAAAATGACCAAGTTTCCTATACATGCCATACTCAAAATAATAATTTCACTATACCCAATAGTCCTTTGATAGTGTGATCGAATGCTCCGACAGCTTCCGATCCTTGAGCTAACTTGGTGGAACTGCAAAGGATGGAAAAGATAGGAGAGTAAGCATTATAGCTTAATAAGTCCACATACAAATAATATGAAATGATAGTAAGGAATAAACATGCAGAAACATAGCAACATATACATTAAGATTACTCATCATTCAAACCTTTCTACTTACTCATCATACACACATATATACTTGCTCACCGTAAATCAATCTTGATTAAGACATTACTCATAGGTTTAGCATACGTACTTGTACTCATCGTAAAGTATCCATAACCATACCTCTTTCATATGACCTCCTCAGGACTCTTATTACATTAATTACATTGCCCGTTGAACTCTCGAAATACTATTGGATACGCGGAAACCTTGCACATAAGTGCCACATATACAAACGTAGCCAAAGCTACCACATAACATTTAACAATTCATAATGAACTCGGACCTCTCAACGAGCTCGGATGTTACATGAATCGCATCTATTATGAACTTGGACCTCTCAACGAGCTCAGGTGCTCGCATCTATAATGAACTCAGTCCTCTTAACGAGCTCAGATGCCATATATCTCACAAACCCGAACCACTCAACGAGTTCGGACGTCTTAGTTCCTAGTGACATGTCACTTGTATCCTAAACTATTCCTAATGCTCAAGCGGGATTTTTCCTCACTTGCATATAGTATCTCCATCGTACTTGCTCGTAACGTTGTGGATAACGACCATAATAACATTCATGCTTTCATAACAATCAGCAAGCATATAACTCATAATTATACTAAAACATTTATTACAATATATTAAAGCATTAAAACATACTACAACACCACATTATTTGCATGTGTACTTACTTTGGTACAAAATGATGATAATCAAGCTTAATCGTCGTGTACTTTATTCTTTCTTCGATCAAGTCCCAGTTCACGTTTTTTTTTATCTATAATGCCAAATTTAACTTATTTATTATTCACATTGTTCAAATGGGTCCATAATTCATACTTTTACAAATTTATATTTTGACCCCTAAACTTTCACGTATTTGCACCTTGGTCCCTAGACTCGTAAAATGAAATGCATGTATTTTCTTGGTTACCCAAGCCTAGTCGAACCTTTATTATGCTCATATCAGCCCATATTTTCTTTTATTTCACATTATTAGTATTCTCTTTTACACTTTTACAAACAAGTCTCTTGTTTAGGTGTTTTCACTAAAAATCACCTAGTAAAAGATGTTTATCATGCATCAAACATTCCTTCATTAATCATCAAAATACATGTATGTTACACATGGGTAAAATTTTATAAATGAACCCTAGCTCAAAATATAGTTAGAAATGGGTAGATCATGCTACAAGAACTTCAAAAATGCAAAGAACTTTAAAAACAAGGTTATGATGCACTTACAATCAAGCTTGAAAATGTTGAACAAACCCTAGCTATGGTGTCTTGCAATTTTCGGCAATGAAGAAAGAAGATGGACACCAATTTTAACTTATTTTTCCCTTTTTATTCTTTTAATTACCTAATGACCAAAATGCCCCTAGGGTTTCTCTTTTACATTTTTCCTATGCATGTCCATTTTTGTCCAAAATTCTAGAAATAGGTCAAATTGCTAATTAGGACCCTCTAATTCAATATCTAATGCAATTTCATGCTTAAAGCTTCTAGAATGTAAGTTTTGCACTTTATTCAATTTGGTCCTTAAAATGCAATTAGACATTTTATGCATATAATTTCTTCATGAAACTTTCACACAAGTATGTATTCATAACATAAACCTCATGAGAATCATAAAATAATTATTTCTATCTCGGATTTGTGGTCTCAAAATCATTGTTCTAACTAGGCCCTAATCCGGTATGTTACAACTCTCCCCTCTTTAGGGATTTTCGTTCCCAAAAATCTTACCGGTAAAAAGGTTTGGGTATTGTTTCCTCATAGCCTCCTTGGGCTTCCATGTAGCCTCTTCAACCCCATGTCTTTGCCATAAAACTTGCACAAGAGCAATACTTTTGTTTCTCAATTGCTTGACTTCCCGAGCCAAGATCTTAACATGTTCTTCATCATAAGTCATATCCGGTCTAATCTCAACATCTGTCGGTACAATCACCTGTGAATGGTCAGATCTATAGCAGCGCAACATGGACATATGAAACACATCGTGAATCTTTTCTAATTCAGTCGGCAAAGCCAATCGATAAGCAACAGGCCCTATCCTTTCGGTAACCTCATACGGTCCTATAAAATGAGGACTCAACTTGCCTTTTCTACCGAATCTCAAAACCTTCTTCCATGGGGATACTTTTAAAAATACCTTATCACCAACTTGATACTCAATTTCTTTCCTTTTCAAATTCACATACGACTTTTGTGTATCCGACGCCACTTTCAAACAATCACGAATTACTTTCACCTTTTCCTCGGTTTCCTTAATCAAATCTATCCCATAAATCTTATTCTCCTTGAGTTCAGTCTAATACAATGGTGTACGACATTTACGTCCATATAATGCTTCATAAGGTGCCATCTTCAAACTCATCTGATAGCTATTGTTATTGGCAAATTCAACCAAAGGTTGGTACTTTCCCAACTACCTTGAAATTCAAGAACACAACATCTAAGCCTATCCTCAAGTGTCTGAATTACTTTCTCAGATTGTCTATCAGTCTGGGGATGAAAAGCAGTACTAAAATTCAGCTTTGTACCCAAAGCTTCTTGTAACTTTTTCCAAAACCGCGAAGTGAACCTCGGATCCCTATCCAAAATAATTGATAAAGGTACTCCATGAAGTCTCACAATCTCAAAAATATATAGCTCGGCTAACTTATCAAGTGAATAATCAACACGTACCGGTATAAAATGAGCCAACACAGTCAATCTGTCAACCACTACCCATACGGCATCTTTTTTTCTTGGTGTCAATGGTAAACCTGTCACAAAGTCCATAGTAATTCTATCCCATTTCCATTCAGGAACTAAGATAGGCTGAAGTAAACCTGAAGGTACCTGGTGTTCGGCCTTTACTTGTTGGAAAATCAAGCATCTCGCTAAAAATTCAGATATATCTCTTTTCATGCCATTCCACCAATACATTTTCTTTAAATCATTGTACAATTTTGTGCTACTCGGGTGAACTGACATACCTCCATTATGAGCCTCATGCAAAATATCCCGAATCAATTTAGCATTCTTCAGAACACAAATCTTTCCACAGAACCTCAGACAACCATCAGGATCTCTCTGGAAATTTGATTCACAGCTTGACTCACACTGAGCTTTCTTAGCTTGCAACTCTTTGTCGACTTCCTGAGCATCACAAATCTGTTGAAGAAAAGTCAGTTTAGCTTTTAACTCTACTAGAATAGCACCATCATAATATAGGGCTAGCCATGCGTTCATAGCTCTCAAAGCAAATAAAGACTTTCTGCTCAAAGCATCAGCAACCACATTTGCCTTGTCGGGGTGATAATCTATCACAAGCTCATAATCTTTTAACAATTCAAGCCACCTTCGTTGCCTCAAGTTCAAGTCCTTTTGAGTTATCAAATATTTAAGACTTTTATGGTCTGAATAGACATGGCATTTCTCCCCGAATAGATAATGCCGCCAAATCTTCAAAGCAAATACAATAGCGACTAATTCTAAATCATGCGTAAGATAGTTCTTCTCATGGGGCTTTAGTTGCCTCGAAACATAATCTACTACCTTAACTTCTTGCATAAGGACACAACCTAATCCATTCAAGAATGCATCACTATAAATCACAAATTCTTTCCCTGATTCCAGTTGTACTAACACTAGTGCCTCGGTTAACAACGCTTTCAATTTCTCAAAGCTTTGTTGGAACTTCTCTGTCCATTCGAACTTAACATCTTTTTGCAACAACCTCGTCATTGGGGTGGCTATCATCGAAAATCCTTTCACAAACCGTCTGTAATAACTAGCTAAACCCAAAAAACTCCTAACTTCAGTTACATTCCTTGGCGGTTTCCATTCTGCAATAGCAGAAATCTTACTAGGATCAACTCGTATACCATCTCCTGAAATAATGTGGCCTAAGAACCCAACCTCTCGAAGCCAAAACTCACTTTTACTAAACTTGGCATATAATTTTTTATCCCTCAGAGTCTGCAAAACAGTTCTCAAGTGCTCGGCATGCTCTACCTCATCTCTAGAATGAATCAGAATATCATCGATAAAAACCACAACAAACTTATCTATATATGGCTGAAAATTTCGGTTCATTAAATCCATAAACATGGCAGGAGCATTCATTAGTCCAAATGGCATAACCAGAAACTCATAGTGGCCATACCTCGTTTTAAAGGTAGCCTTAGGCACATCAGACTCTTTCACTCGTAACTGGTAATATCCGGACCTTAAGTCTATCTCAGAGAACCATGTCGCTCCCTTCAGCTGATCAAACAAGTCATCAATCCTTGGAGGAGGATACTTATTTTTGATTGTCACCTTATTGAGTTACCGGTAATCAATGCATAATCTCATAGAGCCGTCCTTCTTTTTCACGAACAGTACGGGAGCCCCCTACGATGAAAAGCTTGGTCTCGCAAAACCCTTGTTGGTCAGCTCTTGCAACTGTGATTTCAATTCCTTCAGTTTAGTCGGGGCCATCCTATATGGGTTCAATAGAGATAGGTGCTGTCCCTGGCATTAGCTCAATACTGAATTCAACTTCTCTAACTGGAGGTAAACCCGGCAATTCCTCCGAAAATACGTCTGCATACTCACACACAACCGGCACTGATTCAATTTTTTATTTGGATTCTTTTGTATTCAATATATATGCCAAAAAAGATTCATACGACTTTCTCAAGTATCTCTGAGCAATCATTGAAGCAATCATCATTGGCGACTTATCTGCATTATCTGATTCAACCTGAAAAATTTCACCATTTTCACATTTCAGTTCTATAACTTTCTGTCTACAATTCACTATAGCCTTATGTAGTGTCAACCAATCCATACCCAGTATAACATCAAATTCGTCAAACGACAACAACATCAAGTCGGCCGGAAAATAATGATTTCTAACCATCAAAGGACATTTCTTACATACTTTATCAGCTATCACATGCTTTCCTAGCAGGTTAGACACCTTAATTACGAATTATGTAGACTCGACAGGTATATTCATACTAGATGCCAATTTCATACACACATACAAATGAGTGGAGCCAGGGTCTATCAAAGCAATAACATTAGTATCATAGAGAGAAAATTTACCAGTGATCACATCAGGAGAACTTGCGTCTTCGCGTGCACGTATGGCATAAGCTCTAGCCAGAGCCCTAGCTTCGAACCTCACTGCTATGTCTCGCGTCACATTTTACTACCGGACCTATTCCCGACATTTCTCGAGGGTCTTCCCCTAGAAGTTGCGCCACTCGGTCTTGGATTCTAGAATCTTTCTTTTTCCATCATCTCGGGACAGTCCTTTATAAAGTGGTCTAAAGAACCACATTTAAAACATGATCCTTCACTCACTCTATAGTTACCAGAATGACGTCTACCACATTACGGACATTCAGCCTTGGAAGGTTTAGCGTTACCCACGCTTGCCACAGACGTAGCCTGAGATCTAAAACCCGAATTTTTCTTTTTACGATTCCCATATGAATGTCCAATTGACATATGTGAAAGAGAATACATCTCTCTAGATTTCTTAGACTGGAACGACAATGACTTACTCGTGTACCTCTTTCTTATATCTCTTGCATTAGACTCGGCCTTCTTCCTTTCTTTAACCAAGCCTTCGTCTTTACAAGCTCGTTCTACAAGTACCACAAATTCTTTCGACTCGAGAATACCTTTATCAACTATCACATGCTTACATACTTTATCAACTATCACATGCTTTCCTAACAGGTTAGACACCTTAATTACGAATTATGTAGACTCGACAGGTATATTCATACCAGATGCCAATTTCATACACACATACAAATGAGTGGAGCCAGGGTCTATCAAAGCAATAACATTAGTATCATAGAGAGAAAATTTACCAGTGATCACATCAGGAGAACTTGTGTCTTCGCGTGCACATATGGCATAAGCTCTAGCCGGAGCCCTAGCTTCGAACCTCACTGCTATGTCTCGCGTCACATTTTACTACCGGACCTATTCCCGACATTTCTCGAGGGTCTTCCCCTAGAAGTTGCGCCACTCGGTCTTAGATTCTAGAATCTTTCTTTTTCCATCATCTCGGGACAGTCCTTTATAAAGTGGTCTAAAGAACCACATTTAAAACATGATCCTTCACTCACTCTATAGTTACCAGAATGACGTCTACCACATTACGGACATTCAGCCTTGGAAGGTTTAGCGTTACCCACGCTTGCCACAGACGTAGCCTGAGATCTAAAACCCGAATTTTTCTTTTTACGATTCCCATATGAATGTCCAATTGACATATGTGAAAGAGAATACATCTCTCTAGATTTCTTAGACTGGAACGACAATGACTTACTCATGTACCTCTTTCTTATATCTCTTGCATTAGACTCGGCCTTCTTCCTTTCTTTAACCAAGCCTTCGTCTTTACAAGCCCGTTCTACAAGTACCACAAATTCTTTCGACTCGAGAATACCTTTATCAACTATCACATGCTTACATACTTTATCAACTATCACATGCTCTCCTAACAGGTTAGACACCTTAATTACGAATTATGTAGACTCGACAGGTATATTCATACTAGATGCCAATTTCATACATACATACAAATGAGTGGAGCCAGGGTCTATCAAAGCAATAACATTTGTATCATAGAGAGAAAATTTACCAGTGATCACATCAGGAGAACTTGCGTCTTCGCGTGCACGTATGGCATAAGCTCTAGCCGGAGCCCTAGCTTCGAACCTCACTGCTATGTCTCGCGTCACATTTTACTATCGGACCTATTCCCGTCATTTCTCGAGGGTCTTCCCCTAGAAGTTGCGCCACTCGGTCTTGGATTCTAGAATCTTTCTTTTTCCATCATCTCGGGACAGTCCTTTATAAAGTGGTCTAAAGAACCACATTTAAAACATGATCCTTCACTCACTCCATAGTTACCAGAATGACGTCTACCACATTACGGACATTCAGCCTTAGAAGGTTTAGCGTTACCCACGCTTGCCACAGACGTAGCCTGAGATCTAAAACCCGAATTTTTCTTTTTACGATTCCCATATGAATGTCCAATTGACATATGTGAAAGAGAATACATCTCTCTAGATTTCTTAGACTGGAACGACAATGACTTACTCATGTACCTCTTTTTTATATCTCTTGCATTAGACTCGGCCTTCTTCCTTTCTTTAACCAAGCCTTCGTCTTTACAAGCCCGTTCTACAAGTACCACAAATTCTTTCAACTCGAGAATACCCACTAATGTCTTAATATCCTCATTGAGTCCATCTTCAAATCTTTTGCACATCTTAGCTTCGGAGGGTACGCACTCCCGAGCATATTTGCTGAGTCTGGGAAATTCTCTCTCATATTCACTAACTGTTATACGACCTTGTTTCAATTCTAGCAATGCTTTACGCTTCTGTTCAATGAATCTTTCACTAATGTATTTCTTTCGAAATTTCTCTTGAAAGAATTCCCAAGTAACCCTTTCTGGTGGTACTATAGATATCAGCATTCTCCACTAGTGATACATCGCATCTCTCAACAGGGATATGGCACATTTTATACATTCCTCGGGTGAACATGACAATTCATCAAATACCCGTATCGAGTTCTCTAACCAGAACTCTGCTTTTTCGGGGTCATCATTGGCATTTGCCCTAAATTCTTCGGCACCTTGTTTTTGAATTCTATCAATAGGTGTTCTATTAAATCTCATGAAATCCATATATTGATGTATCATAGGTGCGAGTTGAGGATTTGAGGGAGGTGGGGAAGGTTGAGCATTCGGGTTCGTTCGAACAAACTCCGTATACCATGCATTCATCATGTGGAGAAAGGCCTCTCTGTCTACTTCTCCTCTACTAACAGTTTCGGGTCTATTTTTAGATGGCACCGCTCCTGCTGGAGCAGGCGCGTTACTTTTTACGTCATCCACCACTGTTCTGTCGGGATCCATTTGCTATATGAAAACACATTTTAATATTGTCAAGAGTCGTCATACTATCATTACTTATATATATGTATGGCATGTATAGCTAGACTCAAATACGTTAGGTTAGTCTGAGAATCGACTAAACCATAGCTCTGATACCACTAAAAAAACCCTTACCCATACCCGAGATCGAGACAAGGTACGAGGCATTACCGTACATAAGCAAGGCATCTTCGCAAAATATAGGTCATAAAATTTCATTAAAAAATAAAACTGATCAAACAAGATCATATTATCCTTATTATTGACCTACAAGGTCCATAACAAGCATTAAAAACAATTCAGAACTAAACCGAGAACTTAAAAAAATTCTAAATTAAAACTTAATCCGGCAAAATGCACTTTCGGAGCCAGGTCGGGGAAGTTACTAGGTTTTGTGGTCAGTGAAAAAGGAATAGAAGTTGATTCAGAGAAAGTTAGAGCCATACAAGATTTGCCTTCACCGCGTACTCAGAAAGAAGTTTGGGGTTTTCTTGGAAGGTTGAATTATATTACTCGGTTTATTTCACAATTAACTGAGAAATGTGACCCTATATTTCGCCTACTTAGAAAACACAACCAAGGTACTTGGGATGAGGAATGCCAGAGTGCTTTCGATAAGGTTAAGCAATACTTGTTAAATGCTCCTGTGTTATCTCCACCTAATCCAGGTAGACCATTAATTCTGTACTTATCAGTGTTTAGAATGGAGAAGGCGATATACTATCTCAGCAAGAAATTCACAGGGTGTGAGATGAGATATTCGCCAATTGAGAAATTGTACTGTGCTTTAATCTGGACGACTCGAAGGTTGAGGCAATATATGTTGTATGATACTACTTAGCTTATTTCAAAACATGATCCTCTGAAGTATATTGTAATATCCCGAATTAGGGCCTAATCGGAATAGTGGTTTCGTGACCACAAATACGAGATAGAAATAATTATTTTATAATTATTTTGATGATTATGATATGATTGCATGATTGTGTGAAAATTTCGTGATGAAATTCTATGCCTAAAGTGCTTATATTGAAAGTAGGGACTAAATCGAATAAGTTGCAAAACTTGCATTCTAGAAGTTTTTAGTATGAAATTGTTTTGGAATATTAATGAGGAGGTATTAAATAGCAATTTGACCAATTTTAAGTTCATGGACAAAATTAGGACATGGAAGGAATTTTTGGAAAGTTTAGTAGTAAGGGTATTTTGGTCATTTAGTTATTAAAATGAATTAAAAACAAAATTAAAAGCCAATTTTTGTCCATCTTCTTCATTAGGCCGAAATTTCAAGGGTTCTCCATAGCTAGGGTTTGTTTCAAGCTTCCAAGCTCCATAGTAAGTGATTCCAAGCCCCAATTTTAATGTTCTTTACGTTTTTGGAATCCCGGTAGCTCGATTAAGCTTATGTTAGCAATAATTCAACTTAGGGTTTATATTTGGAAAAATACCCATAGGTGAAATTTGTGTATTTTGATGTTTTATGATAGAATATGGGGTTTTAAATTATGTTAGACAACTTGTACTACTCGATTTTAAGCAAAAACGAGTAAAATGGCTTAATCGGTAAAAATACCTAATAGTCACAAGTACATGTTAGAGTGAGAATTTGATGTTGCCATAGAAGAGAAAAGTGATCAGCATGTTGTAAAACATAAGAATAAGGAATAAAGTTTAATCCCAAGCCTAGGGGCAAAAATGTAAATATGCAAAAGTTTAGGGGCAAAATTGTAATTTTGCCAAAATTTGAGTTAAGGATTAATTTGATAATGTGAGTATTAAATGAGCTAAATGTGTTATTTTAGATCAAGAAAGACGTGGAATCGACCTCAATCGAGGAAAAGAAAAGATTGTGGACTAAATTGCAAAATCTTTGTATTTTGGTACTCATGTGTAAATAATGTAGCATAATTGTTATTTTTAATTTATTGATATTAATTATGTGTTATGCTGAATTTCATTATGAAATGTATGCTTTGTGGGTAATTTCAAATAATATGTAAATTATGTGAGCTACTTGTTAAATATAATTGTTACCGAGTATTGATTTCGGCATTCTACGGAAGACGGCAAGGATAAGTGTTCGAGAAAAATCCCGTTTGAACCTTAGGAATAGATTAGGATACAAGTGACATGTCACTAGGATGGTTGAGCATCCGAACTCGTTGAGTTGAGTCCGAGTTCACTTATGGATGCGAATGTCCGAACTCGTTGAGTTGAGTCCGAGTTCGTGAGATGTAACTAGGCATCCGAACTCGTTGAGTTGAGTCCGAGTTCACTTATGGATGCGAATGCCCGAGCTCGTTGAGTTGAGTCCGAGTTCGCTTATGGGCGGGTTACATGATTGCTTGATTGAATATGTGGCACTTATATGCAAATTATCCATGTATCCGAATTATATTCCGATGTGTTCAACGGGTAAAGTTCTACTCAATGGAGGAATATTCGAGATGTAAAGAGAAGTATTGGTGAGTGATGTGAAATGGTTATTTTGGACAGGTATGTATTTAACCCTCGGGTTGAGTATTGATACAACCACTATAAGGTAATAAGATGATGAGGAATGATGTTTAGAAATGTGATATGTGTTTTAGTGATGTATGCTAATGTTGATTGGTATAACTGTTTGTTATGTTACTTATTATTTGCATATGAACTTACTAAGCATTTATGCTTACTCCCTCCTTCTTACTCATTGTAGTTTTGGACAAGCCAGCTCAGGAGTCGGGATAGGTCGAAGGCTCAGTCACACTATTCGGAAGACTTTGGGTAAATGGCTTGTAAATTTAAGTATGGCATGTATAGCAATATACCTATTTTGTGAAAATGATCTTATGGTATGGTTGTGGAATGGTTGAGGAAATGCTTGATAATGATAAATTATGAAAATGGTTAGTGTAGATTATGTTTGATGTTATGGAAAACTATTAAGATACTTAGTGCATAAAAACTCATAAAAAGGATGAAATTTGCCATAAACAGAATACTGCAGCAACACTGACGCGAGTTTGAAAATTTACTAAAAATCATAGAAATTGAATTTGGTGATGGACTACATATCAAATTGAAGCTTATTATGTCTAGTTTCACATGAAACAAATGAAACAGGTAAAGGAATTATATGTTAGAAGATATTTTAATTTTAGTGAAATAGGGTCATAGCAGTTTTTGAATCCCCTGTTCCAACTTTAGAAATTCATCATAAATTATAAAGATATAATTAGGTGGTATATTTTATATCCTCAGAATCCTTATTGAGTTTAGTTTTAGTAGAAACAAATCTCATAGTCATATGAATTTTTACAGAGAGAAATGTGGTTCGTAGTAAACAGAGGTCAGACCAGTCGAGTCCTGAAATAGGGGTAACTTTAACTAATAAACTGTACTAATTGGCCCAACCAAAAATTCTAGAAAAAAATTAGAAGATAGGTATATGAGTATAGATTCAGGTAAAATTTACGGATCTTGATTTCGAGTTTCATAACTCGAGATATGATTTTTCTTGTGACTGTGATGCAAGTAGCTTAAAAGCTGTGAATGTAGAAACAATAATCTAAAGTTCTAAAAATGTTAAACTAAGCTTAGAAACACCTCATACTCGACTCCGGCGATGGTCTCGGGCATGGGGGCATTACATTTAGTGGTATCAGAGCCAGGTTAGTCGGTTCTCGGACTACGTGTTGTATGTACGGATTTTGCTATACATGCCATATGTATAAATTGTGATAGTGTGACAACTTCTGACCTTTTTAAATGATTTTTTTATAGTAAATGGATCCCGATCCAGCTGTGGCAGATGAAGTAGAGAGTAATGCGCCAGCTCCGGCTGAAGGAGCAGCGCCGACTGAAAATCCACCTCCTACTGTTGGTCAGGGAGGAGGAGAATGGGGTCGGGAAGCCTTTCTCCAAATGATGAGTGCATGGTACACTGAGTTCGTTCGTACGAACCCAAATGTACAACCTCCCCCACCTCCCCCAATTCCTCAACCTGTACCCCGATGCCTCAAGGTATGGATCTGATGAAATTTCACAGAACTCCAGTTGATAGAATTCGCAAGCAAGGGGCCGAAGAATTTAAAGCAAATATTGATGATGATGCCGAGAGAGCAGAGTTCTGGCTTGAAAATTCAATCCGGGTATTTGACGAATTATCTTGTACACCTGAAGAATGTTTGAAATGCGCTATATCTTTGTTGAGGGATTCAGCTTATAATTGGTGGAAGACTTTGATTTCGGTGGTACCGAAAGAGAAAATAACTTGGGAATTCTTTCAAGAAGAGTTTCGGAAGAAATATATTAGTGAAAGATTTATTGATCAGAAGCGTAAAGAATTTCTTGAGCTGAAGCAAGGTAATATGATGGTTACAGAATATGAAAGAGAGTTTGTTCGATTAAGTAAGTATGCCAGAGAGTATGTTCCTACAGAGGCCAAGATGTGCCGATGATTTGAAGATGGACTCAACGAAGACATCAAGGTATTTTTTGGAATTCTTGAATTAAAAGAAATGGTAGTATTGGTTGATCGAGCTTGTAAGGCCGAAGAATTACTTAAAGAAAAGAAAAAGGTAGAGGCTGAGACTAGAAATTGGAAGAAAAGACGGATGAGCGGTTCATTTTCACAGCAACCTAGAAAGTCAAGGAATATGAATCCTTGTTCCCAAGCTTCAGCTGGGCAATCATATGGGAATTATAAGAAGCAAAATGTGGGTCCTAAATCCTAGACTACTTCGGCAGCCAGTGTAGGGAACTCGAGATTTGTTAAACCTGAGTGCCAGCGGTGTGGTAGAAATCATTTTGGTCCGTGTAGAGCAAATGGATGTTTTCGATGTGGTTCTTCGGATCATTTTATTAGAGACTGCCCAGAGAGAGCTGAAAAAGAAAAATTTCAGAATACAAAAACAAGTGGGGCGGATTCGAGAGGAAGATATCCAAGAAAAGCTGGGAGCGAAGCAAGCAGTAAGAATGAAGCCAGGGATGCACCAGTTAGACCTGAAGGAAGGGCTCCAGCTAGAACTTATGCTATTAAAGCACGTGAAGATGCTTCCTCACCTGATGTGATTACCGGTACATTTTCCCTCTATAATGTTAATGTTATTGCTTTGATTGATCCCGGTTCTACTCATTCATATGTGTGCATGAAATTGGTGGCTAGTATGAATATACCTGTTGAGAACACAGAATTTATGATTAGAGTGTCGAATCCGTTAGGCAAATGTGTGACTGTCGATAAAGTATGTAAGAAATGTGCTTTAATGATTCGGGATCATTACTTTCCGGCCGACTTAATGTTGTTGCCATTTGATGAGTTTGATGTTATTTTGGGTATGGATTGGTTGACATTGCATGATGCTAAAATAAATTGCAAAGAAAAGATAATAGAATTAAAGTGTGGAAATGGTGAAACTCTGCGGGTTGAATCAGATAAATCAGAGGCATTGCCTAGTGTGGTTTCTTCAATGTCGGCTCAAAGATATCTGAGAAAGGGTTATGAAGCTTATTTGGCGTATGTAATTAATACAAAAGAAGTTGAAAAGAAAGTTGAATCAGTGCCGGTTGTGTGTGAATTTGCGGACGTATTTTCAGAAGAATTGCCGGGTTTGCCTCCAGTCAGGGAAGTAGAATTTGGTATTGATTTGATACCGAGAACAGCTCCGATTTCGATTGCTCCGTATAGAATGGCACCAGCAGAGTTGAAGGAATTAAAGTCGCAGTTGCAAGAGTTGACTGATAAAGGTTTTGTGAGACCGAGTTTTTCACCTTGGGGTGCTCCCGTGTTATTTGTGAAAAAGAAGGATGGTTCTATGAGGTTGTGTGTTGATTATCGGCAGTTAAACAAGGTGACAATCAAAAACAAGTATCCGTTGCCAAGAATTGATGATTTTTTTGATCAGCTAAAAGGAGCGACATGGTTTTCAAAGATTAACTTGAGATCTGGGTATTACCAACTGCGGGTAAAAGAGTCGGATGTGCCTAAAACTGCTTTTAGAACAAGGTATGGTCATTATGAATTTTTAGTTATGCCATTCGGATTGACAAATGCTCCTGCTGTGTTTATGGATTTAATGAATCGCATATTTCAGCCATACTTGGACAAATTTGTTGTGGTGTTTATAGATGATATTTTAATTTATTCAAAAGATGATACAGAGCATGCTGAGCATTTGAGGATAGTTTTGCAAACTTTGAGAAATAAGCAGCTGTATGCTAAGTTTAGTAAAAGTGAATTTTGGCTTCGAGAAGTTGGATTTTTGGGTCATATTGTTTCAGGTGATGATATACGGGTTGATCCTAGTAAAATTTCAGCCATTGTTGATTGGAAACCACCGAAAAACGTAACCAAAGTTAGAAGTTTCTTGGGGCTAGCTGGGTATTATCGGCGGTTTGTAAATGGATTTTCTATAATTGCTGCTCCTATAACTAGATTACTCCGAAAGGATGTTAAATTTGAATGGACGGAAGAATGTCAACAGAGTTTTGAAGAATTGAAAAAGTTATTAACAGAGGCACCAGTGTTAGTACAGCCCGAATCAGGTAAAGAATTTGTGGTGTATAGTGATGTTTCTCTAAATGGTTTGGGGTGTGTGCTCATGCAAGAAGGAAAAGTGGTGGCATATGCTTCGAGGCAGTTAAAACCTCATGAGAGGAATTATCCTACTCACGATTTGGAATTGGCTGCGGTGGTGTTTGCTTTGAAAATTTGGCGACATTATTTGTATGGTGAAAAATGTCGGGTATATATCGACCACAAAAGTCTTAAGTACTTGATGTCACAAAAAGACTTGAATTTGAGACAACGAAGATGGTTGGAATTATTGAAAGATTATGAGCTTGTTATTGATTATCATCCGGGAAAAGCGAATGTGGTTGCTGATGCTTTGAGCAGAAAGTTGTTGTTTGCTTTGAGAGTTATGAACACTCAGTTGAAAGTGTTAGATGATGGTTCGGTTCTAGCAGAGTTAAGAGCAAAACCAATGTTTTTGCAAGAGATTTCTAAAGCTCAGAAAGATGATCAAGATTTGCAAGCCAAGAGAAAACAGTGTGAAATTGATACAGAGTCAGATTTCAAAATTGGTTCTGATGGGTGCTTAATGTTTAAAGATCGGATTTGTGTACCGAAGAATGAGGAATTGATTCAAAAGATCCTATAGGAAGCACATAGTGGTTATTTCTCGATTCATCCGGGTAGTACGAAAATGTATAATGGCTTGAAGAAAATGTATTGGTGGAATGGAATGAAAAGAGATATATCAGAGTTTGTGTCCAAATGCTTAATTTGTCAACAGGTGAAAGCTGAACACCAAGTGCCTTCGGGATTACTTCAGCCTATTATGGTTCCTGAATGGAAATGGGATCGGATTACTATGGATTTTGTTTCAGGATTACCATTGACTCCAAGAAAGAAAGATGCCATCTGGGAATAGTTGACAAATTAACTAAGTCGGCTCATTTTATCCCGGTACGTATGGATTATTCTCTTAACAAGCTGGCTGAACTGTATATTAGAGAAATTGTTAGATTACACGGAATACCATTGTCGATTATTTCAGATAGAGATCCAAGGTTTACCTTGCGGTTTTGGCAAAAGTTGCAAGACGCGTTAGGTACAAAGTTAAATTTCAGTACTGCTTTTCATCCACAAACTGATGGACAATCAGAGAGAGTAATTCAGATTCTTGAAGACATGCTCAGATGTTGTGTATTGGAATTTCAAGGAAGTTGGGAAAGATATTTGCCGTTGGTAGAATTTGCTTACAACAATAGTTATCAGACGAGCTTGAAAATGGCACCTTATGAAGCATTGTATGGTCGTAAGTGTCGAACGCCTTTGTATTGGACTAAACTCAAGGAAAATCAGATTTATGGAGTTGATCTAATAAAAGAAACTGAAGAAAAAGTGAAAGTAATTCGAGATTGTATGAAAGCTTCTTCAGATAGACAGAAATCTTATGCAGATCAAAAACGAAAGGACATTGAATTTCAAGTTGGTGATAAAGTATTTTTAAAGGTGTCTCCGTGGAAGAAAGTCCTTAGATTTGGACGGAAGGGCAAATTAAGTCCGCGTTTTATTGGGCCGTATGAAGTAATTGAAAAAGTTGGACCGGTAGCATATCGGCTAGCATTACCACCTGAATTAGAGAAGATTCATGATGTGTTCCACGTATCTATGTTACATCGGTATCGTTCGGATCCTTCACATGTAGTTTCACTGACATAAATTGAACTACAACCATATATGACCTACGAAGAAGAACCGATTAAGATTTTAGCTCGAGAGGTCAAACAACTAAGGAATAAAAATGTTGCACTTGTGAAGGTGTTGTGGGAAAGGCATGGAGTAGAAGAAGCTACATGGGAATCCGAAGAAACTATGAGAAATCAATACCCACATCTGTTTACAGGTAAGATTTTCGAGGACGAAAATCCTTAAAGGGGGGAGAGTTGTAATATCCCGAATTAGGGCCTAATCGGAATAGTTGTTTCGTGACCACAAATCCGAGATAGAAATAATTATTTTATAATTATTTTGATGATTATGATATGATTGCATGATTGTGTGAAAATTTCGTGATGAAATTCTATGCCTAAAGTGCTTAAATTGAAAGTAGGGACTAAATCGAATAAGTTGCAAAACTTGCATTCTAGAAGTTTTTAGTATGAAATTGTTTTGGAATATTAATGAGGAGGTCTTAAATAGAAATTTGACCAATTTTAAGTTCATGGAAAAAATTAGGACATGGAAGGAATTTTTGGAAAGTTTAGTAGTAAGGGTATTTTGGTCATTTAGTTATTAAAATGAATTAAAAACAAAATTAAAAGCCAATTTTTATCCATCTTCTTCATTAGGCCGAAATTTCAAGGGTTCTCCATAGCTAGGGTTTGTTTCAAGCTTCCAAGCTCCATAGTAAGTGATTCCAAGCCCCAATTTTAATGTTCTTTACGTTTTTGGAATCCCGGTAGCTCGATTAAGCTTATGTTAGCAATAATTCAACTTAGGGTTTATATTTGGAAAAATACCCATAGGTGAAATTTGTGTATTTTGATGTTTTATGATAGAATATAGGGTTTTAAATTATGTTAGACAACTTGTACTACTCGATTTTAAGCAAAAACGAGTAAAATGGCTTAATCGGTAAAAATACCTAATAGTCACAAGTACATGTTAGAGTGAGAATTTGATGTTGCCATAGAAGAGAAAAGTGATCAGCATGTTGTAAAACATAAGAATAAGGAATAAAGTTTAATCCCAAGCCTAGGGGCAAAAATGTAAATATGCAAAAGTTTAGGGGCAAAATTGTAATTTTGCCAAAATTTGAGTTAAGGATTAATTTGATAATGTGAGTATTAAATGAGCTAAATGTGTTATTTTAGATCAAGAAAGACGTGGAATCGACCTCAATCGAGGAAAAGAAAAGATTGTGGACTAAATTGCAAAATCTTTGTATTTTGGTACCAAGGTAAGTTCATGTGTAAATAATGTAGCATAATTGTTATTTTTAATTTATTGATATTAATTATGTGTTATGCTGAATTTCATTATGAAATGTATGCTTTGTGGGTAATTTCAAATAATATGTAAATTATGTGAGCTACTTGTTAAATATAATTATTACCGAGTATTGATTTCGGCATTCTACGGAAGACGGCAAGGATAAGTGTTCGAGAAAAATCCCGTTTGAACCTTAGGAATATATTAGGATACAAGTGACATGTCACTAGGATGGTTGAGCATCCGAACTCGTTGAGTTGAGTCCGAGTTCACTTATGGATGCGAATGTTCGAACTCGTTGAGTTGAGTCCGAGTTCGTGAGATGTAACTAGGCATCCGAACTCGTTGAGTTGAGTCCGAGTTCACTTATGGATGCGAACGCCTTAGCTCGTTGAGTTGAGTCCGAGTTCGCTTATGGGCGGGTTACATGATTGCTTGATTGAATATGTGGCACTTATATGCAAATTATCCATGTATCCGAATTATATTCCGATGTGTTCAACGGGTAAAGTTCTACTCAATGGAGGAATATTCGAGATGTAAAGAGAAGTATTGGTGAGTGATGTGAAATGGTTATTTTGGACAGGTATGTATTTAACCCTCGGGTTGAGTATTGATACAACCACTATAAGGTAATAAGATGATGAGGAATGATGTTTAGAAATGTGATATGTGTTTTAGTGATGTATGCTAATGTTGATTGGTATAACTGTTTGTTATGTTACTTATTATTAGCATATGAACTTACTAAGCATTTATGCTTACTCCCTCCTTCTTACTCATTGTAGTTTTGGACAAGCCAGCTCAGGAGTCGGGATAGGTCGAAGGCTCAGTCACACTATTTGGAAGACTTTGGGTAAATGACTTGTAAATTTAAGTATGGCATGTATAGCAATATACCTATTTTGTGAAAATGATCTTATGGTATGGTTGTGGAATGGTTGAGGAAATGCTTGATAATGATAAATTATGAAAATGGTTAGTGTAGATTATGTTTGATGTTAAGGAAAACTATTAAGATACTTAGTGCATAAAAACTCATAAAAAGGATGAAATTTGCCATAAACAGAATACTGCAGCAACACTGACGCGAGTTTGAAAATTTACTAAATATCATAGAAATTGAATTTGGTGATGGACTACATATCAAATTGAAGCTTATTATGTCTAGTTTCACATGAAACAAATGAAATAGGTAAATGAATTATATGTTAGAAGATATTTGAATTTTAGTGAAACAGGGTCATAGCAGTTTTTGAATCCCCTATTCCAACTTTAGAAATTCATCATAAATTATAAAGATATAATTAGGTGGTATATTTTATATCCTAAGAATCCTTATTGAGTTTAGTTTTAGTAGAAACAAATATCATAGTCATATGAATTTTTTACAGAGAGAAATGTGGTTCGTAGTAAACAGAGGTCAGACCAGTCGAGTCCTGAAACAGGGTTAACTTTAACTAATAAACTGTACTAATTGGCGCAACCAAAAATTCTAGAAAAAAAATTAGAAGATAGGTATATTAGTATAGATTCAGGTAAAATTTACGGATCTTGATTTCGAGTTTCGTAACTTGAGATATGATTTTTCTTGTGACTGTGACGCAAGTAGCTTAAAAGCTGTGAATGTAGAAACAATAATCCAAAGTTCTAAAAATGTTAAACTAAGCTTAGTAACACCTCATACTCGACTCCGGCGATGGTCTCGGGCGTGGGGGCGTTACATATATGATGGAGTCAACAGCTTTGAATGGAAGAATGGCGAGGTGGAAAATTCTGCTTTCAGAGTTTGACATAGTTTATGTGAGCCAGAAGGCTATAAAAGGAAGTGCGATAGCGGAATTTCTGGCTAGTAGAGCTCTAGAAGACTATGAGCCGTTCAATTTTGATTTCCCAATTGAGGAGTTGATGTGTGTAGCAGCTACAGAGGATTATCCTTGGAAGTTGAGCTTTGATGGGGCATCCAATGCAGTGGGAAATAGAATTGGGGCAGTATTGGTATCCTTAAATGGTGATTATTATCCATTCACGTGCAAGTTGGATTTTGATTGCACAAATAAAATGGCCGAGTATGAAGCATGCATCATGGGACTTCGAGCGGCTATAGAGCGAAGAATAAGAACCTTGGAAGTTTATGGAGACTCCGCGTTGGTAATTTACCACCTTAAAGGTGAATGGGAGACAAGGGATCCTAAATTAATCAATTATCGAAAGGTAGTTTTGGGGTTACTTGAAGAGTTCGATGACATCACTTTCAATTATATCCCACGAGACGAAAACCAGATGGAAGATGCTTTAGCAACCTTGGCTTCAATGATTAAAGTGAATAAAAAGGAGGAGATGAGACCCATTCAGATGAGTATCTTTGAGGCTCTAGCTCACTGTTGTAACATTGAGGAAGAAGAAAAGGATGATAACCCTTGGTATCAGGATATATTGCGATATGTGAGAGATCGTAAATACCCAGAACAGGCAACTAAAAATGATAAGCGAACTTTAAGGAGATTAGCCTGTGACTACGTTTTGGATGGGGACATCTTGTACAAAAGAAGAAAGGACTGTTGAGATGTGTTGATGCCGTGGAAGCTAAGTTAATCTTAGAAGAAGTTTACGAGGGTGTTTGTGGAACGCACGCTAATGGTTTCACGATGGCTAGACAAATCATGAGGTTTGGATATTATTGGTCTACTTTGGAAGGGGATTGTATCAACTACGCCAAAAAATTCCATAAATGTCAGATTTATAGAGACAAGATTCATGTACCACCTTCAGATTTATAGAGACAAGATTCATGTACCACTTTCACCTCTACACGTTATGACTTCTCCATGTCCTTTTTCTATGTGGGGCATGGATGTCATTGGGTCAATATCACCAAACGCTTCAAATGGGCATCGCTTTATTTTTGTGGTTATTGATTACTTCACGAAGTGGGTAGAGGCTGCTTCTTATGCGAATGTTACTAAGTTGGCTATAAGTCGATTCTTGAAGAAAGAGATTATTTGTCGGTATGGGATGCCTGAAAGGATCATATCAGACAATGCACTGAACTTGAACAACAAAACGATAGCAGAAGTTTGCAGTCAGTTCAGGACTAAGCATCATAACTCTTCGCCATATCGCCCAAAGATGAATGGGGCAGTGGAAGCTGCTAACAAAAACATCAAAAAGATAGTGGGGAAAATGACTGAAACCTACAGAGACTGGCATGAGAAGTTACCATTTGCACTCTTAGCTTACTGAACGTCTGTCAGAACCTCTACCGAGGCAACTCCTTTCTCGTTGGTTTATGGGATGGAAGCAGCGTTACCCATTGAAGTGGAAATACCGTCTCTTCGAGTCTTGTCAGAGATAAAGTTGAATGAAGCTGAATGGATACAATCGCGATATGATCAGTTGAACTTGATTGAAGAGAAGAGGCTAAAGGCCATTCGTAATGGTCGGATGTATCAGAAGCGAATGATGCGAGCTTACGACAAGAAAGTGTGACCAAGAGAATTCCACGAGGGGGATCTTGTGCTGAAAAAGATCCTCCCTATTCAGAAGGACTTTAGAGGAAAATGGATACCAAATTGGGAAGGGTCGTATGTCGTGAAGAAGGCATTCTCTGGGGGTGCATTGATCTTAACGAAAATGGATGGGAAGAGTTTACCCAATCCAGTGAATTCAGACTCAGTCAAAAAGTAAATTTTCTAAAGGAGAGAAGAATTTAGGGTGAAAACCCGCAAAGGGCGCCTTGAGTTTTCGGAAAAAAAATAGAGAGGCCAAGGTGAAAACCCGCAAAGGGTGTCTTGTGACCAAAGGGGTTTTGAGTTGAAAACCCGAAAGGGCAGCTCAAATTTTGAAGAGCACACAGTAATCTTGCTATATCTGATTCAACGAAGAGTGAAGCGCGTTGCATATCGGGGCATCAACAAAGTACTTTGGATCTTTTAAACACATGTTGAATTCAAGAAAGTCTTCATGGAGCTGGCATATAAACGCTCAAGCAGCGATATCTAAGGCATATAACTTTTGTCCTGTTTGCTATCTTTAGATTCTTTTTCTTCTCAAAGATAGGCTTTCAGATTAATTTCTTTTGTATTTTTGACAAATTTATTCAAATCTAATTATTCTCAAGATTAAATTCATCTTCCATTATTCTTAAAGTATGTTGCATTAAAATAATGATAGATGAACTAAATAATTTTCACAAATGAAGTTTTGCTCATTTCTCTGGAAATTTCTAGATAATACAAGAAACTAAAACAGAACAATTGTTCGAAGAATTCACGTAAGTGAGGTTTGAAAGAACTCGAGGAAATTCTTTCTTTAGTCCAAAATGATGATTGGACAAATCAAATGATTCGATCCTAAGAGAGGATCATCTTACAGACATTTTTGGTGGGTCATAGCGTTTGAAGAATGGTACAAACCCACAGGCTGAGTAGGAATGATACTTCGAGAGCAATAAGGATAAACTTCGACGAAAGAATGAGTGGGGACGTCTGGAATAGGTGTCATATTCATAAACATTTTGCATTATAACAGGTTTAATTAGGAGCATTTGACTCACTTCGATCATAGCATCCTAATCATTAGGCATGAACTCATACACATTATACAGGTTATGTCCTTCAAGGGAAAATGAAGATTGATGCGCCTTAACCCCCTAAGCAGTAGGGTAACAGGCTAAAGCATAGAAGATTTGACCTTTAGGTGTTTACGTTGAAGCAGATCCAAAATGATTTAACATCTCTGTATTGTCAGAGAACAAATCGAAGAAACAGATTTGGCATCTCCATATTCGACGGAGAGCAGATCGAAGACATAGTAGATCTAACCTTCGGATGTTTTCACATCGAAGTAGATCCAAGATGATTTGGCATCCTTGCGTTTACAAGGAGCAGATCAAAGACATAGTAGATTTGGCTTTCACGTGTTTATGCTGAAGTAGATCTAAGATGATTTGGCATATCTGTACTGTCAGGGAACAAATCGAAGAAACAGATTTGGCATCTTCATATTCGACGGAGAGCAAATCGAAGACATAGCAGATCTGACCTTCATTGAAGTAGATCCAAGATGATTTGGCATCTCTGTATTAGACGGGGAACAGATCGAAGACACAGCAGACCTGACCTTCATTGAAGCAGATCCAAGATGATTTGGCATCTCTGTATTAGACGGGGAGCAGATCAAAGACATAACAGATTGGACCTTCATTGAAGCAAATCCAAGATGATTTGGCATCTCTGTATTAGACGGGGAGCAGATCGAAGCAGATCCAAGATGACAGATTTGGCATCTTTATATTAGACGGGGAGCAAATCGGAGATAACAGATTTGGCATCTCTGTATTAGACGGGGAGCAGATTGAAAAAGCAGATTTGGTGTCTCTGTATTAGATGGGGAGTAGATCGAAGATAACAGATTTGGCGTCTCTATATTAGACCGAGAGCAGATCAAAGATAGCAGATATCGCCTTCCTGAGTTGCAGTGAAGCAGATTGAAGCGTCAAGAGGCCATTTAAAGAAGATCAAAGATCAAGAACTCAAGACTCAGCGAGCCCGGGCAAAATTGGTCCTTTTATAGTCTTTGCTCTATTCCTGTTACACAGCAATGAGCAAAGAGGGGCAGCTGTAGACACTCAATTTTGCCCAGGCCCAGAAATAAGTCCAAAAACAAAAATAATAAACCAAAAAAAATGAAGTCCAAGTTCAGTCCAGAATTACAAATATAATTTGGCCCGATCGAAATGGCCCATTACTTGAAAAGATTTAAGGTCCATCTACAAGCTTGACTCATATGGAAATATAATCTTCAATGATATGCAATCTTAGATATGATATGCAATTTTAGATATGATATAATCTTAGATATGATTGCAATCTTAGATATGATATGCAATCTTAGAAGATATGATTTTGTAATCTTAGAGATTTAATTTGTAGATACCTTTTAATCTTAACTGTTGATGTAATTGATTTGTACCGTTGGATTTGAGGAGGTTCAACTATAAATAGAGGCCTCTCCCTTCATTGTAAACAGACTGGAGTTTTGGGAAACAATAAAAATTTTTGAGAGCTTTCACTCAAATTTCTCTCCCTCTTACATTCTTATTTTCTACGGTTTGTTCTTATTTTATTCTTTGTTCATCTTCGTTTTTCAACCCTTTTTATTTTGATTTAATCCATGTTTCCCTGATTTTTTTATATATTTTAATTTTTAATAATTTTAGTATCATATCAAACTCTTTCATTTTTTAATAATTTTTTAGTATTACTCTTAGTAAATTATTTTTTTAAATTTTACTCAAATCATTATTTTAAAAAAAATATATTTCATTTAATTGTAATATTTTATCCAAAAGTTTTTCTAAAATGAGGCAATATTTTTCGTATTTAGGAATTCGAGAAATTGTGCCCTAACATGCTGGGTTGCGATTTCCCGTTTGTCTAAATGCCTAAAGTATCCTTCTAAATAGATTTTGTAAATCACGAGATGATTTCAGTTACGAGAGTTTAAGAATATCGTGTCCTATCATGTTGGATGTGATGTTTGTATTCTTTCGGAGCTAAGGAATCTTGATTTTTCAACTTAAATAATTTCGATTTTAAAAAAGGGATCCTATTTTTAAATCCTTTCAAATTTTTGACATTAAGACAGAAAACTATTCAATTTGGTACCAATTTTGGACGTTGCGAGGGTGCTAATCCTTCCTCGTACGTAATCGACTCCCAATGTTTTCTTAATTTTCGTAGACCAAAACGTTTTATAAGGTGATCCAATCACACCTAAAAAGGTTGGTGGCGACTCCCGTTTTCGTTTTTCAAAAGTCGATCCCCATTTTTCAAACATCCCTTTTAAAAAATGATTTCGACAATGTGTATATTATTAGTACATTTGTATTCATTTATAACCATACATTTGTCATTATTTAATATATTTATCATATAAAATCTTATAATATAATTTTTTAATTAATAAATATCTTTTATAATATCATAAATATCTATTTAATATCTAATACATGTTTTACAAATGTATGTATTTTATCCATACACTTGTATATTTTATTACTATACATTTGTCTTTGTACTAATTTATTTATCATATAAATATCTTATAATATAATTATAATAAATTAATTTAATATCATTTATTACTAATAAATATATATTTTATAATTTTAAATCTAAGTAAAAATCTTAGATTTTTACTTTATATGCTGCCTCACTTATGCTAAATGGCATAATTTCCATTTTTGTCCTTTTTATTTTCTTTTAATCTATAATTAAACTTTCTGTAACACCCCAAACCCAGCCCAGACGTTATGACCGGATCCGACATGCCACATCGAAGCGTTGAAAACATTTTATATTGTTGATCCAGAAAAACTTAGTGTTTTAAAAGATAATTTCATTATAGGTTAAAGTGAATGGAAGCTGTGCACCAGGTAGGAAACCAGAAAAAAGGTGGTGAGTCCATCGGACTGCTTAAGTACCAAGCTCTCTTCGGATCCAATCCTAGACATGCATACCGCCATTGCCACACCTTAACGTCATGGATATTTATAGGAAACCGATTTGATTAAGTCATTTTTAGGAAAAGTGATTAATTTTGGAAAATACTTTCATTGCGGAAGCTTTGCTTGTTGTCGTGTTATTTTGAAATCAATTGTTGTTTTTGAAAACGCGCCCTCAAGCTATCCAATTTCAACAGTTAAAATAAGTAATACCTATCTTAGTAATACATATTAAAACCATCAAAAACAATTAAGCGGCCTTATTACATTTAAAAACCCAAAACTTCAACGTAAATAAAAGGATGTCCAGTTCACCAGAAGAAAATCAAACTTTCAGAACGGGTGGCCACTCCGAATTCCCTCACAGCTCCAAGCCCACTATGGTTGGGGATTACCTACGTGGATGAAAATAAAAGGGGTGAGTTTGGGGAAACTCAGTGTGTAAATTAACCCAACCATAGCCTATATCAGCTCAAACCACAGAAATAGAATAAGTTGGCCTTCGCCTAGAACAGAATTCAGAATAAAGCCCATAGGCCCATAACAGATCAGAACAGATATTAAATGAATGCAGAAATCCCAACCCAGATTCATCCATAACACCCCCGTACCAGCCTTACACCATGTGGGGAGACTAGTCGACCCACCCAACCGCTACACACCACAGAAATCGCAGTGAGGCTGCCAGATATTGTGGCGAAGTCACCAGATACAGATATTGTGGCAGAGCCACCAGAACAGATATATGTGGCAGAGCCACCAAATCAGATAATCGTGGCATAGGCACCAGAACAGATATATGTGGCAGAGCCACCAGATCAGATAATTGTGGCATAGCCACCAGGACGCTTCCTCCATAATATAACCCATGTTCCCAAGCAACAGATATATAATCATGGCATACATCATACAGAATCAGATCGTCATGCTTTTCAGTCAAAAGTAACCCTAGGGGTATAATGGTAATTTTGCACTTAGGGGTATAACAGTAATTTTCCATACATAGGGGTATTCAAGTAATTTAACTATTCTTAAGGTTTTCATGCATATCATAGCCATTTACATACGATCAGAAACACTTACCGCATTTTCTTACCGACTTGGGCCCATTGGCCCATTATCCCATTTTTGGCCCATTAAGCCCAAAAACATCGAAATGCATGGAATCGCGCACTCTGCAGTCTTATCACTTTAATTTACCATATACATCAAACTATTAATCTCACGAGCATTCGTACACTCGCAAGTTCTCAAAATACCGGCTTTTTGGCTTTTGCCGATCTAGTCTATAAGAGGGTGTTAGTTACACACCTGTTTGCGACGATATGCTGACGAGATCCACACACGAACCGCCTACAATTGGATTACTAACACGGTAATCTAACTATTCAAATACGAACTACGTATTAACCCCTTACAATATTCGGCCAACCACACCTACAGATCGGAGTAAGCTTATAAGAAATCAATAAGCAACTCATTAACAAATTTTTGTCAGTGTTTACCACATAATCATAATTTCACTGCAAGCTGTCTTCCTGAGCAACAGTCACTAAATCATTTATAACTGGAGCTACGAAACTCCAAATCATTTCTGCAACTGGCAGGACATGAGCAGGGTCAGAACGATAACGCCTTAACATGGAGACGTGAAAAACATCGTAAATCTTGTCTAACTTTGGAGGCAATTCCAACTGATAAGCCACTGGGCCTACTTGCTTCAAAACCCGATAAGGCCCAATGAATCGCAGACTCAACTTGCCCTTCTTACCGAACCTTAATATCTTCTTCCAAGGAGAAACCTTTAAGAAGACCATATCACCTACTGAGTACTCAATCTCCTTACGCTTCAAATCTGCATACGACTTTTGCCTATCAGATGCTTCTTTTAACTGGTCCTTAATTATTCTGACCTCATCCTCAGTATCAGCTACCAACTCTGGTCCAAGAACTTGTCGCTCTCCTAGTTCGGTCCAACAACTAGGTGTACGACACCTTCGTCCATACAGTGCTTCATACGGTGCCATTCAAATACTCGCCTGGTAACTGTTATTGTACGTAAATTCTACCAACGGCAAGTAATCCTCCCAACTACCTCGAAAGTCAATCACCCTTTCCGATTGACTATTAGTCTGGGGATGGAAAGCCGTACTAAAATTCAATCGCGTCCCCAATGCCTCATGCAACTTTTTCCAAAACCGAGATGTAAATCTGGGATCTCGATCAGAAATAATTGAAACTGGGACTCCATGAAGTCGTACAATCTCCGCCACATACAACTTGGCTAACTTTTGAGGTGAAAAGTCAGTACGAACAGGTATGAAATGGGCCGATTTGGTCAACCTATCCACAATCACCGACACCGAGTCTTTTTTTGATGGTGTCAAAGGCAATCCACTCACAAAGTCCATGGTTACCCTCTCCCAATTCCAAAGTGGTATCTTCACCGGCTGTAACAGTCCAGAAGGTAATTGATGCTCAGCTTTCACTTGTTGGCATGTCAGACATTTTCCTACAAACTCCGTTACTTCTTGCTTTAGTCCAGGCCACCAGTACAATTCTCACAAGTCGTGATACAACTTATTCCCTCCAGGATGCATGGCACATAGTCCCCCATGAGCTTCCTTCAATATTGTCTGTCTTAAATCAGAGTCCCTCGGAACAAAAATTCTTCCTCGGAAACACAGAACTCCATCACCCTTTAAATCGAACTCAGAAGTTTCCCCTTCCTTAACTTGTTGGAAACGAGCGACCAAAGACTCATCGTTCAACTGCTTTTCCTTAATCTGATCCACCCAGGTTTGCCTCACTTGCAACTTAGCCAACAGACTTCCATCATCATACAGACTCAGACGAGCAAACATTGCTCTCAGATCAGATACAGCTCTACGACTTAGAGCATCGACTACCACATTAGCCTTGCCTGGGTGATACTCAATCGAACAATCATAATCCTTAAGTAACTGAATCCATCTCCTTTACCTAAGGTTCAGATCCTTTTGAGTCAACAAATACTTAAGACTCTTATGGTCAGTGTATATAATACACCTTTCTCCGTACAAGTAATGTCTCCAAATCTTAAGTGCAAATATCGCTGCTGCCAACTCTAAATCATGAGTCGGATAGTTCCCCTCATGAGGCTTAAGCTGTCGTGATGCATATACAACCACCTTACCCTCTTGCATTAACACGCAGCCCAAACCCACGTGTGATGCATCACTGTACACAGTAAAATCCTTCCCAGACTCCGACTGAATTAACACAGGTGCTTCAGTCAGAACTTTTTTCAACTTCTCAAAAGCTTCCTGCTGCTTCTTAGTCTATACAAACGATACTCCTTTCCTTATGAGTTTTGTCAGGGGTGCTGCCATCACAAAAAAACCTTCCACAAACCTTCTGTAGTATCCTGCCAACCCTAGGAAGCTTCAAATTTCTGACACCGTCCTAGGTGGCTTCCAATCCAAAATTGCTTCAATCTTTCGAGGGCCCACCTTAATCCCTTCGGCAGAGACCACATGTCCTAAGAAGGTTACCTCCCTCAACCAAAATTTACACTTGCTGAACTTCGCAAAGAGTTCCTGCTCCCTTAACACTCGCAGCACTATACGGAGATGCTCATCATGTTTCACTTCAGTTTCAGAATATACCAGGATATCATCAATGAAGACGACTACGAATCGATCCAAGAATGGTTGGAACACCCGATTCATCAGATCCATGAATGCTGCAGGAGCGTTCGTCAGTCCAAATGGCATAACCAAAAACTCGTAATGACCATACCGAGTCCTGAATGCTGTCTTATGGATATCCGGCTCCTTGACCCTTAACTGATGATATCCAGATCGGAGGTCGATCTTAGAAAATACAGAAGCTCCTCTAAGCTGGTCAAACAGATCATCAATCATTGGCAGTGGATACTTATTCTTAATCGTCAGTTTGTTCAACTGGCGATAATCAATGCACATCTGTATCGTACCATCCTTCTTTTTCACGAATAGCACCGGTGCTCCCCATGGAGACACGCTTGGCCTAATGAAGCCCTTATCCAACAACTCTTGAATTTGAGCCTTTAACTCCACTAACTCTTTCGGTGCCATCCTATACGGTGCGATGGACACGGGCGCCGTTCCAGGCAACAAATCTATTCCAAACTCAACTTCTCGGTTCGTAGGCAATCTTGGAAGCTCATCCGGAAAAATATCTTGGAACTCCTTTACGGTCCTAACCTTATCCACTGTCAGTCCCTCCTCTTCTGACTGACTTACAAATGCCAAATAGGCCTCACAACCTTTTTGAATCCATTTTTCGACTCTTAAAGCTGACACCACATTGGACAAATAATCCCTTCGCTCACCTATCACTATAACCTCCTCATCCTTTGTGGTCCTTAACACCATTCGTTTAGCAGCACAATCCAGGGTCGCCTTATGCTTAACAAGCCAGTCCATTCCCAAAATGAGATCAAACTCTCCGAATGGTAACTCCATCAGCTCTCTAGGGAAAATCCTACCTTGAGTTTCTAATGGTACATCCCTATATAGTTTGTCTACCCTAACCGAGTGACCCAAAGGACTTAGTACAGATACCCCACTCACAATTTCTTCAGAGCAGTCCAAGTTGTCCATAATCCGTTCTGTGGCCTCCAACCGATACTCCGCCACATTCGGGGCTATACAGACACGCCCCTAAAGATCTCCGCTCCGTTAGCCCGAAGTCATTCAGAAATAGATCCCCAAACTCCATTGCCCGTACTTGCCCCGGTAACCATTTCCAGAACACGAAGCATTGCCTGTGATAGGGCATCATCCTCGGCATCGCAGTCATGAGACTCTACCTCTGTTGCCGGTGGAATCGGTGCATCCACCGCCGGCATATGTCTTGAAGACAAAGATCTCGCTCGAGCACTTCCTTGGCTCCGTCCACGGCCTCTTTCATGAACGGCTCTTGTACTCATATCGTATTATCTTGATTACAAATTTTTATGCATTAATTCAATATTCCAATGTTTATTACAGATGTTTTATGAATTAGACAGTAGTTTAGAGTTTGTTTTCGCATAATCAAAGTCTAGCTACAGTTTCAATCTCTTATCAGATTTTCCTATGGTTTTAGTATCATCCTATCTAGAGTATCCTAATAGGGTTTTAGTACAGACAGATAATTCAGGAACATATTCAGAAAAATTCAGAATACTTACAGACTTGAGCCGGAGATTCAGAATGCCACCTTCTAAAGATCTAAATTTTGAAAATCGAGTTTTTCGCATTCTTTATAAAATTTTAATTTTTGAAAATCTTTGTTTTTGTAAACCCATTCCACAGCCGAGTTGTTGCAACCTAGGCTCTGATACCACTAAATGTAACACCCCAAACCCGGCCCAGACGTTATGACCGGATCCGACATGCCACATCAAAGCGTTCAAAACATTTTATATTGTTGATCCAGAAAAACTTACTTAGTGTTTTAAAAGATAATTTCATTATAGGTTAAAGTGAATGGAAGCTGTGCACCAGGTAGGAAACCGGAAAAGAGGTGGTGAGTCCATTGGACTACTTAAGTACCAAGCTCCCTTCAGATCCAATCCCAGACATGCATACCACCATTGCCACACCTTAACGTCATGGATATTTCTAGGAAACCGATTTGATTAAGTCATTTTTAGGAAAAGTGATTAATTTTGGAAAATACTTTCATTGCGGAAGCTTTGCTTGTTGTCGTGTTATTTTGAAATCAATTGTTGTTTTTGAAAACGCGCCCTAAAGCTATCCAATTTCAACAGTTAAAATAAGTAATACCTATCTTAGTAATACATATTAAAACCATCAAAAATAATTAAACGGCCTTATTACATTTAAAAACCCAAAACTTCAACGTAAATAAAAGGATGTCCAGTTCACTAAAAGAAAATCAAACTTTCAGAACGGGTGGCCACTCCGAATTTCCTCACAGCTCCAAGCCCACTATGGTTGGGGATTACCTGCGTGGATGAAAATAAAAGGGGTGAGTTTGGGGAAACTCAGTGTGTAAATTAACCCAACCATAGCCTATATCAGCTCAAACCATAGAAATAGAATAAGTTGGCCTTAGCCCAGAACAGAATTCAGAATAAAGCCCATAGGCCCATAACAGATTAGAACAGATATTACATGAATGCAGAAATCCCAACCCAGATTCATCCATAACACCCCGTACCAGCCTTACACCATGTGGGGAGACTACTTGACCCACCCAACCGCTACACACCACAGAAATCGCAGCGAGGCTGCCAGATATTGTGACGAAGTCACCAGATACAGATATTGTGGCAGAGCCACCAGAACAGATATATGTGGCAGAGCCACTAGATCAGATAATCGTGGCATAGCCACCAGAACAGATATATGTGGTAGAGCCACCAGATCAGATAATTGTGGCATAGCCACCAGGACGCTTCCTCCATAATATAACCCATGTCCCTATGCAACAGATATATAATCGTGGCATACATCATACAGAATCAGATCGTCACGCTTTTCAGTCAAAAGTAATTCTAGGGGTATAATGGTAATTTTGCACCTAGGGGTATAACAGTAATTTTCCATACATAGGGGTATTCAAGTAATTTAACTATTCTTAAGGTTTTCATGCATATCATAGCCATTTACATATGATCAGAAACACTTACCGCATTTTCTTACCGACTTGGGCCCGTTGGCCCATTAAGCCCAAAAACATCGAAATGCATAGAATCGCGCACTCTACAATCTTATCACTTTAATTTACCATATACATCAAACTATTAATCTCACGAGCATTCGTACACTCGCAAGTTCTCAAAATACCGGCTTTTCGGCTTTTGCCGATCTAGTCTATAAGAGGGTGTTAGTTACACACCTGTTTGCGACGATATGCTGACGAGATCCACACACGAACCGCCTACAATTGGATTACTAACACGTTAATCTAACTATTCAAATACGAACTATGTATTAACCCCTTACAATATTCGGCCAACCACACCTACAGATCAGAGTAAGCTTATAAGAAATCAATAAGCAACTCATTAACAAATTTTTGTCAGTGTTTACCACATAATCATAATTTCACTACAAACTTTCTTCTTGAGCAACAGTCACTAAATCATTTATAACTGGAGCTACGAAACTCCAAATCAAGTTCCATTAATTTTCCCTGAAAATAGACTCATATATCTTCTATCCATAAAATTTTCAGAATTTTGGTATGGCCAATCAATACCAGATTTTTCTTAAAGTTTCCCATGTTTCACTGTTTGACTAATCTGACCACTCTTCATTACAAATCAAATTTCTTATTGTACAGAATTCAAAATATGTTCTCGTTTATTCCATTTGAAACTAGACTCATTAAGCTTTAATTACATAATTTATGCAGCTTCTAACTTATCTCCCACAATTTATGGTGATTTTCCCAAGTCACATTACTGCTGCTGTCCCAAGTAGATTTATTACCAAATCACTCTTTCACACCTAACTTGCATGCTTGTTATTTAAACATGTATATCACCAATCAATCGTCACATATCTATGATTTTACTTAAGTATAATCTCCATTTCATCATTTTAAAGCACAACATGTTAGCCGATTTTTCCCCTTAGCATCTAAGGCACAAGCATGCTCATTTGTTTGGCTCAACTTCACCTATCTTCCATTTTTCATCAAAAGAACATGAAACAACAACCATTTCCTTCATTTTAATTCATGACTAAATGCTCACAACACAACTAAAAACCAAAATATGCTTCAAGAGTTAAGGTAGAATCAAGAAGAACTCATGAACATCAAGATAGAAGCAAACTACCATGAACTTACCTTCAATTTTCTTCCCCAAGTGACCGAACATTCAAGAGCTTTCTCCTCTCCTTTCTCTTCTCTAACTTTTAGCTATGATGAACAAAGATGGACAAAACTTTGTTCTTTTCACCCCTTTTTCTTTTAATAAAATTTCATATTTAATCCATTTAATTCTTTAATACAAAAGACATGAAATGCCCATCATGGAACATTTACCTAAACCATTATCACTGGAACATTTACCTAACCCATTATCATGGAATATTTGCCTAATCCATTATCATGGAACATTTACCTAACCCATTATCAATTTGTACAATGAATTATGGATATCAAGTGCTCATATTGTCTACAACAACATGATGGCTGGCCACTTCATGTAAAATGGGAGGTTTGACATGCAAATCCTCCTATTTTGCACTACTATTTATTTGGCCACTACAAATTAGCCTATAGCATTTTCAAACATTTTCGCATAGGTCCTATTTCATAATTTCACTCACAAATGACAAAATCAAAGCATGAAATTTTGCCAACATTCACAGAATTCCCGAAAATTGGGGCGTTACACTTTCACACTTTATTCAATTTGCAACACTATTGGCGAATGCATTATCAACCATAATATTGAAGACCCTCTCAATCCCCTAATCTCGAAGACATTTTTCAATGGCTTGACCTATGCTTTCACCTCTATGAGCGGATATTGGGCAAAAATTTATAATCCTTTTTTGCAACCTCCACTCACTATCCACCCAATGTGCTGTTAAAACCATATAAGATATCCTCTGCAACGAAGTCCAAGTGTCTGTAGTCAAACAAACTCTACTTATATCTTTTTCAAAACAGTTCTTCATCACACTCTTCATGGAGTTAAATAAATCAAGACAATCCCTTCTAATTGTCCAACGAGATAGAAGACTAAAGCGTGGGCAGGCTATAGAAAGAAAGTATTTGAAACCAAAAAGTATTTGAAACCCTCTCCCTCTACAATTTAAAAGGTAGTTTATCCACAATTATCATATGAACTAATGCTTTTCTAACAGCATCTTTATCAAACACCCAAGTTGATAAATCCGTTGTTTCTTGGCTAACCTTCACAAATGCTAATTCTGATTGCTTCGGATTAGAAGTATTACCTTGAGGTCTTTTTAGGCATGTTTTCAAATGGTTATTCAAATTTGTTGTAGAACCCAAAGTTGATTCCATGGTGTAAGTAACATCACATGTATTGCACCTTGCCCTCTTCTCCCCCTCTTTAGTCACAAATTTGGTGAAATGGTTCCAACAAGATGCTCTTGGAGTAATCTTTTTTCAAACATTTTCATTGGTTGTTGTTTGATCATCTTTACTTGGGTAAGAATTTTGTGAACTTTCAGTTGAACCATCTCGCTTTGGTCACTCATCTACAAGTAAACATTTGTTGCAATCACTAACTATGACCAATAATTGATTTAAAATCAAACCTAATAAATCGGTTAAATTAAAAATTAATTAATATAATAGTACAATAGCATAAATTAAACAAAAAAAAAAGAATAAGATGGAAATTTTAGTTAAAAATGTGTCTTGTTACTTTTAGAAAAGTAAACCTTATCAATAGGTCACCCCTAGTTAGGTAGCCCAATTTCTTACTAAATATCTATAATCTATAATTCTATATCTACCGAACATAGATTTTTCATTTTCAAATTATTTTATGAACATCTATTTTCTGGTTAATTGGCAGTTACTGGTTCAATTTTTGTTTTTGGTAATTAATAAAATCTATTAGGGTTGTAATTAGTAAATTAGCTAATTCATAAGGATATTAATTCATATTTGTTAAGGGTTATTGTACATCAAGTGGATAAAGCTAAAATCCCCTGAACCCCCATCACCCACTGCTGTAGGTTTTTTCTTCTTCAATCATTGAAGAAAAATTAGCTAATTCATAAGGATAAAAATCATACGAGAATTTACTAATTACAACTTGAACCAGTAATACAAAATTAATTAATTATTACAACTTGAACCAGTAATACAAAATTAATTAACCAAGTTTTTAAAAAAATTCTTATAAATTAGTAAACCCCTAGGAAATAGATAACACTTAATAACACATTATAAGGATACTAATTCATATTTGTTAAGGGTTATTGTACATTAAGTGGAATAGTGGATAAAGCTAAAATCCCCTAAACCCCCATCATTGCCCACTGCTGTACGTTTTTTCTTCTTCAATCATTGAAGAAAAATTAGTTAATTCATAAGGATAAAAATCATACGAGAATCTAATAATTACAACTTGAACCAGTAATACAAAATTAATTAACTAAGTTTTAAAAAAAAGTCTTATAAATTAGTAAACCCCTAGGAAATAGATAACACTTAATAACACATTATATTTATAACAGTCAGAAGGAACAAAGTCTCCAATAATTTAACCATTGAATCAAAACAAAGTCTTCAATAATTCAAAAATGTTTCAAGAGTCAAGACAAACCTTAAAGATGCAAAGACTTGAGCTTAAAATGGAAGAGAACAAAGTGCCTCGGTCAGAAGGAACAACAACTCGATTTGGAGGTAAAGATTTTAATTTGAAGGTTGGAATGAACTAAAAGAAGAAGAAGGATTTTAATTTTAGGGTTTTTTAGCAAAACATAGTAAGGTTTCGTCGAAATGAGGGTTTGAATAACAATGTTTAATTTTATGGTTTCGTGAAAAACAAAGTCCGGAGAGAATAAAAAAATTAATTGGAATTGGCTGCTGAAGCATGGCATGGGGCCTGGGGGTTTGAATTGATTTGGGGGAGGAGTTGGGTTTGGGTTTTGGGAAAATAAATTTTTGGGCAAACGGGCTTGGGGTTAGGGTTGGGAAAACTGGGATAAAATAAAATATTTGGGCTTAGGGGTAATTGGGTTTAGTAATTAGTAAAAGCCTAAAATTTAAAAAAATTTAAAAATATAGTTTATATTCGGTTTATTTGAATTATTCGAGTTATTCAAATTCGAGAATTCAACTAGACTCGAACTCAAAATTCGAAAAAAAAATCGAGTTGATTAGATTAATTTGATTAACTCGATTAACTCGATTCGAATAATACGAAATTCAAAATTTTTTTTTGATTTTTTCGAATCGAATTGAATTTTGCTCACCCATACACATAGTAGTCCCTGTACTATGCATCCTGGTGAGAACAAGATGTACCGGGATCTCCGAGACTTTATTGGTGGCCTGGATTGAAACGGGAGGTGGTCACTTTTGTATATTACTGTCTAACGTGTTAGAAGGTTAAGGCTAAACATCAATTGCCCTCTAAATTGCTTCAACCAGTTAAGATTCCATAGTAGAAATGAGAGCGGGTAACAATGGATTTTGTTACGGGATTGCCTTTAACTCCGGCTAAGAAAGATTCAATTTGGGTCATTGTTGATCGGTTGACCAAGTCAGCCCATTTCATTCCTATCTGAACAGATTATTCCTTATAGAAGTTAGCTAAACTGTATATCGTTGAAATTGTGAGACTTCATGAAATTTCAGTCTTGATCATTTCTGACAGAGATCTGCGATTTACGTCTCGGTTTTGGAAGAAACTCCATGAGGCTTTAGGCACTCAACTTAATTTCAGTACTGCGTATCACCTTTAGACCGACGAACAATTAGAGCGAGTCATCCAAATCCTAAAAGATATGCTTCGGGGTTGTGTAATAGACTTCAGGGGTAGCTGGGATGAGTACCTACCTTTGGTGGAGTTCGCATACAACAATAGTTTTCAGTCTAGTATTCAAATGGTACCCTACGAGGCTTTATATGGTCGTAGGTGTCGTACTCCATTATGTTGGACGGAGTTAAGTAAACGTCAGATATTGGGTCCTGAATTGGTTTCTGAAACTGAGAGCACTGTGAAAGTAATTCAAGATCGACTGAAAGCCACATTTGATCCACAAAAGTCTTATGCAAATTTAAAAAGAAAGGATATTAAGTTTTCGGTTGGAGATCAAGTGTTTCTAAAGGTATCACCTTGGAAAAAAGTCCTCCGATTTGGATGCAAGGGCAAGCTAAGCTCGAGGTTTATTGGGCCTTACTGTATCTTAAGGCGTGTTGGACTCGTCGTATACCAATTAGAATTACTGCCGAAGCTGGATCAAATTCATGATGTATTTCATGTCTCGATGTTGAGACAATATCGATCGGATCCATTACATATTGTGACTGTTGATGAGATCAAGTTGTAACCAGACTTAACATTTGAAGAAGAGCCTGTCCAGATCTTGGAACGTGACATTAACATGCTGAGGAGGAAAACTATTCCTCCAGTGAAAGTTCTATGGCGGAACCACGGTACTGAGGAAGCCATATGGGAACCGAAAGAATCAATTCAACAACTGTATCCGTATCTGTTTGATTTAGGTAAAATTTTGAGGCCAAAATTTCTTTTAGAGGGAGAGAGTTGTTGTAACACCTTAACCCGTAGCCGTCGCTGGAATGGGGTTACGAGGTATTACTAATTCTAACATAATTCAGATCAGATTTTCTTTTATATACTTAAATAATTCATGTAGATTTGTACAAATTTATAACCCAAATTCATAAGCAAAGTCCACATTATCAAGGTTATATATAAAATCTATATCATTCATAACATTACATAATTAAAACATAATCCAATATATATATATAAACAATTTATATATATATATACAGAACATATAAAGAAATAATTATTTCATTAATTGAATATCAAACCTATTATTATATAGCTTTTGCACATGTACAAATTAAACAACAAACGAAACAAATTTCAATACTATATTTTTCATTCATTTATACGGCATTGATAGTCAATATGAAATTTACATGTTATGCATATTAATGCAATTTAAAACATCTATTCGGATATATATATATAATCAAGCACATTTAACTAAGCATTATGGCAAATCACATTTACAGTTTAATAGACAACCAAATATATATAAAAGGCGCAAACAAATTTTACCAAGTTCAAGCACATTACATCATACCATTATTAACCATTTTCGAACAAAAGTAACAATTCATTTCGTATCAAATTCACAAGCTAAGAATTATATTTAAACATTATTCTAGATTACAAATAAACAACCAATTCACTTCACATCTATTCAACTATTAAATTAATCACATAAGATCATACCACACGTAATAATACCTTGACTAATTATTCCATTTCATAATTTTTATTCGGTCATTAATATACATACAAATAATTCACACCATTTCTATATAACTTAATAAACCAAATTTATAAATATTCAGGCCAAATCAAAATATGCCAACTTCACAAGTTATACACCATGCTAAAATATCATACACAAGAATCATACCCATTCCATCTCATAAAATATGCCATAAAAACATATCATAATATTTAATAACATAATCGAATATACATTATAACTATTTTAACTTCTTTATCGAATTTTATAACAAACATAATTCATACTATTACATATATATCAGCCGATTCACTCTACCACATCCAAAATCATCAAACAACTTCAATGCATAAAACACATATCACAAATACCCTTCATCCATGACACATAGCAATATAACCAAAATGAACTTAAACCATAATCAAACATAATCGAATTCACGCATGGAAGTTAAGCCATTTTCGCATGGCTTAATTTATACAAAACTGAAATCCAACATTTCAAAACATGATCCAGCCTATACATGCCATAATTTGAGTTCGATTATTTAAATACCGAAGCTGTAGATAGTGTGATAGACTTTGCTGACGATCCCCGAGCTTGTAACTTGAATCTAAAATCTATAAAATAGAAACACACATAAAAACACAGAGTAAGCTTTTGAAGCTTAGTAAGTCAAAAGCAATTAAACATCCCAAAATTATTATCAACTTATTTAAACTAAACTAAATTATAGTATCATAATATATATCATATTCACATATATGAAATTCATTATAAATATATATTTTCATACTCAATTATCACCCTGGCAGAATACTCATGAAGCCAAATTATCATTATTATCATTTATACTCCACAACTAACTAGTCACTGTAACTTACTTCACATACCCATTAACATATAAACTCATACGTAATCGCATAGTTTCATATGCATATATTAACCATGAAGCCGAATACATATAATCATGCATGCCTAATACTAAGTTTCATTTCAATAATAATTTCAAGGCCAATTACACTTGATTACGTAAGCCCCTGTATCAAAATAATTCATCATATTCATATATTAAATATATAATCGAAATTACCTAATCATATATGCACATGTTTAAATATTATTCAAGATAAACAAGTTACTAACTCACAAAGTCAAATACACATATCACATTCGGATATAATCTAAATTTGCACCCTTTCAAGATTTGCAACAATTAATCAAGGAACTTACTTACTTTACCTTAAATAGGTAACGAGTTAAATCATACCTGGCATATAGCTCATTTTACACATTCGAACTCAATTTACCCTTGCCCAATGAACCATTCGGAATTGGATAGGGCACTCGGATCATCACACAAATCGTACAATGCCAACGTCCCAGACGTGGTCTTACATGTAGTCACATATCGATGCCACTGTCCCAAACAGGGTCTTACTCGTAAACACATATCAGAATCACATATCGATGCCATGGTCTTACTCGCACACATATATCGGAATCTTATGTCATGACATATTTATCCTAACTATTCCTAAGGTTCATACGGGGCTTTCGGACGTTATAACTCCGTCGGAACAAATTCGGAAATATAGTAGCCAAGCTTATTCACATTCGGCTATAGCATATATAAATTTACATAATTCATTTCAGCATATATATTTAGCATTTAATTAAAACTAAGTACGTCTATTTGCTTATAAACTTACCTCGGACGATGAAAAATCGAAACGAAACGGCTAATCGACAACTTTAATTTCCCCCAATCCAAATCTGATTTTCTCTTTTCTTGATTTGAATTAATATAAATTAAATTTATTTAATCAAATATTCAATCAAATTCACCCAAAAACACATAAATGGTCAAATTACCATTTTACCCCTAATATTTACACGTTTTACAATTTAGTCTAAATTGCACAAAACACAAAATATGTAAAATTTGCAACACCATGCTTAGGCTGAATACTCCTAGTGTTCATACAAGTCCACACATTTCATTTATTTTACATTTTAGTCCCTCAATTTATTATTTTTTCAATTTAGCCCTAATTACTTAAAATCATCAAAAATTCCAATACAAAATATGTTAATCTAAAATATATCTTTCATATTTCATCAAATATCTTCATAAAGCTCAAATATTCATCAATGGAATAACTAAAAATATTCATGAAAATAAAAAATTCAAGCATAGGCTTTGTAGATAACATAGCAACGATCTCAAAAACGTAAAAATTATCAAAAACCGAACTAATTACATACCTTGATTGAGCTTTACTAATGGCCGAACCCAAAACTTGTTTCTTTCTTCTTCTTTTTTTATGTTTCGGTCAAAAAGAACATAAACCACTGTGGCTTTTATTTTATGTTATATTATAACATATATTAATATATTATTTAATTTACATATTTAGCTTATTATAAAATATGCAATCATTATGAATCATGGCCATCACCGTCCATGACTAATACATATGGTCAAATTGCAACATAAATACCTCAATTTAAAAAGACAAAAACAATTTGGCCTTTTTACAATTAACCATCAAATTTTCATTTTACGCGATTAAATCATTTTATTTAATCAGACACTCAAACGACAAAATTAAATCACGAAAATTTCACACATATAAATTCACAAATAATAAACACAAAATATAATTTTAAAATATTTTTCTGACTCGGATTCGTGGTCCCAAAACTACTGTTTTGATTAGGGTCTAAATCGGGCTGTTATAACCCTCCCCCCTTAGGGGTTTTCGTCCCCGAAAATCTTACCGGTGAATAGGTTCGGATAACGTTCTCTCATTGTATCTTCTGGCTCCCATGTTGCTTCCTCTACTCCATGCTTATACCATAATACTTTAACTAACGAAATCTTTTTATTTCGTAACTCTTTAGTCTCATGAGTCAAAATACGAATCGGTTCTTCTTCGTAGGTCATATCAGGCTGAATTTCAATCTCAGATGGGTTGATCACATGGGAAGGGTCAGATCGATATCTCCGAAGCATCGAAACGTGGAATACGTTGTGAATCTTTTCTAACTCAGGTGGCAACAATAGTTTGTAAGCAACTGGCCCGATACGCTCTATAACCTCATACGACCCAATAAACCTCGGACTCAATTTGCCTTTACAACCGAATCTGAGTATTTTCTTCCATGGTGAGACTTTCAAAAAGACTTTATCCCCGATCTGAAACTTTATTTCTTTACGTTTCAAGTCCGCATAAGATTTCTGACGATCTGACGCTGCTCTCAAATTTTTACAGATCACTTCCACTTTCTGTTCAGTTTCTCTTATCAAGTCAACTCCGTGTATCTTATTTTCACTGAGCTCAGTCCAGTACAATGGCGTACGGCATTTACGACCATACAAAGCTTCATAAGGTGCCATTTTGATACTCGATTGATAGTTGTTATTATACGCGAATTCAATCAGAGGTAGATATCATTCCACGTACCTTTGAACTTGAGAATGCAACATCTCAACATATCCTCAAGTATCTGAATGATGCGCTCAAACTGGCCATCTGTTTGAGGATAGAAAGTAGTATTGGAATGTAATTTTGTATCTAGTGCATCTTACAGTTTCTTTCAAAACCGTAATGTAAACCTCGGATCCCGATCCGAAACAATGGATATAAGCACACCATGTAATCTCACAATCTGATAAACATACAATTTAGCTAGCTTATCAAGTGAGTAATCCGTACGTATCGGAACAAAATGAGCTGATTTAGTCAATCTATCAACAACAACCCAGATTACATCTTTCTTGCTCGGTGTCAATGGTAAACCAGATACAAAATCCATCGTAACTCTATCCCACTTCCACTCAGGTATCATGATAGGCTGAAGCAATCCTGAAGGCACCTGATGTCCAGCTTTTACTTGTTGACAGACTAAACATCTTGTAACAAAGTCAGAAATGTCTCGTTTCATACCATGCCACCAGTAAAGCTGTTTCAGATCATTATACATCTTTGTACTACCTGGGTGAACAGATAACCGACTGCTATGAGCTTTATTCAAAATCATCTGAATCAACTCTGAATTCCTCAGAACACATATTCGATTTCTGAATCTTAGATAGTTATCAGCATCAACTCTGAATTCTGAATCAGCATCCGTCTCACACTGAACTCATTTTACCATCAATTCATTATCAACATTCTGGGCATCACATATTTGTTGAACAAATAACGATCTAGCTTTCAATTTAGCCACTACCAGACCATCATCAGACATGGCCATATGCGTATTCATTACACGCAAAGCAAACAGTGACTTTCAGTTTAAAGCATCAGGAATAACGTTAGCCTTTCCCGGATGATAGTCAATCACAAGCTCGTAGTCTTTTAGTAGTTCTAGCCATCGGCGTTGTCTAAAATTTAGATCTTTCTGAGTCATCAAATATTTCAAGCTTTTATGATCAAAATAAACATGACATTTCTCACCGAACAGATAGTGACGCCAAATTTTCAATGCAAACACAATGGCTGCCAATTCTGGGTCGTGTGTCGGATTGTTCTTTTCATGTGACTTTAACTGTCTTGAGGCATAAGCTATAACTTTGCCTTCCTGCATCAAAACACAACCCAAACCATTCAAAGATCCATCACTATAAATAACAAATTCTTTACCAGATTCTGGCTGAACTAGTACTGGAGCTTCGGTCAAAAGGGCTTTCAACTGATCAAGACTTTTCTGACACTTCTCTGACCACTCGAATTTAACATCTTTTTGTAATAGCTTTGTTATCGGAGCTGCAATCATAGAGAAACCTTTCACAAACCGTCTATAATAACCAGCAAGTCCTAGAAAGCTTCAAACTTCAGAAACATTCTTCGGAGGTTTCCAATCCAGTATAGCTAAAATTTTGCTCGGATTCACCTGAATACCTAATGCTGATACTACGTGACCCAGAAAACTGACTTCACTTAACCAGAACTCACATTTACTGAATTTCGCATACAACTGCTTATCTCGCAATGTTTGCAACATAAGTCTCAAATGTTCGGCATGTTCAGCTTCATCACTAGAGTAGATCAAAATGTCATCAATAAACACAACCACAAGCTGATCCAGATACGATCGAATGATCCGATTCATCAAACCCATAAATACAACAGGTGCATTCGTAAGTCCGAATGGCATAACCAAAAACTCATAGCGTTCGTACCTCATTCTGAAAGCAGTCTTTGGCACATCAGAATCTCTAACTCGCAACTGATAGTAGCATGATCTCAAATCTATCTTTGAAAATACTGTAGCCCTTTTCAGTTGGTCAAACAGATCATCAATTCGTGGCAACGGATACTTATTCTTTATAGTCACCTTATTAAGTTGTCTGTAATAAATATACATTCTCATAGTTTTATCTTTCTTTTTCAAAAACAACACAGGTGTACCCCACGGAGAGAAACTCGATCGCGCAAAACCTCTATCTGTCAATTCTTGCAACTGAGCTTTCAATTCTTTCAATTCTATAGGTGCCATTATGTACGGAGCTATGGATATCGGAGTCGTCCCGGGCGTTAACTCAATACCAAACTCTACCTCCTGAATAGGTGGTAAACCTGGTAATTCTTCAGGAAACACATTTGGATACTTACATACAACAGGTACTGATTCAATGTTCCTTTCGGCCACTTTACTATCGAGCACATAGGAAAAATAAGCTTCACACCATTTTCTCACATATTTTTGAGCTAGCATCGAAGAAATCACTGCTGGTAAACCATACAAATCTCTAAATTCAATCTGAACAATCTCATCATTCTGACTTCGTAAATCAATGGTTTTTCTTTTGCAGTTCACAACAGCATCATGTAATGTCAACCAGTCCATACCCAGAATTATGTCGAACTCATCAAATGGAAACAACATCAAATTAGTCGGAAAAATTAGATCTCGAACCATCAAGGGACAATTCTTACACACTTTATCAACCATAACACACCGGCCCAAGGGGTTTGACACTCTAATCACAAACTCAGTAGACTCAACAGGTAGAGTCTTGCTGAAAACTAATGTCTCACATACATAAGAATGAGTAGAACCAGGATCAATCAATGCAATTACATTAGTATCATAAAGAGTGTATGTACCAGTAATGACATCTAGAGATGAAGCCTCCTCTCATGCGCATATAGCATAGGATCTGGCAGGTGCACGAGTCTCAGATCTGACTGTTGTATTTTTATTTCCTCTCAAACTTCTACTCACATTACTCACATTTCTTGGTGGTCTACCCTGAGCCGCAGTATTACCCGATCTCGAGTTCTGCACTGGATTCTCTTCAGCTAACCTTGGGAAATCTCAAATATAGTGCTCCGTTGACCCGCATTTCAAACAGGCCCGATCATGTAATCTGCAACTGTCAGGATGTCTTTTACCACAATGCTCACACTCAGGTTGATTAGATCTGACATTACCCACACTAGCTACCGAGGTAGCTCTCGAACTCACAGGTGGTCTGTTCTGATCTCGTCGAGAATAACCCGAAGTGGCTTTTGAACGACTGAAATCATCACGGGACTTCTTTGATGTCGACTGGAATGACTTACAGGGTGTTCTTTTACAGAGAGATTCAGTCTTGGTTTACACAATAAACATAACACAACTTGACTCTTAATACCAATTGTTGGAAGCTTTGACAATGACTTTCTTACACAACGGAAAATTAAATTTTTGAAAACTAACAGGTTTGTTTTCAAATAAGTGGATCCTTAATGTTTTCCGGCTTTCAACAAAACGATCTTCTCGCTATTCTCGCTCCATTAACTGCTTTGAGTGTGGGCTTGAACCAATTGAATCAAAACACAGAACTAGAAAAAATTTTCTTTTTGGGTGAAAATGAAAATTCTCTCTTCTATAACAAAAACCAGTAAAATTTTTATTCTGAAAAATATATTTTGTAATTTGAGAGCAAATTTTCTTTCTTTTTCGACAGGATAACAATCTCTCAAAAGTTATGTTAATAGCTTTATTGGTACCATCTAGTTATAGAAAGATAAGGTAGAACCCTTGTAGAGTTGTAGAGGTTTATTTTAAATAGAAAAACAACATCCTACTTAGAGTAGGGGAGGGGTGAATAACTTACCATTTTATTTCTACTAGGGTTGCTGCCCGTTCATGTTATATAAAGAGGTTTGCGCCTCTCTCATATCAGGTCCAATTAGAGTACTTCTTGGGCTTTTTTGACCCAGTACTCTGTAATGTGATCCAACTATATTTAATTTTTCTATTTCCCAAAATAAAGTTTAATATTTACATACTAAATATTTTTCTCATCCCAATTTTAATCTAATAAAATTTTGACGATTTTACCGTCGGTAAAATTTCGAGAAAATTCATTCAATATGTCACAACTTAACATGTTCAGTATGACCGAATGATTTATTTTCATTTTCGGGCTTCAAAACAGTCTGAAAACATAAACTCATTATTCCATTATTTTTGAAGTAATCCTATATAGGATTGCAAATTTTTATTTTTATTTTCATTTCCATTTCCATTTCCATTTCCATTTTTAGAAACCTACATTCATTTCCAAATGACTCTATTTCTCCATTTCGAAGAAAACCATAATCATTCTTGAATGATTCCCATTTCTCTTTTTCTATTCATTCCGTTCATTTTTATTCAAACTTTCAATTCTTTTTTGGTTTCAACAAGCTAGCGGAAGGACTGATTGGACATATGTAGTTGAGACTCAAATGATTTATAATTAAGTTTCAAATTTTCTCCTATTAATTATAAACTCATTTAGTGATGAAGTCATTCCACTATAGTATCATGACTGAGCTCTCTTCAACAACATACCATTACGAAAGCAACTACTTAGTGCTCGCCTAATAACCTTGTCATAAATGTGTTACCTTCATATGATATCATTGATCTCTTTGAGATAATATTCGCTCTCCCAATATGATCCTATTTTATCTCATGGTAACCATTACATCTTCCTTCATGAAAAGTCAATCACTATCAAATAGTGATCAAATCATCCATCACAAAGACGGACGACTCGTGGCTATGTTTACTTTTCATCAACCACGCAATGCCAATGAAAGGGTATCATTTACCAATGTCTTGGGCTATGAATTCCACTATTTTAAATGACGCTACATATTACAAATTTCGTACATATAACGCACTAGCTTTTGATTCCTTATCTATTTGAACTCAGGCTTTTACTTTCATCAAAATGTACGAGTCACGCATACATATTTTTCCATCCACTTCGGATTTAGGTGTGTCACACTATGAACATCACAAGTGGATAAATCTATAAAAGGATTCAGGATCTATTTTGCTTGGGTCCTAACCCATGTCTTGTCAGTCCATTCAATCACATCTATGTCTCTATCTTCTAGGAGTCATCTGCTCTGATGCCCAAGACAAGATACCTCCCAAATTGGACTTGATAGATGACATATTAGTTTTTCAATCGATTTTCTCATTTCCTATTAGACTAAATACATATTTAGGTTCGTCTACTAATACAAGCTATCATTTTGTACTATGAACCGACCACCTAATACCGCTTAGTATTAGTTAAACATTTAGACAACCAATGAGCAACATTTTCTTCTATTTTGCTTTACGTGTAAAAATTATATGAGGACAATTATACAAAGTATATTAATGTAATAAATATTGACAAAAATACTACACTTAAGGCACTAGATCCAACAAGTTTGGTTTCCTGTCAGCGTTAATGGTTTTGTTTTACAGTAGTATATTTCCAACACTTTACAAATTCTTTTAATATCACATATTTTTTTGAATATATTATTTTTCAATTACTTTATTTTAATTTATTTAAATTGAGTATATTTAAACAATTACATGGGTTAATTTAATATATTTTAATTAATATAATATATACAATCATCTTGTACCTCGCTTGAATAAAAAACATTACTATTATAGAAAAGAATGAACAATAACAAAGAAAGAAACTTTTAGTTCTAACTTTGCTTCTTTAGGTTGCATGTGTCATTTAAGATTTTTTTAATGTTTAAAATTGTTTATTCAACTAAATCAATAGTTTGACGTTTTATATTAATTTATAACAATTGAACATGTATAAGTTGTTTGGAAATATATAAATATTTTAGGAAACAAAAAATACATTTAGTATTCTTTTTGGTAGAAAAAGGAGAAAGATAGATCAATTGCAAAGAAACATTAGAATCATAAAATAAATTCTGGCCATCATTCCTTATTTGAGTAGTAATCATCGTAGGTAAATCTTGGAAACCGTGGGAACCATAAAAGAATCCCTTCATCAACCCAACCAGAGTGTGAGCAGCAATATTTGCCTCCCTCAAAACCTGATGAATTTTCACATTCTAATCTATTCTACAAAGTTCTTAAATTCTTAGAACCAAATCCCTATTCATCTATCCTTGGAGCCTATCATTGAGGGCTTCAATAGCTAGGGCACAATCAGTTTCGACATGATATTAAACCATTTGGCAGGCCAAGCCAATTGGAGACCATCATAAATCACCCATAACTTTGCTTGTTCATTACTACATCTGTCTATATTTCTTTTAATCCTACAAATCCACCTATTATGTTCATCCCTAGCCACTGTCGTTGAGGAAGCTAAGCCTGAGCTTGGATTGGGTCCCATCTGTGTTCAACTTAAAGGATGGTGCCACAAAATGACAAAGTGGTAACACTCTAACGACTCCTATTTATTGTGAAATCTATCATTTGATGTCAACTTTGGCAGCCTATAATTCAAGTTCATTGATGGCTCTATTTTAATTCTCGGATCCTTAAGTTGTTCAACTTATCCAATTCCTAGACTCGACTAAGCTTTTTATGGCTCCAGCTTTGGAAGTTGATAATTCCAAAGGCACTTTCATTTTCCTTTTAATAGTGAGTTAATTGAATGAGTGGCAAGGCTCTCTATGTTTGTTAGAGATGATACCAACAACGACATTAATAACAAAAGTAGCTCAATTAAATTGATGTTGAATGATTCAAGCGCAAATTTTATGGAATTGGTGAAGAGTAAATTGGCTAGAATTGAGTCATCTTAGCTATTAGTGTTAAGTCCAACAATGGAGAATTGGAATATCGAGAGGAAAGAATGAGGAAAGGTGAAAATTATGATATTGAGTTTTTAGGTGTTTCCATTTTTGGTATTTTTTAAAATCAAATTTAGTTGATAAATTTGTTTTCTTAGCTTTTTAGGTGAAAGGGCCATAAAGAAAAGTAAAAACTGCAAGAAGAAACAATTACATAATATATAAATGTTGAGAGTTAATTTTTTAGAATCAATACTAAATTGGCATAATGTATAAATGTTTGAGGATTAAAGTTGCTATTATGCCAATTTTGAAGCCTGATACGTTATCTTTTTGTTAATCATTTAATGACTAATGACCAAAAAATAAAAAATCGAATAGTTGAATAGCCGTTTTATAACTTTTTAAAATTGAGTGTAAAAAAAAACACTAACTAATAATTAAGTAATTATCAATATCTTTTATCCAATTTTAAAAGGTAAAAAACAGAAATGGTCACTAAAGTATTGCATACGTTCTATTTTAATCATTAAACTTTTAATTTTTTCTATTTTAATTATTAAACTACTCAAAATCAAATAATCACTTTTAAAATAATAAAACAAACAAGCATGCGGATATGTCAAATTTACTTGTTTCGGATAAATAAATAACAGAATGAAATTATACATATCATTATGATATACATATATTCATTTATTAAAAAAAAAAAAACACCACCATGAAGTTATATCATTATGATATACATATACAGATGATCTTCGCGCATTTTTTTCTACAGTTTCTTTCGGCTTATAAATCTGAGCTTGTCGTTGATAACTGTAAAATATAACAGTAACTAGGCAGCTTTTCCTAAATTTTGTAAATTTGTAATTTTTGGATAAATTTATTGAATTCCTTTAAAATTGTAAACATTAAAGATTAAATTTATAAATTTTTTATATTTAAGATCAAATTAATATAATGCGTAAATATTAAAGAATTAAATTTATTATTAGACCAATAAAAAAACTTATGCAATTCCATTAAAAGGAAGGTGAACACTAATTTAGTAACTATTTCTGTGCTTTACCCAATTTTTAAATAGGTTTAACAGGTTGTGAGGTTTAAAGGACCTAACATTTGGGCCATATCGTGGAACCGACCATTAAGCCAACATATATATGTTGAAGTTGACATCGAACCTTAATGTTCCCACGCTTGGTATTCTTATCCCAAAGTGCAGGTCCATATATGGATTGAGAAATCAATTTTAAAACGTAAAAGAAATATAAATGTTGTGAGGTAAACATGAAATATTAATCTATAAGAACAATCTTTTTTGAAGCTTAACCTTATTCGAAAGCACATGGTGTCACTTGTTAGCTCCTCCATCCATTGCAATCTTTTTGGCTAAAAAGGGCAAAAAGTCGTGTGTTTTCCAATCCAATTAGTAACGATTGTTCGTATATCAGAAATGTTGGAGGTTCAACTTGAGTAGAAATGTGAAGGAGCTAAATAACTTAAAAAACCTTAGATCAATTACTGCTTATAATCGTCTTTGATAGATGACAGCTAGCAAATCTGGGTTTGGATTGTAGAATTTACAACATGTAACTTATCCCCAAGAGCATTTCAAGATCTTTTCCATTATTTCTTTTGATGCATTTGGCACTTCACTCAAAGCTTTGTGATTACACTGACAATGCACCAAAAATGCCTGCTTCATTCATTAAACCGAACAACGATCGATATTTAGAGCCTGCTGTAGCTGCTAACGTGCTGGGATTGAGGTATAAGCCTTGAGCTGAGCCATGAGATCAATGTCCCCAAATACTTCAAAGACTGTCTTGGAAAAAAGGGTGTCTAGTTTTTATAAGTGGAGAAGATTTGAATCTTGGAACATCTCTTTGTTAAAGCTAAAATATTGTGAACTACCTACTGATTCCTTCTCCAACTCACACAGTCAATGAGCATTGAAAGTCCACAGAGAAAATGTACAAATTTCAATGACAAATTTGCATGATTAAGTACTCAATATCAATAAATACCAAACAATGGAGTGGAAGCTTTGGCATTTTGGTACTGCATGCTTTTGTGTGGAACCAAGGGAAGGTTTATGGTCCCAAAACAATGCTTGGAAGCCTAGTTTTAAATAGCATTCCATCTAAGGATAGGTTAGAAACTTTGGGAATGAAGGTTCATAATAAAGGTTGGTTGCTGCTTTAAGCATTTCGTTTTCGAGTTTGACAATACAAAAGCTATCTGGACTGGAGTTGTTCAACTTCTCCAAGTGAATAGAAGTAAAAATTATAAAATGGGCAGTGAAGGGAGATTAGAGCATTAATGTCTATCATCCTCAGAGTTTGCTTCATCAACTGCTTGTATATGGTAGGAGCTCCAAGTAAAAAATGGATTCTTAATACTTGTGTATTAAAATAATCATAACTATTAGTATTGGCTACTTAGTGATCATGGTTTGGACGTAACTATGGGCAACAAAGGAAATTTAATCGTTACAATCAGCTAAATGCTTAAATTAAATTAAGGCTCAATTTTTTAAATTTTACTCACATAAAAAGTTAAACCTTTTTAAATTATCATTTCATCAAATAAGAGTCAAATATTTTTAAAATTATCTAAATAATAGTTTCTCAAATGTCATATATCTTATGTGTTTTATTTTAACTTAATCAATATTCACCTTGCGTTTCTGTGGATGAATTTGCCCGTCAAAGTGTGATCAACCTCTTTCAATTCTTCCACACCCTAACGTTTTAAACTTGTCATAATTAGTGCCATTGCTTATCCACTTTGTTTTGGTTGTCTTTTCCTTTTTAATAGTTGATCAAGGGACCCCACCTTACATATACCGGAAAATGTGTCATAAAATAATATATATATAAAGTGAAATCAAGCATTGGTTGGTTTCAGCCCCATGCCATATTCAACACAAATACAATAACTTTAAGTTAACATCATCTCAGGAACCATAGCTCTTAATAAATTTGTCCCCTCCTTTATTCATAGTAATTGAAAACCTATATGATAATGCTTGCATGTGTTCTTGCTTTGCCTCTTATCTATTATGCTATAAATATTAAGTTTTAATTTGAAAACAACTTAGGGCATGGGGAGGCTTTGGACGGTTCTTTCCCAACAAGAACATGTTCCACACACAAGACTCCATGAAATTAAGCCTGCCAAGACTAAAACTTGCCACCTGTTTTTTTTTTTTTAATAATAATAGTAAAAGGAAACCAATCAACGTAAAGGACCCACATTATGTTACATTATATAAATTAATATATAATATAATTTACTTCCGATCCTACATGAATGATTTCTTGACAAGAGATCCCTTCTTGTAGTCATCCATCCTAATAATTAAGATAACATATCAAACAAGCTAGTGTTAGTTTAGTTTATTCACATTTCACCCTATCCATCTTTGCTTATTTATTTTCTTATCAAAAGAGATCATGTGGATTGATAGCTTTCCTTTTCTAACCACATTGAACTCCCCCCCCCCCAAATAAAATAAAATAAAATAAAAAATATGGTGATTTGAGCAAAAAAATATTATAGATTCTCCTAGGGTGTAAAACTTAATAAGTACAATAAAATTGGTTGGATACAAAAATCTTAAAAAATTATAAAATTATAAATGTAAGATCTTTTTAAGAAACACTGTTTTAAGAGTAGAATACTTTTATCTCGAATTAAAATAATGTAGTTAAAATAAAGAAATATCCACTCGAAATAGATGAACTCAATTTGTTGTTATTTTTTAATTATGATCATTATATTTATATATAGAGTATCAAGAGCTACCTATCTTTCTCTCTGCAAGGACATAACTTTTCCGAGTTTATAAATAATTGTGTTCTTTGAAATATAGACATCTCTATTTAATTTAATATCATATTCTTTATTTCTTTTCCATTATATATACATATTATATATAATATGATTATTATATATATATTATAAATATTTAATAATATATTTTTTATTTAAAAATACTTTATATAATATACTATGAATATATTTTTACTTCCAAAATTTTACCATATAATTAAGCCTAAGCTCTAGGAAAACCATTCTAATACATATAAGTATTGACTTTAGTTTAATGAATCAAAATATAACGAAATTAATAGGAAAACATAAAATAAATTTTAAAACACTTAAATCGTTGAGTTTATTGTATGGTTCACACGCTACGTGTTGAGTTAATTATTATTTTTATCAAATTATTAAATAAATGTTTGAAGGTTAAAATATATTCTAAGTCTTTATACATATTGATATTTGTATTTTAGTCTCCTATTAAATTTATTAGAGTGTCATTTTGAAATTATAAAAAAAAATTATATTACCTTGTAGTAATGTAAACAATAAAAATAATATCGAAAATATTGATTAGAATTTTGTTTCTTAAAATAATAGGTTCGAAGTTATCAATGATAAAATAATTTTTGTAGTGTTCTCAAGAAAAATTGATGTCAACATGTTAATTGAAAAGATTAACAATATTAACTGTCGAAACCATTTTTTAAAGGGATGTTTGAAAAATGGGGATCGACTTTTGAAAAACGAAAACGGGAGTCGCCACCAACCTTTTTAGGTGTGATTGGATCACTTTATAAAATGTTTTGGTCTACGAAAATTAAGAAAACAGGTTCGGGAGTCGGTTACGTACGAGGAAGGATTAGCACTCTCGCAACGCCTAAAATTGGTACCAAATTGAATAGTTTTCTGTCTTAAAGTCAAAAATTTGAAAGGATTTAAAAATAGGATCCCTTTTTTAAAATCGGAATTATTTAAGTTGAAAAATCGAGATTCCTTAGCTCTGAAAGAATACAAACATCGCATCCAGCATGATAGGATACAATATTCTTAAACTCTCGTAACTGAAATCATCTCATGATTTACAAAATCTATTTAGAAAGATACTTTAGGCATTTAGACAAACGAGAAATCGCAACCCAGCATGTTAGAGCACTATTTCCCAAATTCCTAAATAAGAAAAACATTGCCTTATTTTAGAAAAACTTTTGGATAAAATATGACAATTAAATGATATATATATATTTTTAAAATAATGATTTGAGTAAAATTTTAAAAAATAATTTACTAAGAGTAATACTAAAAAAAACTATTAAAAAATGAAAGAGTTTGATATGATACTAAAATTATTAAAAATTAAAAAATATAAAAAAATTAGGGAAACATGGATTAAATCAAAATAAAAAAGGGTTGAAAAACGAAGATGAACAAAGAATAGAATAAGAACAAACCGTAAAAAATAAGAACGTAAGAGGGAGAGAAATTTGAGTGAAAGCTCTCAAAAATTTTTATTGTTTCCCAAAACTCCAGTTTGTTTACAATGAAGGGAGAGGCCTCTATTTATAGTTGAACCTCCTCAAATCCAACGGTACAGATCAATTACATCAACAGTTAAGATTAAAAGGTATCTACAAATTAAATCTCTAAGATTACAAAATCATATCTTCTAAGATTGCATATCATATCTAAGATTGCAATCATATCTAAGATTGTATCATATCTAAAATTGCATATCATATCTAAGATTGCATATCATTGAAGATTATATTTCCATATGAGTCAAGCTTGTAGATGGACCTTAAATCTTTTCAAGTAATGGGCCATTCCGATCGGGCCAAATTATATTTGTAATTCTGGACTGAACTTGGACTTCATTTTTTTTTGGGTTTATTATTTTTGTTTTTGGACTTATTTCTGGGCCTAGGCAAAATTGAGTGTCTACAGCTGCCCCTCTTTGCTCACTGCTGTGTAACAGGAATAGAGCAAAGACTATAAAAGGACCAATTTTGCCCGGGCTCGCTGAGTCTTGAGTTCTTGATCTTTGATCTTCTTTAAATGGCCTCTTGACGCTTCAATCTGCTTCACTGCAACTCAGGAAGGCGATATCTGCTATCTTTGATCTGCTCCCTGTCTAATACAGAGACGCCAAATCTGTTATCTCGATCTGCTCCCCGTCTAATACAGAGACGCCAAATCTGCTTCTTCAATCTGCTCCCCGTCTAATACAGAGATGCCAAATCTGTTATCTCCGATTTGCTCCCCGTCTAATACAGAGATGCCAAATATGTCATCTTGGATCTACTTCGATGTAAACACATGAAGGTCAGATCTGCTATGTCTTCGATCTGCTCCCTGTCTAATACAGAGATGCCAAATCTGTTATCTTCGATTTGTTCTCTAACAGTACAGAGATGCCAAATCATCTTAGATCTGCTTCAGCGTAAACACGTGAAAGCCAAATCTGCTATGTCTTTGATCTGCTCCTTGTAAACGCAAGGACGCCAAATCATCTTGGATCTACTTTAATGTGAAAACATCCAAAGGTTAGATCTGCTATGTCTTCGATCTGCTCTCCGTCGAATATGGAGATGCCAGATCTGTTTCTTCGATTTATTCTCTGACAATACAGAGATGTTAAATCATCTTCGATCTGCTTCAGCGTAAACACTTGAAGGTCAAATCTGCTATGCTTTAGCCTGTTACCCTATTGCTTAGGGGGTTAAGGCGCATCAATCTTCATTGTCCCTTGAAGGACATAACCTGTATAATGTGTATGAGTTCATGCCTAATGATTAGGATGCTATGATCGAAGTGAGTCAAATGCTTCTAATTAAACCTGTTATAATGCAAAATGTTTATGAATATGACCCCTATTCCAGACGTCACCACTCATTCTTTCGTTGAAGTTTATCCTTATTTCTCTCGAAGTATCATTCCTACTCAACCTGTGGGTTTGTACCATTCTTCAAACGCTATGACCCACCAAAAATGTCTGTAAGATGATCCTCTCTTAGGATCAAATTGTTTGATTTGTCCAATCATCATTTTGGACTAAAGAAAGAATTTCCTCGAGTTCTTTCAAAGCTCACTTACGTGAATTCTTCGAACAATTGTTCTGTTTTAGTTTCTTGTATTATCTAGAAATTTCCAGAGTAATGAGTAAAACTTCATTTGTGAAAATTATTTAGTTCATCTATCATTATTTTAATGCAACATACTTTAAGAATAATCGAAGATGAATTTAATCTTGAGAATAATTAGATTTGAATAAATTTGTCAAAAATACAAAAGAAAATAATCTGAAAGCCTATCTTTGAGAAGAAAAAGAATCTAAAGATAGCAAACAGGACAAAAGTTAGATGCCTTAGATATCGCCGCTTGAGCGTTTATATGCTAGCTCCATGAAGACTTTCTTGAATTTAACATGTGTTTAAAAGATCCAAAGTACTTTGTTGATGCTCTGATATGCAACGCGCTTCACTCTTTATTGAATCAGATATAGCAAGATTACCGTGTGCTCTTCAAAATTTGAGCTGCCCTTTCGGGTTTTCAGCTCAGAACCCCTTTGGTCACAAGGCGCCCTTTGCGGGTTTTCACCCTGAGTTCTTCTCTCCTTTAGACAAAGTACTTTTTGACTGAGTCTGAATTCACTGGATTGGGCAAACTTTTCCCATCCATTTCCGTTAAGATTAATGCACCCCCAGAGAAGGCCTTCTTCACAACATACACCCTTCCCAATTTGGCATCCATTTTCCACTAAAGTCCTTCTGAATAGGGAGGATCTTTTTCAGCACAAGATCCCCCTCATGGAATTCTCTTGGTCGCACTTTCTTGTCGTAAGCTCGCATCATTCGCTTCTGATACATCTCACCATGACGAATGGCCTTTAGCCTCTTTTCCTCAATCAAGTTCAACTGATCATATCGCGATTGTATCCATTCAGCTTCATTCAACTTTATCTCTGACAAGACTCGAAGAGACGATATTTCCACTTCAATGGGTAACACTACTTCTATCCCATAAACCAACGAGAAAGGAGTTGCCTCGGTAGAAGTTCTGACAGACGTTCGGTAAGCTAAGAGTGCAAATGGTAACTTCTCATGCCAGTCTCTGTAGGTTTCAGTCATTTTTCCCACTATCTTCTTGATGTTTTTGTTAGCAGGTTCCACTGCCCCATTCATCTTTGGGCGATACGGCAAAGAGTTATGATGCTTAATCCTGAACTGACTGTAAACTTCTGCTATCGTTTTGTTGTTCAAGTTTAGTGCATTGTCTGATATGATCCTTTCAGGCATCCCATACCGACAAATAATCTCTTTCTTCAAGAATCGACTTACAGCCGACTTAGTAACATTCGCATAAGAAGCAGCCTCTACCCACTTCGTGAAGTAATCAATGACTACAAAAATAAAGCAATGCCCATTTGAAGCGGTTGGTAACATTGGCCCAATGACATCCATGCCCCACATAAAAAAAGGCCATGCAGAAGTCATAACGTGTAGAGGTGAAGGTGGTACATGAATCTTGTCTCTATAAATCTGACGTTTATAGCATTTTTTGGCGTAGTTGATACAATCCCCTTCCAAAGTAGACCAATAATATCCAAACCTCATGATTTGTCTAGCCATCGTGAAACCATTAGCGTGCGTTCCACAAACACCCTCGTGAACTTCTTCCAAGATTAACTTAGCTTCCACGGCGTCAACACATCTCAACAATACTTGGCCCTTTCTTCTTTTGTACAAGATGTCCCCATCCAAAACGTAGCCGCAGGCTAATCTCCTTAAAGTTTGCTTATCAGTTTCAGTTGCCTGTTCTGGGTATTTACGATCTCTCACATATCGCAATATATCCTGATACCAAGGGTTATCATCCTTTTCCTCTTCCTCAATGTTACAACAGTGAGCTGGAGCCTCAAAGATACTCATCTGAATGGGTCTCATCTCCTCCTCTTTATTCACTTTAATCATTGAAGCCAAGGTTGCTAGAGCATCTGCCATCTGGTTTTCGTCTCGTGGGATATAATTGAAAGTGATGTCATCGAACTCCTCAAGTAACCCCAAAACTACCTTTCGATAATTGATCAATTTAGGATCCCTTGTCTCTCATTCACCTTTAAGCTGGTAAATTACTAACGCGGAGTCTCCATAAACTTTCAAGGTTCTTATTCTTCGCTCTATAGCCGCTCGAAGTCCCATAATGCACGCTTCATACTCGGCCATATTATCTGTGCAATCAAAATCTAACTTGCACGTGAATGGATAATAATCACCATTTGGAGATACCAAGATTGCCCCAATTCTATTTCCCACTGTATTGGATGCCCCATCAAAGCTAAACTTCCAAGGATAATCCTCTATAGTTGTTACACACATCAACTCCTCATTTGGGAAATCAAAATTCAACGGCTCATAGTCTTCTAGAGCTCTACTAGCCAGAAATTCTGCTATCGCACTTTCTTTTATAGCCTTCTGGCTTACATAAACTATGTCAAGCTTTGAAAGCAGAATTTGCCACCTCGCCATTCTTCCATTCAAAGCTGTTGACTCCATCATATACTTCAGAGGATCAAGTTTTGAAATAAGCCAAGTAGTATGATACAACATATATTGCCTCAACCTTCGAGTCGTCCAAATTAAAGCACAGCACAATTTCTCAATTGGCGAATATCTCATCTCACACTCTGTGAATTTCTTGCTGAGATAGTATATCCCCTTCTCCTTTCTTCCCGACTCGTCATGTTGGCCAAGCACACATCCCATAGAATTGCTAAACACTGATAAGTACAGAATTAAAGGTCTACCTGGATTAGGTGGAGATAACACAGGAGCATTTAACAAGTATTGCTTAACCTTATCGAAAGCACTCTGGCATTCCTCATCCTAAGTACCTTGGTTTTGTTTTCTAAGGAGGTGAAATATAGGGTCACATTTCTCAGTTAATTGTGAAATAAACCGAGCAATATAATTCAACCTTCCAAGAAAACCCCAAACTTCTTTTTGAGTATGCGGTGAAGGCAAATCTTGTATGGCTCTAACTTTGTCTGAATCAACTTCTATTCCGTTTTCACTGACCACAAAACCTAGTAACTTTCCCGACCTGGTTTCGAAAGTGCATTTTGCCGGATTAAGTTTTAACTGAAACTTCCTTAATCTCAAGAGTAGTTTCTTTAAAACCTCAATATGTTCCTCCTCTGTTCGAGATTTGGCAATCATATCATCAATATACACCTCAATTTCCTTTTGCGTCATATCGTGAAATAAGGTCACCATAGCCCTTTGGTATGTTGCCCCTGCATTCTTTAGCCTAAAGGACATTACCTTGTAACAGAAAGTCCCCCACAAGGTTATGAAGGTGGTTTTTTCCATGTCTTCAGGATGCATCTTTATCTGATTGTACCCTGAAAAACTATCCATGAAGGAGAACAACGAATATCCCGCTGTGTTGTCTACCAAAGTGTCTATGTGAGGCAGAGGGAAATTATCTTTTGGGCTAGCTTTGCTCAGATCCCTGTAATCAACACACATTCGTACCTTCCCATCCTTCTTAAGAACTGGTACAATGTTAGCTACCCATTCAGAATACTTCACCTCTTGTAAGAATCCTGCATCGAACTGTTTCTTGACTTCATCCTTTATTTTTAATACGATATCTGGTCTCATTCTTCGCAACTTCTGTTGAACTGGTTTACAATCTTGTCTTATTGGAAGACGATGCACCACAATATCAGTATTTAACCCTGGCATATCTTGATAAGACCATGCAAAGATATCCTTGAACTCACGTAACAACTCAATCAGTCCTTGCCTTATATCATCAGCAATATGCATGCCAATTTTCACCTCTTTCCCTTCCTCTAGGGCTACATTCTCTACTGCCTCTTTCTCATGTGGCATGATTTGTTTTTCCTCCTGTTTTACCATCCTCAAAAGATCTAGAGACACATCACAATCTTGGACATCTTCAAAATCCTCTAAACACATGTCTTGCTCATGAGAGAAATCAGGATTTGTAATATCAATACTCATGTCATTGATATCTAGGGATCTGTTAAGTATAAAGAATGAATGAATTTAAGAATGATTATTTATGTTCTATGAATGAAAGAATAAGAATTTCCAAAATTTAACGGAATATTGGTTGATAAAAATGAAACAATACTCGTTCAAATTGATAAAAGTTATGCTTTATTAAAAAATAATAGATGATTGTAAGCCCATTTCACAAATGAAATCCTATTATTCCTAGGCTCTAAAGTAACAAGAATGTTTCGAGAATTACTTTGAAAAATTCCTAAAGACTAGAGGAAGTTCCTCCACAGTCTAATTGTTTAGAGAGTTTTCCGGTTCGTAAGGGCGAATGTCCTCAAAGTTTCATTGCTCCGATCCTTTGTCGTGTATAGCATTAATCTGATGACCTTCTTCTAAAAGTCACCCTCCTGATATAAAGGTTTGGGATATTGGAGGGAATGTCATCGGCTCCCACTCCACTTCTTTTCTATTAAGGCGCGCCCTTGTTTCCTCTTGGCGCTTTTCAACTTCCTTCCTCCTTTGCTTATAGTCTGGCTTGAAGCCCAGACCAAAGCGATATCTCTTCTCTTTTAGTTCTAGAATTTGAGTCCCTTATTGCAGGTATTTTCCTAACCCTCTTCCTGGCAAGGCTCCCTTTCTCACTATCATTTGTAGAGCCATCCTCGTGGCTCTTGCTATCTTTGGCACCGGTGGCTCACTCCCTCCTGAAATGAAGGTTGCATTCACAAATTCTAAAGAGCAAAAGGAATACTCAATAGACTCTTCATTCGTCTCGACATAAGAGGCCTTGCTAGTGACTGCGGCTATAATATCCTCCTCCGCATTTATGGTTACTACCCGTCCATCCGTCACTAACTTTAATTTTTGGTGCAATGATGAGGGTACCGCTCTCGCTGAATATATCCATGGCCTCCCTAATAAGCAATTGTAGGAAGGCTTGTTATCCATCACCAAGAAGTCTACTTCGTATATATTCGACCTAATTTCTAAGGGGATGTCAATCCTTCCCATCACTTTCCTTTCTGTACCGTCAAAGGCTTTTACCACATTTTGACATGTCTTCATGTAAGAATCGTCAATGGGTAATTTGTTCAGAGTAGACAACGGTAGAACATTCAAAGCCGATCCATTATCGATGAGCACGCTTGGGAGTATGTACCCCTTACATCGAGTGGTGATGTGCGGGCCTTTTTGACCCCATACCCCTGGTAGGATTTCATCGTCATTAAAATAGATGAAATTATCTACACTTATGTTATTCACCAACCGGTCCAGCTTGTTAACGGATATGTCATGGGTGACATATGTTTCGTTGAGCACCTTCATCAATGCATCCTGACGTACCTCAGAACTCAGAAGTAGAGCCAATATTGATATACGAGCTGGCTGCTTACGCAATTACTCGACCACGCTATACTCGCTATGTTTAAGGAACTTTAGAAATTCCTTAGCCTCTTCCTCCTTTACTGGATCCTTGATAGGTGCTTCAGCCTCTTTATCCTTCTCTGTACTAACATTCTTTATTTTTGTGGGCTCCTCTCTGACGCCCACTGTATCATACCGCCTCCTACTCCGTGTATGGGAACCCTCACCTTGAACTTCTTTAGAAGCACTTGCTATATCCTCCCTCTCCGGTATTGACACATAGCAGTTATAACTCCATGGGATTCTCTTGTTATCCTTATAAGGAAAGGAAACAGGTTTATGAATGATGACTTTCGGTACCATCGGTATTTCAACTTCATTACTTCCTGGTAAAGAAATAATGATCCTTGGCCGATTTTGATTCTTCGGTGCACCTTCTAATGTGCATATATGTCTCTCATTTGGCCCAGCTTCATAAAATCCTAGCTCCTTGTTGGCCATAAGGCTTTATATCCAGGCCTTAAACTCGTCGCATTCCTGAATCTTGTGCCCCTCTTCGACATGGAACTCACAATAGTCCCTTGCTTCTTCATTCCTCTCATTAGAGATTATCATCTCTCTTTTTACCATTTCTTCCCAAATCATCTTCATCGACATTCTCACCTCAGCCACGCCTTCCTTTATTCTCCTCTCACTGGTTTCACCAATGGCGTTCACTTCTTAATTACTATGATTTGGTAATGGGTTTTCAGTATTCGAGGTATTATCGAACTTCACTACCCTCATCTTAATAAGCCTTTCTACGACCTTCTTAAAACCAGTACAGTTTTCAATCGAATGCCTTGGTATTCCAGTATGGTATTCATATCTGGCGTTTGCGTCATACCATTTAGGATATGGGGGCTGCAATGGCTTAAGGTGAAAAGAAGAAATAACATGTGCATCGTATAAGCTTTGATAGAGCTCACGATACGTCACGGGGATAGGTGTAAATTGCATCCTTTCAGAATTCTGCCTTATACCTGACTCCTGCCTTTGAGAACTCTGTTGCTCAACCGCAGCTGTTTTAGGTTGACCAATTGTGATTGCCCTCATGTTGAAAGTGCTTGTGTTATTCACTTCACTATCCTTTCTCTTTGGGGCCGATCTTTTAGTTGTTTCCCCCTCAATTTTGCCACCCCTTATGGCATTCTCAATCATCTCTCCTGTCATGACTATATCCGCAAAGCTTTTAGTGGTGCTCTCAATCATGTGAGTGATGAATAGAGCTTTTAGAGTGTTGAAGAACAACATGGTAGTCTCATTCTCCAACAACGATGGTTGAACTTGCATTGCTACCTCTCTCTATCTCTGTGCATATTGTCTAAAATTTTCATTAGGCTTTTTCTCCATGTTTTACAGCGTGATCCTATCCGGAGTTATGTCAGTCACATGATTGTACTACTGCATGAAGGCCTGTGCAAGATCCCTCCATGAACTTATTCTGGCTCAGAAAAGTTGATTATACCACTTGGCTACTGCTCCAATAAAACTGTCTTGGAAACAGTGAATCAACAATTGATCATTATTCACATACCCAGTCATCCTTCTACAGAACATCGTAATGTGGGCTTCTGGGAAAGTAGTCCCATCGTACTTCTCAAATTCTGGCATCTTGAATTTGTGAGGAAGCACCAAGTCTGGGACTAAGCTTAGATCTTTGGTATCAACCCTATGATGCCCATCAGCATTCTCTAAAGCCTTGAACTTTTCCTCAAACTATTTGTAGCGATCTTCCAACTGTCTTGCAGCTTCAGTTCTTAGATCTTCTTTTTCAGCCATATCTAAGTTAGGAATGACAGGATTTGCAGGATTGTCACCCAAATTGAATCCTGAACCAGTTGGGAAATTCATGGGGATCCCAGTATCGACCGACCTTTGTTGGGGCCTTATAGTGACAGATGGCCTCTTAGGAAGTGCCTCGGTTTGTGAAGGCACGTGGGGTGGGGTGAAACGTGGAGGATGATCCTCACCCTCCTCGCTAGTAATTGCCATGGGAGCCTTTCCATTATCAGTGGCCCTCAGAAGTTGTGCCATCTCAGCCACCATGTTCTTTTGTGCCTCCAACATTTGCTCTCTCATGTTGTTTTGCATCTTTGCCAATTGCTCTTGCAATTGGTCCTGCATGTCCTTCTGTAACTGTTCAAATATTTGGTCCATGTTCTTAGTTTTTGCATGAGTTCCGTAGTGATGTGTTGCTTCCAGATTTTCTTTCTCTTACTCTCTTTCTCTCTATTAATTTTAACTAATTAGAGTCTTTCTATAAACTTGAATGCATATGATACAATGAGATGCTATGAAATGCAAATGCATGAATGCAAAAAGATGTCAATTCTGATTCAATTTCATTTTAGAAAACGTTATTTAATGAACAAAAATCTTTTCATAAAACGGATTACAAATACGCTTTCGCCCGTAGGCTTAGAGTCTTAACCCTATCTAATAACAATGTTAACTCTTGTCTTCTGTCTGACGATGACTCATAGATTATATTCAGCGTTCTAGCTTGTACTGCCAAATCCTGCAAGTGTTCAGCAACCTCTCGAATCAGAACTAAGGCTTCTCCCATGAGATAATCCCTATTTCCAACTTGATCCTGAAGATGGTGAAGTTCTCCCTTCCACTGTTCTTCTCTTGCCTCGAGCTGCTCAATCCGTAGCTCACAGCCCTGTAGTGCTGCTTCTAACCTTCCGATATCGTGTTTATTTCCTCGACCTTATTCAAGCTTGCCTTTAACTCGATTGCAAGGTTACGACTTCGGTGATGATGAAGAGATCGTCCAAGTTCAGCCACCTTAGTTTTTAATCCTTGATTTTCCTTCTCTAGGGCCTGATTACGCGACTGCATCTCTTGGAACTTCTTCTCCCAATACTCGGCTTTGGCTCTTTCTTCTTGAATCTCTTGCTACCACTGCTCTGGAGATCTCCCTAATCTGACCCTTTTCAACATTACCTGGGCCTTTTTGTAGTGCGTCTTTAAATCATCTCGATCTTTCTCTTTTCCTTTTTCACCTTCTCGACTTCCATCTTTTGAACATCGACGTCGAGACTTAAGCACATTTTTTCCTCTTCGAGCTTTTCAATCCTCTTTTCAATCTCCAAATTCTTTCTCTCAAACTCTTGCTTTATAACCTCTAATTCTGATGGAATCACTCGTAAGCTCTCCTCTAATGATCGAGCCACTCCCAGAATTGGCCTAGGGACATTATCGTTGACTCTCCTACTAAACCACCCTTTATACTCAAGGATTGACGTCGAGCCTTCAGTCAAGATCTTCATACAGAAAGGCTTCTTCCAAGCCTCAGAAATCTCTCGCATCTTCTTCTTATAGTAATCTCCTTTATAAGAAAAATCACTTTGAGCTAGACCTTGTGTAACCGGTATGAACTGCCTCGCTCTATATTGTCTTAGAATAAGAAATGGTGCATATCCAACAACTCCCCAAGTTCCTGGCAAAGGGACCCAATCAAAACTGCCACAGCGTAAAAGACTTCACTAGGAACCAACCAAGGAGCCTTCCACATAACATCTTCCTCTCGAAGATTCTGAAGAATGTCTATCCACCTCTTCTCTGAAATGTCATCTCTCCTCGGCATGTCTACTACCTCTTTTAAGGGAGAATAACCCTAAAAGAATACTCGGCAAGGAACCTTATCAAGCTTCCAAAAATGACTGTGGAACCAAACCAACAGCAACTGTGCACATCCAATGAATCTACCTTCGTCGGCTCTCCGACATGCACTCAAAGATCTAAATGTCTTAGCTAGGATTACTGGTACCAGTGTATTCTGCTTACCAACGCGATCGAACAAATCCGCAACTACCTCATCTATGTGCCTTAACGCCTTTGGGAAAATCACCATGCCGTAAATACTCAAAGCCAGGACGTCATCCCTTTTCTTTACGTTTGGATGTGTCGATATCAAATCCCTCAAAATGGCCCATGGAACGCATTTACTATCACCCTTTTGCTGTATACGAGCTATAGCCCACTGCTCACTCATCCTAGTAATCATCACCAACTTCTTTGTAAAAGTTGGAAGACTAGCAGGCCTAACATAAGCTTTGTGACCCTGAATCCTCGGGCAACACAGTAAAGTCGTATACTCCTCCAAAGTAGGTGCAAGATCAACATCACCAAATGTAAAGCAACTATAAGCAGGGTTTCAGAACTGTACCATAGCTCAAAACAAGTGCCTATCTACTTTGACGTCTAGCAAATAGGGAAGGTCTCCATAATTCTGATAGAAAAGCTGCTTAGCCTCGTCATCCCATTGGGCCCAAATGTTTCTCAGCTCTTGAAACTCATTCTGCGTCGAATTAATACGGGTGAAGTCCCATAACTCTGACGTATATCCCTCAGTGACACTATCTCCTTTCTCTAACTGGGTTTTCTCTGACCAGGTACAGACAGAACTATTGTCCTCCACTCTATCAAGGTATTCATTCCTCATTACAAAACTTTTTAATCTAGAAATCGGCCCATGAATCGACACCGTTAAATGCTAAATGACATGCAATGACAGCAAAATAAAAATAGGTCAGTATCATAAAAAAATGATAAACAAGTACTTATAAAGGTAGCTTACTAAAGGCTATCACTATCTTTCCTAAACTCTTTAAAGTTCACTATGTGAGTTTTAGCTCTAAAGCCAGGGTACCTGAACCAGCAGATTCCTTGGTCTTCACCCATTATAGGCTCATATAGACCAAGTTCAGTTTAGGGGGACACATTTCTCTATTGCCATACGGAGATGAAAATCTCACGAAGACATAGGTACAGTATCCCGGAAGCAATCCACTAGCTCATACGAAGGTGAAAACCTTACGAAAGCGTAGCTTCTCACTCCCACTTAAGGGTGTGACCACAACGGTCATGCAAATGTAATGTACAACATATGCAGCAAACACATGTAAAAAGGATCCAATTTTAAATTTAAAAAACTTCCGACATTAAGACAGAAAATACTCAATTTCTTGGCTTGACTCTCTTAAGTCCCCAGTGGAGTCACCAAGCTGTCGAATCCATTTTTTAAAGGGATGTTTGAAAAATGAGGATCGACTTTTGAAATACAAAAACAGGAGTCGCCACCAACCTTTTTAGGTGTGATTGGATCACCTTATAAAACGTTTTGGTCTACGAAAATTAAGAAAACAGGTTCGAGAATCGGTTACGGACGATGAAGGATTAGCACCCTTGCAACGCCCAAAATTGGTACCAAATTGAATAGTTTTCTGTCTTAATGTCAATAATTTGAAAGGATTTAAAAATAGGATCCCTTTTTTAAAATCGGAATTATTTAAGTTGAAAAATCGAGATTCCTTAGCTCCAAAAGAATACAAACATCACATCCAGCATGATAAGACACGATATTCTTAAACTCTCGTAACTGAAATCATCTCGTGATTTACAAAATCTATTTAGAAGGATACTTTAGGCATTTAGACAAACGGGAAATCGCAACCCAGCATGTTAGGGCACTATTTCCCGAATTCCTAAATACGAAAAACATTGCCTCATTTTAGAAAAACTTTTGGATGAAATATGACAATTAAATGAAATATATTTTTTTAAAATAATGATTTGAGTAAAATTTAAAAAAATAATTTACTAAGAGTAATACTAAAAAAATTTATTAAAAAATGAAAGAGTTTGATATGATACTAAAATTATTAAAAAATTAAAAAATATATAAAAAATCAGGGAAACATGGATTAAATCAAAATAAAAAGGGTTGAAAAACGAAGATGAACAAAGAATAGAATAAGAACAAACCGTAGAAAATAAGAATGTAAGAGGGAGAGAAATTTGAGTGAAAGCTCTCAAAAATTTTTATTGTTTCCCAAAACTCCAGTCTGTTTACAATGAAGGGAGAGGCCTCTATTTATAGTTGAACCTCCTCAAATCCAATGGTACAGATCAATTACATCAACAGTTAAGATTAAAAGGTATCTACAAATTAAATCTCTAAGATTACAAAATCATATCTTCTAAGATTGCATATCATATCTAAGATTGCAATCATATCTAAGATTGTATCATATCTAAAATTGCATATCATATCTAAGATTGCATATCATTGAAGATTATATTTCCATATGAGTCAAGCTTGTAGATGGACCTTAAATCTTTTCAAAGAATGGGCCATTCCAATCGGGCCAAATTATATTTGTAATTCTTTACTGAACTTGGACTTCGTTTTTTTTTGGGATTTATTATTTTTGTTTTTGGACTTATTTCTGGGCCCGGGCAAAATTGAGTGTCTACATTAACTATTTACACTAACTAATGACATTATAAAGTAGATGAACACAATTATATTAAAAATTAAAGCATATAGATTAAATCTCAAGTTTCAACATACTTTAGGAGCCAAAACTGAAATTTGATCGTTATCTTATAATGTTAAAAAAAAAAAAGCAAGATAAACTTGGAAGAAATAAGAAGCCATATGTCTGTATCTAAGATTCTTAGAAAATTTATATTATATAATATCACATAACATTTTAATGAAAACATTAACAATACTAGCTATTTGGACTAATTAATGTCATTATAATAATATAGAAAGCGAATTATGTTAGAAATTAAAATATAGAGATTAAATCACAAATTAATACATAATAGAGAGACCAAAATTGAAATTTTAGAACAAATTTATTATGGAAAAAAAAAGATGACACCATAGCTATGGGTACTAGGTACCAAAAGAATTACCTTCCTTTTATATATAGTTCTATGTTTATAGATAATTTCTGGGAAATAGAAAAGAATGGCCATTGAAGAATAACTTCATAATATGTAACAATCCAAAAGTTAACGATATCAGAAAGTGTGGTTTTAAAATTTTATTTTCGTAAATTAGACTCTAAATATTTAATATATCAGTGGAGATATTTTAGAAGTAAATTGAATTTTGGTCGAGTACTTCTATCGAATTAGGGATTAAATTAAGTAAAAAGATTAAATTTTAAAAGTGTCAAAAGTTTAATTTCTTTAAAAATTTCATTAATTTGAAATGAAATAAAGATTGAAATGAAAATTTTACCATCTGATTATGTTAATGGACGATCATGAGGTAAATTATGTATATATATATTATAAAGATCAGAAATAATTAAATAAATATATAATAATTAAATAAATATATAATAAAAACATAATAAAATATTATAACATAAAACTAAGTAGTGGGGAACCAAAAACATTTCTCTTTTCATCTTTAAATTCCGAAACCAAAAGCTTAGGGGAGAAGACGAAACCGCGAGGGTTTCTAAATTTCAAGTTTTAATTAGTTAGTGCAATTTAGTTTTTTTTTATATAATTTTTATGTTTTCGGAGTCTTGAAAGTTTAATCTAGCCGACCTATGTTATAATTTTTGTTACTGTTAAAATTTGAGGATGTTACCATTGTTGAATGGTTGAAGTTTTAGGGACCAATTTGATAGATTTTAAGCTTAGTATAGAAAAAAAAGACTAAATTGTAAAGTCAATTGATGATTTTGTGCTATAGGGACTTTAATGCTCAAATTGTGAAATTTAGGGTGTAATTGAGAAATAGGAAGTCCTATAGGAACTCTAGAAAATTTTGAATTAGGTTTGGGGGGCTAAATGTGAAAATTGTGTTAGTCCCGGTTTTACGAGCTAAATTGATAATATGCAAAAGTTTTATAATTTAGCAATTGAATGCAAATTTGGTTGTGTATTGTTAATTTATTATATATTTTTAATTCGTAGCTAACGTTGACTCGGAGTCCTTGAAAAAGAAAGGAGAAGACAAGGTCGTCGACGAATAGCTCGAAATTTACAGTTTGTGTTTTTATAATATTAACTGTTTCAATTGCTGCATTTACACATTGCATTATTTGGTAAGTATATAAGGTGAGTTAGTCCTTTGGAATAATTTTTTGAAATGCTAAATTTGAATTGAAATGTTGTGATCGAATGGTTATTGGTGACAAGGGATTAAATTGCATAGTTGCAAAAATATTGTATATTGTATGTGAAATTAAATTTGATATGGAAATGAGACATGTTGTTATGTATATGAATGGATGATTGAATTAGTGAATTCGTGATATGGAAGTGAGGAATTAGTTTACAAACTAGATTGAGAAAATTGTTATCCTATTAACTGTTAAGGCAGAGTTAGGTATAATTGGCATGCCATAGGATAGGAAGAGTTCAGGGTTTTACGACTACGTGTCAAGGAGTGCTGGGCGCCCCATTTGTCGATTATATCAACCAATGTTGGGCACATTTATTTTCGGTTTTATCGGTCAGTTTAAAGCTCAATTCATTATTACGGGTTTATCCATCAAGCACTGGGTGCCAAATTGGTGTGTTGGTTGGATCCGCATATCCGTCCGAGTCTGAATAGTATTAATAGGGAAAAAAATGAAAGTGGAAGTCGGGATTACAACTTGTGAAATGAATTAAAATAAAGTTGATTATGAACTTTAGATTGTATACAATGAATTTTGAGATAAAATGATACATTAATGTTGATTTTTCAATGATTTTGAGTTGAAAGGGTGATGATCCATGTTAATATTTTGAATTGGGTTAGAAATTGAAGCTATAAAAATGTGAAAGTACATGTAAAATGTGCATATTGTTCATTACATTTAACTTATGCATTAGTATGTATCGCACTATGTTTAATATTTAGATTATAGAAATACCACTAAGTTATACTCAGCGTACGATTTTGTTTTTAGTGCGCAAGTTAGGTACTTAAAGAATCGATTGTCGATCCAGCATCTAGCGGCAATCCAAACTCAAATGTTGGTAAATTTTTCTTTTTGGTCTTGGCATGTACTTAGGAATGTGTTTGTACTCATAATGGTCATTTTGTGTTTTGGTTTACATATTGAAGGCTATGTATATATATGTATGAATGTGATGTTAACAGTCTTGTTGTTGATGACTTGTTAGGTTGCTTGGTTTTTATGCCTAATGTTCAATTGGATGAGATAATATTATGGTATGCATTGTGTTTTGATTGATGCTTGGATGTGGAATGATGGTTGATATACATTTAGGTTATGTTTGGGTAAGTTAATTCTTAATATTGGAGATTGATTGAATGGTTATTTGGTGCTTGAGAAGTTGAAGATGAATATGTCATTTAGTGATTTTTGAATTGGTATTTGTATGTTCTTTTGGTCGTGCTTGGTATAGTGGAAATGGTTGAGGTGCCTTAAAGGCATATTGGTATTGTTGTGTGTATATTCATTTGGTTAGCTTAAAATTATGAATTGAGGTGTCAAATTTGACATTTTAATTAGACACAAAGGATGGTGGTTTTAAAGCATGATTTGGGCTTGTTTTGATTTGCTTTTGAAGTGGTTGAATATGGTTTAAATCGGGTGACTTGTAGCCTAAGTGATTTATATTAGAAATATTATTTTGAATGGTAACTACAGGTTCATATCGTCTGAGACACGACCTGGCACACAACCGTGTTCCATACATGAGCTCATGACACGACCGTGTGGTATGTAAAAATTTAAGTGATTTTGGTGCACACGGGCACAAAGAGTTATACAGTTGACTCACACGGCCATGTGGCTTATTTCACATTGGCATGGATCTTGTACACGGTTTGGTGGCACGGCTGTGTGGTTCATCACACACAGGCTAAGCTTTCGCATACTACCATGTGACCCTTGTATGCAGATTTTTCCTTCTTTTTTAAATTTGCTTTAAATTAATCCCTATGAATTGCCCTCCTAGTTTTAACCTTCCGTAACTCGATATTAATTCAAAATTGATTGAATCACATGCTAGTTTAATTAATTATGAATTTTTATAATTAATTGAGATTTTAAATTATAATTTACTTGCAAGTGCTTTGTATTTGTTCGTAGCGCCTGAGTAAGGGGTGTTATACAATCATCCTTTCAAAAGAAAAAAAAAACTTCACAATGATAATTAGTCTTTTATTATTATTAGATTTCTTTCTCATTTACGTTGCAGTTGATTAAATGCATTTATTTTTTTTATAAATTTAAAATATATAATATATAACATATAATATATTTAATGTAACTAATATTTAAAATAATATATTAATAATATTTTATAAATAAAAAATTTAAAATAATATATAAAATTATAACTATATTAAAAAGTAAATTATAATATTAAATTAAAATAAAAAGATAAAACAACAAGAATCAATTATTATAAATTATTCATGATAAGTATGAAAAATATTTACATTAAGTTGATTAAATATGAAAAATATTTATCTTAAATTAATAAACACATTTAATAATGATGATTAAAAAATAATTATTGAAATAAATAATAATTCTAAATTAAATAAAAATCTTTTTAAAATTTCAATTTAGTAATATGGTAGAATATAAAGGGCATTGTCATCAGTTCAAAAAAATTTTCAAACTCGTACATTTATATATATTATAAATTTTTTACACCAATATTTTATTTTAAGTGAAAAAAATAGGATAACATTAACCCCATCGTATGTGTACGCATTCATATTTGACAATTCATTTATTAGGCTTGGTCTGTCCTTAAGTACTTATTGAAATTTCAAATTAATAAATTTTGTTTATTTATTTATACTTAAAATAAAATAAAATAAAACAATTTAATATAGTTTGTTAACGTAATTGATAGGTGCTAAAAGTAACATGTTTTAGTTTCATTCTTAATGTGTTTTTCGGTGATTATTCAATGTTAATGGTGAATTTTATGCTCCTAATCCTTTTAATTCACGTTTTTATACTTAGGAAAGTATTTGGGAGAAAAAATAGTGAAAATCGAAAAATCGAAGTGAGTTATAGGAGCCATATGAGTTGGACCATTCCACACAGCCGTGTGTGCCACCGGGCTGCCACATGCCCATGCGGTAGGACGTATCAATTTTGCGAATTGCATTCCAAATAGTGGAAAAAATGTGATTTTTAGGGTTTTTCAGGCATTTTGAAACCTATATATGACAAAAATAGGAAGATATGAGTGAGTCATCATAGAATACTCAAGAAAACAACTCGAAAAACATCATTGAAGTGTATTCTGAAGCATATTTTCGTTAAGATTGAAAACTCCTAATTGATTTCTCATGAGATTATTATGAGTTTCTTTATTTCTTTCAGTTATACTGTCTCTAAGATGTTTTTATTTGCAGCCATGAACTAATTTTCTAAATACCTAGGGGAGATGAATCCTATGATGAATTTTGTCTTTTAATTTTTATTTTACACAAGAAATTCTTAGATCTTGTTCTCAATTATGTATGCTTAATTCTTAGTTTGATATTTCTAGATTATTGATTCATGTTTGATGTGCTTAAATTAGAGGAGGAATATACCCTATTTAAGAGTACACCTAGCGTAATTGAGTAGAGTTGCATGCAATCCTAAAAATAGGACGACATAAATCTACCGGATTAGAGTCAAATCTAATAGGGGAATCCATAGATCAAGTTAATGCGATAATAATGGTTTTAATTAGAAAGTAATTTCAATTAATCAACCTAGAGTTAGTTGCTCTTATTTTTGAAGAGAGATATTAGCATAATTTAGGGATTTCTACGAATCGGGATACTAAGTGAAGAAATTGCGTAAGTTAGATTGATAGTGACAGATGAAGTCTAGGTAAATTATTTCCTGAGTATTGTTTCGCTTATTGGTTATTATTCGATTATTTTCCTGATTTGTTCTTTATTGCGTTCGTAGTTAATTAATTTAGTTAATTTTAGTTTTAATTAATAGCTCAAATTTATCGGTTAAATAATAGAAAGACGATAATTACTAGTGCTTTTAGTCTTCGTGGAAACGATATCTTTGCTTACCATAGCTATACTATTAATTAATAGGTGCACTTGCCTTAATCAAAATTTTAGTTGGTTTCGTGGACATCAGTAACAATAAGTTACTAAATTCTAAACTTTTAAATTGATTTTAAAATTTTACAAAAGATTATATTAAATGATTTACAAAAAAATAATCAACTTCTTAATTATAATTGTATAAATTACATAAGCTATTAATAAAAATAAAATAAATTTATAATTTTAAAACATCAAAGTTTTTGTAACATTATATTGTAATTATATATAATTTAAAGTTATAAAATTATTACAATTTACATCTTAACTTATAATTTAGACTATCATGTTAAATAATTCTAAACTAAATGCTTTAAAATTAATAATATATTAAGTAAATAATTAATTTATTAACAAATAATTAAAATATTGTAATGACATATTCATGATATTACAACAAATAATCATAACAAAATAGCAGATAAAACAATAACTATAAATTCATGATTTTGCATAAGCTATTAATAAGAATAAAAGATAATTAGTTTTTAAGGACACTTTTTTAGTGACAAATTATGAAAGTGTGAGGATATCTTATTTTACTTTTTTTTCTTTTCCCCAGCGAAAAGGAAACAACGTCTCATTTTAATGGCACCAAATTACACATTTTATCTTTTTTTTTTTTTTTTCTGAAAATGCTACTCTCCTTTGTTTTCAAATCTTGATCGATCCTTGTCTCCCTCACCATCATTTCTTTGTCACTCATGCAATCGATGAAAAGATTAGAACCATAAGTGTTGTATCATGACCTTATGAATAATCTGTGGACAATACCATTCATTTTGGGCAAGTTTAGGTTCCCTCTTTTCCTAATTTATCACTCATTTTGGTTGATCTATTTTTTTATTTATTTTAAATCTATGGATAAGCTTGTAGAACAACTTGTTAGAAGGTTTAAGTCCAAATCTTTTGTATATATTTTAAAGAAATGTTTGGAATATTAGATTAAAGTAGTATCTACTATTGCTTTTGTTTGAAGAAATGAAACAAATATTGCTACATTTACGAGATCATAAAAGCATGAATAAGCAGCAACTATTTTCTCTCAAAACCATAATCTTTTAAGATAAATTGTTTAATCTCACCCATTCTATTACTTCATGCATGATCCATTTTTGATTTTCTTTATAAAAGCCAAAAGAAGATCATAATTGACAAAAACCCATGTAATCATACAAAAGTATCACTAATCTAACACAATTCCTTAACGAGCTCTTCACTATTAGAATATCCCCACCTTCACAACTCAAACTATACCCAATCCATAACAAATTGAATTGATAACCAATCCTCATATAAACCTAACTAAATTGATACTAGATATTGGAACCTACAGCTTTACCGACCACCAAACTCATAAATAAATAAAATGATCCAAATCAAAGCTCCATTTGTTTCAACATAAAAGTTTGTACGGAAAATATTTCTAACATTTTCTGATGTTTGTTTCCTATAAAATAGGATGGTTAACGTAAAATATTTTCCATTCAACGTAAAATTACCCCTTTATTTTTGTAAAATGTCTTACCAATTTTTTTTTCCATAAGACATTTTCCAGACTGATAAGACTCTGTTCACTGTAACACCCCCATACCCGACTTGAGCATCGGGTCAAAGCACCGGTATGTTACAATCTTTACTACATTCTTCACTTATCAAATATTTTCTTATAAACTTTCACAACTTTTCCCTTTTTTTATCATAAAAGTTCAATACTCACTAATTAATTATATTAAATCAATTTCACTTTAATCACATAATTTATCTCAATATCTTGTTTCACATATCAAATTTCTATGTATTTCACTTCTATTATTTCATCTACATATTTTCTCAAATTTAACAATTTAGTCATTGTCATCATAAAAATTCCATATTTCTCCACAATTTCACTTTTACAATACTTTATGCATATTTCATAATCTCATAACACATTCATTAAAGTTTTATCATAATTTTCTTATTCACATATTAAATTATTTCACACTTAAACTTTTGTATAATTTTTAATTTAGTCCCTATTGCCATGTAATTTATTTTTCACTATATAAGTACTTTAATCAAATAATTCATTATAATATATTATTTCACATAACAAATTTTCATGCATGTCACTTCCCTTATTTCAATTATAAATTTCACAAAGTTTACAATTTAATCATTAACATCATGAAGGCTCATTATTTATTATAGTTTCACATTAACATCACTTTTTAATCAATTCACTACTTCATTTAAACTCTTTATCATAAATTTCAAATGTATGTTTGTTTCATTGAGAACAAATTTTATGAAATACTTTCTAAAAATCTGTCAAACAACAAAAAATATTTAATACAGATTCACCCAAACATCAAAGAATATTAGCTTTTCCAAAAAACTAAGTCATTTTCCGAAAGCCATTTTCAATGAAATAAACGGAGCACAAATTTAAAAACAAATGCAGTATCAAAATAAAAAATGAAGTACATGATATTTTATCTTTATTCAAATTCTTTTTTCAATTTACAAAATGAATATAATGCTACTCATATGTTATATAAAATTAAATATTTAGGTGATAATTTTATCTTCATTAATAGTAATTTTTAGTGACATAAATGGGTGTTACTATATTTTCTTCATAATAATGACAAACTAAATGTTCTATTGATAAAATACATTTATGATAATGACAAGAGTTTACAATTTTATTCATAAAACAAAAAATTTTAAAACTAATCACTAATAATTGTTGATTTAGTTAAGCAAGCAAAGCATCAAATAAAAATCAAAAGGCATAATAATTTATTCGATCCACTAACTTTACAAAAAAAATCATTTTAGCTCTCCATTTAATATTTCGTCTCTGCTAGCCCTTGAACTTGCATTGTTTGTCAAATCACCCCAAAAGGGATGGAAAAGATAACGTTTGTTAACTTTGTTAATGTGGCAATCCACGTGTATGCCACGTTAGCAATTAATTAATTTTTAAAAATTAAAAAACATTACAAGATTATTTGTAACACCCCTTACCCAGTCGGTCGTCAGACTCAAGCTATGGAATGCTAACACTATTACCGGAGCAGTCACATACAGTTTATAGCCATAAATTCAATTAAGCATCAATTTATTTCATAATCCCATGCACAATATTAATTACAAACAAAATCGAGACACGATTGAGCTTATGAAAGCTCATAAGTTGACCCGAGCATGAATAAGGACCAATCTGAGAACTTTTCAAGTTTTGGAGACAAGTATCGATACTTAGAATAAGGTATCGATACCCTAGTTAGGAAGTATCAATACTATTTTGGCATTCTGCCATTTTGGAAAATTGAATCACAAGCCAACTTTGTCGATACCTTTATAAAGAATCATTCCTTGGAAATAAGTATCAATACTCTATACAATTGTAACATCCTGTTTTTCAGTGATACCAAAAACAGTGGTTTCAAAACCCCGTTTTCTAATAATTGAGTCCATAAATATTACTAGTTAATATTTTTGAGTTTATGATAGTATTGCCTTGAGTTTTGGTGTAGAAATTTATCTGAATTGATAGTTAATTAAGGTATAAGGACTAAATCATAAAAGTCATAAAACTTAATCGTTATTATTTTTTATTGATTAAAGGACTTATTTAGCAATTAAACCAAAGTTTAAATGACAACTAGACCATATTTTTTTAAGGTGGGCGGTTAACACCCACTTTTGGTCATTGTTTTATTTGAAAATTTAGTTAGAATGTTAAAATAAAAATGTTAAGAAAAAAAATAACAGTAGGAAGAAAGAGAAAGGACGTCGTTCTCATATTCTTCCACCGTTTTTCACCATTAAAGAAAGTTTGAAAGCGTCAAAAAAATCCTCTAATATTCGGCCCTTGCATGGCGAGTATTCTAAATCCGTTTTTCATAAATTTTATATTGTTGAGTTCGTGGTTAGCTAACTCAAGTACTATTTTGTAAAATTGTTAAAGTTTTCAAAAGTTTCCATTGTTGTTTTCTTGAAGCTTTTGATGTTAAATGGTTAGCTTTTAAGCTTAGAAGTGAAAAAAGATTAATTTATAAAGTGAAATTGTTGTTTTCTTCAAAAAGGACTAAAGTGTAAACAATGTAATAATAGTGTGAAATTTCTATGATAATATATGGTAGAGAGTCATAGGAGAATGTATTTGAAATTGAATAGTAAAATGATGCTCAAATGTGAAAGTTGTGCTTTAATTATATAACTTAGTGCTTGAGTATGATATGTTGTGTTGGATTATAATTAGAAATGGGATAACTTATGGATGATGGTATAATGATAGTTATTTGAAGGTTAATTAGATAGATGACTAGGTATAAAAGGTATGTATTTATATGAAGATGTTGGTAATCACCTATTGCTTGGTTAATTGATTTATTGGATGTTGAATGAGCAAGTAGTATGTATATGGTCATTTGTAAGTGTATTGGATATATGAAGGCATGTATTGCTCATTGAATTGGCATGATTGAATGAGTTAATTGATTGGTTTGAAGTAATTGGAAGACTAGCTATAAATTAACAAGTATTTGGATGTGTTTTGGTGGCAAGTAAGGCACAGTGAGTGGATTGATTTTGGTATAGAATAAATGAATGAATTGGTATGTATTTTGGTTAGTTTTTGCAGGACTTATTGGTGCTTAAAATCACCATTTGGGCAAAGAAAAATTTGGGCATGAAAGGGGTACCTAAAATGGAGTTTTGACAAATTTTGCTATAATGTATTTATACCTGAGCATAGGTATCGATACTTGACATTTTCAAATAGATTTTCAAACAAATAGAACGCCAAAATGGTATCAGTACCAGGTTAAAGTATCAATACCCAACTCTATAGTACTGATACTCTACAATGGTATCAATACCATTGTATGTTGATAAATTATTTCAAAAGAAACATATTCATAATTTGGTATCGATACTTATGAGAAAAATATCAGTACCATCAGCCAAGTATCGATACATATTTCCAAAGTTTTGTAACTTTGCAAATTAGTCTTATTTCATGCTTGAACATTAAAAAGGGGCCCTTGTAAGCTCGATTTAGACTCATTTGAATTGTTTGTTTGATATGATTAATTTATTCATGATTTAATTATGAGATTTGTGGCAAAAGTTGCCTCGACAACAATGTGACACCCCGTTGCTTGGACTTGGCGATCGAGTCAAGTAATAGGATGTTACATTATTTTTTTTATAATTTTTATGCTTTTTAAATAATTTGAATAATTTTTAATTCTTAAAAATATTTTTTGTACTTTTTAAATTTCAAAAATTTAATTAATTGTTGATATGACATCTATATAACAATTCATGTGTATGCTACATTAGCAAAGTTAACAAACATTAACTTTTCCATCCATTTTAGGGTGATTTGACAAAAAACGCAAATTTAAGAGCTAAAAGAGATGAAAATTAAATGGAGAGCTAAAATGACATTTTTTCTTTTGTAAAGTTGAAAGGTCAAATAAGTCTTTATGCCATATCAAAATGTCACTAAAAAGTCCCAACCTGTTGTAAATACATTAAATGGAGTAATAAGATAAAACTCTTTACTTCATTTATAATTAGGAGATGATTAAATGGAGTAATTAAGAAAACTTAATTCACATTTATTGATTGAATGTAAATGAGCTTATAAATAGTACTTCGTAAGTGAAAATTAAACAATAAAAATTCTCCCGTATTTTTCATCTATTTTTTACTTATTATTGTTGTTTTATTAATTTTTCTATTAAACCACCAAATTTTTTGGTGGTGGCTTCTTAGAATCGTCATGTAAAATATAATAAAAATAGCAAAAATGGCATATTACCATGGTCATCATGTGAAACATATTTTTTTTGTGACAAAAGTAATGCGTCACCTTTTATGTATTATAAGTACGAAAAATCAAATTGTCACTAACAAGATTATTAATAATAGTAACAATAAATGAAAAAAGTTTTATAAAACAAAATAAAAAATAATTCGTCACTAAAAATAGTTTACTTGGTGGCAATTAATAAATGTCACACTTTTGTCCAAATGTCAAAAAAAAAAAATTACCCATAAAATTTTTAAGAAAATAAATTTTGATGCCAAAACATATAGTGACGCAAACCTATAACGTTTGCAAAAATTGTGATATAAAATATATCATTAGTTGTTTAACATGAGGATTATTTATTTTTATCACGTTTGTAGTATATTTTGTGACGTTATGTCATTTGCCACTAAAATAATTGATAGATTTATTGTAGTTTCATTAGCATCCGGTTATTTGGTCTCATAAAGTATTAAATTAGGTTACATGGTCTTATAGAAATATCATTTAATTTGATATCAAATTAGATACTTTAATTATGATTAATGAGCTTATAATTAAGTATTAACATAATTTAATATAAGGGTAGTGATACTTAATTATGATAAGTATTTTCTTCTCTTCTTTATTTAAAAGTAAAAACTACTCAAAAATAATGTATTTAAATTAAAAAAATATTCAACAATGTGTTGACTTGATGGTTAGGATGTTCATTGTCCTAGATGTGGTTTGAGTTCGAGTCGCGCTAATTACATTACTATTAGGGCTTTACTCTCATATTATAATTTATCACAAAAAAATTTAATTGCTAATTCAATATCATCTCCAACTAATTAAAATAAATCTTCTAGCACTAATTATCAATTTACTAAAGATCTTGTGTTACTTCTTTGTATAATTCATGTTGTTTGAACCTTAAATCTAATTTTTAAAATAAAAGAAAATCCATTCCATCATTTATTATTTATGTTGTCGTATCCACTAAATTTGAGATAAGGGTGTGTTTGTTTTCCAGGAAAACATTTTCCGAAAAATGTTTTCCTGATCTTCTAGTGTTTGTTTGACTGAAAACCTTTTACATGGGGAAAATGTTTACAAAATCACGGGTAAAATGCCTATGCTTTTAGGGAAAATGTCTTACAGAATTTTTTTCTGTAAGACATTTTCCAACTCTCACCAGTCTTTCCCCCTTGCGCCGTTCTTTATCTTCCTTCTTCTCCATCCAGGTAACTTTCCTCCTTCTACTTCCTCTGTTCTTCATCTTTTATTTCTGTTTGATTATATTTTTCTTGCTACCTCTAGAATTGTTGAATGTTACTGGTAAATTTTATTAGGTTTTCTTTTTTTTTTCTCAACCTCTAGAATTGTTGAATGTTCCGAATAGCTATTTGCTGCAATTTGCTATTTGCTTCAATTCTATTAATAATCGAAACTAGGGCATACCTTCTTACCAAAAACAAAAAACCTCTTTATAAGTATTTTTAGTTAAGTTTTAAGATTCGGTAAAAAATTAATTTTTAAAAAAAAAATAAATTATCTCTACTTCCCCATGCCATTAACCATATCTCGACCTATAGCTTCTTCTTCGCTTGTAAGCACTCCAAAACCCTAAATTTTTCATATTTCCCTTTCTTGGGTTTCTAGAAAACAAGGTAGAGTTTCCCTTTTTTGGGATTTGGTCATTTTCCGTAATTGGCTTATATATATCTATATATAAACTTCTTTGGGTTTTGGGTGCCATAAGCTTCTTTACCTTTAATTCTCATTCTTAGCTTTGGGTTGGTTCTTTTTTCTTGTTGAAACGCTATGAACTTTACTAGTCTTTGCCCGAGTTTTAACCAAACATAATGAAGCCAGAAGCAGAATAGCTTTTGTCTTTATGTTGATTGAAATGAAATAGCAGCATGTTTTTCAACATTTAAATGAAGGACTTCTGATATTCTTGACACATATGCATTAGTTAGATAGATTTTAGTTTTAACATAGCAGTTTTGGTTTTGCTATTTGCTGCAATTTGGTTTAGTCTTTTAATGCGAATAGCTGTTTGCTGCAATTTGCTGTTTGCTGCAATTCTATTAACTATCAGTGTTGAAACTTCTTTTTAAAAGGCGAAGGGTATTTTGAAAATGGGAGTCGCCACCAATCTTTTAAAGTGTGATTGGATCACCTTATAAAACATGTTGGTCTACGAAATTATGAGAAAACAGGCTCGGGAGTCGGTTACGTACAAGGAAGGGTTAGCACCCTCGCAACGCCCAAAATTGGCACCAAATTGAATAGTTTTGTCTTAATGTCAAAAGCTTGAAAGAATTTAGCAATAAAATCTCTTTTAAAACCATAATAATTTGAGTTGAAAATCAAAATTTTTTCTTTGAATGCAAACATCACATCTAGCGCGATTGGACACGATATTCTTAAACTTTCGTAACTAAAAATCATCTCGTAATTTGTAAAATCTATTTAAAGGATACTTTAAATGTTTAGACAAACGAGAAATCGCAACCCAGCATGTTAGGGCACTATTTCCCGAATTCCTAAATACAAAAGACACCGCTTTGTTTTTTAAGATTCCTTTGGATTAAATAAAATATAAAATTTTTTAAAAACGATGAGGCATTTAATCTATTACAAAAGATCAATATTGGATTAATTAAACTACGTACTTTAACATTTCAAGCAAATATAATGTAGAAAATGGTAAATACGACATAAATCACACAACACTTTAACATTTCATGCATATATAAACACAAATAACATGAGTATACACATTATCATTTCATGCAAAAGTACAAAATTGCAAAAATAATGAATATATCAATACAAATTAAACATATAATAATATTTCATACTAATATATTATTAAAATAACAACATAAAATGATCAATTTGCATGCGAATATATAACAATAAATAAATAACATGAAAAAATAACAAATAATTTATGAGATGAAATTAGCGTGTTAAAACAATGCCTAATAAAACAAATCAAAATAAAAACAATAAAAATATAAAAATATTAAGCAATATATAAGTAATAAAAGAATTTTTTTTTTAAAAAATATTATATAATATAGTAGCTTGATATATTTATAGAAAAAATATGTTAAATTGGAACAAAATTTTGTAGTAAATTTTAAATATAGACATCAAATATATATGTATTAGTGTATAATAATTTACAAATTTAATTTTTATATACTAATAAATAATAAATAATGAAATAATATATATAATAAAAGGAAGATAATATAGGGAATAAAATATAATAATATAATATGTAATAAAATATATAAATAAAATAAAATAAAATAATATATATAATAAAAGGAAGATAATATAGGAAGATAATCTGTTGATGTTTCTTTGTTTGTATGTGTATATTAACTGTTTGTATATTTCCACTCAAAAAAAAATCCTCCCTAAAAATTAAAAAAAAGAAGGGTTTTATAACCCCTAGTTACATTTTTGGGAAAGAATCTTTCGATTTCTTTCCAAGTTTGCCTCTTTTCTATCGTAGTTCTTTCATTCTTTTGCAGGTATCAACGAGGATCTCACGGTGATGAGTGCTGGCGTTGATTTATGCGTCGATTAAGGCGCGATACGGGGCTGGAGTCACGGCGTGAGGCAAGGAGGCGTGACGGTTGAGATGCTTGCGGCACTTAGGGTTTCTGAAACCCTAGGCCTTTCTGTGTTCTGTTAACGAATTAGGCCACTTGGGCCCTGTGTATTTTGCACAACATTTGGGTACTTGGGCTTGGGTATAACCAGGTATTGGGTAGTATAGGCTAATTGGGTCTTGGGTCATCAGTTGGGCTGCTGGGTTTTAGGTATTTGGGCTAAGGGTTTTGGGTTTTGTTAATGGACTGTAAATGGACTTTATAAATTTTTATTTTTGTTGTTTTTATTTATTTATTATTTATTTGTTTTATGGGCCCAGGTAAATTTGGGCTATTACAGCTGCCCCTCTTTGCTTATTACTGTGTAACAGGAATAGAGCAAAGATTATAAAAGGACCAAATTTGCCTGGCCTGGCCAAGTCTTGAAATCTTGATCCTCATCCTCCTCAAAGGTATTATGATAGCTTTAGGAATGGCAAATTTGCTATCTTCAACCTATTTCTTGCAAACTCCGGAACGCCAAATCTGTTATCCTCAATCTGCTCTCTGACAATACAGAGACGCCAAATCTACTATCTTCGATCTGTTCTCTGACAACACAGAGATGCCATATTTGCTATCGTTGATCTGCTCTCTGACCATACAAAGATGCCAAATCAGCTATTTTTGATCTGCTCTCTAACAATACAGAGACGCCAAATCTGTCATCTTCGGTCTGTTCTCTGACAACACAGAGATGCCAAATCTGCTATCGTTGATATGCTCTCTGACCATACAGAAATGCCAAATCAGCTATCTTCGATCTGCTCTCTGACAATATAGAGACGCCAAATTTGCTATTTTTGATCTACTCTCTGACAATATAGAGACGCCAAATCAACTATCTTCGATCTGCTCTCTGACAATACAGAGACACCAAATCTGCTATCTTCGATCTGCTCTCTGACAATACAGAGACGCCAAATCTGTCACCGGTGATCTACATTATCCCCTAGGGACATAACCTGTAGAATGTGCACGTTCTTATGCCTCATGATCGAAATGAGTCAAATGCCCCTAAATAGATCTATTATGATGCAAGAGTTATGAAAATGATTCCTATTTCGGATGTCTTTACTCATTTACCATCAAAATTCCACCTCAGAATATCAATCAAACTCTGCTTCTATGTTTTGAATTAGATTGGCCCTACTGTATCATTCTGCTGGAAACGATCCTCTCCTAAGATTGAATCATTTGAATTGTCCAAACATTCTTTGGACTGAAGGAATTTCCCCGAATACCTTCGACCTTTACTCATGGGAATTCTTCAAACAATTGTTCTGTTTTAGTTCCTTGTATTCTCTAGCAGTTCCCAGAGTAATATGCAAAACTTCGTTTGTAAAATTTTTAATTCATCAATTATTATTTCAATACAACACACTTTAGAAGACAAATAATCTAATCTTGAAAATAGTTAGACAAATCATCAAAATACAACAAGAAATTAATCTGAAAACATATCTTTAAGAAGAAAAAGAATCTAAAGATAGTAATCAGAACAAAAATTTGATGTCCAACATATCACAGCTTGCGTTTCTGTATACAAATCCCATGAAGACTATTTTGAGTTTTAACATGTGTTTAGAAGATCAAAAGTACTTTGTTAATGCCCCGGTTTGTAACACACTCCACTTCTCATAAAATCTAGTATAGCAAAGTCACTGCATGCCTCTCGAAATTTGAGCTGCCCTTTCGGGTTTTCAACTTAAAACCCCTTTGGTTCCAAAGCGCCTTTTGTGGGTTTTCACATTGGCCTCTCCATTTTTTATTTTTTATTTTTTTCGAAGTCTCAAAGTACCCTTTGCGGGTTTTCACGAATCCCTCCCTTTTATACAAAGTATTTCTTGACTGAGTCTAAATTCACTGGATTGGGTAAACTCTTCCTATCCATTTTTGTCAAAATCAGTGCACCACCAGAGAAAACCTTCTTCACAACATATGGTCTTTCCCAATTTAGCATCTATTTCCCTCTAAAATCCTTTTGTATGGGGAGAATCCTTTTCAATACAAGGTCACCTTCGTGGAATTCTCTTGGATGAACTTTCTTATCATGGGCTCGCATCATTCGCTTCTGATACATCTGACCATGGCGAATAGTTTTTAGCCTCTTTTCTTCGATCAAGTTCAATTGGTCATACCGCGATTGAACCTATTCTGCTTTATCTAGTTTTATCTCCTACAAAATTCGAAGAGAAGGTATTTCTACTCCAATAGGTAACACTGCCTCCATCCCATAAACCAACGAGAAAGGGGTTGCCCCAGTAGAAGTTCTGATGGACGTTCGATAAGCTAAGAATGCAAATGGTAACTTCTCATGCCAGTCTCTGTAGGTTTCAGTCATTTTCCCCACTATCTTCTTGATGTTCTTGTTAGCAGCTTCCACTGCCCCATTCATCTTTGGGTGATATGAAGATGAATTATGATGTTTAATTTTGAATTGGCTGCAGACTTCCGCAATTGCGCTGTTGTTCAAGTTCAATGTATTATCTGATATGATCCTTTCAGGCATTCCATACCGACAAATGATCTCATTTTCAAGAATCGCCCTACTGCTGACTTGGTGACACTAGCATAAGAAGCTGCCTCTACCCATTTCGTGAAGTAGTCGATGACCATAAAATTGAAACAATGCCCATTCTAAGCTTTTGGCGATATTGGCCCAATGACATCCATGCCCCACATGGAAAAAGGGCCATGGAGAAGTCATCACATGTAAGGGTGAAGGTGGTACATGGATCTTGTCTCTATATATCTAGCATTTATGACATTTCTTAGCATAACTGATACAATCTCCTTCCATAGTAGACCAATAGTATCCAAACCTCATGATTTGTCTTGCCATCGTAAAGCCATTAGCATGTGTACCACAAAATCTTTCATGTACTTCTTCCAGGATTTGTTTAACTTCTACAGCGTCAACACATCTGAAAAGTTCTTTTATAAAGGATATCCCCATCTAGCATATATTCACAGGCTAGCCTCCTTAAAGTTCTTTTGTCGTTTTTAGTTGCCTTCCCAGGATATTCACGATTTCTCACATACCGTAATATATCTTGATACCACGGATGGTCATCCTTTTCCTCTTCTTCGATGTTACAGCAATGAGCTGGAACCTCCTAAATGCTCATCTGAATTGGTTTCATATCTCTTGTTTATTTGCTTTAATCATGGAAGCCAATGTCACCAAAGCGTCTGCCATTTGATTTTCGTTCCGTGGGAGATAACTGAAAGTGATGTTATCAAACTCTTCAAGTAACTCCAAAACTACCTTTCGATAATTAATCAATTTGGGGTCCCTTGTCTCCCATTCACCCCTAAGCTGGTATATTACCAACGCAGAGTCTTCATATACTTTCAGAGTTCTAATTTTCTGCTCCCTGGCCGCTTGAATCCCCATGATGCATGCTTTATACTCAGCCATATTGTTCGTACAGTCAAAATCCAATTTACATGTGAATGGGTAATGATCACCATTTGGGGATACCAAGACTTCCCCAATTCCATTTCCTACTGCATTGGATGCGCCGTCAAAGTTCATCTTCCATGGACGTTCTTCAATAGTTGCCACATACATCAACTCCTTATTAGGGAAATAAAAGCTTAATGGCTCATAATCTTCTAGAGCTCTGCTAGCCAAAAATTCTGCTATCGCGCTTCCTTTTATAGCCTTTTGACTCACATAGACTATGTCAAATTCTGAAAGCAATATTTGCCACCTTGCCATTCTTCCATTTAGTGCTGTTGACTCCATCATGTACTTTAATGGATCAAGTTTTGAAATTAGCCAAGTCGTATGATATAAAATATATTGCCTCAACCTTCGACTCGTCCAGATTAAAGCACAACACAATTTCTCAATTGGTGAATATCTCATCTCACACTTTGTGAATTTCTTACTGAGGTAGTATATCGCCTTCTCTTTTCTTCCCGACTCGTCATGTTGGCCAAGCACACATCCCATAGAATTACTAAACACTGATAAGTACAGAATTAATGGTCTATCTGGACTAGGCGGAGATAACACTAGAGCATTTAACAAGTATTGCTTAACCTTATCAAAAGCACTCTGGCATTTCTCATTCCAAGTACCTTGGTTGTGTTTTCTAAGGAGGAGAAATATAGGATCACATTTCTTGGTTAATTGTGAAATAAACCGAGCAATATAATTCAATCTTCCAAGAAAACCCCAAACTTCCTTCTGAGTACGTGGTGGAGGTAATTCTCGTATGGCTCTAACCTTGTCTGAGTCAACTTCTATTCCCTTTTCACTGACCATAAAACCCAATAACTTCCCCGACCTAGCTCCAAAGATGCACTTTGCCGGATTAAGCCTCAACTAAAATTTCCTTAATCTCAAGAACAACTTCCTCAAGACTTCAATATGGTCCATTTCTGTTTGAAATTTAGCAATCATGTCATCAACATATACCCCAATCTCCTTATGCATCATATCGTGAAATAAGGTCACCAAAGCTCTTTGATATGTTTCCCCTGCATTCTTTAGCCCGAAGGGCATTACCTTGTAATAAAAGGTGCCCCACAGTGTTATAAAGGTAGTTTTATCCATGTCCCCAGGATGCATCTTTATCTGATTGTACCCTGAGAAGCCATCCATAAAGGAGAACAACGAATATCCCGCTGTATTATCCACTAAAGTGTCGATGTGCGGTAAGGGAAAGTTGTCCTTTGGGCTAGCTTTATTCAGATCTTTGTAGTCAACACATATTCGTACCTTCCCATCCTTCTTAGGGACAAGCACAATGTTGGACACTCATTCTAAATACTTAACCTCTTGTAGGAATCCAGTATCAAACTGCTTTTTGACTTCATCTTTTATTTTCAGCACAATATCAGGCCTCATCATTCGCAATTTTTGTTAGACTGGCTTGCAATCTTGTCTTATGGGGAGGCGATGTACTACAATATCAGTAGTCAAACCCGGTATATCCTCATATGACCATGCAAAGATATCTTTGAATTCTCGTAGTAGCTCAACAAGGCCTTGTCTAGTTTCCTTAGCAATATGTGTGCCAATTTTCACCTCCTTTCCTTCCCCCAAGGCTACATTCTCTATTACCTCTTTTTCACGGGGTAGGATTTGTTTCTCCTCTTGTTTCACTATTCTCAATAGATCTAGAGACATATCGCAATCCTTGTCATCTTCAAAATCCTGAAGTTCTTCTAAACACATGTCTTGCTCAAAAGAGAATCTAGGATTTGTAATATCAGTGCTCATGTCATTGATATCTAGGGACCTGCAAGGTATGAAAGAATGTACAAAGAATAAATGAATTTTCATAACGTTTTTTTTATGTTATGAATGAAATGAAAGAATGTAAAGGTCAAAAGAATATTGAATGGTATAAAAGAATATTCACTTAAATTGATAACAAAAGTTATGTTTTATTGAAATGTAAATATCTGAACATAAGCCTGTTTTACAAATGCAATCTTACTACTCCTAGGATTTAGAGCAATAAGAGTGTTCTAAAAATTACTCTGAAGAATCTTTAAAAACTATAGGAAGTTCCTCTGCAACCCAATTGTTCAAAGAGCTTCCTGGTTCGTAAGAGCGAATGCCCTCAAGGTTTCCTTGTCCAAATTCCTCATTATGCATAGTATTAATGTAAAAGCTTCCTTCTTCAAGCAACCCTCCTTTAGGGTGAATTATCCCTCCTGATACAAAGGTTTAGGATATATGGGGGAACATCATCGATTCCCACTCTACTTCTTTTCCACTTAAATGCACCCTTCTCGTTTCTTGACGCTTTTCCATTTCCCTCATTCTTTGCTTTTGATCTGGCCTGAAACCCAAACCAAAACGGTCTCTCTTCTCCCTTAACTCTAGAATTTGAATCCCTCCTTGAAGATATCTTCCCAATCCTTTTCCTGGCAAGGCTCATCTTCCCATTGTCATTTGAAAACCCATCCTCGTAGTTCTGGATATCTTGGGCACCGGCACCTCATTCCCCTCTGAAATGAATGCTGCATTGATGAATTCTAATGAACGGAAAGATCATTCAATTGCCTCCTCGTTTGCTTCTACATAAGGTGCACTACTGGTAACTGTCGCTATAATGTCCTCCTCTGCATTTATAGTGACCAACCGTCCATCAGCTACTAATTTCAATTTTTGGTGAAGAGATGAGGGCACCACTCCTGCCGAATGTATCCAAGGCCTCCCCAATAGGCAATTGTAAGAGGGCTTGATGTCCATCACTAAAAAGTCAACCTCATACATGTTTGGCCTAATCATCAAAGGAATGTCGATTCTTCCCATGACCTTCCTTTCCGTGCCATCAAATGCTCTTACTACATTATGTCATATTTTCATGTGAGAACTATCTATGGGTAATCTGTTCAATATTGATAATGGCAAGACATTTAAATCTGATCCATTATCAATAAGCACACTTGGCAGTGTATACCCCTTACAACGAGTGGTGATGTGTAAAGCTTTAGCTGATCCCATGCCACCAGGTGGGATTTCATCATCATTGAAATAGATGAAATTGTCAGCACTTATGTTACTAACCAGTCGATCCAACTGGTTGACGGATATATCATTAGTAACATAAATCTCATTGAGCACCTTCATTAATGCTTCCCGATGTGCCTCTGAACTTAGAAGCAAAGCCAACACTGATATACGAGCTGGTTGTTTGCGCAATTGTTCAACCACGCTGTACTCACTATGTTTTAAGAATTTTAAAAATTCTCTAGCTTCTTCTTCCTTCACTGGCTCATTAACCAGTGTCTCGGTCCCTTTTCCTTTGTCTAAAGCTTTTGCTTTTGCAGGCTCAACTTTGAAGCCTTCTGCATCGTAGCGCTTCCCACTACGTGTGTAAGAACCCTGACCTTGAGTTTCCTTAGAAGAACTAGCTATATCCTCCTTCTCTGGCATTGACACATGGCAGTTATAATTTCAGGGTACGCTCTTGTTATCCTTATAAGGAAAGGAAACAGGTTTATGAATGATGACTTTTGGTACCGTTGGTGTTTCAACTTCATTACTTCCTAGTAAAGAAATAATAATCCTCGGCCGGTTTTGATTCTTCGGTGCACCTTCTAATGTGCATATATGTCCCTCATTTGAGCCAGCTTCATAAAATTCTAACTCTTTGTTGTCCATAAGGCTTTGTACCAAGGCCTTAAACTCGTCGCATTCCTGGATCTCGTACCCCTCTTCAACATGGAATTCACAGTAGTCCCTTGCTCCTTCGTTCCTCTCTTTAGAGATTATCATCTCTCTTTTCACCATTTCTTCCCAAATCATTTTTATCAGTGTTCTCACCTTAGACACGCCCTCTTTAATCCTTCTCATACCCATATCCCCAACTGCATTTACCCCTTGATCACCATGATTTGGCAACGGGTTCTCTTTACTCGGGGCGTCGTCAAATTTTACGACCCCCATCTTGATTAGTCTTTCTACTGCCTTCTTAAACCAGTGCAATTTTCAATTGAATGCCCTGATATCCCCGCATGGTACTCACATTTGGCATTTGCATCATACCATTTGGGGTATGGGGGTTGTAACGGTTTCAAATGAAAAGGGGCTATTGCATGCGCATTGAATAAACTTTGATAAAGCTCCCAATACGTCTCTGGGATAGGCGTAAATGAGACCTTTTTAGAATTCTATCTCGAACCAGATCCCTGCTTTTGAGAATCTTATTTCCCAACCGTAGTTACTCTGGGCTGACTAACCATAACCGCTTTTGAATTGTAGTTACTGGTATTATTCACCTCATTATCCTTCCTTCTTGAAGCTGATCTTTTAGTAGTCTCCCCCTCTATCTTGCCATCTCTTATGGCATTCTCAATCATTTCTCCCGCCATAACTATATCGGTAAAACTCTTGGTGGTGCTTCCAATCATGTGGGTAATGAATGGGGCCTTTAAAGTGTTGATGAACAGCATGGTAGTTTCTTTCTCCAAGAGTGGTGGTTGAACTTGCATGGCAACCTCTCTCTACCTCTATGCATATTGCCTAAGGCTCTCATTAGGCTTCTTTTCCATATTTTGCAAAGTGATTCTATCAGGAGTCATGTCAATCACATGATTATATTGCTGCATAAAGGCTTGCACTAAGTCTCTCCAAGAATCGATTCATGTGCGACTCAATTGATTATACCACCTAGCCACTGCCCCAACCAAACTATCCTAAAAACAAAGGATCAATAATTGATCATTGTTTACATAACCAGTCATTCGTCTGCAGAACATGGTGATATGGGCTTCAGGGAAAGTAGTCCCATTATACTTCTCGAATTCCTACATTTTGAACTTATGGGGAAGCACCAAATTTGGGACCAGACTCAAGTCCTTAGCATCAATTCCCTGACGATTATCAGCTTTTTCTAGTGCCTTAAATTTCTCCTCTAACCATCTGCAACATTCTTCTAATTGCCTTGATGATTTGAGTCTCATCTCTTCCCTCTCAGCTACATCTAGATCAGGTATAACTGGATTGGCAGGGTTGTCTCCAAGGTTGAATCCCGAACTAGTTTGAAAGTTCATTGGTATTCCAGCATCGGCTTGTCCCTGTCGAGGCCTTATTGTGACGGACGACCCTCGGGGATATGCCTCAGGTTGAGTCTGCACGTGAGGCAGAGTAAAACTAGGAGGATGACCCTCGTTATCTTCTTCAGTGTAGTCATAGGAGCCTTTCCTTTATCCGTTGTCCCCCTCAACAGCTGAGCCATCTCAGCCATCATATTCCTTTGAGCTTCCAACATTTGATCATTCATCTCCTGTTGGATTTTTGCTAATTGCTCCTGTAATTGCTCCTGCATTTCTTTCTGAATTTGCTCAAGTCTTTGATCCATATTCTTTGACTTAGCGCATGTACCGTAAGGATGTGTTGCTTCCAGATTTTCTTTCTCTTACTCTCTTTCTCCCTATTAATTTTAGCTAATTAGGGTCTTTCTATAATTTTGGATGCATATGATGTGATGAGATACGAATGCATGAATGTAAAAAGATATCGTTTCTGATTCAATTTCTTTTAGAAAACATTATTTAAGAAACAAAAATCTTTACACAAAACAGATTACAAGTATGCCTTTGCCCTCAGGCCCAAAGTTTTAACCCTATTCAATAACGAAGCTAACTCTAGACCTCTATCTGACACTAACTCATACTTTTTACTTAACACATTAGCTTGCGTCGCCAGGTTTTGCAAATGATCAGCAACCTCTCGAATCTGTGCTATAGCTTCTCCCATGAGGTAGTCCCTATCTCTGACTTGATCCTGAAAATGGTGAAGCTCTCCCTTCCAATGTTCTTCTCTTGCCTCAAGCTGCTCAATCCATAGCTCATAGTCATGTAGTGCTGCTTCAAATCCTCCAATATTGTGCTTCATTTCCTCGATCTTACCTAGGCTTGGCTTTAACTCGACCACAGAGTTACGACTTCGGTGATGATGAAGGGATCGTCCCAGCTCAGTTACCTTAGTTTTTAATCCTTGATTCTCCTTCTCTAGGGCCTGATTACGCGACTGCATCTTTGGAACTTCTTCTCCTAATACTCGGCTTTGGCTCTTTCTTCTTGAACCTCTTATTGCCACTGCTCTGAAGACTTCCCCAATCCAACTCTCTTTAATGATAGCTGTGTCTTCTTATACTGTGCCTTCAAATCATCTCGGTCTTTCTCAATCTTCCTCTTTTCTTTCCTTACCTTTTCGACCTCGATTTTCTAAACGTCAACGTCTAAGCTTAGGTACATCTTTTCCTCCTCAAGCCTCTCTATCTTTCTTTCAAGCTCCAAACTCTTCCTTTCAAACTCTTACTTTATGACCTCTAATTCTGATGGAATCACTCGTAAATTCTCCTCCATTGATCAAGCAGCCTCCGAACTCGGTCTAAGGATGTTATCCTTGACCCTCTTACCAAACCACCATTTGTATTCAAGAGTTGACGCCAGACCTTTAGTCAGAATCTTCACGCAGCAAACCTTCTTCCAAGCCTCGAAAATTTCTCGCATCTTCTTCTTATAGTGATCCCCTTTATATGAGAAGTCACTCTGAGCTAGCCCTTGTGTTGCTGGTATAAACTGCTCCGCCTTGTATTGCCTTAGAACAAGTAATGTTGTATAACCAACAACTCCCCAAATTCCAGGAAGAGGTACCCAATCAAAGCTTCCGCACCGATAAAGAATTTCGCTAGGGGTCATCCAAGGGGTTTTCCACATAACATCTTCTTCTCGGAGGTTCTAAAGTATTTCTATCCACCTTTCCTCTGTAATGTCATCCATCCTTGGTGTAGCTGCTGCTTCCTTTAGCGGAGAATAGTCTTTGAAGAACACTCAGCAAGAAACTTTATCTACTTTCTAAAAATGACTGTGGAACCAAACTAACAACAACTATGCACATCCAATGAATCTACCTTCACAGCTCTCCGACATGCACTCAAGGATCTAAACGTCTCGGCTAGGATTGCAGGCACAGGTGTGTTCTGTTTACTAACTCGATCGAATAAATCTGCAACTGCCTTATCTATGTGCCCCATGGATTTTGGGAAAATCACTAATCCATACATACTTAAGGCCAAGACATCAACCCTCTTCTTCACATATGGGTGTGCCAATATCAAATCCCTCAAACCTCCCTATGGAATGCATTTGCTATCACCCTTTTGTTGGATTCGAGCTGCGGCCCACTGTTCACCAACCCTTGTAATCATTATTAATTTCTTCACGAAAGTTGAGGGATTAGTAGCCCTAACATAAGCTTTGTTACCTTGAATTTTTAGGCAGTGAAGCAAGGTCGTATACTCCTCGAAAGTAGGGACTAAGTCTACCTCTCCAAATGTGAAACAATTATAGGAAGGGTTCCAAAACTGTACCATAGCTCGGAACAGATGTTTATCTACCTTGATGTCTTGCAAATAGGGAAGATTTCCATAATTCTGATAGAAAAGTTGCTTAGCCTCGTCATCCCATTGGGCCTAAATGTCTCTCAACTCTTGAAACTCATTCTGTGTCGAATTAATACGAGTGAAGTCCCATAACTATGAGGTATACCCCTCGGTAATACTATCTCCTTTCTCTAACTGGGTTTTCTCTGACCAGGTACAAACAGAGGCATTGTCCTCCACTTTATCAAGATATTCGTTCCTCATTACAAAACTTTCCAATCTAGAAATCGAACCGTGAATCGACACCTTTAAATGTTGAGTGACGTGCAATGATAGCAAAATAAAGTAAGTCAGTATCATATGAAAGTATAACAAACAATCACTTATAAGGATAGCTTACTAAAGGTTATCACTCTACTCCCTTAGGTAAGCATTTAAAGCTTACTATATGTGTTTCAGTTCTAAAGCAAGGGTACCTAAACCAGCAGATTCCTTGGTCCTCGCCCATTATAGGCTCATATAGACCAAGTTCAGTTCAGGGGGACACATTTCCCTATGGCCATGCAGAGATGAAAATCTCACGAAGACATAGGTACAGTATCCCGGAAGCAATTCACTAGCTCATACGGAGGTGAAAACCTCATGAAAGCGTAGCTTCTCACTCCCACTTAGGGGTGCGACCACAGCGGTCATGCAAATGCAATGTGTGTGGAAACAAGATAACAAACATATGCAGCAAACATATGTGAAAAGATCAATATATGTAAAATTTCCAAACTTCCGACATTAAGACAGAAAATAATCAATTTCTTGGCTTGACTTTCTTATGGTCCCCAGTGAAGTCGCCAAGCTGTCGAAACCTCTTTTTAAAAGGCGAAGTGTATTTTGAAAATGGGAGTCGCCACCAATCTTTTAAAGTGTGATTGGATCACCTTATAAAAAATTTTGGTCTACAAAATTATGAGAAAATGGGCTCGGGAGTCGGTTACGTACGAGAAAAGGTTAGCACCCTCGCAACGCCCAAAATTGGTACCAAATTGAATAGTTTTGTCTTAATGTCAAAAGCTTGAAAGAATTTAGCAATAAAATCTCTTTGAAAACCGTAATAATTTGAGTTGAAAATCAAAATTCTTTCGTCCCAAAAGAATGCAAACATCACATCCAGCGTGATTGGACATGATATTCTTAAACTTTCGTAACTAAAAATCATCTTATAATTTGTAAAATCTATTTAAAGGATACTTTAAATATTTAGACAAACGGGAAATCGCAACCCAGCATGTCAGGGCACTATTTCCCGAATTCCTAAATACAAAAGACATTGTTTTGTTTTTTAAGATTCCTTTGGATTAAATGAAATATAATTTTTTTTAAAAGTGATGAGGCATTTAACCTATTACAAAAGATTAATATTGGATTAATTAAACTACGTACTTTAACATTTCATGCAAATATAATGTAGAAAATGGTAAATACGACATAAATCACACAATACTTTAACATTTCATGCATATATAAACACAAATAACATGAATATACACATTATCATTTCATGCAAAAGTCCAAAATGGCAAAAATAATGAATATATCAATACAAATTAAACATATAATAATATTTCATGCGAATATATTATTAAAATAACAACATAAAATGATCAATTTGCATGCAAATTTATAACAATAAATGAATAACATGAAAAAATAACAAATAGTTTATGAGATGAAATTAGCGTGTTAAAACAATGCCTAATAAAACAAATCAAAATAAAAACAATAAAAAAATAAAAATATTAAGCAATATATAAGTAATAAAAGATTTTTTTTAAAAAAATATTATATAATATAGTAGCTTGATATATTTATAGAAAAAATATGTTAAATTGGAACAAAATTTTGTAGTAAATTTTAAATATAGACATCAAATATATATGTATTAGTGTATAATAATTTACAAATTTAATTTTTATATACTAATAAATAATAAATAATGAAATAATATATATAATAAAAGGAAGATAATATAGGGAATAATATATAATAATATAATATGTAATAAAATATATAAATAAAATACAATGAAATATAAATAATACGATAAATATCATATAAATAAGGATAATATATATATACTATTATTTAATAATAATTTAAAAAAAGTTTAAAATCTTACACAATTAATGAATAATAAAAATAATACATAATTTATAATAAAAATGCAAAGAATAATATATTTAGTAAAATATATAATATATAATAAAATTTATAAATAAAATGTATAATAATATATGAATAAAATAATATATACTATTTTATATAACTAGTATTTAATATATATATATAAGGTATTTAATAAATAAATTATGCAAAAATATTTAAAAGGATTAAAATTAAATAAAACTAAAGTTCTAGGGCTAATTTTAAAATAACAAAAAAAAAGTTTAGGCCTAATTGGAACGCACTCAAAACTACAAGGGACTCACTGGGCAATTTGCCCTAATCCCCAAAACGACGCCGTCCCAAAATAAGCTTTAAAATAGGAAATAAGACTGAATTGAAATAAGAATAGAAGGTTAGGGCTAAATTAAAATAAAATAAAAATGGAATTGTAAATAATAAAAATGAGGGAGGACCAATTGGGTAATTAGCCCTTTTACTAAAAACACGCTGATCCTCCCCGGTTCACGGGCCAACACGCAGATCCTGGGCTCTAAACAACGCCGTTTTGAACCTTATCGTTTTAAGCTAAACGACGCCGTTTTTATAAGGCTATAAAAGCCAAATAACAACCCTAAAATCATTTTGAAACCTGGTTTTTTTAAAAAAAAGCAAAGAAATCCTCTGAAAGAGGAGAAAGGGGGAGAGTCATCCGGGCTCCGGCCTCCGTCAGGCCAAGCCCCGGTCGTTGGGGACACGCGCTTACGCGCCGTCACTAACCTTGCCGAATACGGCATTCGGAAGCTGAAAGGCTTCATTTTTCAGTGCAAATCCATCGGTAAGCCTCTCCTCTCCTTTTTAGCGATATTTTCATTTACTTATATAAAAAAATGACTATAAAAAAGGGTAAAAGATTCACCTCTGTCTCTTCGATAATCTGTTGATGTTTCTTTGTTTTTATGTGTATATTAACTATTTTTATATTTCCACTCAAAAAAAAAACCTCCCTACAAATTAAAAAATAGAGGGGTTTTATAACCCCCGGTTACATTTTTGGGAAAGAATCTTTTGATTTCTTTCCAATTTTGCCTCTTTTCTGTCGTAGTTCTTTCCTTCTTTTGCAGGTATCAACGAGGATGTCACGGCGATGAGTGCTGGCATTGATTTGAGCGTCGATTACGGCGCGATATGGGGCCGGAGTCACGGCGTCAGGCGAGGAGGATTGACGGTTGAGATGCTTGCGGCGCCTAGGGTTTTTGAAACCCTAGGCCTTTCTATCTTCTGTTAACGAATTGGGTCACTTGGGCCCTGTGTATTTTGGACAACATTTGGGTACTTGGGCTTAGGTATAACCGGGTATTGGGTAGTGTAGGCTAATTAGGTCTTGGGTCATCAGTTGGGCTGTTGGGTTTTAGGTATTTGGGCTAAGGGTTTTGGGTTTTGTTAATGGACTGTAAATGGACTTTATAAATTTTTGTTTTTGTTGTTTTTTTTATTTATTATTTATTTTTTTTACGGGCTCGAGTAAATTTGGGCTATTACAATCAGAGTATTGCTTTTCAGTTTTCATTTGGTTGTCTTGAATTTCTTGATATGGAATTGTAGCTGGAAAAATGAACTAACTTGGTAGCTTGTTTCCTAGGCTCCGTTTGTTTTTGACAATCGATAATGGATGTTGCTTTTGTTTTTATATGATTGAATTCTGCTACTCTGTTGATCATAACATGCAAAAATTTGTAGCTTGTGCTTGTTGTTTTGTTCAATTTTTGTTGCTTTCTATTTGTAGGGTTAATAACATGTGTAATTTCTTTGAAAACACATAATAGTTAAGGGAATGAGCAATGTGATGTTGCGGTTATCGACCGACATGCTAGATGTGGTTCACATGTATAAATTTGGTGCATGGGTAGCACCAAGTTGGCATATAGACAAAGAGTTGTTATTTTGTTGTATGATTTATTTATTTATTTCATAAAACCATGAAATAATTCAATGAGTTGTTATCTAAAAATCAACCAAAAGCAGCTAATTTGAGTGTTGGAAATAGTAAATGTAACAATCGGAAAAAATACCATACTAAATTAATTATAGACATATATGTACCAAGACTTGTACTATAAATTTTTTTGTTGTAATCCTAGTTTGTTCTTAAAAGAAGAATTCAAAGCAGCTTCCTTCTGTTTTGGCCCTATGACAGATACAATTTTTTTTTCCTTCTTGTTTTTTCCAGTTGTATATAACACCAATATTATTATTTTCATGAAAAATTCTAATATAATGATGTGATTTAATTTTTGGTACAAAAATTTATAGGTTAATAGTTAATTTATTGATAGTTATATTTTTATATATTTATTTAATTTTTTTTAATAACATGTTATGATCCAATTCGATATATAAAATATATACTTTTAAAAAATAAAATATAAAAACTAATTATTCTATATACATGATGCTTATAAAGTATTTCACTATTATCAAGTAATAACGTTAATTATTTTATAGAACTACATTTACTATGTAGTTTCAATATTTAACATTTAAAATATTTTGTAAAAAATTATGACTTATTTATCCATATATATTATGCTGCAAAGAAAGAGAGAAAAATAGTGCTTTCTAATGTTGGAAAAAGAAATCCCCCCTCCAAGTTGAAATTTTATTGTCAAGTTGTTTTTTTTTATTATCAAAAAGGACACTATAAATGGTGACATTTGAGGTCACTTGTTGTCGCTAAGATACTTTGAAATGAAAGTTGAAATTGTTTAATCATAAATATAAACAAAAAAATTCACAAAACAATAAAAACCCAGAATTTGAAACAAACAAAAAAAAGAAATAGAACCTGATTGAAGCTTAACAAAAAAAAAACCAGATTGGGAAGGGGAATTAGGTGATGGGAGCGGCAGTGTGAGATTGGGTAGGGGAAAAGGGATATGGTTAAAATTTTAGGTTAAAATATTTGAGTAGGGTCCAGACTAAATTTTTTTTATCCAAAGCTCGAATATTTTTAAAACGAGTTTTATTTTTAAGTTCAAACTATATTTTTGATTTATAATTTTATTCAAACATTTTCATATTTTGAACAAATTTTCAAGTTATTTTCATATATGTATGTATGGACTTTAGTCATGGTAACTTTATCATATATGTGATCTTATGATAAGCTTGCATCTTTTTTGTAGTGATCAAATATTTGTGTGTCATTATTTTGTGTAGATGGATCGTAATCAAGATCAAAATGCAATTGTCAGAGTTGTGGCTTCAGTTTTAGCTTCTGGGGCTCTTTGGATTAAAAAATTGAAAACTAGGAAGGAAATTGCTTCTCACCCTCGTGTGAATCGAGATTATGAAAGGGAAAATTATATTAATAGTATTTTATATAGTGGTGACCATGATCTGATAAGGATGAGATCGGTTGCCTTTTTTAATTTGTGTGATATTCTTAGTAGGAATAATTTGTTACAATCAACTAAATCTGTGAATATTAGGGAGCAAGTAGTTATATTTTTACATATAATTGGTCATAATGTAAGGATTCGAGTGATTGGATCTAGATATTATAGATCAAGTGAGACAATTCACCGTTACTTTAGGGTTGTATTGAGAGCTATTTTGAAATTGTATAAACTAGTTATTAGATTACCTGATGAGTCAACTCCTAGTGAAATCAGAAACAATCCAAGGTTTTATCCTTATTTTAAAGATTGTATTGGAACATTAGATGGAACTCATGTTCGTGCATCCATTCCACTTAACATTCAAGGAAGATTTTGTAACCGTAAAGGGGGGACGACACAAAATGCATTGGCTGCCATCACATTTGATTTGAAATTTTCTTATGTTCTAGTTGGTTGGGAAGGTAGTGCACATGGTTCTCATATTTTAAGTGATGCACTTTCACGCCCAAGAGGATTAAGAATTCCGGAAGGTAATAATTAACATTAAATACCAAATAGTTCTAGTAAGCTCATAATTTATTAGTAATATTATGTTTTGCAAAATTGTAGGTAAATATTATCTTGCTAATGCTGGATATGGCATCCGAAATGGATACATTACCCCCTATCGTGGTGTCCGATATCATTTAAAAGAGTTTAGTGATCAGGGGCCTGAAAATGCAAAGGAACTCTTGAATCTTTGTCATTCATCATTGCGAATCACCATTGAACGTGTTTTTGGGATTTTGAAGAAACGGTTTCGTGTATTAGATGCTGAACCATTTTGGAATTTTCAAACTCAAGTAGATATAGTTTTGGCTTGTTGTATTATTCATAATCATATAATGGGAGTTGATCCTAGTGATTTACTTAATTATAGATTATAGGAGGAGCTTGAGTTTGATTTGATAATACCAACTCTTACAGAGCGAGAAGAAAGAGAAGAAGCAAGAGAATGGTCTGCTAAGAGAGACGAAATTGCATAGACTACGTGGACTGAATATATGGCTAGAAATAGTAGGTAGGTTTAGGGCTTAGAGTTATTGTTTCTATGTTATGTTTGTTTTAGTATTAATTGTTGTTTTTTTTGTTAATGTTGGTTGGATAATGATATTGAAATTTTAGTTTGTTGGATTTTGAAATTATTATGTCTTGAATTTGTTAGATATTGAATTTATTATGTTTTAAGCTTGTTGAATTTATTATGTTAGATATTGAATTTATCTGGTTGGATAATGATATTGAAATGATTGAAAATGAAAATTATTAATGTAGAATGGGTAAGGGCAACAAAGACCTCCAAGCAATTCAGGTGGACAAAACTGATGGAACATCTTTTTGTTGAAATTCTAGCAGAGGAGGCCCAGAAAGGAAATAAGCCTTCTAAAACTTTCAAAGCAGTTTCTTTTAATCGAGTTGTCGTAGCTATTTCTGAAAGATTTCAAGTCCAATGTGATGCGAAGAATGTGTAAAATCATTTGAGGACTGTAAAAAACCAGTGGCAGATTATATGCACAATTTGGGATAAAAGTGGTTTTAGATGGGATGATAACATGAAAATGATCACATGTGATAGAGCGACATATGATGCAGCAGTGATGGTAATATATGTATATATATGTTAAGTATATTTCAATTGTTTTTTACTTGTTATTGTAATTGTGTATAATATCCAACAGGCACACAAGAAGTATGAACCATTTTTGAATAAAAGCATTGATCATTATGATGAAATGGCTTTGGTTGTTGGCCAAGATAAGGCAACATGGAGTTTTGCCAGAATATTTGCTGACATAGATTTGGATGATGGTAACTAAGATTCAGTGCCTATAGACGGAGACAATGAAGAGATTGAAGAGGTAAGAACAAATGTATCTTCATCTGGCACATCCAAACATAAAAGAAAAAATGTTCAAGAAAGTGTCCTTGATAAACAAATTAAATTTGTGGGTGAACAACTTGGCAAAATTACTAATGCTTTGGAACAATTTACTGTAGATAAGACACCACATCTTTATGAAGAAGTGATGTCGATGGAGGAAGAAGGATTTGATGATGACTTCCTGTGTTCCGTGTTTGATTATCTAGTAAGTCATGAATCCGAGGCCAAAGCTTGTTTAGTTAAAAGTAAGAAGCATAGAAAAATTTGGCTTCAAAAATTTTCTCAAGGTTGAAGATATTGATACTTTTAATGTGGTGTAATATTAGTTATGCACTTGGACAATATTGTTGCTATTATGTGGTGTACTACTGATTATGTATTTGGATAATATTATTAATTTCTAATATTAATTGTAGTTTGGAAGCTAATTTATAATTATTCAATCCTTGTTTTTATTTTTTTATAACACAATTACAAATAATTTATTTGACTTTAGTTGTTTTTAATTTATTACGGTTAATATTCTAGCTTAATAATTGAGTATTATTATATATTTAATTTGATTTATTTATTTATAAATAAATCATTGCAATACATGTAAAAACAATTTAAAGTATAAATTTATAAAAAAAATTTAAAATATAAATTTATTAATATATATATAAATTTATTAATAAATGTAAAAACAACTTTTCCGGAAAATATTTTCAAGAAATCTGCCAAACAACAGAAAATATTTCACACAGATTCATCCAAACATTAAAAAAGTAAATCATTTCCAGAAAACTAAATCATTTTCCAAAAAATATTTTACTGGCAAACAAACGAAAGCTAAAATAAACACTTAATATTTTCAATTCCTTTAATTATCTCATTTCAACCACTTTTGTAGTATAAAATTTAATATCCACCTATTTGTGAATTCGTCCCCACTCCCAAGCTATAAGAGTATACCAATCATTGTGGCGAAAAAATTAAGGGAATTAGCTGTCGAAAATATGCCATTACTCACTTTCCACAAATAACATTCAGTTCCCTATCAACAATCACCTTTTTGCAATATTCAAATTCAATTAATATTATCAACTTAGGCTTTATTCATTCTAATCCATTTTACCCTCCATTTACATAAATCTTCTCTTTGGATGAAAATTTTGTTCTATCTTAATATTTTTGAAGTTTGTGAATAATTTTAAGAGGAAATTTTAATAATTCAATTTCTTTTTTTAAAATTTCACTTAAATAATATTTTTTTGTATTTTTTTATTTGATATGTAAGATCCCATTTTAAGATAATAAAAAAACTTAAACTTCAAAATTTTTTATTTAATTATAATATATATTTTTAAAATTTTATTTTATTGTAGTTACTTACAAATTTTTACAAATATAATGATATCCATATTGAATATTTTTTTATATTCTACTATAATTAATTTTTTTAATTTGTAAAATTTCAGTAGCTTAATTTTTCTAAATCAATTATTTATTCGAGCAAAGTACATTTTGATTTTAAAAATTTTAAATTCATTCAAATCTACTCTAGTAGATTAGTTTTGAAGAGGAGAGAATTAAGTTGAGATTGGTCCTTTGTAAGCTACTAAGAGGAGAAAATGAAGTAAATCAATTATATTGGTGAGAATTTGATTTTGGGGGGTTGGGGTATGGATTCAGTAGATAGAGGTCATATTTGGGGTTGCATGGCAGAAAAAGATTGATGAGTGGCTTAATGAAATTTTCTATAAATTTAATACAATATTTCTATGAATAATACATTTACTATTTTTTAGGGAAATATGTTTATTACACTTAAATAATATAGTAAGGGCACTTGTTACGTTTTGCCAAAACCTAATAAAAGATAGTAACATTAGTAGACATGTTAAGCAGATTGTGTGTTCAAAATCATATACACACATATTATAGAGCTAGTGATTAGTCAAAGAAAATAACCCCTCAAATTTTGGTAATAATTAAGTGAGAAAAGGGCCAACTATATGAAGAGTAAATAGCAAGACTAAGCTCGTGAGAATTTGATATGTAAGGAGTTTCCAATGTGTAAATTATGTGTGCTTAAATTAATTTAACTTCATTGTTATACAGCACTATACAGCAGAAAAATTGGTCCACAATGACAACACTAAGGCCTCCATATTACACACACTCAATAAATATTTTTCCTCATTCTGATTTCACAAAATATTGTGTACAAATATAATTATTTTATTATTTTGAGAATGATATAATGTGATTTGTGCTAAAAATATTATTATTTTTAACATTTTTATTTTATTATTTCAATCAAAACCTTATTTATTTTTAATAAAATTTTGTTTTTCACTCAGATAACCATCATTAGGGTTTGGTGAAGGAAATGTTTCTAAACTCTCTGTTCTTTTTCGTAGCTTTAAAATAATGCCTTTTTTTTCCCTTTTAGTTCCATTTGGTTTGTCAATTTACTGCATGAAATTTATGTATGAACGGGGTTTTTGTTGAAAAATAGATGAATGAGAGCATTAATTAGGTTGTGCTAAGACTTTTCTTCTGTGTCTGGTTTCTATTTGGTTGAATGTGATCATGGTTCTTTCTTGTTTTGCTTTGGGTTTGGGATGAACGTGACTATCTGGAACTGTAGAGGTCTAGGGCAACAAAGCACAGTCCATGCTTTGATGAATGTTTGTTTTAAATGAAACCCCAATATTGTATTTTTTATTGAGATGAAATAGAGGAGATCTTGAATGGAATTCATTTCATCCTCTGGGTATTGCGAAGGGGTTGCCTCTTTGGTGGAATCTAAATATACTATTAAATGTTCTTGATGCCACTAAAAACCTAGTCAAAACAAGGATTGAAGATGATGAAGGAAGTTTCTAGTCTTTTACCTTTGTGGTATGGTTGCCCATATATTGAAGGGAAGACAACAGTTTAGGAATCCCACAGAGATGAGGAAGCCTAGTGCTACCTACACGATTTCAATGATCTGTTGAGAACACCATGTAAACTACCACCCAAGAGACCAGTTCTAGCCAAGCTGCAGGGGATGCTCAAGCAACCAGCTCAAGTCAAAACGCAGAGAAGGTTGAGAAGGTTCTGGAATTACGCAGGGGTACTAGAGAGAGAAAGGCTCCACGTACACTAATGGACTTTGTCCTTTTTTAGAATTTGTTATCAGTTTTTCCCCTGATAAATAGCAATAATTGTATAGAGAGGGGCATGAAATCGTTGAACTTATTCTTCTTCCTTAAAAACTATTCTACTAATTTTCCCTATTTTTCTGTTTCTTCTTAAGCACACAACAATTTGGTGCTTTCATTGACCATACCAAAATGGTAAACAATACTGAAGCCATTAAAACACTTCAGGATACATCAAACCGTCATGAGTAGGTCCTCACTTTGCTGCAAAATCACGTTGCAAATCAAGAACAGTGGAACGCCACCACGCAGTTGACTTTTCAGGAAATGACTAAGCAGTTACAGGCCATTTCATTCCAGTTGGGCATATCAGCAACAACTTCAGGTGGAGGTAAACTTACTGCCGATAGTACTATGAATCGAGGTGTTAGAATGTGGCCCTCCATGTAGCTCATGCACCAGTCATCAGACCAAGCAGAGCAGGTCAAGACCAGAAGCTACTGAGCCAAGTGCAGTAGTTTATTTTGTTGTTTCTTTTGTTATTTTTGTCAATGTAACTTATTTTGGTTCATTTTGAACTATATTAGGTAGAAGTTTGATGTATTTCTAATGTGATTGAGCTGTTAACCAGCTTTACTTATGTGTACAAGTTTAGTTTTGTAGGTTCCAATGTATTAGTGGTAGTTGGTGTAGATTAGTTGACCATATGTTGATTTTGACAAGAAAAAGCTTGGTTTATGTATTGGCATTATGCCTTTGTTCATGTTAATGAAAATATCATTAGATTTCATTCATTTTCATGCTCCATTTCTCTTGTTTTCAATTCAGTTCTTGTTCTCAAGCAAATTTCTGCTTTTGTTTCTTCACCAAGTCACGAGGCTTGCTACACAAGCTTTTGACTCTGCTTGCTTAGCTTTGTTTCAAATCCCCAACAATTGGTATCAAGAGTATTTGTCATTGCATATCTATATCAGCAACAACTTCAGGTGGAGGTAAACTTACTGCCGATAGTACTATGAATCGAGGTGTTAGAATGTGGCCCTCCATGTAGCTTATGCACCAGTCATCAGACCAAGCAGAGCAGGCCAAGACCAGAAGCTACCGAGCCAAGTGCAGTAGTTTATTTTGTTGTTTCTTTTGTTATTTTTGTCAATGTAACTTATTTTGGTTTATTTTGAACTATATTAGGTAGAAGTTTGATGTATTTCTAATGTGATTGAGCTGTTAACCAGCTTTACTTATGTGTACAAGTTTAGTTTTGTAAGTTCCAATGTATTAGTGGTAGTTGCTGTAGATTAGTTGACCATATGTTGATTTTGACAAGAAAAAACTTGGTTTATGTATTGGCATTATGCCTTTGTTCATGTTAATGAAAATATCATTAGATTTCATTCATTTTCATGCTCCATTTCTCTTGTTTTCAATTCAGTTCTTGTTCTCAAGCAATTTTCTGCTTTTGTTTCTTCACCAAGTCACGAGGCTTGCTACACAAGCTTTTGACTCTGCTTGCTTAGCTTTGTTTCAAATCCCCAACAATTGGTATCAAGAGTATTTGTCTTAGAGGATTTGTCATTGCATATCTATAAAACTGATGGCTTCAGCAGGATTTTCTCCAGCTACACCACCAGTTTTTAATGGTGAAGGATTCCACATTTGGATTGTTAAAATGAGAACTTACCTGCAGGCCTTCGACTTGTGGGAAGTTGTCAACACTGATGTTGAGCCAGCTTCACTTCGAGCCAATCCCACAGTGGCTCAAATTAGGCAGCATGCAGATGAGAGGACCAAGAGGCATAAAGCCATGTCCAGTATTCAGAACTATGTGTCTGATGTTATCTTCACTAGAATCATGGCCTATGAGACTCCAAAAAAGGTCTGGGACAAGCTTAATGAGGAGTTCCAAGGCACAGAGAGAACAAGGCAGCAGCAGTTATTGAACTTGAGGAGAGACTTTAAAAATTTAAAGATGAAAGAAGAGGAAACAGTGAAGCAGTATTCAGATAGAATCATGGCTGTTGTGAACAGCATAAGGTTTCTAGGAGAATAGTTCAGTGAGGCAAGGATTATGGAGAAGGTGCTCTCAACATTGCCTGAAAGATATGAGGCAAAAATCTCATCCCTGGAGGATTCGAGAGACCTGGCAAGCATCTCCTTAGCTGAGCTTATCAATGCTCTTTATGCTCAGGAGCAAAGAAGAGCCAGCAGAATGGAGGAGCACCAGGAAGGTGCGGTGCTTTTCAAGCCAAGGCCAAAGCAGCCTCGAGCACCTCAGCCTATAAAGGCAAGAAAAACTGGAGAAGCAGGCCTAAGCCTAATGCTGCAAGAAGAAGAGACCAACTCTACAGATTTTGTAAAAGGCCTGGTCATCTAGAGGCCAAATGCTGGTTCAGACCAGATGTTGTATGTCAACATTGCAAAAAGAAGGGTCATGTTGAAAGGGTCTGCAAAGAAAAAGGCAGACCTAGCCAAAATCAAGCACAGCATAAAGATGCTGAAGCTCGAGTGGCTGAAGACAATAGTGACCATGAAGAACAGGTTTTTGATGTGTCATGTCTAGCTGGTCAAAGTAAAGGCTCAAAAGGGTGGTTGCTGGACAGTGGTTGCACTAACCACATGTCATCAGATGCAAGCATTTTCAAAACCTTGGGCAGATCTTGCAAAACCGAAGTGAAAATTGGAAATGGCCAGTTCATTAAGGTTGAAGGAAAGGGAGATGTGCTAATATGCACTTCCACAGGAGACAAAATCATAACAAATGTGCTGTTGGTGCCTGAGATTAACAAGAACCTTCTCAGCATTGCTCAACTACTAGAAAAAGGCTACTCAATTGTGTTTAAGGGCCAGGAGTGCAAAATCACTGATCCAAATGGATCAAGCTTCATGACAGTTACCATGAGTGATAAATGCTTTAAAATTAACTGGCCAAGTGACTCACACTCAGCCTATATTGCTTCAACAGAAGTACCAAGCTTTGGCATCAAAGACTTGGTCATGCCAACTTCAAATCCATGGCTCGAATGGTCAGCAAGGAAATGGTTGAAAATTTCACTAAATCAGGTCTAAATGAAGATGTTTGTGAGGTTTGTCAGTTGGGAAAGCAAGCCAGGCTCTCATTTCCTGCAAACACAGCCTGGAAAGCATCAAACAATTTGGAGCTCGTGCACACTGATGTGTGTCACCCCATGAGGACTGAATCACTCAATGGCAATAGGTACTTCATTCTTTTCATTGATGATAGTACCAGATATTGTTGGATTTACTTTTTGAAGCATAATTCTGAGGTAGCTCAAGTATTCTTGAAGTTTAAAGCTATAGTTGAAACAGAAACAGGCTGCAAATTGAAGACCATTAGGTTAGACAATGGAACTGAGTACACCTCAGCCCAGTTCCAAGCTTTGTACAATAATGCCGGCATCAAACACCAGCTAACAAATGTTTATACACCTCAGCAGAATGGGGTGAGTGAAAGAAAAAATAGAAGCCTTATAGATATGGCTAGGTGTCTCCTATTTCAGAAGAATCTGCCCAAGACAATGTGGGCTAAAGCAGTCAACACTGCTGTTTACATTCAGAATAGGCTACCAACCAAAGCACTTGAACATAAGACTCCATTTGAAGCCTGGTTTGGGTTTTAACCTTCATTGGCTCACCTAAAAGTCTTTGGTTGCCTATGCTACAGCCTTATATCAGCTGTAAAAAGGGAAAAAACTATCAAAAAGGTCTCAAACTGGCATTTTGGTGGGATACAGCATGGTCAAGAAAGCCTATAGGATCTTAGATCCTTCAACAAACAAAGTCCATGTAAGCAGAGATGTGATCTTTGATGAAAAGACATGTTGGAATTGGGAAACAAATGAACCTGAGACTATTTCTAAAGAACTCATGGCAGATTAGCTTGAATCTGACCAAAATAATCCTGACATGGATGTTGATGATGAACCAGTCAAGGGTACAAAGACTTTGGCTGACATTTATGAGAGGGCTCATGTCGCACAAGAAGAACCAAGCTGCTTTGAAGAGGCTGAAGCAGATGAAGGCTAGAAACAAGCAATGGTTGATGGGATTGCTATGATTGAGAAGAACCAGACATGGGAGTTTGTTGAAAAACCAAGCAATAGGAAGGTCATTGGGGTGAAATGGGTCTATCGAGCCAAGTAGAATGCTGATGGGAGCTTGAATAAACTCAAGGCCAGGATTGTTGTCAAAGGTTCAACCAAAAATATGGCCTGGACTACTTGGAAACATTTGCACCAGTGGCTAGGCTTGACACTATCAGGCTACTAGTTGCCTTAGCAGCATAGATGTAGTGGAAGATTCATCAGCTTGATGCAAAGTCTGCTTTTCTAAATAGTTTCCTTGAAGAAGAAATATACATTGACCAGCCACAAGGTTTTGAAGTAGCTGGTAAAGAACACATGGTGTACAGATTGAAGTAGGCTTTGTATGGCCTAAAACAGGCACCAGGGGCCTGGTATAGCAGGATTGACAGTTACGTAATTAGTTTGGGGTTTGAAAGGAGCTCTAGTGAGCCAACCTTGTATATCAAGAAGAGACAAGCTAAAACACAGCTCATTGTGTCCCTGTATGTTGATGATCGTTTGTTCACAGGAGGAGATCAAAGAATGTTGGCTAATTTCAAAGCCAAAATGATGGAAATGTTTGAGATGTCTGATTTGGGAAAAATGACATACTTTTTAGGATTGGAAGTATTTCAAACTACAAATGGAATCTTCTTAAGCCAAAAGACATTTTCCATGAAGATCCTGAGCAAGTTCTCAGTGGAGAACTGCAAACTAACAAGTACTCCAACAGCTATTGGATCAGAGCTATCGAGCCAAGAAGATCATGAGCAGGTTAGTGAATCCACCTACAGAAGTTTGGTAGGCTGTTTGCTGTGTTTTACTGCATCAAGACCAGACATTATGTTTGCTACAAGTCTACTATCAAGATTCATGCATTGTTGCAACAAAAACCATTATCAAGTAGCAAAAGGGTACTGAGATACATCAAAGGGACTCTAAACTATGGACTTCAGTTTGGCAATACTGAAAGATTGAAATTAGTAGGATACACTGACAGTGATTGGGCTGGTTCCTTGGATGATATGAAAAGCACCACAGGGTATGCTTTTACCCTTGGTTCAGCTGTGTTTTGCTAGAGTTCCAAGGAGCAATCGATAGTTACTCAATCAACAGCAGAAGCTGAGTATGTTGCTACTGCTAATGCTGTTAATCAAGCCATTTGGCTAAGGAAGATTTTAGCTGACTTGAACCTGCATCAAAGGGAAGCAATAGAGATCTTTTGTGATAAAACGTCTGCTGCTGCAATTGCAAAGAACCCTATCTTCTATGGTAGAACCAAGCACTTCAATATTAAACTGCATGTTGTAAGGGAGATGGAACAAGCTCGAGAGGTAGAGCTGATTGATTGCAATTCAGAGGAACAAGTTACTGATATTTTCACAAAGGCCCTTAATGCTTCAAGGTTCATTAAGTTAAGGAAAGAACTCGGAATTAGTAGCACGGAGACCAAGGAGGAGTGTTAGAATGTGGCCCTCCATGCAGCTCATGCACTAGTCATCATACCAAGCAGAGCAGGCCAAGACCAGAAGCTGCCGAGCCAAGTGCAACAGTTTATTTTGTTGTTTATTTTGTTATTTTAGTTAATGTAACTTATTTTGGTTTATTTTGAACTATATTAGGTAGAAGTTTGATGTATTTCTAATGTGATTGAGCTGTTAACCAGCTTTACTTATGTGTACAAGTTTAGTTTTGTAAGTTCCAATGTATTAGTGGTAGTTGGTGTAGATTAGTTGACCATATGTTGATTTTGACAAGCAAAAGCTTGGTTTATGTATTGGCATTATGCCTTTGTTCATGTTAATGAAAATATCATTAGATTTCATTCATTTTCATGCTCCATTTCTCTTGTTTTCAATTCGGTTCTTGTTTTCAAGCAAATTTCTACTTTTGTTTCTTCACCAAGTCACGAGGCTTGCTACACAAGCTTTTGACTTTGCTTGCTTAGCTTTGTTTCAAATCCCCAACACGAGGTAAGGCCAAAATGAGATACGATTTTGATGACACTTTTCTGTTTGCTCTCAAACCTGTCCAAGTAGAACTTCCCCTTTTCACGGAAAAAGATCTGAAAGAATGGCTTGCATCGACTGTCGATTTTTTTTGTGAATTCTACGGTACCAAATACCATCATCGTGTCACGATGGCATCTTTTTGAATGGATGGGACCACGAAGAAATGGTTTCGATGGACACAACGATAAAGACAGTTGGCAGAATGGAATCATCTAATTGAGGCGATTCGCAAACGATTGACGGCCATGGAAATAGAATCACCTGTGGGACAGTTATCAAAACTCATACAAATGACAATGGTGGAAGATTATCAATCTTGTTTTGAGGATTTAGCACTGTGCACTCACAATTTATATGATGAATTTTTGCTTGACTGTTTTATTTCTAGGTTGCGCACAGACATTAAATTGGAAGTATTAGGCCACCGTTCAACATCCATGACAGAAGTCCAGGCTTTAGCCCGATTCCATGAAGCCCGCTTGCATGCACGACGCTACTTGGGTAGTACTTCGGGTTTTAAATTGCCACCACTCTTGCCAACACCAGGTTTGCCTTCTACTGGACCAAAAGTTCAGCGAAGCCGTCCTCCACCTTTAGAACAACAACACCCTCCTGCTAATACAGCAACCCCTGTTCATCGTATTTCTTCTGTTGAGGCTCAAGCGCACCGCCAAAAAGGGCTTTGCTATTACTGTGTTGACTGATTTGTTCTGGGGCATAAATGTAGGGATCCTCAGCTTTTCTTGCTCAACGATGAGTCTGTTGATGATGAGCAGATCATTGCCACAGATAAGCAACCCGTCCAATTTGAAGAGATTAAAATTCCACCCATTCCGATCCATGAACAATCAACGGTGTCATTTAATGCCCTTGCAGGCTACCACAATCTGAATACTCTACAAGTTCAAGGGATGATTCAAGGTAAGCTGGTGCGCATTTTAATTGATGGGGGCAGCACCCGTAATTTATTCAGTCAAGGGTTGTTAAACATTTGGGTTTAAAGCTCTAAGCTGTACCGAACTTCAAGGTTCTAGTGGGTAATGGCCAACGACTACCCAATGAAGGATGCATTAGGGATGTGAAAGTGTTGGTTCAAGGGACCGAATTAGTCATAGATTTCTATGTTCTACCACTTGAAGGAACAGAAGTCGTTTTGGGCGTGGCATGAATGGCCACACTAGGGCTAGTTACTATGGACTTCATGAGTATTACATTTGAGTTAAACCAAGGGAATAGCCATTTTTTTCTGGCAAGGAGACACCGAATTTGGACCCCGACAAATTCAATTCTAAGCATTGCGACGATTATCGAACACTGGGGCTGTCGCTGAGTTTTCTCGTTTACTACTTGAAGGACAATCGGATACAGAATTGCCTGAGATAAAGCCGATCTTCACATATTGCTCGATGAATTTCACACTGTATTTGAAGCAGTACCAGGCTTGCCTCCGCCACGGGATAACGACCATGTTATTTATCTCAACACAACAAGTTCCCCGGTTAATGTTCAACCATACCGTTATCCCTACTTCTAAAAGGCCAAGATCAAGAAACAAGTTTGTCAAAAGCTCGACAACCAACATATTCGAAAGAGCACTAGTCCTTTTTCTTTTCCCATATTACTGGTGCATAAAAAAGATGGTACTTGGCAATTTTGTGTTGACTACCGCGCCCTTAATGCCATTACTATCCGAGATAAGTTTCCTATTCCTACAGCAGATGAATTGTTTGACAAATTGGGAAATCAAGGTTTTTTTCTAAACTCGACCTATTGGCAGGATATCATAAGATTCAGATGCACAATGAGGATGTGTACAAGACAACATTCTGTACTCACGGGGGTCATTACGGGTTTGTCGTTATGCCATTCGGCTTGACGAACACTCCCTCGACTTTTCAAGTCACGATGAATGACATTTTTAGACCTTACTTGCGAACGTTTGTACTAATTTTCTTAGACGACATTTTGGTTTTTAGTCAGACTTGGCAAGAGCATCTTCAACATTTACACCAAGTGTTACTCACACTACATCACTATGGGTTTGTGGTGAAAAGGTTGAAGTGTTCTTTTGGGCAAGAAACTGTCGAATACTTGGGTCATGTGGTGTCTAGCAAGGGACTAGCAGTGGATTCCACCAAAATTGAAGCAATTCAAGCTTGGCCGGTGCCTACTTCCACCAAGGATGTACGTGGTTTTTTGGGTATTACAGGATATTATCGGCGGTTCATTTGGGCTATGCTACTCTGGTAGCACCTCTACCAGATTTATTAAAGAAAGATGACCCTTTCTAGTGGACTATAATAGCTCAAGAAGCTTTCGACACTTTAAAAACTTATTTGTGTTCAGTTCTAGTATTGCGTTTGCCTGATTTTGAGAAAGAATTTGTGCTCGAAACAGATGCTTCTGGGGTTGGAATTGATGCAGTTTTAACCCAATATAATAGACCATTGGCATACTATAGCTAAAAATTAAGTCCCAAAATACAGCCAGCCTCCACCTATCATAGGGAAATGTATGTCATTACCCAGGCTGTCAGGAAATGGAGACAATACCTACTGAGCCGTAGATTTATTATCATCACTGATCAAAAATTCCTTCGTGAACTGACGCAACAAGTCATCCAAACATCGGAACAACAAAAATGGTTAACGAAGTTGATAGGATTTGATTTTGAGATTAAATATCGTCCTGGTAAGCTCAATACTATCGTCGATGCCCTATCTCATGAGGTAGGCATTCAATTGATGGCTTTGACCCGGTCGACATTTGGGATTTTAGAAGACATCCACTCTGCGAGTATTTATGATTCTGAATTATGCCGCATCCGAGAACAGATTCACATTAAGGACTTAGTAGCTCAAGGGTACAATGAACAAGTAGGACTGATTTTGTAGCAAGGACGGGTCGTCGTTCCAAAGGAAAGTGCCCTCCGATCTCTTCTACTTCAAGAATTCCACAGTTCTAATCTCGAAGGTCATATTGGAATTCTCAGAACATTTCAGAGATTGTCCACCAATTTCAATTGGATGGGGATGCGCAAACACGTCTGTAGATTTGTCTCTGAATGCCAAGTGTGCCAACAGATGAAGAGTGACAACCTTGCTCCTACAGGTCTCCTTCAACCCTTGCCCATTCCACAATAGGTATTTGACTTCATTACCTAGATACCTAAGTCGAATGAGAAAGAGGCAATTCTTGTGGTTGTTGACTTCTTGACAAAATACGACCATTTTTTTTGCCTTGACAAGACATTATGATGCTCATTGCATCACTAAGGTAATGGTTCAAGGTGTTATTAAACTACATGGAATTCCTCGATCCATTGTTAGCGATAGGGACCTCATTTTTTTAAGCGATTTGTGGACTGAAATTGTTCGTTTGCAAGGAACTGAATTGTGTCTTAGTTTAGCCTATCATCCACAAACTGGTGTCCAAACAGAGGCCTTGAATTGTTGCTTGGAAATCTAACTCTGTTGTATGACAAGTGAAAAACTGAGTAAATGGGAAGGCTATGTCACTTGGGCTGAATATTGGTACAACACCGCGTTTCAAACACCCGCAGGCATGACCTTATTTCAAGCACTTTATGGCAAAGACCCTCTTACCATCGTATCTTATGAGGAAGGTGGTTCTCTTAATACTCAAGTCGATAAGGCTCTTCAAGATCGAGATGACTTATTGAGAGAACTGAAGAACAATTTGTCCCAAGCCCAATTGCGCATGAAAAATCAAGCTGATAAGAAACGCAGAGAACTAGAGTTTATAGTGGGTGATTGGGTATTTTTTTGATTACAACCTTATCGACAACTATCCCTCCGGCTATGCAAATATCAGAAACTAAGTCCCAGGTTTTTTGATCTATACAAGGTTATTCAACGTGTTGGCAATGTGGCTTACAAGCTGGAATTACCAATGTCCACTCACATTCATCCTGTATTCCACATTTCATAGCTAAAACTTTGCAAAGAGCAGCTACTACAGTAGATTACCCCACTACCATTGTTCAGAGAGGCTGATCCGATCGATGAGACTTCTACTATGTCGAACCCTGAGGACAAGGTTTGTTCTTTAGAGGGAGGTATTGTTGAGAACACCATGGAAACTATCACCCAAGAGACTAGTTCTAGCCAAGTTGCAGGGGATGCTCAAGCAACCAGCTCAAGTCAAAATGCAGAGAAGGTTGAGAAGATTCTGGAATTACACAAGGGTACCAGAGAAAAAAAGGCTCCACGTGCACTAACAAACTTTGTCCTTATTTAGAATTTGTTATTAGTTTTTCCCCTGATAAATAGCAATAATTGTATAGAGAGGGGCATGAAATCATTGAACTTATTCTTCTTCCTTAAAAACTATTCTCTTCATTTTCCTTATTTTTCTGTTTCTTCTTAAGCACACAACATGTTCGTATTGTGACACCCCTAATTTGACCCTAGTCAGAAAGCGGTTTCGGGACCGCTAAACTGAGTAACCAAATTATTTGAACATGATATTTATTGTCTAAAATAAATGTGTGAAAATTTTAAGCTTCGATTTAGTAAATTTCATGTGAATTTAGTCAATAGGACTTATGTGTGACATTTTTGAAATGTGATAGATCAAAACATAAGGACCTATTAGTGCATGTTGAAAAAGGGGGACTTGCATGTCAATTTCCCCCCCCCATCTAGTAGTGGCCGGCCATGACATTAGGATGGACAAAGGGTGATGGGCAAAACATGTCATAGACATGTTGTGTTGGTGCATCATGGGAGGAAACAATAAAATAAAGAGCATGGGCAATAAAATATTAGTGTTAGTAGGATGAGAAACAAAAAAAAAAGAAAGGATATGTGTGATTGTCCCCCCCACTGCCGTGAGTTGAAGGAAAGAAAAACAAAAAAAAAAGTGTTCATCCTTTGGTTCATCCTTGGCCGAAAATTTTAAGGAGGAAGGAAGAAGAAAGATTGAAGAGGTTCGGCCATGCATGTAACTAGGCTAAGGTATGTTTGATGATGTTCCATGAGATGCATGCATGTTTTAGTTGTTAGCTTGAGTTCTACCTAGCCCATGGTCTAAATCTTGCTATGTGATGGAAATGACACTCGGCCATGGATGCATCATTCTTGCTTGGTGTTGATGTTGTGTTGGTGAGATATCAATTTATTTTTGTGACCAAGTTGAGATTTGAATTTTTGGAATGAGTAAGGCTTTCGGTTATGTTGTTTTGTATGAGTAATGGATTGTTGAGTTCATGCTATTATGAATAAAATTGATTAAGAGAGGCTTGAGATAATTAAATATGCATGTTGGTGGTAAGATGAGCATTCGGTTTTTATCATGGAAGCATAGGAAGCTTGTTAAAGTTGAATTTTAGAAAAGTTAAATGTGTGTGTGCTTGTGCTAGTGCCGAATGTGCCTAGGGTGATTTAGCATTGAGTTTGGTGTTATATGAATTGAGTTTTATGGTTTTAGATTTTTAAGTGTTGTTAAATACTTTGAATAATATATATATGTGGCTTTGAAATGTGAAACTCGGCCAAGTGGTTATAAGCATGATTTTAGAGATTCAATGATATTCGGCCGATTTGAATAATTCATGGCACCCCAAGCAAATTAGTTTTAGATGTTAATAAATATTGAAATTATTTAAAAGCATATTACCGAATGTGATTTTAGTCAATGATTCGGTTATGAGTGCTGATTTGTTTTATAATTAGCCGAATGTGTATATGTATACTATGAGGTGGTTTAGCTTAAAGAAAATTAAGGTGCTCGGAAGGTGATTGTCGTGGATAGTTTAAGTAATGAAATTTAATTTCTGTTATGTAAAGTGATGACATTGCTGTTTGCAAATTTGAAGTTAAAAATTGTTGATTGAGCATCAAGAGCTTATGGAAACAAAGTCGGATCGTGGAAAAAGGGAAATTGGTCGAATAGTCGGAATTGACGTACATTAGCGATCGAGGTAAGTTTTAAGTATTAAAGCCTATAATGTGATTGAGTATGATATGTTAAGCACATATTAAAAGAATCATAACTCTATTGTAAATTTTTATGCATATAGCCTAATGGCTATTATGAAGTATAGGTAAGTTATTGATATGATATGTTGCCAAATGGATATGATATTATGAAGTGCTAAAAGGATATGTCAGAAGAGTAAAATTGTGATAAACCTGCTCAGGACAGCAGCAGTAACATGAATTTAGAAAATCACCATAAATTGTTGGAGTTGAATGGGAGGCTGAATAAATTATGAAATTAAAGCTTAATGAGTCTAGTTTCTTATAAAAGAAACCGTGTAAGAAAATTTATTTCCGATAATGAGATATTTAAAGTTGTGTGAGACAGTGCAGAATGACACTGTAATCCTCTGTTCCGTTTTTAGAAAATCATTATAAATTGTAAAAAAATGGTTATAAGATAAAATTTATATGCTTAGACTCCTTAATGCGTCTAGTTTCAAATGAAATCAAATAAAACACATTTTGAATTCTGTAAAATGAGAAATCTGATTCGTAGTGAAGAGTGGTCAGATTAGTCAAACAGTGAAACAGGGGAAACTTTAAGAAAAATCTGGTATTGATTGGCCAAACCTAAAATTCTGGAAATTTTATGGATGGAAGATATACGAGTCTATATTCAGGAAAAATTAACGGAAAGTGATTTGGAGTTTTGTAGCTCCAGTTATAAATGATTTAGTGACTATTGCTCGGGAAAAACAGCTTGTGCTGAATTTGAGATTGTGTTGTAAACCTTGATAAACTTGTTCTAGTTGCTCATAAGCTATTGATTAAACCCATACGTGAATTCTAAATTGTGATATTGGAAAATGATAGATGTAGATTCAGCCAAGACAGTGTATATATGTGATAAGGCCTAATGGCCGATGTGATGAATGTGAAAGTGTATATATGTGATAAGGCCTAATAGCCGATGTGATGAATGTGAAAGTGTATATATGTGATAAGGCCTAATGGCCGATGTGATGAATGTGAAAGTGTATATGTGTGATAAGGCCTAATAGCCGATGTGATGAATGTGAAAGTGTATATGTGTGATAAGGCCTAATAGCCGATGTGATGAATGTGAGAGTGTATATATGTGATAAGGCCTAATAGCCGATGTGATGAATGTGAAAGTGTATATATGTGATAAGGCCTAATAGCCAATGTGATGAATGTGAAAGTGTATATATGTAATAAGGCCTAATAGCCGATGTGATGAATGTGAAAGTGTATATATGTGATAAGGCCTAATGGCCGATGTGATGAATGTGAAAGTGTATATATGTGACAGGGCTGAGTGGCCAACGTGATGGATGTGAAAGTGCATAAATGTGATAAGTCCCGAAGGGCATTTGTGTCAGTACTATATCCGGGTTAAAACCCCGCAGGCTTTATGCGAGAATATTATCACTGATTAATGTCCGTAAGCTTTGTGCTCGTACTATATCCGAGCTCTAAAGACCCGATGACTACATGTGGGAATTTTGTCCAGGTAAGACCCGATAACTTCGTGTGGAGATTATGTCCGGGTAAGACTTCGTAATAAGAATTGCTTATAAATATATTCAATGCGAAAGGTTAAACAGGTATGTACTCCAAGTTTATATGTGAGCTTGATTTGCACTAAATCATAAGGTAGTTATGTGATGCATACGAGAGCAATCTATGAGACTATTCCTATGATTATGTGACATCGGATCAGTGTGAGAGGCGATGTGAAATCATACGATATATCTATGTCACATGAGCTCACTTTTATGTGAAAGTTTATCTGCCTATTGTATATGATGAGATGTGCATATTCGGTAAAGGGATGGTATGCCCGAAGGAAGAGTGAAATAAAAATACGAACAACTATGTTATAATTTGATTGTTATCTGTTGACACTGCTTAAAACTTACTAAGCATTGTAATGCTTACTCCGTTTACTCTGTTTCCTCTGTTTTATAAATCTCATTGCGAAGCTACAGGCTCGGGGATCGTCAGCAACTAGTCACACTATCACTATCCACTGTTTGGTACTGCTATGTTTTGGATTATCTTATGGCATGTATAAAATAGACTAGTGGCGGAAGAATATTTTGGTTAATGTATATAGCCATGCGAAAATGGCTTATATATGTTTGAGCATAATGTTATAATCATTTGGTATGGAATGGTTAATCACTATCATAATTTGTGCTATTTATGCTAAAAGGGCTAGTTGAATCATGGAAACTATGAAATAGGTAAAGTCTACCTTAAAGGCAGATGCTGGCAGCAGCAGTGATGTAGATTTGGAAAATCACTAAAAATAGTAGGATTGGAATTAAATAATTAATAAATTATGTAAACGAACCTTGATGAATCTATTTTCATAGGAAAGTAACGAAATGATCATATGGACAGTATGTTAAGAGATATTCAGGTTCTCGTGAGACAGGGCCAGAACGGTTTCTGGATTCCCTGTTCCGACTTTGGAAATTCATTATAAATTAACCAGAGATAATTAGGAGTCATGCCATATATGTATAGATTCCTCTCTGAGTCTAGTTTCTATAGAAACAAACGGCATCAGTATTGAAGCTCTGTGCAGGGAGATATCCAAGTCGTAATGCGCAAAGGTCAGTGTAGTCAATCCCTGTAACATGGGAGACTTTGACTAATAAACTGTACTAATTGGCCTGACCAAAAATTCTAGAAAAAAATATGTAGATGGGAATATGAGTCTAGTTTTAGGGAAAAATTATGAAACTGATTTTCGAGTTTTGAAAATCAAGATATGATTTTTAAGGTGACAGTGTCGCAGTTAGCCAACTGCCTAGAAAATTTTAAAATGGACTGCGATAGTAAGCGAATTTAGTCTGTGAACCCCTCGTGTCCGACTCCGGCAACGGTCTCGGGTACAGGGTGTTTCACGTATCAACTTTAAGAACCCAGGTGAAGGTTATTAATTCATTGAGGGTCACTGGTTTTAACAGCTTCATCTTTGATGCAATTTGCAGGCCTTACCGGTTCAGGGAGGGGATTTCACCTGGGCCAATAATAGGGAGAAATAAAGTTTTTTTTTTTTAAAAAGGCTTGACAAAATTCTACACAACGAAATTTGGTTTGCTATGTTTCCTAATAGCACAGGAACTAGGGTTTGAAAAATTAGTAGTTACTCTAAAAGTTTAAATTTTTTCTAAAACTAAGCCATTTTTTTATATTAATAAAATTTAATCTAAATATACTTGTGCTCTTTGTGAAGCAGACTAAAGTTGATCCTAGCTTCAATCGAGCAACCTTCTCCGCTATCTTTGAATCACGAATTGCCTCAAGTATGGGCTCGAGTAGCACGAACCAAATCATAGAATGAAGAATTTTATTTACTTTAAGTAAGAAAGTTTATATCTCTCTATAACCGAACACTGTACATTTTTCCTAAAAAATAGTATTTATTCTTAGAAATAAAATTTCCACTACTTTTTATCGGAATAATGGCGTATGAGAAGGTGTCTAAATTGTTTAACTGATAGCTCTTATTTATAGAGAAATGGTACAACAATTCTATTCGGATAGGGCTTGATTAAATAATAATATTTTAAAAGATGATACAACTTCTACTCTAAGTAAAAGAGATAGGGGTGGCGGCGCCTTTTTGTAATACCCTAGGGTTGTGAAACTCAAGTCCAACTCGATCGATAGATAAAAATGTGTGATGTCACATTACGTTGTCGAAGAAACTTAGACTAATTCAATATCATTTTCCTAGGTGACATGGCATTCAATCTAATAAATCACAATAATTTCAATCCAATGCAAAAACACATATAATGAATGTTAATTAATCTCAATTAAAGTAATTAGTAATTGTACGAGGTCAAATACAAAGTTGGGATTCGAATTTGATCTCAATGTATCTCGAGACAGACCTCTCCTGTTTCACTATTTTTACTTCGATATGGTATTGTCTTGAGACTTAAGCGATGTTGTCATAAGACTTATTCATTTACTCTCAAGACTTAAACCTGTGAGATGCACTAAATGGTTAAATTTGTTCTTGAGGTCTCAAGACATATTCTTCCTATCTTAAGACACTAATCCAATATTTTCCTTAAATGAACATTTTTAAGCATTCAAATACCAACCTATTCAAGCCTTACTTACACCATTATTATACCCATCTCAATTGCTTAAACTTAACATAGTAAAACATGATCAAATATTCCAATAAATGAATAGCCAATACTCTTCAACCTAACCAAGCTTGGCAAGTAAACAAACCTTTGTTATCATGTATAATAATTTATAACTCAAGCATTAAATTTCGTCAAGGAAAAATTTATAGGTCCATTACTAAACAAGCATACCAAGGCAACCAAAATGTTATGTAAACACTGAGATTAGCCTTGGTACATGCCATTAGCTATATATATATATATGAATACAAAGGAACTCAAATTTGATCCGAGCTAGGTTGAGCTATTAAATTTGAATGCTTTCTGATTTCAGTATACTAGAAACTTGTCTGAGACTTATGCATGGAAGAAAATAACCATATGCTAAGTACAAAATACTCAATGGTGCTAAAACAATTAGAAATCAACATAAATACATAAAATGAATAAGCAAATTAAATAACATTAAGATACATAGTAACCAAAGTTCTTCTCAGTATAGTTATTATATAAACAAATATCATTTAGCTGATCAATTCTTAAGGTATCCATATTTGATTTGTCTTGTCATACCAATATAGTTATTTATGAAATCAATGAAACACCTCGTTTACCAATTATTAGATTATCGATGCACTATCATGGTATTTGCATCTCATTTTATATTTTACAATCGATGTTCATTTCCAATATTATATTTCCATTTTCATTTTACTATCATAAGCATTTCACATTTTATTTTCATATTACAACCTCTATTAATTGACTCAAATTTGAGAAAAGATATGCGGATCAATCCATTAACACACCAGTAGATGAAATATAACACCCCTCACCCAACTTGATCACCAAGTCTGAGCTATGGAGTGCTACAGTCGTTGAAGCAACTAAAAACAAGTAACATTCAATCTAAATATAAACCATCCCAATATAACCAATTTAGTTCATAATCACATTATACAGTCCTCCTCGGGTCTTATACGAGTCTACGTATGCTCTAAAATTAACCTAGAATTAAATTAGGATCAAATTGTAACATTTTCAAATTTTCAACCTGACGTCATGACGTGAGGGAGTTGCTCGCCGCGACGTGACTCACTAACTTGGCCCTCATTGTAATGACGAGGTTTTTGGTCACACCATGGCTTAAAACCCATGCCTCGTCTCGACGACCATCACTTGACGTCACGACGTGGACTCTATTTTTGGCACAACTTTGGCCATTTGGTATCTATTTCATGTGAACCTTTTAACTTAACCAAATGGTGCATTTTGCACAACATTTACTTACACAAGACCATTCCAATAACATTTCAAAACATCATTTTAAAACCAATTCATACCAATAAATTCTTTATGCCATATTTGGCACCCAAATATACCAATTCAACCTAACCTATCTCTATAACACCCCTATACCTGATTCGACCTTCGAGACCTAGTATAAAACTATTACATTTGTTTCCAAAGCGCTCTTGGCTAAACACTAGGTAATTTGAACATTTTATGACTAAAATTTAACATTTACGACTTGTTAATATAATTATGAATGTTTCAAAACTTTGTCGGTTAAACGAGTTCACTTGGAAGTAAATAGAATAAAATTTTTATTTAGAACATAGGGCAAGTATCGGTACCAAACCTAAGGTGTCAATACATATAACAAGGTATTTGTTCCCCTGACAACTATCGATACCAAAATCAGATTTGGAACTCAAAATTTTTAAAAATTTCATGCAGGTACCAAAATCTAAGGTATCAGTACATATAACACACATTACGCACTGTTAATAGGGCATTATTAATTATCAAATAAAATTCAATCTTATAACATAATAGAACATGATTAATTTCATGTGCCAATCTCATCAGTAATTCACCAAAGAACATCATATACTATTAATCGACAACTTAGTTAAGACTTACTTTATTTCAAACAATACTTTACAAACTTATCATGTTCAATTCCAACCAAGTAAGCTTGTCACAAAAATTTACCATTTATAAACAATTAATATATATAATGAAAATCAAACCAAGGTTATTTATCGTTAACCATAATTAAAGCACATTATAGTTCAAGATAAAATGACATTACATTACCACAACCGTAAACATATATAAACATTTTGATATATATCAACTATTAAATCACTTTATAACACAAATAAATTTATGATAATGTAATAAATATGTATATACTTGTTTTATGCATATATCAAGCCATTTTCAATGTAAATAACATCGTATCACAATGCAAACACTCATATACTTATATTGACATAATTTGAACAAATCGAGTAATTGAGCTTATATACACCTCAATTCATATTTGAGCTTATGCATAAATCGATTCGATTAACCTAAAAATAATTTTTTTTAATTTTTGGAATCGAAACAAGTTTTACTCGCCCCTATCAGCAAGTGGTTGGTGCTTTGTAGTAACCAAGGGAATCAGGCAATCTGGCATGTGGTACCTATTGCTGCAGTAAGGGTGACAGGAATGGTGGTTACAGAATCTCTCAGGGCTTTCACTAGTTGCTTTAAGGTGGGGAGGACGACACTCACATATATAAGAAGGGTTCCTTCACCGGTAGAAGGAGAAGAAGCCTAGGTAAAGTTTAAGTTAGTGGGAGTTCCTAAGGTTGGTGAAATGGGGTATGATGAGTGGGGTGGAGGAGTTGACTTGGTAAGCAGGATTGTTAGTCTAGTTGATTTGGTCAGCAGGGGTGCCCCTTTAGGATTTTGAAGCCATGTTCTTTATGCTCATGGCACCAATTACTGATATCATGTATAATGACTTGAAAGTCAGTGGTGTCAAAAAGTGTGGTTTCAGGACTCTATTTTTGTAACCCGAAATTGTAAATATTTTTATTAAATATTTACAAAGTTATATTAGAAGCAAATTGAATTTCAATTAGAAATTTTCGTTGAATTAATTTTTATTTAGGGTACAGGGACTAAATTGCTTAAGTGGTAAAAATGTAATTATTATTAAATAATAAGCTAAAATAAAACTAAAGGACTTGAAAAGAAAATATACCCTTTTTTAATTGTAGTGGACAGTCATGATGTATATATATTATATATAAGTTATATATTATGTTAACATTAATCTAAGTTATAATAAAATCATATTAAAATAAAAATAAAGAATGAATATTAGGCAAGTGGATAGTAAGAGAAGCCATATTCTCTTTTAATTTTTCTTCATTTCGAAACCAAGGTGAAAGGGGAGAAGCACGTACAGCGTAGGACTAAAAATTTGCAAGTTCAATTTTGTTAGTGTAATTTAGTCTTTTTCTCATAATTTTTATATTTTCAGAATCTTAATACCATAAGCTAGCTAACATATGTCTTATTTTTTGGTACTGTTTAAGATTTTTTATGTTACCATTGTTGAGCAGTTAAAGCTTTAGGGACTAATTTTATAGATTTTTAGGTTAGAAGTAAAAAATACTAAATTATGAAGTTAATTGTTGATTTTGAGTAATAAGGACCAAATTGTGAAAATTTCAAAATTTAAGGGTAGACATGAGAATTATGGAATTAAATTTGGCTTAAAGTGAATTTGGTATTAAAATTTGGGGCTAAATGTGAAAGTTAAGCTAGTTTAGATTTTAGGGATTAAATTGAATAAAGAGTAAAATTTGTATAAATTAGCAATTAAATGTGAAATTGTTTGTGTATTAATGATATATATGGTTTAATTATTTTTTTAGCTAATGTCGACCCAGATTTTTCGAAAAAGAAGGGAAAAGACAAGGTCATCGACAAATAGCTCGGAGTTTACGGTTTGTGTTTCTATGATTCGAGCTAATTTACAAGTTGCAGTAGATTGATTTGTTTGTTCATGGTAAGCATTTTAGGTGAGATTTCTTGTTCAATTAGGCTTAATTTATAACCTCCTATTTTCTAATGGTATTGGAAACATTGGTTTTGGGACCATAAATTCGATGAGTGCGTAAATATCATTATTTAATATTTGCAAGTCAAATATAGTATTTCATTGAATTTTGATTTATAACTGAATTGAAATTTTAAGAATGTTTCAAATTAGTCCTAGTTAAATTCTAGATGGCATTGGAGCATACATTAACCCGTATATGGTCTGAGAAATGACGTATTTGTTAATACCAAATTGAATTGACTTTGTTTGGATGATTTTTGTCAAATTTGAGTAATAATTATGCAATTATGAAGTATTCTATGTTTATTTGAGATAATCAATGTAAATTGAATATGTTCTATTCTAGTTATGACTGTAGCATTCTGTAACTCTGGTTCGACGACCAGATCAGGTTATTGGTGTTACATTTAGTGGTATCAGAGCTATGGTTTAGTCGGTTCTTGGACTGAACATAACATGTATTAAGTCGAGAAATACATGCCATTTTATAAATTGTGATAGTGTGATGTCTCTTGAATCGAATTGATTTTGCTTTTCATATAGGTAAAAGATGTTATCTTAATCCAACCAAACTAATTTCGATGAAGTAAAGAGTAATGTTCAAGTATCGATGCATGAGGCTACTCATAGTACGCTCATTTTTGAGGGCCAGGGAAGTAAGGCCAACGGAGCCTTCTTCTATATGATGCCAGAATGGTTTAGTGACTGTAGAAGAGTCAATTACGTGGCTCAATGACCTCCACCCCAATACTTAAACCTCCTATACAACCGAATACTCACAAAATTCCTTTTGATAAAGGTAGATTATGGGGAGTCGAAGATTTTAGCAAACCAGTGAGTGATGATTCAGTCATGGTCAAGTATTGGTTAGTAAACACACGAAAAGTGATAGATGAAATCTTATGTCTTTCTGAAAATTTTCTTAGATGTGCCATGTCATTGTTAAAAGAAGAGGCATCTCATTGGTAGTCAACTTTAACTACTATGGTTCCAAAAGAATGGATTAACTGGAATTTTTTTAAAGCTGAATTTCGAACTGAATATGTCACAAATGATACATTGATAAGAAGAAAAAGAAATTTCTCGAGTTGAAACAAGGAAACTGATTAGTTGTTAAATACGGATGTGAATTTGTTCAACTCAATATTTATGCTCATGAGATTGTACCAACTAAGGAAGGAATGTGTATTTGTTTTGAAGATGGATCAAACAACAATATCAAGTTGTGGATTGATGTAATGGAAATTTGTAAGTTCATAGTTTTATCTAATTGATATCAATTAATGGAAGAGAATTAAAATAACAAGAAACAGAAAGAAACGAACGCTTGTGACCTTAGTAAACATACCCCACTTGGAACAGTTTTTGCTTCCCCACTGAAGAAAAAGAAAGAAACGAGTAGTCGTTTTTAGTGCCATCAAGGTTTTCTGACAGTAATAGAATGAAAAGGAGTATCGTGAGACCATCGATGACTTTAGTAACCAGTGTGGCTAGTGTTAGAATGTAAATAGACTGGAATGTAGCCTTTATGGATGGAATCATTCTAGGATATGTAGATCGAAAGATTTTCATATCAAGCTAATTTTAATAGAAATCAGAATGTAAGACGTGTTGTTACTTCTACGAGAGGCAGAAAAATAGGAATTTGAAGTACAAGTACAATCAGTAGAAGCAGAACAAAAGACATAGTCGTTTGATCTGAAACTCGAGCTTCCATTAGAACTTATGCAATTCGAGTGCGTGAGGAAGCTTCCCTTCTTGATGATATTTCTAGTACCTTGTCTATCTTTAATGTTCCTTTGTATGCATTAATCGACACTAGGACAACATGTTCATATATATATGCACAATGTTAGTAACAGAAAAGAGTTTACCAGTTGAGTCAACTGAATATGTTGTTAAAGTAATAAACCCTTCAGACCAAAGAGTCATAATTGATTTAGTTTGCAAATAGTGTCCACTAAAGATTTAAGGCTATGATTTTCTAACTGATTTGATGTTACTGCCATTTAACGAATTTGATGTTTACTAGGAACGGATTCGTTGACTGTTCATGATGTTGTAGTGAATTGCAGATAGAAACAAATTTATTTGAGATGTTTGAAAGGTGAATTGATTTTCGTTGAATCTACTAAGTATGATTGTGTTTTGAATATGATTTTAGAAATGTCCGCACATAAATTTATATGAAAAGGTTGTGATATGCTTTAACTTTTATCCTGGATTCTAGAGTATCTGAAATGAAAGTTGATCAATTACCGACAGTTTCTGAGTTTACATATGTTTTTCTTATAGAACTGTTGAGTTTACTACCAGAGCAAGTTAAGTTTGCTATAGAATTAATGTCAAGGATTGCTTCAATTAGATTGATTTGTACAGAATAGCTCCAACCAAATTAAAAGAATTAAAAGCTTAGTTGTAAGAATTAATCGACAAAGATTTTATTCGACCAAGTATATCACCTTAGGGAACACTCGTTCTATTCGTGAAAAAGAAATATGGTTTGATGAGATTATGTATAGATTATTGATAATTGAAATAAGTGACGATAAATAATAAATATCCATTGCCTCTTATTGATGACTTATTCGATCAGGTGATAGATACCACATTGTTTTCAAAGATTGATCTTAGATTTGGTTACTACCAGTTGCGAGTTAAAGAGGTTGATTCAGCCTAAATATAAGAAGGAATTCGTTGTTTAGAGTAATGCTTCACTCAAATCACTTTGACTTATGTTGGTTCAGTTATTATAGAGTTGAGAGTTAAACTGTTAATTCTTCAAAGAAGATTACTAATTTTCGTATGTATTGTGATAATAGTCTATATTTCCAAAATCAAATATGTTTGCTAAACAATTCTGAAATTATACAAGGTATCTTATATGAGGTTCTAGCAGCACCTTTCTGATTTAAACTAGGTGGCGACAAAATGTGTAATGTCTAGAGATAAAGTTACTGGTGGCTAAAGATAAAATGTGAAATTTTAGAGTTTGTACCAAGAATTCTGATATGTCAATAGGTCAAAAACTAAATATCAAGTTATGTCTGAATTATTAAGGTTTGTTATGATTGTTGATTGGGAATGAGAATGAGTCATGATAAATTTCATATTTGAACTACCTTTGATGGCGAGAAAGAAATACTTCATCTGACTTGCTATTATCAAGCTGATGAAATCGACTTATTTTATTCTCGTAAAACCGAATAAGTCACTTTAAAAGCTAGTTGGGTTGCATGTATTTGAGATTTACCTATAGATTCCGGAGTAAATTTCGCAATGTTATAATGCAAACAGATGAATAGGTGGAATGAGTAATTCAAATTCTGGAAGATATAATACAGTTTTATATCATCAAGTTCAAAGGCAATTGAGAAAATGTTTACTATTGGTTGAATTCATTTATAATAATAACTATCAGTATTGTATTAAAATGATACTGTTGAAAGCTTTTTATGGACAAAAATGTAAAACCCCATTGTACTGGTCAGATGGGAGCCAGAACAAGCTAGTTGGAACATATTCGACTTGGAAAATCAAAGAATATTTTAGAACACAGTAACCAAAACTATTTCAGGTGAGAAATTTTGAGGATGAAATTTTCAAGGGGGAGAGTTGTAACAACCCATTTTTTAGTGGTGTTAGAAATAGTGGTTTCAGGACCACAAATTCGATGAGTGAGTTCGTAAATATTATTATTTCTTATTTACAAGTCAAATATAGTATTATATTGGATTTTGATTTTATAATTGAATTGAAATTTTGAGAATGTTTCAAATTAGTCCTAGTTAAATTCAAGATGGTAATGGAGCATACATTAGCCCGTATATGATATGAGAAATGACTTATTTTTTAATACTAAATTGAGTTGACTATGTTTGGATTTTTTTTTAATTTTGAGTTATAATTACACAATTATGAAGTATAATATGTTTATTTGAGATAATCAATGTAAATTGAATTTGTTCTATTTTGATTATAACTGTAGCATTTCGTAACTCGGGTCTGACGACCGGGTCAAGTTATGGGTGTAATGCCCTAAATAATTTGTTTTTGTTTCGGTAAATATCTGACACAAGTGTGTATCTACTTCAGTGGCTAAGTGTTTTGAATGTGTATTTGAGGTCTTGAGTTCAAGTCCCACCTTTAGCAAAATTTTGTTATTTTTGGAATCAAGCCTTACCCTTGTTCAGTGGGCTTATATTAAATTGTTTGTTAAGTCATATCAGACTAAGCCTGCTGGTTCGAGTGATAAGGGAACTAGTGTGTTGGAGGTCCTGTGCTCGAATCTCTGTGAGTGTTAATTTTTGCTCTGTTGTCTGATGGTGTTTCAGTGGAGTTAAAAGTTTGAGGAAGTTGTGATTTAGTGGGTTAGCGGGAGAAAGTTAAGGGATTTCTTATCATATCTTTTATTCTTTTTCCTTTTTATTAATTTTTTTTCCAAAATTTTAGTTTCTTTCCTCAAAATTCTAATGTGATTTATGCTTCTTTCTCTATTCATTCCTTCTGTGTTCTTCCTCTTCAGTCTATCCCTCATCTGTTCATCCAAAATTCGTACTGTTATTCACGGTGTTCATTAATTGGATTGGTAAGTGAATTTGGGTTTTTGCTAACTTTTGGTTTTGTAATTTTGGTGCAATCTTATTATTGGCTAATTAATGGTTGTAATCAATAGATTCTGGGGTCTAGGAGAAGGCAGTGAGGCAGGGGTTGTCATTTCAATGGTTTAGTTTGATCGTGTGGACATTTTCTGCAGTGGTAAGTTTTTGGGCATCAATCGATTTAGTTTTGCTAACTTTATTCTAATTTTATGTGCTGGTGCTCTCAAGAGTGTTTTTGCATTGAAAACGTATCAGGTGTGTACCCGAAACGCAAAAAAATAAGCTTCAGCAAAAGCCAAAAAAACCCTATTGTCGACGTCACATAGACGTGTAGTCACTGGTGTGGTTGGCCATGTGCGAGACACGACCGTGCGATCGACGAAGGCATGGCTGTGCACAAGATACGGTCGTTTGGTGGCTGGAGTGTGGCCGTGTGGGCCACACAAGTTAGGCCAAGTTAGGCGTGTGGGCCCACACAGGCATGTCACACGGGCGTGTAGATTTTGGACCAGGCCAATCTGGGCTTGTGGGCTACACGGGCGTGTAGGCCCACACGGGTAAATCACATGGACGTGTGGGCCCATAATTATAAAATTTTCCCTAGGGTCCCACGGGTCGCTCTGATCGACTGTGGGCTTACTGTAAGGTCGGTAAAAGCTAGTTAAACCTTGATTTGCTTGCTATGATATTTTGATAGACTGATTTGAGTTTTGTACTAAATGTATGCCTGACTATACTGATGTATGTATATCTGTTATTTGTAAAAAGCATGTTGAGCATGTTTGATTTGTTATATCTATATCTAAATTTTTGTATCTGTAATTGGGGTGGGATATGTATATGCGGAGGAAGTATTCTGTTCGGTGTTAATTGCTTTTATTTTGGCAGCTTGGCTGCATATTATTTGATATGTGTCTTATTGGCATAATGTGGTGTGTAGGGATGAGTGGGTGTTTTTAACCCCACATGGTGTGATGGGATGATCAGAGTTGGTGTGTAGAGGATTGGGGTAGGATTTTGCATATCTGAATCTGAAACTAAATCTGTATTTGTATTTGACTAAGCATATGATTCTTTATGTTTGCATGCTTAATTCTGTTGGGTTACACACTGAGTTTACGTAAACTGACATCTTTTTGTGTATTTTGTTAGGTAATCCATAAACTTAGGCAGATCGGTGCAAGAGACTCAGCGGTGACCACTCGAACGTAAATTGATAAAACATAATTATTTATGGGTTATTCATGAATTTGGTTATATTTTTAGAGACTGTAAATTCTGGGACTTTCTGGACTTTTTGGGTTTTATAACTACTAGTTTTGGTTTTATATGTTGTTAAACTGCATGCTTAAACAAAATATTTTCCTCTAAAAATGACGATTTATACGCAAACAAAGGATTTTCTAAAACACGATTGCGTTTTCAAATTATAACTATTTTATGGCTTCCGTTGTAATAAGTTCTGGAAAATGATCTAATTTAACGATATTTTCTATTAAAAATGTGACTGTTCTGACAAGACACCTCTTTTTTCAAAACTCCTACCTTGTGACACTTCTAGATTAGGCCATAACATCTAGGCTGGGTGTGAGGTGTTATAATGGGTGTTACATAATTGAATCAATTAAAGATTATTAGAAATCAATTGTGCATATTTGAGAAATATATGTATTTTTATAAATGTATGAATTGAATATATATATGTTAGGGTACTATGGTTGTTATTAAGTTGAATAAATGTATATATATGTCAAGAATAAATGTGAATTTGAAATATTTCGTTGGCATTGAAATATGAAATAGAAACCCTATTAACTATTTGGACAGAGTCAGATATAGTTGGCATGTCATAGGATAGGAAGGGTTTAGGGTTACTTCGACAATGAGTTCATGAGGCACTGGGTGCCAATTTGCTTCGGTTAACCAATGAGACATTGGGTGCAATTATTTCCTTTAGATTTATCCGATGAAGCATTGGATGTGTAACTAATATGTTGGTTTGATCTATGTATCTATCCAATTCTAAGTTTGTTGATGGGGAAAACAAATGTTAACTTTAGAATTAATGACTTTGAATCAGTAATGCTATTTAAATAGTAAAGGTATGAAATGAAATGAAATGTAAAATGGAAATCAAAATAGTGAATGGTATTGATTTTGTATGAAATGAATGGAACCATAGTTGATATGATCATTATGTAGATATATGAAAGTAGATTTGTAATGCCATATGATAAATGAAATAAAATTTCCATGTAGTAGCCTGAGAAAAATGTATATTGAGAAATTATGTTTATATGAATTTGCACATTCAAATTATTTCTAACATAGCATCATTTAGTTTTCATTTGAGCATTTGTGTTATTTATAATCTATTCAAATGTTCGGATTATAGAAATATCACTGAGTTACTCAGTGTATGATTTTGTTTTCCGTGCGCAAGTTAGGTACTATTCGGTTCACTCGTCAACTCAGCATATAGTGGCAATCCTAAACTCAAGTGTTAGTAATGCTCTTATTTTTTTTTTGGTATGTACCTAGGAAGTCTTTTAAGTTTTAAAGCTCATTTTGTAATTTAACGGTTAGTTTGTGTTTTGGTTGACAATTTATAAAACTATGTGTTTATATATGTGAGTGTGAAAGTAATGGTAGTAGCCTTGTTGATGATGACATGTTTGGTTGGATGATTTCCATGTTTAATGTCTAAATAGATGAGATAACACTATGGTATAGATATATGATCCTTGAAGGTGAATATGTTATTTAGTGAGAATTGAATTGGCATTTTATAGGTTCTACTAGTTTTCTTTGGTATAAGGAAAATGGTTTAGGTGTATCAATTACTTATTAGTTTAATTGTATATACATATGTAATTAGTTAATTTTGAATTGTGGTACATTGTTTAGAGATCTAGGTTGGTTGATTTTAATGGTGTTTTTGGTATGAAATTGGTGTTTTTGAATTAAGTTATGCATTTATAAATGTATCTAAGATTACCATTTGAGTTTATATAAATTTGGGCATGAAATGAACCTTTTGAATATAGTTTTTACCATTCCTAAACCCAGGTATTGATATTTTTGGCATTGATATCGATATTATTTTTTATGTACAGTTTTAATATAAACAGAATGCTAAAATGATATCGATTCTGTCACAAATAAAAAATTGGGACTATTAGTTTTGAGGGTATTTTAGGTATTTTAGCTCTAGTGTGCTTGGAAATTTCATAGCATAGTAAACTAAAAATGTCTACATCTATGGCTTTTAGAAAATCAAAATCAATTTTTGAAAATGATGTTCTAAAGATCTTTAATTTTGCATTAAGGACTGTTTTGTGAAAAAGGATTAAAGTTAGGAGTATTTAAAAGGTAAATAACACAAAGGTTCAACCTAATATTTCCCTCCACCTACAAGTTATCTACAATAGTTTTCTTCCATGCTATTGTGTTGTTGTTGCTTTGCATTCTCAAGCCCTGGTCATCAAATTTTGATTCTCAAACTTCATTCCTTTGATTTCTTTCATTCTCATAACATTAAACCTCTATATAATTCCTTAAAAACTAAAAAAAAAACCCATTAATTTCATCATCTCTCAAACTTGTGGGTTTTCTGAATTTTCAACCAAACATTCGATTTTCTCTCGTTTAATGTAATGATTCACTTCCATTAGTTTTTAACATTATCTAGCCTTTAAAATTGAGTTTTTAACCATTGAATGAAGAGTTTTAAATAGATGCCAAAATTTTGGTCATTAATGGTGGATTCTGAGATTTTGAATAAAAATAAGGTTTCAAAGTGTTTTTCAATTAGTTTTGATGTGATTAGAAGGTTTCTAAACATTCTTTAAAGTTTAGTTACAAAATTCCAATGTTTTACTGAATTTTTGTAAAAATTGTCATTTTAGAACCATAAATCTGTATAGTTTTGAGTATTTTGAAGGTTGAAGATTGTTGTTAGATGTTTAATTAGTCAATTAGAATCAATTTCATGTATTAAGATCGAATGGGTGTTGAGATTTTTATGTTTCAACCAAGTTTGTCGAAATTTTAGTTTATGAGAATTTAACTTAGGCTTCTATTTTTAGTTTATTTTGGTGAGTCCTTGGTTGAATGATAATTGTGTGTATTGTGTAAATTATTGTGGTGAAGCTTCGGAGTCATTAAGACCTTCTATGAGTAAAGCGAAAGGCAATAAAAAACTGGTTTAAGCTTTCAGCGACAAGGCGTAAGCAGGAATGGTGAGTGTTTCGAATTGCTGCTTGTAGACACAATTCATAATGTTAGTTGGGAACTTAGGAGTAACCTAAACCCCTACTCTAAGTTTCAATTGTAAGCTTTCTTATACCCCTTTCTTAAATTGTGAAATATGTGATTGTGTGTTGTGAAATGAGAAATATGATGTGATAAGTGACATGTGAAATATGTTTGTGATGGTTATTGTGAAAGTTTTAGTTGTAGGCATGTTTTACATGCCAAATGATAGAGGTAATGTTGTGTATATAATGTGATTGTGGAGTGAAAAAATGGAGGAAACGATAAGTAAAATGTGTGTTTAATTGCAGATATTTTGCCCTTGTGCTCTTTGAGACAATTAGATATGTTGGCATGCCATAGGATTGTGAGTACTCACCTATATGTGTTTTTTTGGAGTGTTAAGGCCCAAGATAGATTTGGAGAGATAAGGGAATGTGAGCTAAGCTCCATTCATTGAGATATGTTGGTGTGTTGGAGAGTGATAGCTACATGCTATGCTTTAGGGATATGTTTGACTTAATGAGTGATTTGGTGTGTTGGAGATTCATGTATCCAATGTGTGGTGATAGAGCCCACTTTTATGTTTCATAGCCTCAACTTTCAAACTACCGTTAAATATGATTTATAAATGTGATATTATGATATGTGATGTATGCATGAACAAAGTCAATAAATAACCTAATTCTGTTGATTAGTAATAATTGAATATGACAATATGTTCTCTTGATACAGTATGTTTGTTGTTGAGCTTTGATTGTTTTCGGTTAACGTATAAATGCATGTCTATTTGGTGGTTACTCTAAACAATGACTGAGCTTGTTTAAACTCACCTACTCCTTTTAAAACCTTTGTAAACTGTTAGAGTTGTGGTGTAAGCAGTGCGAAAGATTTCCAAGAGAGTGATCCAAGTAGACTTAGCATCTGAGTTAGTGATTTATATGTTATTATTTTGAACTATGAGAATAAGGTCATATGGTAAACTTGTGATAAACTTGTGATATAGTTTTTTTTTAAGAACTCATTTAACTACAAATATGGACGTTTCATTTGAGGATTGTTAAGGTTTTATGAACTTCCTGATATGATATGTGCCTTAATTGTGTTAATTGCCCTGTTTTGGTTTGGTTTTTGTTGTTTAGTACAGAGGTATCGATAATCGGGTATAAGTATCGATACTTCTGAGCTAATTCGAATGAGTAAGAAAATAGTAGCTCATTTTGGTATCAATACCAATTCTCAAGTATCGATACTCGAGGTAAAAACACAGATACTTTTTTAGATGTACCGATAATATCTTGGGTTTTAAATTTTGACAAGAAACATAATGCTGAATTGGTACCGATTATCAAACCGATGTCGATACCATCTAGGAGAATTTTCAATACCATTGAATGAGTATCGATGCCTACATGATTTGTTTTGAATTTTTATTATGTGGCCTTAAAGTATGCTTCTCACTTGTGTTATGATCTTTTAATGTATGTTTATTTAATTTTAATCTCTTTTACGTTAAATTAGACTTAAAACCTTGGTAACTATTTGGTTATGATGAAAATCACATGACAACGAAATGTATTATACTTTGTTGTTGATGAGGCGGTGGTGTAGCGTCCTGTTACTTGGCTTCAGCGATCGGGCCGGGTATAGGATGTTACAATTGGTGGTCTCAGAGCTTAGATTATCTAACATTTAGACCTAAGTTATTAATGTGTGGACTACGGTTGCCAACCCGTGCATCCAAACTTCTCTGAATGCTTGAATTGTTTGAGATATCCTTGTTTGAATTGCATGAATTTATTTGAAATTGGGGTAGGATAGGGAACAAATTGCCTAATTCTAAAGTTTTCTTGCAGGAACGTGACTTAGATCATTTCCCCGCCACTCACACCCCTGTTTATTTGTTTGTGTATGTTAGATTATTAGATTTGATATGCCTCATAGACGAGTGAATATGAATGCTCAAGAAGATGGTACATCATCTGCACCTCCTATGCCACGGGTGAATTGAATATACATGAGGAGGGTGTTGGCCCTCTAATGGAAGCTATGATTGGAGCATTTCAGAGGATTGTTGGTGCTTACCCTGCTCCTACTCTTAACAAACCTGCGCTTGTTAACCAAGGGTTATAGTTTGAACGTCTGTAGGCATTGGGTGGTAAAGAGTTTTCTCGAGTGAAAGAGACCGATCTGACTGTAGTTGAGTACTGGTTGAAGGGAGTTGAAAGGTTCCTCAATCAGATGCCCTGTTCTGATGAGGAGAAGTTGGGTTGTACTATGTCCCTACTTGATGGTGAGGCTCATCGATGGTGGAATGTTGTCAAGAGAGGTACTATCGCTGATTGTTTGACTTGGGGATATTTTATGAAGGTTTTTAAGAGGAAGTTTATCCATGGCTGATTATGAATCGGATGCTCTTGAGACGTTTTTTTAGAGGAACCATTGTAAGACGTTTCATTTTTGGCTTAATCGTGATACTTGGGTTAATTTGGCAACTTAGAATATGAAATTGCTTGATGAGTTAGTTGAGAAAACCAAAGGAGTTGAGGAGACTTTCGCTAAGCCACCTCAGTCTGTGCTAACTAAATCAGGTAAGAGGACTTTCGATGGTGCTTCTGGTCAACCGCCCAAAAGAAGGTGAGATAATCAAAGTTCTGGTAGAGGTGCAAGATATGGGTTTCGATCGAGTTAGTCTAAGCAGCAGAATAGTGTTGTGTTTAGTGCTGGTAGTTCAATGGGCAGTTCTGGTTGGCCACTTTTTGCACATTACGAGCATAGGCATCCTGGTGAGTGCTGCAAGTTGATAAGTGGATGTTTTAAGTGTGGCTCAAAGGAGCATATGTTGAAGGATTGTCTAAACAGAGTTGAGGTTTCACAGGCTTAGAGTTCTGCGCCTGCTAGAAGTCATAGTCGTGGTAGAGGTAATGGGAGACCAGTTGGGCAACGAGTTGTTGCTCATACTATTGCTACTCAGGTTAAGTCTAGAGGTCTAGCTCGATTTCATGCTTTTAGAGAGTCAGAGGATCAGGATCCAACTAATGTTATCGTAGGTACTTTCACTTTGCAATCTGTTCCATTATTCTCTTTAGTTGATTCTGGTCTTACACATTCGTATATCTTGAGTGAATTGGCATGTAAGTTAGGGATTCCTATAGAGACTATTTGTTTGGGTATGACTCTTATTAGCTCTTTCGGTGATAGTGTTGTGGTAAATCCTATGTAACAAAGGTGTCCCCTTATGATTCAAAGGCATGTTTTCTTTGTGGATCTGATGGAATTTCCTTTCTATGGTTTTGATGTGATTTTTGGAATGAACTGGTAAATTAAACATAAAATTAGGATAGATTTTGAAAGGAAATGAACTACTATAAGGAATAGTGATGGGTTGGAAATTGTTGTTGTTGCTGAAAGACTGAAATTTATGTATAGTGTGGTTTCGGCTGTACAGGCTGAGAAGATGACAGGGAAAGGTTGTAAAGCTTACTTAACTTTTTTTTTATGAACTCAGTTAACAAGGAGTTGAGAGTTTAGGACATCGACACAGTTAAGGATTTTCCTAACATGTTTCCTAAAGACTTGCTTGGTTTGCCACTGGTGTCTATTACGCCCTATCGTATGGCACCAAAAGAGCTTAAGGAGTTAAAGATTCAGTTACAAAAGTTTCTTGACAGAGGGTTCATTTTACTAAGTGTATCTCTGTAGGGTGCATCGGTTTTTTTTTTGAAAAAGAATGATGGTACGTTATGGTTATGTATTGACTTAGGTAGTTGAATAAGTTTATCATCAAGAATAAGTATACTTTGCCTCGAATTGATGACTTATTTTATCAATTTAGAGGAGCGAAAATGTTTTTGACTATTGGTTTAAGATTTGGGTATTATCAATTGAACGTGAATGAGTCTGACATATTGACAACGACTTTTAGGATTCAGTATGGACCTTATAAGTTTTTGGTCATGCCGTTTGGTTTAACTAATGCCCCTATCGCGTCCATGGATTTGATGAACTGTGTGATTCGTTCATACTTGGATCAATTTTTGATTGTTTTCATAGATGATAAATTGGTGTATTTTCGTTTTAAGGAGGATCACGATGCCCATTTGAGAATTGTTTTACAGATCTTGAGAGATAAACAATTGTATGCAAGGTTGACAAAGCACGAATTTTGGTTGAAAGAGGTGACGTTCTTAGGTTATGTTGTTTCGGTAGATGGAATCCATGTGGATCCAAAGAAAATTGAGGTAATCTTAGAGTGGAACGGAGTTTCTTGGGTTTAGCCAGTTACTGTCGTAGGATTATTGAAGGGGATTCTCTCATTGTTGCTCGCTTAACAAAATTGCTTTAGAAAAATGTGGTGTTTGAGTGGACTGATAGGGGACAAAAATTTTTTGAACAGCTTAAGGAAATTTTAACTAAGGCACCTATGTTAATTCAACCAGAGCCTTGAAAAGATTTTTTGGTTTACAGTGATGCTTCGTATCAGGTCTTGGTGTTATGTTAATGTAATGGGTAAAGGTTGTGGCTTATGCCTCGAGACAATTAAAGACAAATGAGCGTAATTATCTAACTCATGACTTGGAGTTAGCTACTATGGTATTTGCGCTTAAGATTTGACACCATCACTTGTATGGTAAGAAGTGTGTTATTTATATAGATCATAAGAGTTTTAAGTACCTCATCACCCAAAAGGAGTTGAATTTAAGGAAAAGGTTTTGGATTGAACTTTTGAAGTATTATGATTGTGTGATAGAGTATCATCCTGGCAAGGTGAATGTTATTGCTGACGCTTTAAGTAAGAAGTCGATGACGAAATTGAGAGCTATGTTTGCGCGCTTGAGTTTAGGTAGTGATGGTGGGTTGGTAGTTGAACTTCAAGTGAAGCCAACTTTTTGCAACAGATTAAAGAGAAAGAGTCATTAGATGGGGAGTAGTTATTAAGAATTAGATAGGTTGAGTAAGGTGTTAACGGGGATTTTGATGTTGACAACGATGGTATATTGAAATTTTGAGGTAGATTGTGTGTGTTGCATGATGTAGATTTAAGGCAAACAATTCTTACCGAGTCATATAATAGCCCTTACACTATGCATCCCGATAGTGGTAAAATATATCATGATCTTCAAGAGATTTATTAATGGCCTAGACTGAAACGTGATGTTACGGATTTCGTGACTCAATGTTTAGTTTGTCAAAAGGTAAAGCCAAAACATCAGTATCCTTTAGGTTTATTGCAATCAATTGCGATTCTTGAATAGAAGTAAGAAAGGATTACTATAGACTTTGTTCCGGGTTTGCCTTTGACCTTGACAAAAAAAGATTTAGCATGGGTAATAGTTGATTGGTTTTTGAAGAGTGTGCATTTCTTGGAAATGCTTACCAATTATTCTTTGCAGAAGTTGGTATAGTTGTATATTTATGAAATTTTATGTTTTCACGGTGTTCCAGTTTTTATTATTTCAGATAGGGATCCGCATTTTACTTCTACGTTTTGGAAAAATTTGTAAGAAGCTTTAGGGTTGAAACCTAGTTTCAGTACAGCTTATCATCCTCAGACAGATGGTCAACTAGATAGGGAAATTCAAGTTCTAGAGGATATGTTGTAAAGCTTTGTGATTAAGTTTAGTGGTAGTTGGGAAAGGAATTTGCCCTTAGTGGAGTTTGCCTACAACAACAATTTTCAAGCGAGTATTCGTATGGCACCGTTTGATGTGTTGTATGGTAGGAAGTGTAAAATTGCTTTATGTTGGAATGAATTGGATGAGAAGAGGGTCGTTGGACCGAATTTGGTTTGAGAGACTGAAGAGAAAGTGAAGTTGATTTGTTAAAGGGTGAAAGCAAAATCTGATAGGCAGAAATCTTATATAGATTTGAAATATTAATGTAACATCCCGAATTAGGGTCTAGTCAGAACAGTGGTTCCAAGACCACAAATCTAAAGTAGAAATAATTATTTTATGATTATTTGATGATCCATGATATTTTTATGTATTATGTGATATGAGGTAGCTTTAGCTACGTATGTGGCACTTATGTGTGAGCTTTCCGTGTATCCAATAGTACTCCGAGTGTTCAACAGGTAAATTATCAAGTAACTTGACAGAAAACCCAAGGGGTAAGTCAATGAGAAGAATGAGCAAGAGATTATGTTATGAGTTGATACAAGTATGTATACTGAACTCATGAGAAATGCCTTGGTATGTGATGAACTTATGACAAGGGTGTTTATGTGATAAGTAAGTTTAAATGATTTGATGAAATACAAATTATGTTAATTATGTTAAATGTATGTTAAATACTTGTTTAGATAGCATGTTATTTGCATATGGACTTACTAAGCTTTAATGCTTACCCCCTTTCCTTTCCATCTTTTATAGTGTCGCCAAGCTAGCTCGGGGATCGAAAGACGTCGAAGACTCGATCACACTATCAATTGGACATTAGGGTATAGTTAGTCTCAACATTTTAAGTATGGCATGTATAGGGGACTTGGTCATTTTGTTATGTGTCATATTGATTAGCCAATTGAGTTGGCTCATGATGGTATTATGATTCATTTTGTATAAGTCCATGAGATGTGTCTTATATTTGCTTCTCGGGTTGTAACCCTAATTAATTATTCATGCATGCAACGTGTTTATGCTTTGTGATCTAGTTGGTGGTTGCTTGATGGTATTGGATGTGATAAATGGCACATATGCTTAATGAATGAATTGGGACTAATAGGTATGACCATGTTCATGGTAAAATTGAGTAGGTTGAATGTAGGTTTATAAGGATGAATAAATATGAAATTGATGTGGAATGCCATATGAAAGCATGATGGTTTGAGCATGTGATATGTTGACATTACCAAGTCATGGATTAATCATGATTATGAGTATTTGGGTGACTAAATATGCTATGTTGCATGCCATAAAAAATGTATAAGTGAGTGAGCTTTTAAGGGTGGCAAGTGGCTTGGAAAATAGCCTCAAAGTTGTCCACACGGGTAGACACACGGGCATTTTTCTAAGCCGTGTGTGACACACGGTCTGTCCTATGGGATGTGATCCAGCCATGTGTTCCTTGCACCCTAATTAGGCAAAACAGAATGCCCAGTAGTAAACACATGAACAGAGACACGACCGTGTATCTCAGCCGTATGAAGGACACGGCCTCAGTACATGGGCATATTACTTGGCCTAAGCATACGGCCTAATATTTGGAATTTAATTCGCCACACGGCCTAAGAACATGGGCGTGTGACTTGGCTATGTGACCCTAATTTTGTTGATGACGTCATAAACAAAGAGTTACATGGGCGTGTGTGACCACACAGCCTACCCACACAGCGTGTGACCCTGTTTCATAAAAAAATTTTAAGTTTTCCCAAAGTTTTCTAAAGTTCTCGGTTTAGTCCCGAACTACCCTCAATGTATGTTTTGGGCCTCGTAAGCCCATATAAAGGACAATTTGCATATGTATCCTGTCCCTACGTCAAACACGGGTAAGGGGTGTTACAGTTAAGATATCGAGTTTCAAGTTGGCGATAAGGTGTTCTTAAAATTTTTGCCTTGGAAAAAGGTTTCGAGGTTTGGTAGAAAGGGTAAGTTGAGTCCAAGATATGTTGGACCTTATAAAGGTGTTGAAATGATTAATTCAGTAGCTTATCAACTCAAGTTGACGCCAGAAATTGAGCAAATTCATGATGTTTTCCATGTATCTATGTTATGGAAGTATCATTCAGATCCGTCGCATATTGTGCCAGTGGAAGAGATTGAAGTTCAGACTGATCTCACTTATGAGGAAGATCCAATTAAGATTCTGGCTCGCGAAAAGAAGGTTTTGTAATGCAACCATAAGACAGAAGAGGCTACTTGGGAAGCCGAAGATGCGATAAAACAACAATATCCTTATTTGTTTAGCTCAAGTAAATTTTAAGGACAAAATTATTTTTTGAGGGAGAATGTTCTCACACCTCGAAATTGTGCCGAATAGTTTTGGGGTTTTTTAGGGATTTTAGATCTAGTGTGCTCGAAAATTTGATAGCATGGTGAACTGAAAATGTCTTCGTCTATGACTTATAAAAAATCAAATCAAATTTTGAAAATGATATACTAAAGATCTTTAATTTTGCATTAAATGCTGTTTTGAAAAGAGGGTTAAAGTAAAAAAAAGGTTAAATTTAGAAGTACTAAAAGGGTAAATAACCCAAAACATCAGTTTCATATATTAAGATCGAGTGGGTGTTGAGATTTTTATATTTCGACTAAGTTTGTCAAAATTTCAGTTTCATGAGAATTTAGCTTAGACTTGTGTTTTTAGTTGATTTTGGTGAGTCCTTGGTTGAATGATAATTGTGTGTATTGCGTGAATTATTGTGGTGAAGCTCGGAGTCAGTAGGACCTTCTACGAGTAAAATGAAAGGCAAGGAAAAGTTAGTTTAAGCTTTCGACAACAAGGCGAAAGCATGAAGAGTGAGTGTTTGGAAACGTTGTTTGTAGACATGGTTCATAGTGTTAATTTGGAACCTAGGAGTAGTCTAAACCCCTACTCTAAGTTCCGATTGTAAGCTTTCTTATACCCCTTTCCTAAATTGTAAAATATGTGATTGTGTGTTGTGAAATGAGAAATATGATGTTATAAGTGACATGTGAAATATGCTTGTGATAATGATTATGAAAGTGTTAGTTGTAGGCATGTTTTACATACCGAATGATAGTGGTAATGTTGTGCTTATAATGTGATTGTGCAGTGAAAAAATGTAGGAAATGCTAAGTAAAATGTGTATTTAATTGTAGATATTTTGGCCTTGTGATTTTTGAGACTATTGGATATAGTTGGCATGCGATAGGATTGTGAGTACTTACCTATATGTTGTATTTTTATTAAGGCCTGAGACAAATTTGGAGAGGTAAAGGAATATGAGCTAAGCTCTATTTACCAAGATATATTGGTGTGTTGGAGAGTGATAGCTATATGCTACACTTTAGGGAGATGTTCGAATTTATGAGCCATTTGGTGTGTTGGTGATTCTTGTATCCGATATGTGGTGATAGAGCCCACTTTTATGTTTCATAGCCTCAAGTGCCAATTATCGTTAAATATTTATAAATGTGATATTATGATATGTGATGTATGCATGAAATAAGTGGATAAATAAGCTAAATGTATTGATTAGTAATAATTGAATATGACAATATATTTTTTGGATAAAATGTGTTTGCTGTTGAGCTTTGATCATTTTTGGTTAATGCATGAATGCATGTCTATTTGGTGGTTACTCTAAACATTCACTGAACTTGTTTAAGTTCACACACTCCTTTTCAAACCTTTGTAGAGTGTTAGCGTTGCGATGTGAGCGGTGTGTAAAATTTCCAAGGGAGTGATCCAAGTAGACTTAACATCTGAATAGGTGATTTCTATGTTATTATTTTAAACTATGAGAATAAGGTAATGTGGTAGACTTGTGATAGATTATTGCTTTAATATTTTGAATGATTACGTGGTTTTATTATCTGCTAGAATCTATGGACATTTTTTTTTGTCAATTTGTTGGTTTATATAGTCTTCTTGTTGACAACTCATTAAACTACAAATATGGACGTTTCATTTGAGGATTGTTGAGGTTTTATGAACTTCCTAATTTTTGTTGTTAAATACAAAGGTATCGATAATCGGGCATTAGTATCGATACTTCTAAGCTAAATCGAATGAGTAAGAAAATAGTAGTTCATTTTCGTTTGATATGAATTCTCGAGTATCAATACTCGGGGTAAAAACACAGATACCTTTTGAGATGTATCGATAATATCTTGGGTTTTAAATTTTGACGAGAAATAGAATGTTGAATTGGTATCGATTATTCGATCGGTATCAATACCATCTAAGAGAATTTTCAATACCATTGAACGAGTATCGATACCTATGTGATTTGTTTTGAATTTTTTTTATATAGCCTTAAAGCATGCTTCTCGCTTGTGTGGTGATCGCTGAATGCATGTTTATTTAATTTTAATTCTTTTAAGTTAAATTAAATTTAAAACTCCAGTAACTATTTGATTATGATGGCAGTAGCATGATGGAAACACAAAAATTTACACACTTTTTCATACCATTTTTAACTTAAATTCATGCGAATTGGGTTAAATTCTTGTCGAAAAATAATTAATTTTTATAAAATAATTAAAGTGCACTTAAAATATGAACATGTTTAATTTTAGTTAATTTTATAATTATTTTTCATGAATTTTGGTTATTTTCGACAGATTTTCACAACGGGCGAAAAATGGCTTGGCAGACACTACTAGAAGCACAAAACCGAGAAGTAATTTAAAGTATCAAGGTGAATTAATTTTCAGCCTAAGACAGTCCAAAATTATATGTATTAATTCATAATATAATTAATTTTAATTTATATCCAAGTTAATTTGGGTTAATAAATTATTATTAATTAATTATGAAAAACTGGTCCAATTGAACCAAACCGAGTGAACCGAATCGGCCAAGAAGAGGATAGCCCAAAACTGTCCAAGTGCTGACCCAATTCAGCTCATTAGCTGATTATTAAGCTACAAAGAAGCCCTTGAAGACTTGTTCAAATTGCAACTCAGCACCTCCACAATTGGTGGCTCTGAAGATTTTCCCCAATTCATATTTAGCAAAGTTGAAGCCATCAACTTTGCCACATAGATGGCCAGCCAAGGGGTGGCTCCTTGGCTGCTATTTTTAGTAAATTTTAGCTGCCACATTCAGCTATAAAACCCCCCTTGGCTGATCATTCAAAACATCCCTCATTCATTCACATCTATTCTCTCCTCTTTCACTTTCTCCTCTCATTTTCTCATTCCAAGCCGTTGCTCTCTTGCCGATTTCTTCTCTTGGAAAAGTGGTGTTCATCAGCCATTTTGGAGCAACATTGAAGTGTTCATAGCAGCCTTGATTGGCAAGGACAGCTGAGAACAAAGACGGAGCAAACTAGTCAAGCTACGGAGAAACACTAGATTTGATTCTTGTTCCCTATCTCTTTAATTTTTGTTGTTGTTATGATGAACATATCTATGGATATTTATGTTGTTGGAATGGTTAATTTAATCAGCTTATCTTGAATTTAATTCGTGTTGTTTTGATTGCATTTCATCTATTTAAATTATTAAAATTGTGTTTATGTTGTTATTGGCCTCGGTAAAATGCTTGATTAAGTAAAATCATGCCTCAGTTATTCTTGCATTACAATTGTGAGGTAGCTAATGAATTAATTACTTAAACGGATTGAAATTATAATTAATTGACACAATACTTAATTAGTGCATGTTTATTCTTCTAAGGTAGCTGAAGGTTAAATTAGCAATGTATTAGCAATACACTTACCTTGCATAACTTGTAAGATTTTTGTGATTAAGCTGTTTCAAGGTAAGGATACATTGTTACCTCACATATTCTTTTATATGCTTATTAGATTTAATTAATCGTTTGAATTGACATAGGAATATGCAAGAGAATAGTTCAGTTTAATGAGTATGTATGTGCAATAACATGTTTGCTTATTAAAATCTGTTTAATGGTTTGAATTGACATAGGGATATGTTAAGAGATGAATGGATTTGAGCAAGTGAGTATCTTCATAAGTTAGCAAATTACCGAGTTGCCGTGAATTTATTAGTAACAGCATAAGCATGAGTTTCATAATTCTAAGTTAAAGAAATGTAATTAATCCAACACAATTATGTCATCTTGATTAAATCATATTTTGAAATCGTGCATTAGAAATTTTATTTTTATTTAGTTAAAAATCTTATTTTTCTTAATAACCTTTTTCAAAACAAAATATTTTTTGTCTCACCAAAGTGTTTAAAATAGCATTCATAAATAATTCTTTACACAGTCCCTGTGGGTACGATAACTCGACATTTACTTGTCACTTTATTATTTGTTGCGATTATGTACACTTGTACATTTCTGTTGTTTCAAGTTTTTGACGCAGTTATCGGGGAGTTGTGTTTTAAAAATTCATTATTTGTGAATTTGTTAGTTTTGCATTTTGGTTTAATTTTCTGTTTAAACTTTAACTTAATTAATTTTTCTGTGATTATTTCAAGTGTTTATGAGTATTGACTGAATTATTGACCTACTCCCTGTAGACCCTAAGATAGAAAGAACTTTTCGACAGCAATGAAGACAAGTAAATCAAAGAAGGACCGAAGAGATGAACTTTGAAAATCCGATCCAAGGAAATAGAGCAAACCCTGCTCAAAATCCTATCCTTATTACTGATGATAGGGATAGAGCTTTACGATAGTATGCCGTGGCAGTGTTTCATGATCTTAATCCGGGTATTAGGAAACCCGAAATTGAGGCACAACAGTTCGAGCTGAAGCCAGTCATGTTCCAGATGCTTCAGACAATGGGCCAATTCAGTGGAATGCCTGTCGAAAATCCTCACCCACACTTAAAACTATTTATAGATGTGAGCGATTCTTTCAAGTTAGCCGGAGTACCTGAAGATGCATTACATTTGAAGCTGTTCACATATTCACTAAGGGACAGAGCTCGAGCCTACTCATTGCCACCAAAATCAATTTTTACAAGGAAAGAGTTAGCAGAAAAATTCCTTATGAAGTATTTCCCACCTAACAAGAATGCTAAGTTGAGGAACGAGATCACTGCCTTCCAACAAATGGATCATGAGTCCTTGTATGAGGCATGGGAAAGGTACAAAGAGTTATTACGAAAGTGCCCTCATCATGGAATCCCACATTGCATCCAACTCGAGACATTTTATAATGGTCTCAATGCTCACACAAGGATGGTAGTGGATGCTTCTACTAATGGTGCTCTCCTTTCTAAGTCTTATAATGAGGCTTATGAAATCATTGAGAGGATTACCGGCAACAACTATCAATGGCTAACCAATTGAGCAGCGTCAGGAAGACGAGTTGCTGGAATCAATGAAGTAGATGCTCTCACTTCACTCACATCTCAGGCGTCCTCAATATCCTCAAAGCTTAAAAATCTTACTATTAATGGGCCTAACAGTTTTGCAGCACAGCCACTTAACCAATTTGAAAATATAGCCTGTGTCTATTGTGGGGAAGGACATTTGTTTGAAGAATGTCCATCAAACCCAGAATCTATGTACTACATAGGTAACCAGAACCAAAATCTAAGAAGGCAAGGACTGCAATCCAATTTCTATAACCTATCATGGCGAAACCACCCGAACTTTTCTTGGAGTAACCAAGGGGTTGGAACAAGTAACACTTATGCCCAACCTAGACCAACCCAGTCGCCTAGTTTCCCCTAACAAGTTCAGAAACCAACCTAAGCTGAACCATCCAATGGCTTAGAAAATATGTTGAAGGCATACATGGCCAAGAATGATGCCTTAATCCAAAGCCAAACAGTTATATTGAAAAACTTGGAAAACCAAATGGGCCAACTTGCAACTAAACTCAGGAACCGACCACAAGGTGCTTTACCTAGTGATACGAAGAATATGAGGAATCCGGGGAAAGAACATTGCAAAGCGTTGACATTGAGGAGTGGAAAGACAATAAATCCCAACACTATCGAAGTTGCAAAGGAGCAAGCTGACGCTCAAGATTCAGAGAAAGTTCAACCGAGTGTTGAAATTCCAGTTTCATAAGAACTAGAATCTACAAAGTCCGACAAGGTAATTTCAGAACCAACTAATTTCGATCAACTAATATCTCCATTAGATATAGAATTGCCACAGAAGATGAATCAACCAGTTCTAGTAAAGAAACCACCCCCACCCTACCCTTAAAGACTTCAAAAGTAGAAGCAGGAGATTCAATTCAAGAAGTTCCTAGACGTACTCAAGCAACTCCATATCAACATCTAGTTGGTTGAGGCACTTGAGAAAATGCCGAACTATGTCAAATTCATGAAGGATATCCTGTCCTAAAAAGAATACTTGGAGAATTTGAAACGGTAGCTCTGACGAAGGAATGCAGTGCATATCTTCAAGACCAATTACCCCCAAAGTTGAAGGATCCTGGATGTTTTACCATAGCTTGCAACAAGGAAGCAACATATTGTAGTAAGACATTATGTGACTTAGGTACGAGTATTAACTTGATGCCTGTGTCAATATTTAAGAAATTGGGAATAGATGAAGTTAGACCTACTATGGTTACACTTCAATTAGCGGATCGATCCTTAGCACATCTAGAAGGAAAAATTAAGGATGTATTGGTACGTGTAGATAAATTTATCTTCCCTGCTGATTTTGTTATTCTAGACTTTGGAGCAGACAAAGAAGTGCCAATTATCTTATGAAGACCGTTCTTAGCAACCAGAATGACCCTTGTTGATGTACAGAAAGGCAAGCTTACTATACGTGTTCAGGATGATCAGGTAACATTTAACATTTTTAAGTCTATGCAATTTCCTGACACAATTGATGATTGTTCTACAGTATCTGATTTAGAGGGTTTAATAGTGGAGAAGGAGCTCAACTTCGTTGAGGATCCATTAGAACAAATTTTGACAACAGATCCTCCAAATGATGAATAGGGGGATGAATACTTAGCGTTGTTAGAAGCTAATAAAAAGGGATTTAATCCGCAATCTCATTTTGAATCTTTGGAATTAGAGAAAAGGGATTATGCCCAACCAAAAAGGTCAATTGAGGAGCCACCTAAATTAGAAATAAAGGTACCATCTTCACATTTAAAATATCTTTCTTTAGGCAATGCTTCTACTTTGCCTGTGATTGTTTCAGCAGAATTAACTAGTGAGCAAGAAGAGAAACTCATCCTTATATTGGAACAATTCAACAAGGCTATCGGATGGACCATAGCCGATATTCGGGGGATTAGTCCATCTGTATGCATGCACAAGATTATCCTGGAAGATGGAGAAAAAGGGACGATTGATAGACAACAAAGACTGAACCCTATCATGAAGGATGTAGTCAAGAAAGAAATCATCAAGTCGTTAGATGAGGGTATAATCTGGTCCAGTGCGTACCAAAAAAAGGAGGTATCATGGTCATTGAAAATGAGAATAATGAGTTGATACCGACTAGAACGGTTATAGGATGGAGAATTTGCATCGATTACCAGAAGCTGAACAAGGCGACTGGGAAAGATCACTTGTCTTTGTCATTTTTAGACCAGATGCTTGATAGACTAGCAGGGTGAGACTATTACTATTTTCTCGATGGATACTCGGGGTATAATCAGATTACAGTAGCACTGGAAGATCAATACAAGACAATATTCACCTGCCCGTACGGTACATTTGCATTTGTCTTATGTAATGCACCTGCTACATTTCAAAGATGTATAATGTCTATTTTTACTGACATGGTTGAGAAGTATTTGGAAGTTTTTATGGATGATTTTTTAGTATTTGGTGATACTTATGGCGATTGCTTAGCCAATCTACTGAAGGTATTAAGGTGATGCGAGGAAACAAACCTAGTACTCAACTGGGAAAAGTGTCATTTCATGGTACGAGAAGGGATTGTTCTAGGGGATCGGATAACGTGACATGGGATCGATGTTGATAGAGCAAAGATAGAGGTTATTAAGAAACTCCCACCTCCAACATTTGTAAAGGGTGTTAGGAGCTTTTTGGGCCATACCAGTTTCTATCAAAGATTCATCAAGGACTTCTCCAAAATTGTTAAACCTTTATACAAATTATTAGAGAAGGACATGACGTTCAAATTTGATGAAGAGTGCTTAAGAGCTTTCAACGATTTGAAGAGTCGACTAGTTTCGGCACCCATAATAGTGAACATCGGACTGGGATTTGCCATTTGAATTGATGTGTGACGCAAGTGACTTCGCGATAGGAGTTTTCATGGGTCAGCGAAGGAACAAAGTTTTTCATCCCATCTACTATGCAAGTCGAACTCTGACAGGAGCTCAACTAAATTATATAGTAACAGAGAAAGAGTTACTTACTATTGTGTTTGGTTTTAACAAGTTTCGATCTTATTTTGTAAGTACCAAGGTGACTGTATATACAGACCATTCGGTAATTAAGTATTTACTTGCCAAGAAAGACGCTAAGTCGAGACTGATCTGATGGGTACTTCTACTTCAAGAGTTCGATCTAGAAATTCAAGATCGAAAGGGAGTGGAAAACCAAGTAGCTGACCACTTATCTAGATTGGAGCCACAATAAGGGAACTCTTCTCTTATACCAATTCGAGAGACATTTCCAGATGAACACATACTAAAGGTAAATCATACCCATAATACCCCTTGGTTTGCTGATATTGCTAACTTTTTAGCTTGTGGTTTGATGCCGATTTATAAGACATATCATCAAAGGAAAAAGTTTCTTCACGATGTGAAGTACTATTTCTGGGAAGAGCCATATTTGTTTAAAAATTTCATAGATCAAATAATCAGGAGATGTATGGTAGAAGAAGAAGTACAAAAGATTCTATACCATTGTCACTCAGCTCCGAGTGGGGGACACTTCGAAGGTACTCGTACTGCGGCCAAATTATTGCAAGCTGGATTCTTTTGGCCAACACTATTCAAGGACGCATATGCTTACGTAAAGAGTTGTGATTGATGTCAAAGGGTCGGAAATGCCACCAATAGAAATGAGATGCCTCGAACAAATATCATTGAGGTAGAATTGTTCGATGTATGGGCTATTGACTTTCTTGATCCTTTCCCTCCTCTTCGGGTCACAAATATATATTAGTAGCTGTAGACTATGTGTCTAAGTAGGTTGAGGCAGAGGCATATCTGACAAACGATGCTAAGGTTGTAATGAAGTTTTTGCAGAAACTTGTGTTCACAAGGTTTGGAACCCCAAGAGCCATCATCAGTGATTAAGGGTCCCATTTTTTGAACCAGTGGTTGAAATGGTTATTAGATAAACATGGAGTGAAACACAAGGTTGCTACAGCTTACCATCTACAAACGAATGGGCAAGCTAAACTGGCAAACAAGGAGATCAAATGCATAGTTGAGAAGGTAGTTTGCCCGAACTGACGAGATTGGTCCAAAAGACTGGATGATGCTTTATGGGCTTACAGAACAACATACAAGACACCTTTAGGGATGTCACCCTACAGGTTGGTCTTTGGGAAAGCCTGTCATCTGCCTTTGAAGTTAGAGCACAAAGCTTACTGGGCCCTTCGACAACTCAAATTGGATCTTAAGCTTGCTAAAGAGAAATAGATGCTCCAACTCAATGAGCTAGAGGAATTTCGAATGTTCTCGTATGAAAATGCTTAAGAAATGGCATGAAAAGCACAATCGAATTCAAGAATTTGAAGCAGGTTAGCAAGTTTTGTTATTTAATTCCAAATTAAGGTTCCTTCCAGGTAAACTAAAATCATATTGGTCTAGTCCATTTACGATTCATCGCGTCTATCCATACGGAGTTGTTGATTGTAACACCCCGTACCCGAGTCTGTCGCCGGAGTCGGACACGAGGGGTTTGCAGACTTAAATCACTTTTTTGCACAATCCATTTTAAATTTTCCAGGCAAGCTGGCTAACTGTGTCACTGTCACCTTAAAAATCATATCTTGAGTTTCACAACTCAAAAATCAGCTTCGTGATTTTTCCCTGAATCTAGACTCATATATGCAACTACAAATTTTTTTCTAGAATTTTTGGTTGGGCCAATTAGTACAGTTTATTAGTCAAAGTCTCCCATGTTACAGGGATTGACTACACTGCCTTTGTGCATTACGACTTGGATATCTCCCTGTACAGGGCTTCAATACTGATTTCGTTTGTTTCTATAGAAACTAGACTCAAAAATGAATCTATTCATATATGGAATGACTTCTAATTATCTCTGGTTAATTTATAATGAATTTCCAAAGTCGGAACAGGGAATCCAGAAACTGTTCTGGCCCTGTCTCACGAGAACCTGAATATCTCTTAACATACTGTCCATATGATCATTTCGTTACTTTCCTATGAAAATAAATTCATCAAGGTTCGTTTACATAATTTATTCACTATTTAATTCCATTCCTACCATTTTTAGTGATTTTTCACATCCACATCACTGCTGCTGCCAGCATCTGTTTTTTTTAAGGTAAACTTTACCTATTTCATGATCCTCCATGGATCAACTAGAGTTTGTCATACATATTCCAAAAGTGATCAAGAATAACCCTTCCCATGGCTAACCGTTACCAACATTTCCATACCTCTCGACGGACAACATACAAAACGATTATAATGCTATGATCAAACTATATTTAAGCCACTTTCGCATGGCTATCCAAATTTACACAAAACCGAAGGGTACATGACCAACAACAAAAGGGTAGTCCTATACATGCCATTTCAAAGTTCAACCAAAATTGTACCAAAAGGGGGCTTTGATAGTGTGGGAGACTTCGACTTCCACAAATCCCGAGTCCAATAGCTGAAGAACCAAAATCTATAAAACAGAGAATCAAAGAAACGGAGTAAGCATTAAATGCTTAGTAAGTTTTGAGCAAAGAATTTAGACACAACCAAAGTATAGCATTCATGTAGCCAAACGGATAATTTCATATGCACAAATTTTCAATATCATACTTACTTCACATTACCAACCCTTTTATTCATACACAAAGATCAACTTAGCCAAAGGCCGGTAGCTCATTTATCAACTGAGCGAATACTTATTTGTAAGGGCTCAACTAATTCAAAGCACATACGAAACATACCTCAATGTTGGGATGTTACAAGCGTATTAACTGAAATTTTTACAGCAAGATCATTCATTCCCAAATCACGTACCTTCGGAATTTAACCGGATATAGCTACTCGTTCAAATGCCTTCGGGACATAGCCCGGTTATAGTAACTCGCACAAATGCCTTCGGATCTTAGTCCGGATATGGTCACTTAGCACAAAGCCTTCGGGACTTTGCCCGGACATCATTCGAATAACCATGCACATTTAACAATAAATCATGACACATTCGTATTTCATTTTCATTAGCAAAACTCAAACACAAGACACTTATCACTCTTGCAATTTCGGCTCAATAGCCACACACAAAGAGCATGATTTTGATTTGCTTAAAACATGATCTAATCAAATCATAATTTAAGCTCTATTACTCAAGAACTTACCTCGGATGTGGTCGAACATTTTCAGCGGCTATTCGATAACTTTTTCCTTTCCCTTATCCAACTGTGGTCCTCTAAGCTCTTGAGCTAATTCAAACAAATTTAACTTATTAAAGTCTCATTATGCTAGCTTATGGCCGAATATGACAAGGAGTTTGATTGGTCATATGGCCACCTTTTAGCTCAAATACACAATGGTCATAGCATTTCTAATCACATCAAGCAATTTAATACAATTTATTCGAACATCAAAAGAGAAGCTCAAGGTACTTAGCCCATATATACATTAGACATTAGAGTCACATATGTACGAAATCACGAATCGAATTCAACATATTAGCTAATATTCCCCTTAGCCGAATTTTCTAAGTCAAGATAAAGCCATCAATATGCTTACCTATGGCCGAACATACACATCAACTGATGTACTCATTCATGTGGTTGAACATACATGTCTATGTTGAGGCCGATTGCAACACTCAATACATTCTACAAGTATGGTCACTTGTATTGACTAAACACCATTTTGTTTCAAGTTCAAAACTTGGCCCATACACATATATACACTAGTAAAGCATCCTCTCCCTTTCCATCAATTCAACACATGCATTACTCATTAATATACAAAAATTATATTCGGCCTTAGCACACAACTTGCTAGCCGATTCTTCTCCATCTAGCAACTAATGCACATATGTGCTCATTCGTTAGACTCTACTTCATCTAACAACAACCATATTTTCCCTTCTACTTCCTACCATGGCCGAATGCATCACAACACCATACCATTTCAATTTTTGGTCATGGTTAAACAAAGAACTTAATGTCTCACTCAAAAATGCTAAAAAGAAGATTCAAGAATCATCAATCCACCATCACATGCACCATTACAAAGCTTCACTTTTAGCATGCAAATGATATCAACACAAATCCACCTTAGCCGAATATCATCTCCATGACATAGTAAAGATTTGAACCATGGGCTAGTTAGAACTCAAGCTAACTACTAAAATATACATGAATCTCATGGAGCAACCTCAAACATACCTTAGCCTAGTTACATGCATGGCCGAACCTCTTCAACATTTCCTCCTTTCTTTCCTTTTGAATTTCAGTCAAAGATGTTCAAGGATGAACACACATTTTTTTTCTTTGTTTTCTTTCTTCCATTCACGGCAAAGGGGGGGCATGGATGAGACCATTTTTTTTTTCATCACTCCTCCCTTTCATTATTTAATTACCATGCTCATTATTTTATTTTTCCTCCCATGATGCACCAACACAACATGTCTATGACATGTTTTGCCCATCACCCTTTGTCCATCCTAATGTCATGGCCGGCCACTACTAGATGGGGGGAAAAATTGACATGCAAGTCCCCCCTTTTTCAACATGCACTAATAGGTCCTTATGTTTTGATCTATCACATTTCAAAAATGTCACACATAAGTCCTATTGACTAAATTCACATGCATCTTACTAAATAGAAGCTTAAAATTTTCACACATTTATTTTAGACAATAAATATCATATTCAAACAATTAGGTGACTCGGTTTAGCGGTCCCGAAACCACTTCCCGACTAGGGTCAATTTTGGGCTGTCACAACTCTCCCCCACTTAAGAAATTTTCGTCCCTGAAAATCTTACCGGTAAATAAGTTTGGGTATCGTTCTTTCATGGCATTCTCGGTTTCCCAAGTAGCTTCTTCGACTCCGTGTTTGAGCCATAACACCTTTACTAACGGAACCCTTTTGTTTCGCAACTCTTTCACTTCACGAGCTAGGATACGAATCGGTTCTTCTTCATAACTCAAGTCAGATTGAATTTCAACTTCTGAGGGATTAATCACATGTGACGGATCGGATCTATAACGTCGAAGCATCGAAACATGAAAGACGTCATGAATCTTTTCAAGTTCAGGGGGCAAAATCAATCTATACGCAACTGGACCAACTCGTTCGGAGATTTCGTACGGCCCAATGAATCTTGGACTCAACTTGCCCTTACGGCCAAATCTGAGTACCTTTTTCCAAGGCGAAACTTTAAGAAACACTTTATCTCCCACCTGATATTCAATGTCTTTTCGTTTCAAATCCGCATACGATTTCTGAGGATCTGTGGCTGCCTTCAGACTTTCACGGATTACCTTTACTTTTTGTTCGGCATCTTTAATCAAATCAACTCCGAAAATTTTACTTTCACCGAGCTCGGTCCAAAACAATGGTGTACGGCATTTACGACCGTACAAAGCCTCGTAAGGTGCCATCTTAATACTTGATTGAAAGCTATTGTTGTAAGCGAATTCAATCAAAGGTAAATACCGTTCCCATGAACTACTGAACTCGAGGATGCAACATCTCAACATATCCTCAAGTATCTGAATTATCCACTCGGATTGACCATCGGTTTGGGGGTGAAAAGCAGTGCTAAAATGCAGCTTGGTACCCAAAGCTTCTTGCAATTTCTTCCAAAATCGTGAGGTGAATCTCGGATCTCTATCCGACACGATAGAAATAGGTACCCCGTGTAATCTCACAATCTGAGAAACGTATAATTCAGCTAGTTTATCCAATGAAAAATCCGTACGCACGGGGATAAAGTGAGCCGACTTAGTCAGTCTATCAACAACAACCCAAATCGCATCCTTCTTACTTGCTGACAATGGCAGTCCGAACACAAAGTCCATTGTGACTCGATCCCATTTCCACTCGGGTATCATGATCGGCTGAAGTAATCCTGAAGGCACTTGATGTTCCGCTTTCACTTGTTGACATATTAAACATCTTGAAACAAAGTCGGAGATATCTCGTTTCATACCATGCCACCAAAACCGATGTTTCAAATCGTTGTACATTTTCGTACTCCCCGGGTGAATTGACATTCGGCTACAATGGGCTTCGTTCAGAATCATCGAAATGAGTTCTGAATTTCTTGGAACACACAACCGACTTCTAAACCTCAAACAATCGTCATCATCAATTTGAAATTCGGATTCCATATTCGGAACACATTCAGCCCGTTTTGCAACCAATTCATCGTCGACTTTCTGAGCTTCACGAATTTGATGAATCAATAATGGTTTGGCCTTTAATTCAGCTACTAACACATTGTCGAGTAGAACAGACAAGAGTACATTCATCGCTCGTAAAGCAAACAGTGATTTCCAGCTTAAGGCGTCCGCAACCACATTAGCCTTTCCCGGGTGATAGTCAATGACAAGCTCATAATCCTTTAACAACTCGAGCCAACGTCTTTGTCGCAGATTTAAGTCTCTTTGGGTCATCAAATATTTGAGACTTTTGTGATCCGAAAATACATGGCACTTTTCACCAAATAAGTAATGTCGCCATATTTTTAAAGCGAATACGATGGCAGCTAGTTCGAGATCATGGGTCGGATAATTTTTCTCATGTGGCTTTAATTGTCTCGACGCATAGGCCACAACTCGACCTTCTTGCATCAATACGCAACCTAACCCAAGTAGGGAGGCGTCACTATAGATGACAAACTCTTTGCCTGATTCGGGCTGCACTAAAATTGGGGCTTCAGTCAAATAAGTTTTCAGTTGATCAAAACTTTTCTGACATTTTTCTGTCCATTCGAACTTAATATCTTTTTGAAGTAGCTTCGTCATGGGTGTGGCTATCATCGAGAAACCTTTTACAAACCGTCGGTAGTAACCGGCGAGTCCCAAAAAGCTCCAAACCTCAGTAATATTTCTCGGAGGCTTCCAGTTAAGTATGGCTGAAATTTTGTTCGGGTCAACTCGAATACCCGATGCGGATACCACGTGGCCCAAGAAGCTAACCTCTCTTAACCAGAACTCACACTTACTGAACTTAGCATATAACTGCTTATCCCGTAAAATTTGCAACACTAATCTCAGGTGCTCAGCATGTTCGGTCTCATCTCTTGAATAGACCAAGATGTCATCAATAAACACAACTACGAACCGATCCAAATACTATCTGAAGATCCGATTCATCAAGTCCATAAATACCGCAGGGGCATTAGTGAGCCCAAACGGCATCACTAAGAACTCGTAGTGGCCGTATCTCGTTCTGAAAGCAGTTTTGGGTATATCCGAATCGTGAATTCGCAATTGATAATAACCCGATCTCAAATCTATCTTTGAAAACACTGAAGCTCCCTTTAGTTGATCAAACAAATCATCAATACGCGGTAACGGATATTTATTCTTTATCGTCATTTTATTCAGTTGACGATAGTCAACGCACAACCTCATGGTTCCGTCCTTCTTTTTCACAAACAATACTGGTGCACCCCAAGGTGAGAAACTTGGTCGAGCTAAACCTCTATCCGTCAACTCTTGCAACTGAGCTTTCAATTCTTTTAACTCGGTTGGTGCCATACGATACGAAGCTATCGAAATTGGCGTAGTTCCAGGTACAAGCTCAATACCAAACTCTACCTCTCGAACAGGTGGTAAACCCGGTAATTCTCCAGGAAAAACATACGGGTATTCACAAACCACCGGCACAGATTCGGGTTTCTTTTCTAATTCTTTGTCATCAAGTACATACGCAAGGTATGCTTCGCACCCTTTTCTTACATATTTCTGGGCCAACATTGAGGATATTACAGCTGGCAACCCATCCAAGTCCGTAGACTCAACTCGGATCATCTCATTATTTGCGCACCTCAAATCCATAGTCTTGCTTTTGCAATTCACAACCGCATCATGCACGGTCAACCAATCCAAACCAAGAATAACATCAAATTCATCAAACGGCAAAAGCATCAAGTCCGCCGGAAAACAGGAACCTTGAATTACTAGGGGACATTTCTTACACACTTTGTCGACAAGCACGTAACGACCCTAGGGATTTGACACCCGAATTACGAACTCAGTAGACTCAATAGGTAAAGTCTTACTGGATGCTAAGGTTTCGCATATATAAGAATGAGTAGAACCAGGGTCAATCAAAGCAATCACATTAGTATCAAAGAGAGTAAAAGTACCGCTAATAACATCTGGCGAGGAAGCATCCTCACGTGCGCGTATAGCATAAGCCCTAGCAGGAGCACGAGCCTCAGATCTGGTCGCAGCATCTCTAGATCCTCTCTGACCACCACTAGCATTTCCCGTGTTTCTAGATGGTCTACCTCTAGCAGTGGTAGCACTCGGTTTCCCACTCTGATTTACATTCTGTTCAGACAATCTCGGGCAATCTTTGATAAAGTGGTCAACTGACCCGCACTTGTAGCAGGAGCGGTCATGGAATCTACAACTTCCAGAATGCCATTTGGCACAATACTGGCACTCCGTTCTATCTCGACGATCATTTCCCACACTGGCGACCGGAGTGACTCGTGCACTCGAAAGGGGTCGATCGCGATCTCGTCTAGAAAAGCCCGAAGTGTCTCTAGACCGGCCTAAGCCATCTCTAAATTTCTTCGATGACTGTGGGAAGGGCTTCCCCGAAGACCTCTTACAAAACCCCCTTGCTCCCGCCTCAGCTTTTCTTTTCTCCATACTTAGCTCCTCGGCTTTACAAGCTCGCTCAACAAGTACCACAAATTCTCGGATTTCCAAGATGCCAACATACAGATTTATATCATCATTTAGTCCATCCTCGAAACGTTTACACATCACAGCTTCTGAAGAAATGCATTCTCGCGCATACCGGCTAAGCCTCACAAATTTTCGTTCATAGTCGGTAACCGACATGGAACCTTGTTTGAGTTCAAGAAATTCCTTCCATTTTTGGTCAATGAATCTCTGACTGATATACTTTTTCCGACTCGGTTTGGAAAAACTCCCAAGTTACTTGCTCTCTAGGCACAACAGAAGTCAACGTATTCCACCAATAATAGGCAGAATCACGTAGCAAGGAGATAGTACACTTTAGGCACTCATCGGGTGTGCAAGATAGCTCGTCGAGTACCCGGATAGTGTTGTCCAACCAAAATTCAGCTTGCTCGGCATCATCGCTGTCCGTAGCTTTAAATTCAGTAGCCCCGTGTTTTCGGATTCTATCAACTGGGGGCTTATTTGACATTATTTGGTCAGTTGCCGGAGGTATTGTAAGTGCGGGGGTGGCATTAGTCGGGAATGGAGGTTGTGGAACAGCCGTATTAGTTCGAATGTATTGGTTGAACCAATCATTCATTACGCTATAGAAAGCTTGTCTAGCTTCGTCATTCGGATTACTAGCAATCGGTTGAGAGTCCGCCGGAGCTGTCCCTTGTGCGGGAGCAGGCGCCACACTCTCAAGATCATCAGCTACCGCTCGGTCGGGATCGGGATCCATTACTATAAATAAACACATTTTCAATCGTCAGAAATCACCACACTATCAAATAATCACAAAATGGCATGTATAGCTAGACCCAAACGTATTACGGTAGTCCTAGAATCGACTAAACCGTAGCTCTGATACCAATAAAATTGTAACACCCCGTACCCGAGTCCGTCGCCGGAGTCGGACACGAGGGGTTTGCAGACTTAAATCACTTCTTTGCACAATCCATTTTAAATTTTCCAGGCAAGCTGGCTAACTGTGTCACTGTCACCTTAAAAATCATATCTTCAGTTTCACAACTCGAAAATCAGCTTCGTGATTTTTCCCTGAAACTAGACTCATATATGCATCTACAAATTTTTTTCTAGAATTTTTGGTCGGGCCAATTAGTACAATTTATTAGTCAAAGTCTCCCATGTTACAGGGATCGACTACACTGACCTTTGCGCATTACGACTTGGATATCTCCCTGTACAGGGCTTCAATACTGATTTCGTTTGTTTCTATAGAAACTAGACTCAAAAAGGAATCTATTCATATATGGAATGACTTCTAATTATCTCTGGTTAATTTATAATGAATTTCCAAAGTTCGAACAGGGAATCCAGAAACCGTTCTGGCCCTGTCTCACGAGAACCTGAATATCTCTTAACATACTGTCCATATCATCGTTTCGTTACTTTCCTCTGAAAATAGATTCATCAAGGTTCGTTTACATAATTTATTCACTATTTAATTCCATTCCTACTATTTTTAGTGATTTTTCACATCCACATCACTGCATCTGTTTTTTTTAAGGTAAACTTTACCTATTTCATGATCCTCCATGGATCAACTAGAGTTTGTCATACATATTCCAAAAGTGATCAAGAATAACCCTTCCCATGGCTAACCGTTACCAACATTTCCATACCTCTCGACAGACAACATACAAAACGATTATAATGCTATGATCAAAGTATATTTAAGCCATTTTCGCATGGCTATCCAAATTTACACAAAACCGAAGGGTACATGACCAACAACAAAAGGGTAGTCCTATACATGCCATTTCAAAGTTCAACCAAAATTATACCAAAAGGGGACTTTGATAGTGTGGGAGACTTCGACTTCCACAAATCCCGAGTCCAATAGCTGAAGAACCAAAATCTATAAAACAGAGAATCAAAGAAACGGAGTAAGCATTAAATGCTTAGTAAGTTTTGAGCAAAGATTTTAGACACAACCAAAGTATAGCATTCATGTAGCCAAACGGATAATTTCATATGCACAAATTTTCAATATCATACTTACTTCACATTACCAACCCTTTTATTCATACACAAAGATCAACTTAGCCAAAGGCCGGTAGCTCATTTATCAACTGAGCGAATACTTATTTGTAAGGGCTCAACTAATTCAAAGCACATACGAAACATACCTCAATGTTGGGATGTTACAAGCGTATTAACTGAAATTTTTACAGCAAGATCATTCATTCCCAAATCACGTACCTTCGGAATTTAACCGGATATAGCTACTCGTTCAAATGCCTTCGGGACATAGCCCGGTTATAGTAACTCGCACAAATGCCTTCGGGACTTAACCGGGATTTAGTAACTCGCACAAATGCCTTCGAGCTTAGCCCGGAATTAGTATCTCGCACAAATGCCTTCGGATCTTAGTCCGGATATGGTCACTTAGCACAAAGCCTTCGGGACTTTGCCCGGACATCATTCGAATAACCATGCACATTTAACAATAAATCATGACACATTCGTATTTCATTTTCATTAGCAAAACTCAAACACAAGACACTTATCACTCTTGCAATTTCGGCTCAATAGCCACACACAAAGAGCATGATTTTGATTTGCTTAAAACATGATCTAATCAAATCATAATTTAAGCTCTATTACTCAAGAACTTACCTCGGATGTGGTCGAAAGTTTTCAGCGGCTATTCGATAACTTTTTCCTTTCCCTTATCCAACTGTGGTCCTCTAAGCTCTTGAGCTAATTCAAACAAATTTAACTTATTAAAGTCTCATTATGCTAGCTTATGGCCCAATATGACAAGGAGTTTGATTGGTCATATGGCCACCTTTTAGCTCAAATACACAATGGTCATACGCATTTCTAATCACATCAAGCAATTTAATACAATTCATTCGAACATCAAAAGAGAAGCTCAAGGTACTTAGCCCATATATACATTAGACATTAGAGTCACATATGTACGAAATCACGAATCGAATTCAACATATTAGCTAATATTCCCCTTAGCCGAATTTTCTAAGTCAAGATAAAGCCATCAATATGCTTACCTATGGTCGAACATACACATCAACTTATGTACTCATTCATGTGGCCGAACATACATGTCTATGTTGAGGCCGATTGCAACACTCAATACATTCTACAAGTATGGTCACTTGTATTGACTAAACACCATTTTGTTTCAAGTTCAAAACTTGGCCCATACACATATATACACTAGTAAAGCATCCTCTCCCTTTCCATCAATTCAACACATGCATTACTCATTAATATACAAAAATTATATTCGGCCTTAGCACACAACTTGCTAGCCGATTCTTCTCCATCTAGCAACTAATGCACATATGTGCTCATTCGTTAGACTCTACTTCATCTAACAACAACCATATTTTCCCTTCTACTTCCTACCATGGCCGAATGCATCGCAACACCATACCATTTCAATTTTTGGTCATGGTTAAACAAAGAACTTAATGTCTCACTCAAAAATGCTAAAAAGAAGATTCAAGAATCATCAATCCACCATCACATGCACCATTACAAAGCTTCACTTTTAGCATGCAAATGATATCAACACAAATCCACCTTAGCCGAATATCATCTCCATGACATAGTAAAGATTTGAACCATGGGCTAGTTAGAACTCAAGCTAACTACTAAAATATACATGAATCTCATGGAGCAACCTCAAACATACCTTAGCCTAGTTACATGCATGGCTGAACCTCTTCAACATTTCCTCATTTCTTTCCTTTTGAATTTCAGTCAAAGATGTTCAAGGATGAACACACATTTTTTTTTCTTTGTTTTCTTTCTTCCATTCACGGCAAAGGGGGGGCATGGATGAGACCATTTTTTTTTCATCACTCCTCCCTTTCATTATTTAATTAACATGCTCATTATTTTATTTTTCCTCCCATGATGCACCAACACAACATGTCTATGACATGTTTTGCCCATCACCCTTTGTCCATCCTAATGTCATGGCCGGCCACTACTAGATGGGGGGAAAAATTGACATGCAAGTCCCCCTTTTTCAACATGCACTAATAGGTCCTTATGTTTTGATCTATCACATTTCAAAAATGTCACACATAAGTCCTATTGACTAAATTCACATGCATCTTACTAAATAGAAGCTTAAAATTTTCACACATTTATTTTAGACAATAAATATCATATTCAAACAATTTGGTGACTCGGTTTAGCGGTCCCGAAACCACTTCCCGACTAGGGTCAATTTTGGGCTGTCACATTGACTCCAAGGTAAGGGAGGTAAATTTCAAGTTAATGCTCAGCATCTGAAACATTACTCGGGAGATGAGATTGAACGAAATCAAATTTCGTTCATTTTATCAAATGTTTAGATTTTCTTATTTTCCTTTTTAATAAATAATTTAGGGTATATTTTCGAGATTTGTATGTTTAAATAAATTATGTCTAGGAGATCGGAACTTAAGCAAGATCGCTAGTGACCCCTCCAATCTTTCTTGGGAATTGATTTTAACATAATTTTCCGAGAAATTATTTCCTAAATAGAAAATTAAATTTTTGGTTTTTCAAATAAAATGGTCAAATTTGATCCAAGTTTTAAATTGCAACTCAATTTCAAATTTTCATTAAGTCTGGGGACTTAATTGAATTATTTTTAAAATTTGGTTGCTCTTTTTGTAAATAATAAAAATTAGATGCCTCTTTTTGTAAATATTTTTAAAAGGCTTCTAGAATAAATGTTTTTAGTTTAATAAAAAATATGATAATTATTAATATATAATTATATCCATTATAATACATACTAATTATATCCATTATTATCAACGCCATGTCCCAGACAGGTCTTACACTAGCTTGTCTATCGCGAGGCTGATGCATGTCCCAGACATGTCTTACATTAGCTCCCATCTCAATGCCGATGCATGTCCCAGACATGTCTTACACTAGCACACAATCATCCAATATCAAGGTACCAATATCCAAGTTTATTCCAAATGTTCAACGAAAGTCTCTACTATGCTAATTCCTCAACATGTATTCTCATATTCAAAATTAAAAAATTTATGTCATATCAATTCAATTGCACGTCATAAAGATATAGTTGCATTATTAACATACAATACCTCGGTAATCAAAATGTAGGCGACTAGTCGGTTTTAGTCTACTAGCTTTGCTTTTCCTCGGTCGAGGCCCAAATTTTGTAATTCTTGAGCTAAAAATTTGCAAATTTAATCACTCCGTCGATCTAGGTATTCAACAATTTAAAATTGGGAAAAATGACCATTTTGCTCCTAGACTCTTGCAAAATGACCCTTTTACCCCTAAACCCAAAAATTAATTTTATCATATTTTCTCATTAACTATGCCTAGCCAAATACTTTTCATGCTAGGAGCAGCCTACAATTCTCATTATTTCACACATTTATCACCTATTTTACAACTTATGCAAAATGGTCCTTAGTCAGGATTACCATGAAAACTACCTCACAGAAGTTGTTTATTTCACAACTATAACTCATATTCTTCCATAAAATTTCAGAAATCAACATGTATAATATCATGGAAAACCCTAGACTTTCAACCATTTTACAAAATAGTCCCCTTGTTAGAAAGCTCATGCTACAAGGACCTCAAAAGTACAAAAATATTCAAGAAAAACCCTCAAATAACTTACTTGCAAAGGCTTTTAGTTGTTGAAAATTTTTCGAGCTTCCATGGCAATTTTCTTGGATAAAAATCGGTGGAGAAGAAAGAGAGAGATGAAAAAAAATGACAACTTTTACTATTTTTTTATTTTATTCAATTTTAACACCTAATTTCATCAAATTTTGACTTTTAACCACCTTTGTCTCCTATGGCCGGCCATGCTATTCTAAAGGGTCTAATTGTCCTTTGAAGACCTCAAATTTAGGTTCTCTAGCTATTTGACACCCTTAGCTATCAATATAGGGCTTTTGCACTTTATGCGATTTAGTCCTTTTTCAATTAAGCATGCAATCACTAAAATTACTCCACCAAATTTTTCATGCACTAATTTAAACATGTTATAACTTAAAATTAATAATAAAATACTTTCTTCGACTTTGGATTAGTGGTCCCGAAATCACTGTTCTGACTAGGCCCAAAATCGGTCTGTTACAATTCTCCCTCTTAGGGATTTTCGTCCCCGAAAATCTTACCAGTGAATAAGTTTGGGTATTGATCTCTCATAGTCTCTTTGGGTTCCCATGTGGCTTCCTCAACTCCTTGTCTAAGCCATAAAACCTTTACGAGTGATAAACTTTTATTCTTTAATTACTTGACCTCTCGATCCAAAATCTTAATCGGTTCCTCACCATAGGTCATATCAAGGCTTATTTCAATTTCTTCCAGTGAAATCACGTGTGAGGGGTCAGATCAGTAGCGACGCAACATCGATACATGGAATACATCATGAATCTTCTCTAGCTCACGAGGCAAGGCTAATCGGTATGCTACCGGCCCAATTCTCTCGGTCACCTCATAAGGTCCAATAAACCGTGGACTCAGCTTGCCTTTTCTACTGAATCTAAGGACTTTCTTCCACAGGGATACTTTCAAAAACACTCTATCCCTAATTTGAAACTTGATCTCCTTCTGTTTCAAATCCGCGTAAGATTTCTGTCTATCCGATGCGGCTTTTATACAATCGCGAATCGCTTTAATATTTTCTTCTTTCTCTCTGACTAAGCCGACCCCGTGAATCTGATTCTCTCTCAACTCGGTCCAATATAAAGGCATTCGGCACTTACGCCCATACAAAGCCTCATAAGTCGCCATTTTCATACTTGATTGATAATTGTTGTTGTAGGCGAATTCGAGCAGTGTAAATACCTTTCCCAACTACCTTGAAACTCGAGAACACAACACCGTAACATGTCCTCTAGTATTTGAATGACTCTCTCTGACTGGCCAAAGCCTCTTGTAACTTCTTCAAAACCTCGAGGTAAATCTCAGGTCTCTATCTGAAACAATCGACAAGGGCACTCTGTGAAGTCTCACAATTTCGAAAATGTACAAGTCGGCTAGCTTATCAAGTGAGAAGTTTGTACATATTGGCATAAAGTGAGCTGATTTCCTCAATCGATCAACCATAACCCACACAGTATCTTTCTTCCTCGGGGTTACCGGCAAACCCGTCACAAAGTCCATAATAAAACGATCCCACTTCCACTCAGGGACCATGATAGGCTGAAGTAATCCCGAAAGCACTTGGTGTTCAGCCTTCACTTGTTGACAAACTAGAAACTTAGAAACAAACTCAAAAATGTCACTTTTCATCCCCAACCCCCAGTACATTTTCTTTAAGTCGTTATAGATTTTTACTATACCTAGATGGATAGATAAGCAACCATTATGCGCCTCTTGTAAAATCTTCTGAATAAGCTCATTATCCTAGGGTACACAAACTCTATCTTGGAACATCAAGCATCCGTCGGTTCTAATCCAAAAATTTGATTCAACACCCGACTCACACTGAGTTTTCTTGGCTTGCAATTCGTTTTCGTTATTTTGAGCTTCACAAATTTCTTGGAGAAACGTAGGTCTAGGTCTCATCTTGGCTAGAATTGAACCATCCTCTGACAAGGCCAATTGGGCGTTCATTGCTCTCAAAGAAAATAAAGATTTTCTACTCAATGCATCGACGACCACGTTCGCCTTTCCCGGATGATAGTCGATAAACAAATCATAATCCTTAATCAACTCTAACCACCACCGTTGCCGTAAATTCAGCTCCTTTTGAGACATCAAATACTTTAGACTCTTATGGTCAGTAAATAATAGGCATCTCTCACTATACAAATGGTGCCTCTAAATTTTCAACGCGAACACTATAGCTACTAGCTCCAAATCGTGGGTCGAATAATTTCTCTCGTGTGGCTTTAGCTGTCTCAAGGCATAGGCTACTACCTTGCCTTCTTGCATGAGCACGCACCCTAATCCATTCAAGGATGCATCACTATACACCACAAACTCTTTTCCTAGTTCCGGTTGCACTAAAACTGGAGCTTCGATCAACAAAGCCTTTAGTTTCTCAAAACTCTATTGGCACTTATCCATCCATTCGAACTTGACATCCTTTTGTAAAAACTTTGACATCGGAGTAGCTATCATAGAGAATCCGTTCACAAGTCTTTTGTAATACCCAGCTAAACCCAAAAAGCTTCGAACCTTCGACACATTACTCGTTGGTTTCCACTCGAAAATGGCCGAGATCTTACTTGGGTCAACTCTGATTCCATCTTTAGACACGATGTGTCCTAGAAATCCCACTTCTTTAAGCTAAAATTCACTCTTACCGAACTTGGCATATAACTGCTTATCTCTCAAGGTTTGTAAAATCATTCTTAGATGCTCCGCGTGCTCACTCTCATCACGTGAATAAATCAGAATGTTGTCGATAAAGACCACAATGAACTTATCCAAATACGGCTGAAAAATGCAGTTCATCAAATTCATAAACACCGCAGGGGTATTTGTTAAACCGAAGGTCATAACAAGAAACTCGTAGTGCCCATACCTCGTCCTAAACGCGATTTTTGGTACATCTTATTCTTTAACCCTTAGCTGGTAGTAGCCAAACCTTAAGTCAATCTTAGAAAACACGGTAGCTCCCTTCAACTGATTGAACAAATCATCGATCCTTGGCAAGGGATACTTATTCTTCACAGTTACCTTGTTGAGCTGTCTGTAGTCTATACATAACCTCATCGACCCGTCTTTCTTCTTCACAAAAAGTACTAGAGCACCCTATGGGGAAAAACTCGATCTCGTAAAAACCTTGTCAGTTAACTCTTGTAGTTGAACTTTCAACTCCTTCAACTCCGTAGGAGCCATCCTATATAGAGCAATCGAGATAGGTGCCTTACCAGAACTAACTCGATTCCAAATTCAACTTCCATCATGGGAGGCAATCCTGGTAATTCCTTCGAAAATATGTCCGTGAACTCACATGCCACTGGCACTAACTCGATCTTCAATTCAGATGCTTGAGTATTCAATACAAAGGCGAGGTAAGCCTCGCACCCTTTTCTTAAATATCTCTCTGCTGTCATAGACGATATCACTTCAGGCAATCCACCTAATTTACCTGGTTCAACCCGAAGAACATTCCCGTCTTCATATGTCAGCTCAATAACTTTTCATCCACAATCCACTACAACCCCATGAGAAGTCCACCAATCCATCCTAAGGATTACATCAAATTCAGTAAATGGAAATAATATCAAGTTAGCAAGACAATTTCTACATATTTTGTCAACTAACACATGCTTGCCTAATGAATTTGACACCTTTACTACAAATTCCTTAGACTCAATTGGCATTTTCATATTGGGCACTAATTTTATGCAAACATAAGAATGGGTAGACCCCGGATCATTTAAAGTAAAAAAAGAAATATCGGGGATAGAAAAGGTACCCGTGATCACATCGAGAGACTCTGCCTCTTCACGGGCATGTATAGCATAAGTCCTTGCAGGCGCTCTGCCCTCGGACCTCACTGCAGCCTCTCTTGGTGCACCTCTACTGCTAACCCCACTTCTAGGGCTCTTATGTGGTCTACCCCTTAGAGGAGCACTACTCACCCTCATGCTTGCTTTTTCTCTTTCTCATCTAATTCAGGACAGTCTCGGATGAAGTGGTCTAGTGATCCAAATTTGAAGGAACCTCTTTTATTCGCTCGGCATTCACCGAAATGACATCTACCACATTGCGAACACTTTAGCCTATTTGGCCGAACACTACCGACACTCATCATAGAAGTGGTCTGAGCTTTAGAAGTCGTGTTCTGCTTGTTCTTGCTCTTATTCGAGAACCCCATTGACGTATTGGACTGGGTAGGGAACTCTCTCGATATCTTAGATAAGGTCTGCTGTGATTTCCCCATTAGTCGTTTCCTTGAGTCTCGAGACTCAATATCAGCTTTTCTCTTCTCTTTGGCCAATTTCTTAGCCTTACCTGCTCTCTCCACAAGCACCACGAATTCCCTCAATTCTAAGATGCCAACTAACAATCGGATGTCTTCATTCAATCCACCCTCAAATCTCTTGCACATGATGGCTTCGATAGGCACGCACTCCCTAGCATATTTGCTGAGCCTCATGAACTCACGTTCATACTCGGTTACTGTCTTTCAGCCTTTCTTCAATTCTAGAAATCCCTTCCTCTTTTGATCTATAAACCTTTGACTGATATACTTCTTCTGGAATTCCTTTTAGAAAAATTCCCATGTAATCCTTTCCCTTGGTACAACCGACACAAGGGTATTCTACCATTGGTAAGTTGAGTCTCGCAAGAGTGACATGACACACTTCATACACTCCTCTAGCGTGCACGATAATTCATCTAATGCCCTGATGGTATTTTCCAACCAAAACTCGGCCCTTTCTAGGTCATCATCCATATTGGCCCGAAATTCTTCGGCCCCATTTTACGGATTCTGTCTACTGGAGGATTCTCTCTCCTAGCTATCTTTACCACTTGAGGAGCTATATCAACAGGTTAAGGAATTGGGGGAGTTAGGGGAGGTGTAGTGTTCGGATTAGCACGAACAAAATTTTCCAACCAAAACTCGGCCCTTTCTGGGTCATCATCCATATTGGCCCGAAATTCTTCGGCCCCATGTTTACGGATTCTGTCTACTGGAGGTTTCTCTCTCCTAGCTATCTTTACCACTTGAGGAGCTATATCAACGGGTTAAGGAATTGGGGGAGTTAGGGGAGGTGTAGTGTTCGGATTAGCACGAACAAACTCCATGTACCAAGCGTCCATCATATGGAGGTAAGCCTCTCTAGCCCCTCTGCCCTGACTCAGTGTCATGAGCTCACTGTCTACTAGTGTGGTCCCTTCAGCGGGAGCCGGCGCATTACTTTCCACGTCATCCTCCATAGCTACGTCAGAATCCATTTACTATTTAAATAAAACACAATTTATCTTGTCAGGAATCGTCACACTATCAATATACAGTTATGGTATGTATAGCTGGACTCGTATTCACACTAGGTTAGTCCTAAAACAGACTAAACCAAACTCTGATACCACTAAATGTAACACCCCACACTCGAGCCCTATGCCGAAACAGGATACGAGGCATTACCTCACTTAACACATGCATTCTAACTTCTTCGAGTCATCAAAACTTGACCAAATTTAAATTTTTTCCTTTTTAATCTACAAGCTCTTAAAATGGGTCTATGAGACCCAAATCACGCTTTGGATATATCTCGGGATTAATCCCAACGTCTTTGAAGACTATTGAAAAATACCACTTGAAGCAAGGCACATGCCCGTGTGGAAGGCCAACACGCCAGTGTGGCCACTATGACATGGCCGTGCTGATGGCCCTTGTGTCCTTGGCCTGTGTGAAATAAATTCTATTTTTGAAACTACAGGGGTTTTAACACGGCCTGACACACGCCCGTGTCCTTGGCCCGTGTCCCTCACACGGCCATGACACGTCCGTGTCCTAGTCGGTGTCTAAAAACCTTGACATTCTATTTCTGACATCAGCATCCCATTCAAGGCACACGCCTGTGGCCATAGGCCGTGTCCTCTACATGGCTAAGACACACTATCGTGTCTCTGCCCGTGTGTTTACTACCATGCATGCTGACTTGAAAGTTTTACGTGCAGGGGACACACAGCTGGACAACACGCCCATGGGGTTGGCCGTGTGTCACACATGGCCTAGACATACGCCCGTGTGTCTACCTGTGTGAACAACATAGGGCTATCTACCAAGCCTTTTGTAACCCTAAAACACAACATAACAACAACCAACATAATCAAAGTCTAAAGTAGCATGATTTCACAACCAAACAACCATAGCTAAGGTCTATATATGATTCATATATTTCAACCATACTAGCAATTCCTCATTCATGAAAGATTACTTTACATTCATATAATAATTTTCAATATTAACCATTTTTCAAGGCCTTGTACAAAATGAGTCAAATGCTAAAGTAAGCCAACACATTTGGCCCCAAAATAATTTGACACTAAAACAAAGTCAAAGAGTCCTATACATGCCATAATCAAAATAAAGAGATCTAACTATACCAAGTGCTTTGATTGATAGTGTGATCGATGCCTTCGACGACCGTTGATCCACGAGCGATCTAGGCGGCAATAAGAAAATGGAAAGAAATAGGGTAAGCATAAAGCTTAATAAGTTGCATGAAAATAAACAACAACTACTTATCATAAGGCAATATGCTTATAATCTTCCATGGCTTATTCATGAACACCGTAAGTAGACGTAAGTACAACTTACTCATTACCGTCCAATACAACTTGTATTGCATACATTGAACCCATATCTCATGCAATTCAAATAGGTACTAGTACCACTCATCACATGATCATAACTCTTCTCATTTCGATATAAATCATAAACCTTTTTGTTGAACCATTTGGAATACTACCGGATACTCAACAGCCCTAACATGGGTTAAGATGTCGACGCCATGTCCCAGACATGGTCTTACACTGGCTTTCATATAGCGAGGCCAATGTCATGTCCCAAACAAGTCTTACACTGGCTCTCATCTATCGGTGTCGATGCCATGTCCCAGACAAGTCTTACACTGACACACGACAAGCTGACGCCATGTCCCAGACAGGTCTTACACTAGCTTGTCTATCGCGAGGCTGATGCATGTCCCAAACATGTCTTACACTAACTCCCATCTCAATGACGATGCCTGTCCCAGACATATCTTCCACTAGCTCTCATCTTGTGGCCGATGCATGCCCCAGACATGTCTTACACTAGCACACAATCACCCAATATCAAGCTACCAATATCCAAGTTTATTCCAAATGTTCAACGAAAGTCTCTACTATGCTAATTCCTCAACATGTATTCTCATATTCAAAATTAAAACAATTTATGTCATATGAATTCAATTGCACGTCATAAAGATGTAGTTGCATTATTAACATACAAATTACCTCGGTAATCAAAATGTAGGCGACTAGTCGGTTTTGGTCCGCTAGCTTTGCTTTTCATCGGTCTAGGCCCGAATTTTGTAATTCTTGATCTAAAATGATAAAAATTTTCAACTTTAATCACTCTGTCGATCTAGGTATTCAACAATTTAAAATTGGGCAAAATAACCATTTTGCCCCTAGACTCATGCAAAATGACCCTTTTACCCCTAAACCCAAAAATTGATTTTTATCACATTTTCTCATTAACCATGCCTAGCTGAATATTTTCATGCTAGGAGTAGCCTATAATTCTCATTATTTCACACATTTATCACCTATTTTACAACTTATGCAGAATGGTCCTTAGTTAGGGTTTCCATAAACACTACTTCACAAAAGTTGTTTATTTCACAACTATAACTCATATTCTTCCAAAAAAATTCCAGAAATCAATATGTCTAATATCATGGAAAAACCCTATACTTTCAACCATTTTGCAAAATAGTCCCCTTGTTAGAAAGCTCATGCTACAAGGACCTCAAAAGTACAAAAATATTCAAGAAAAACCCTCAAATCACTTACTTGCAAAGGCTTTTAGTTGCTGAAATTTTTTCAAGCTTCCATGGCCATTTTCATGGAGAAAAATTGGTGGAGAAGAAAGAGAGAGATGAAAAAAATGACAACCTTTACTATTTGTTTTATTTTATTCAATTCCAACACCTAATTTCACCAAATTTTGACTTTTTACCACCTTTGTCTCCTATGGCGAGCCATGATATTCTAATGGATCTAATTGTCCTTTTAAGACCTATAATTTAGGTTATCTAGCTATTTGACACCCTTAGCTATCAAAATAGGGCTTTTGCACTTTATGCAATTTAGTCCTTTTTCACAATTAAGCATGCAATCACTAAAATTACTTCACCAAATTTTTCATGCACTAATTTAAACATGTTATAACTTAAAATAAATAATAAAATACTTTCTCTGACTTTGAATTAGTGGTCCCAAAACCACTGTTCCAACTAGGCCCAAAATCGGGCTGTTACACCAAAACTCACAAGCATATATCCACCAATCCAACATTATATTCACACAAAATTTTCCATCAAGCATGTGGTATTAACTCATGCATGAATGGATATAAACTCACTCTTATCCTAAACTTATATGCTAACATAATTCCAACAACTAACCCATAATAAGCACTCATGTGATTACCAAAACATCACTTCAAAAATAGCCAAACTTAGACCATCACTAGCCGCTCCAATGGCTAGATTACAAAACAACAATTACAAGCCATCATTGGCCAAATAAGCTTATACAAGTCATTATACCAAATAAGTTTTCTAATTATACCAAAATAAGATAGTGGATAGTGTGATGATTGCTCTGACCGACTTCCAACCTTCGTGAGCTTTTGAGCACTATAAAAACAGGGAAAATTAAACGGAGTAAGCATTTTATGCTTAGTAAGTTCATATAATGAAAAATAACTTATCGGTCATATTTATTATGACAAGCAAACATAAATATACATTCCATCAATTTTAGGTAAGCTACCTAAATACATACACTTATTCAAACGAGTTAGTCACATAATCTCATATGAATATCAAGTAAACATAGATGAGCCCATCATAATATAAGCTTTCATTTAATTTCACCTTTCCACATTTCAAAAGTCCTTTCCGTTGAACTATTTAATTCATACCTAAAAGGACCCACTGGGGTACAAAATCAACGAGTACATTCTCGAGCCACATACTATATTATAAGATTACCAGTCCAGGCTAAATCCTTTTCATATCATATGCGCTGCAAATCTTAATCTGGATTACCCGTCCGAGCTAAATCCAATCTATAGCATATGCTCGAGCGGCTTACATCAGGATTACCGTTTGGGCTAAATCCTTGATACAAGATGTGTAGTATTATTCTCATTCAAGAATGTCACCTTATTCCATCGAATTTCAACGTTCAACCAGAACATGACAATTTGTCTACATTTCACAACTTATGATTAATTTCATTATGTGTATCATCTCATACATATCAAGATAATCATACAATTCAATTCAAGCATATTAACATACATATTTAAGTTACAGAACTTACCTTGAAAATGGTTTGTATTTAAATGTCTACTAATCCAAAACCTTTTGCTTTCCTCGATCTAGTTCTGTAGTTGGTCTTTCTAGATCTATATGGATAAATTTAACTATTAATCTATCACATTTCATTTATATTTGCATTCTATTACATCTTAGGCAAAATTTCCATTTTGCCCCTATCCTTTTCAAAAATTCTGATTTCATCCTTAGGCTCGGAAAATGAAATTCATGAAATTTAACCCTATTTTCAAGCCTAGCCAAAATTTTATACTACATTTACAGCATATACATTTCACAAATTTTAGAATTTTCCATGGGTTTTACCACTTTTTTCATTTTAGTCCCTAAATCAAGTTTTCATCAAAAATTGCTTTGTAAAAGTTGTTTATCTAAGAATAACTTTTCATTTTCTACCATAAATTTCTAATTTTCAGCATATTCATCCATGACCCAAATTTCATAACTTTATAACTTTTCAAATAAATCCCCTAAATAGAAATATTAGACTATCCCGATTCCAAAAACATAGAAATTACTAAAAACGGGACTTGATTTCATACCTTTTTAAGCCTGAAAAGTTTTCTTCATATTAACACAGTTTGGAAAATAAATACAATTCGTCATATTAATACAGATCACCAAATTAACACAGTTCACTATGATAATATAATTCGCCAAGTTAACACAGTTCACAATATAACATACTACATAAATATAATTGGCTCACACTACAGTTAAGCTCACACCTAGCATTTCACAATAATAAAATTTTGCACTAATCAGAGCTTGCATTACCATAGAGTTCATAATTCATATACTCATTCATGCATGCATAGATATAAATTATCAGTAAAATTCACATGTTATAAGAGTTCACGTTAAATTTTTATATTAGTTCACAAGCATTACAAAACCCATATACGTATATATTATATATATAATAAAACCCACGCATATATATTGCATATACATATACCTTTTTAGTACACCAACTCACCTTAAATATTATGGTCCCACACACACACAATAATTAAATGCACAATTCACACACACTTATCACGTCAAGTACATGGCTTATAGCTACGGCTTGCTTATTTTACTCCTATAACTACATGTACATTTTAAATTCATGCATTTGGCTCATTAAAATCGTACAGCATGCATACCTAACACTTAACAAAATTGAAATGGTTTACACCAGGAAAAATCAATGTTCACATATTAATTAAGCAAAGGTTTGCATATGTTTCCTTAACCTGAGTATTGGAGTTTAAATGCAGTATATCATACCACTCATCTTAGTTCTTGCTTCAACTACCATTCTCAAGTAAGCTTTAACTTGCATTTCTTCATGCTTGTAAAGGCTCCCAAATTAATTGGCACTTTACATAGACATGAAGCACAATACAAAGATATTATTAACAACAACATACACTGTAACAGCCCAATTTTGGGCCTAGTCGGAACAGTGGTTTTGAGACCACAAATCCGACGAGAAAAATTTTATTTTTATTATATTTTTATTGTCTATAATTTTATGGAATGATTTCGTGAAAATTTCGTTCGAAAAGTTTGACGTTTGGGCACTCAATTTAGTCAAAAGGACTAAACTATAAAAAGTGCAAAACTTGAGTTCTAAAAACTAGAGGTGTCTAATTGCTATGAAATTTTAAATTGGAGGTCCTTAAATGGTAATTATACCATTGATTAATTTGTTGGACAAAAATGGACATGAAATGGGTGAAATAGAATATTTTTAAGTTAGGGGCATTTTGGTCATTTAATAATTAAAATGAATTAAAAACAAAATTAAAACCCAATTTTTGTCCATCTTCAAGCTATGGCTAAAACTTGCATGGAGAAACCATGGCTAGGTTTTTTCAAGCTTCCAAGCTCAATTATCAAGAAAAATGAGATTCGGACCTAGAACGAGGGAAAAACGAGAAATTGACGGTTAGGTCTATTTTCGCCATTTTTGGTATCGAGGTAAGTTTATATGAAAATAATGCAACATGTTATTATATGTTTAATGCTTAAGTATTGCATGAAATTTATATGTATATGTATTTGTCTTTATGAAATTGATTCATGATGTCTCAATGATGACTCGAAAAAAGTTAGTGTCTCAGAAATCCTGGTTGAACCCTAGGAATAGCTAAGATATGGATATCATGACATGTGAGTATTGAGATCTCATGTAAGACCATGTATGGGACATGAAATCGGCATCAAGATGTGATCTCATATAAGACCATATCAGGGATATGGCTTCGGCATCGTTAAGTGATTTCATGTAAGACCATGTCTGGGACATGGCATTGATAAGAGATCCCGTGTAAGATCATATCTGGGATATGGCATCGGCATCAATATGAGATCCCATGTAACACCATATCTGGGATATGGCATTGGCATCGATAAGAGATCTCGTGTAAGACCATATCTAAGATAAGGCATCGGCATCAGTATGAGATCCCATATAAGACCATATCTGGGATATGGTATTGGCATCGATATGAGGTCCTGTATAAGACCATGTCTAGGACATGGCATCAGCACCGTTATGAGACTTCGTATAAGACCATAGCTGGGCTGTTGGCATCGATGTGAGATCCCATGTAAGACCACATCTGGGACATGGCATTGGCATATTTTCATGTGTATGAGATTTTCGAGTATCTTTTAGTACTCCAAATGGTTCAATGGGTGATTCAAAGATTATATCAAATTTGTGATAATGTATGATTATGTTACGAAGTGGTATAGGTATGTACACAAAACTCATGAGAAATAATTTCGGTCTATGATGCACCTTTGGTAAGGATGCAAATAAGTCATGCTTATGAGATTGAAATTGTGATGACCTTGTGATTATGGGTCTAGGCTTGTGGTGTATAAAAAAATGTATTTTTTCCATAATGGTGGAAATGATTTGTAAAGGTGTTATAAACTTAGTATCACCACTTTACACTAAAATAGTTTTAAACAGCAGCAGTTCGACTTTAAAAATCTACCAAAAATTATGGAAATTGAGTTGGACGTTGAATAAAATATGAAATTAAATCTTATTAAGTCTAGTTTCACATGAGATATTTGAATTTTTTTTGAGACAGGGTCAGAGTGATTTCGGGGTCCACTGTCTTAACTTTGGAAAATCATTAAAAATTGTATGAAAATAATTATTGGTTATAATTTGTATTACTAAAATTTTTCATGAGTTTATTTTCAATAAAAATAGATGGAAACATCATCCAAATCTCGTTCTAAAAGATAATTAATTTTTAGTAAAGAAAGGTTGAAACTATCAAACAGCAGAGCAGGGGTAAATTTGATGAAAAACTGCACTTATTGGCTAATCCATAAATTATGAAAATTTTATGGTAAAAATATATGAGTCTAGTTTCATATGATTTTAACAGATCTTAATTTAGAAATCTGTAGCTCAAGATATTAATAATTTAGTGACTATGACGCCAGTAAACAACTTGACATGAACATAAGTAAAATGTGCAATTAGGATTGTTTTACCTTGAGATCACGATGTGAGAATTGGTAGAAGCATGTTAATAAATTGCTTATTTTTCATACAGACTTACTAAGCTATATAGCTTACCCCCTCATTTTCATTTCTATAACACCCCTAACCCGTATCGAACACCAGGACAGGGCTCGAGGCATTACCGAAACTTTACACTTTCAGTATACTAACTCGAGACACTAAATTTCATTTGAATTTAAAACTTTTCAATCATGAACAAATAGTCCCTTGTATAGGCCTTCGAGACCTATAACATATTGGAATGCAATGCGGAACAACTACGTGCACGTTCGATTAACCTTGGGCTACTCAGAAAATTTTCCTTCACACAAAGGGACACACGCCAGGGTAGGTGGGCCGTGTGGACACACACGCCCATGTATCATGGGGCACGCCCATGCCCTTCAATCGTGGGCAACACTGACTTATCAACACAGCCATGGAACACGCCTGTGCTGCCTGCTCGTGGATGAAACTATCATTTTAACACGGCCATGGAAAACGCCCGTGCTGCCTGCCCATGGACGAAACTATCATTTTAACACGGCCATGATGCACGCCCGTGTGGCCTACCCGTGTACAACTTTGAGCTAAAATTTTAAGTGCAGGGGACACTCGGCCATAGCACACGCCCATGGGAGGGAACCGTGTGTCACACACGGCCTAGACACATGCCCGTGTGTCCAACCATGTGAACTTTATTAGGCTATTTTCCAAGCCTTTAGTCACCCCTTTCTATTACTTGTGTTTAGTGGTTACCAAGTTTGAGAGAAAACATAATTTTATGCTTGTAAATAACCTTAATGAAAATAGTTGTATAGAAACCTCATATCATTAGTTTCATACATAGATGGTTATTTCCTCTTTAGTATCATGGGTTTCCAGTTACATTAATCCATTCGAAATTGGCTCATTCATGTGACTCATTACCAATTGCTAGCAACCCATCATTAGTAATTAAAACCATGCATAAAATCGTAGGTCATAGCCTACTTAAATTAAGCCAATTTTCATGGCCATATACAAAGAGATAAACATATTTCTACATGCCTTTACTTGGCAAAGCAAATGACACATATAACAAAATACTCAAAAATACTATACATGCCATTGAAAAAAATAAGCGGAGTCTTTATACCAAAGCTTGTTTGGTTGATAGTGTGTTGACTCTCCAATTGTCCTCCAATCCTTTCGAGTTCTCGAGCTCTGTGAGACAGGGAAAAAGAGAGGGGTAAGCATTTATATGCTTAGTAAGCTCGAATAACCAGAAAGTGAACTTACCGAGTAATTAGCATACATCCATACTTAATTTATGAAATCATCCATTATGAAATGATTTCCTATCGCATGCACTTAATCATTAAGTTAGTCACATAATCATGTATCATGTAATTTAACTAGATGAGCTCATCATTCAACTTCATTCACATATATATATATATCCTAAGTAAATCTCGTTGAGTTTCTAGGAAATCTCGATGGAATACCCATTATCCGTCAATTCTTACGAATGATCATTTCACATATATGCACTCCCACGAACCTCACATCATATGGCGGGATTACCAGTCCAGGCTAAATCCCCCATTATATGAACTCGTAAGGTGATGTCGGGATTACCAGTCCAGGCTAAATCCTTTATAGTGACAAACACCCTTAATGAGTTCGGATCTGAATTACTAGTCCAGGCTAAATTCAGACCCAATTTAGATTACCCGTCCAGGCTAAATCCAATGCACATATATTCTTCGGGAGGCTCGATCATTCAAGGAACACCCGTCCGGGCTAGATTCCTTTCCATATTTGAGATCATGGATTACCCGTCTGGGCTAAATCCTTACTGCAATATTTGAGACCATGGATTACCCGTCCGGGCTAAATCCTTACTGCAACACATGCAAGATCTCAATTCATATGTAAAACATGGTTTATCCATCGAATTCCCTTTTTAACCCCAACCGAGACAATTATCAACAAGTCATTACCAAAGGTGCATTTCATGCATTTTCATACCATCAATAAATGAAAATATCATGCATTCATAAATCATACAATTATGTTTATTAGGGATTTACTTTAAGTTATCCGAACCTACCTGGTATTCTTTTCGGGATTGTGTTTCGGTTATTCCAAAACCTTACGTTTACCACGATTGACCTCCGAAATTTGTTCCTCGGAGTCTATAACAAAAAAATTAACCTATTAGTATATTATACATTTCAAGTTTAATATCTACCCCGGTCCAAATGACAGTTTTGCCCCTAACCTTTGACATTTTTACGATTTAGTCCCTAGGCTTGTATAATGAAACACATGAAAATTTCTATCTCACCCAAGCCTAGCCGAACATTTTTCTCTCTTATGGAAGCCCAAATTTTCCATTATTTTCTCATTTCTACCACACATTTACATCTTTTGTAAAATAGTCCCTATAAGGGTTTTTCATGAAAATCAACTAGGAAAAGATGTTTAATACACATTCATCTTTCATATTCCTCCATAATACATCAAAATACAAGCAACTCATGCATGGGTAAATTTTTAAACATGAACCCTAGCATGAAATATGGGTAGAAATGGAGAGATCAAGCTACTGGGATTTCAAAAATACAAAGAACATGAAAAACGGGGCTTGGGAGCACTTACTATTGAGCTTGAAAAATTGAAGAAACCCTAGCTATGGTGTCCCCCAAATTTCGGCAGCTATGGGAAGAAGATGAGCATATTTTTGCTCCATTTTTTCTTTTTATTTCATTAAAATGCTTAATGTCCAAAATGCCCTTATGCCATTTCTTTAAAATTTCATCCATACAAGCCCATTTTTGTCCAAAAATTTATAATTTGGGAAAATTTCTCTCCAAGACCTTCTAATTCACAATCTAAAGAAATTTCATACAAATTGCTTCTAGAAACCAAGTTTTTCAATTTATTCAATTTAGTCCCTAATTTCCAGTTGGGCATCTTATACTTAGAATTTCTTCATGAAACTTTAGCAAATTCATATACTCATATTCTAGGCCTCATAATGATCATAAAATAAATATTTTGATGTCAAATTTGTGGTCCTAAAACCACTATTCCAACTAGGCCCTATTTTGGGATGTTACAATTTCTTTAGTTTTGCCAGGTTAGCTCAAGGTTGGAGATCGTCAGAAGTAGCATCACACTATCAAATTATCAATTTTGGGGTATCGATAAACCTTAAGTGCTTTCAAGTGAGTGGCATGTATAGAGACTTAGTCCTTTGTGTTATGTGTTTAATGGTTTGGCTAGATGTATTGGCTTATAATGATTCAAGTGTATATAGCCATGAGATGTGGCTTATATTGGTTATGGCTTTGTAAACCTATTTATCCATGTGCAATGTGTTAACACCTTGAAATGTGATCATGTGTTTCAATGTACCGAGATATTGTGTGATGTGGTTATACTTGTTTGCTATAATTAAGTTGAAGTTAATTAGTATGAGGATAACCGTGGTATAAAAGTATAAGTGGTATTATAATAGACAAGGCCAAATGAGTATGAGCAACACAAGTATGATGACATGCAAATGTTATGTTTATAACTTAATTGAGGATGTTTAATCTTTAATTGGATACCATGTTCTATGCCTTTGATGTTGTATAAGTGTGTGAGGGATTAAGGTTAACCAAGGCTTGGAAAATAGCCTAAGTGTTGGCCACACGAACAGAGACACGGCCATGTGTCTCAACCGTGTGGAAAATACGGCCTAGCACACAGGCGTGTGTCTTGGCCGTGTGACCTTAAAATATTGCTGATGTCATAAACAGAGAGTTACATGGGCTAAGGACATGGGTGTGTCTGAGCCACACGAGCGTGTGACTCTCCAAAACAAAAAAAATTTCTAAGTGTTGTAAAAAGTTTAGAAGTTCTCGGTTTAGTCCCAAACCACCCCCGATATATGTTTTGGGCCTCGTAAGCTCGTACAAGGGACATTATGAATATGAATGAGTGTTTTTAATTTGAACAAAAAATTTTTATGGCCTATTTTTACATATTTGTGTATGTTTAAGTCTGGTAATGCCTAGTACCCTTTCCCTACCTCAGACTCGGGTAAGGGTTGTTACATACACACTCAAATCATTCCAAAATAACAAATCAAATCCTCTTAACTTCTATACCGAAAACTTAACTAGTTTTGCTAAAATAGGTGTTTAACCACTCAAATCTTGTTTCTAAGCTTATATTTAAACTTCATACATCCTAAATATCATCCAATTATATATCTAAACCATAAATTTTATCCAATTACACCGATCTTATTTTTTCAAAAAAATAAAGCTTATGTGATCTTTTAAAAGGGGAAAACATTCAATTTGCTTAAATTCATTAAGGATTTGTTAAATTAAGATAAAATACCTTTTAATTAGATCAAAATGAGTTATAAATCACTTTAAAACCAAAGCTTAGCCAAGAAATACAATATCTACCATTTTCAAGCCAAAAATTAACTTAAATTCAATTGATATATTGAGATCTTGATTAAATCATTTAAATCTCAAACCAAAATAATATCTCACTTAGTTTAATAATAAAAAATTAGAATCTCACCTTACTTTTGCAAAATCAACAAGCTATGAAGATAATGTGATTAAACGTGTGAAGATCTCTTGAGGATTTCAAGGATGAAAACTTGAGTGTTTTTCAAAATTGAAAAGAGATTTGTTCTTTTGCTTGCGATGGAATTAAATTGTTCTAATTAGTTCGTAATTCCCGTAACCTTAATCTGGAAATGGAGAGGGGTTAGGGGTGTTACATGCTAATCGGTTGAGGTTGATGACTTATGCAGAACGTGGATTGTTGTTATAGTGTCGACCTCTAAAAAGCAACCAGGTGTCTGTCCCTAAACTAAAAACTTGTAAAAGAAAAGGGTACTTGAATATGTGTAGCCACCACACACAGGCGTTTGGGCCTATCTTGAACGGTTTGACAAGGTCGTGTTGGCTAAATGTGTGAGTGCAATTATATTATTTTACTATGTGGATACGTTCGATGTTTGGTAAACATAATCTGACATGTGTGTTATTGTGTGCATATGTTCTAAAAGCATGTTAGTTCATGTAGTAAATCTGTGTACTGGTTCATATGTATGTGCATACAAGCGTGTCTCTGTTCAATAATTTCGAATATACCTATGTGTATGCCTCTAATTTGTTAATCTGTATGTTCTTACTAGCATGATTTTGAGTTGTTAAAATTGTAAATGAGCATGTCTTGTTTAAGTATGTTTAATTGAGTTATGACATCTACATGTGCATTTGGGTTGGGATATGTGTATGATACAGAAGAAGCTCTGGTAGATTATGATTTGCGATTCTGGCAGTTTACTCGCAATTCTAATTTTGACAATTAATCTGTAATATTTGTTTCTGACAGTACTTATATACTATACTTAGCAACTCGTTTGCATAATACTCTATTGGCTTATGACCATAATTTAGTTTGTTGGATGAATGGGTTCTTAATAACCCTGTTTGGTGTGATGGTTGGTCAGAGATGGTGTGTAGCGGTTGTGGGTAGGATCTGTAACACCCCTAACCCATATTCGTTACTGAAACAGGGTTACGGAGTATTACCAAAATTTACAAAAAATTTACAGATAATTTATACTAGTTACTAAACATTTTTCGATACCAATCATAACGTCCTTTAAATGGACCCTCGAGCCCCCATACGAACATTAGAAATAAATCGGGACTCAATCGGGATCTCATAAAATTTTCCTCAAATTTTTAAAATTTTTGCTTATGAACAGTACCCACACGCCCGTGTGGTCTAGAGACACGCCTGTGTGGTTGTGTCGTGTCACTACACACGCCCGTGTCCCTAACTCGTGTAACACTATGACTTTAAGGCAAGAAGAAATTGAAGTCACATGCCCGTGTGCTAGACCGTGTGGTGAATTTTATTTTCAAAATTTAGGTGCAGTTTTCACACGGTCGTGTAATACACCCGTGCCCAAGACCGTGCCAACCACACGGCTGGACCACATGCCCATGGGACAAGCCGTGTGTCTCCCCGTGTAGAGAAATAAAGTCATTTCCTAGCCTCATTTGTCACTTATAACTCATGATTTTCCTGCACAAAAACTCACAAGCATATATCCACCAATCCAACATCATATTCACATAAAATTTGCCATCAATCATGTGGTATTAACTCATGCATCAATGGATATAAACTCACTCTTATCATAAACTTATATGCTAACATAGTTCCAACAATTAACACATAATAAGCACTCATGTGATTACTAAAGCATCACTTCAAAAATAGCCAAACTTAGACCATCACTAGCCACTCCAATGGCTAGATTACAAAATAACAATTACAAGCCATCATTGGCCAAAGAAGCTTATACATGTCATTATACCAAATGAGATTTCTAATTATACCAAAATAAGACAGTGGAAGTGTGATAATTGCTCCGACCGACTTCCAACCTTCGCGAGCTTTTGAGCACTATAAAAACAGGGAAAATTAAACTGAGTAAGCATTTTATGATTAGTAAGTTCATATAACGAAAAATAACTTACAGGTCATATTTATTATTACAAGCAAACATAAATATACATTCCATCAATTTTGGATAAGTTACCTAAACACATACACTTACTCAAACAAGTTAGTCACATAAGCTCATATCAAGTAAACATAGATGAGCCCATCATAATATAAGCTTTCATTTAATTTCACCTTTCCACATTTCACAAGTCCTTTCTGTTGAACTATTGAAGTTTTGATGGACATCCGGTTAGTTTACTCAAGGTATACTTGTCAACTATTTGACAATTCATACCCAAAAGTACCCATTGGGGCACAAAATCAACGAGTCCATTCTCGAGCCACATACTATATTATAGGATTACCAGTCCAGGCTAAAGCCTTTTCATATCATACGCGCTAAAGAGGTTAATCTGGATTACCCGTCCAGGCTAAATCCAATCTATAGCATATGCTCGAGCGGCTTACATCAGGATTACCCGTCTGGGCTAAATCCTTGATACAACATGTGTAGTATTATTCTCATTCAAGAATATCACCTTATTCCATCGAATTTCAACATTCAACCGGAACATGAAAATTTGTCCACATTTCACAACTTGTGATTAATTTCATTTTGTGTATCATTTCATACATATCAAGATAATCATACAATTCAATTCAAGCATATTAACATACATATTTAAGTTACACGAACTTACCTTGAAAATGGTTCGTATTTGAATGTCAACTAATCTAAAACCTTTTGCTTTCTTCGATCTAGTTCCGTAGTTGGTCTCTACGGATCTATATGGATAAATTTAACTATTAATATATCACATTTCATTTACATTTGCACTCTATTACATCCTAGGCAAAATTACCATTTTGCCCCTATCCTTTTCAAAAATTCTGATTTCGTCTTTACGCTAGAAAAATGAAATTCATGAAATTTAACCTTCTTTCCAAACCTAGCCAAAATTTATATACTACATTTGCAGCACATACATTTCACAAAATTTAGAATTTTCCATGATTTTTACAACTTTTTCATTTTAATCCCTAAATCAGGTTTTCATCAAAAATTGCTTTGTAAAAGTTGTTTATCTATGAATAACTTTTCATTTTCTATCATAAATTTCTAATTTTCAGCATATTCATCCATGACCCAAACTTCATACCTTGATAACTTTTCAAATAAATCCCCTAAATAGAAAGATTAGACTATCCCGATTCCAAAAATGTAGAAATTACTAAAAACGGGACTTGATTTCATACCTTTTTAAGTTTGAAAAGTTTTCTTCCTCTCTCCTAGGGTTTCCATAGAAAAATTGGGGAAGATGATATGAAAATAGATGATTTTTTTGCTTTTTAATTAATTATCATCTATTAATTTTATTGATTTCCAATTTAGTCCCTATCCTTTTTCTAATTTCTCCATGGATGAGTCATTAAAATATCTACTAACTACTCTTCAATGGCCTAATTACCATATCACCTTAAGTTTTGAATTTCATAGCTATTTCATTCCTATAGCTACTAGGACCTAACTTTTGCATTTTATGCAATTTAGTCCTTTCCCTAATTAAACACACAATCGGTAAAATTTTCGTATCAAAATTTTCATATGACCTTCCTATCATGATGCCAACCATAAAATAAAAATAAAATAAATTTTTATTTTTAGCTCAGATTTATGGTCCCGAAACTACTGTTCCTACCTCACCGAAAATAGGCTATTATAGGATCTGATCTGCCTGATACTTTGCATTGCTAATCATGTCATGTCATCTAATATCTGCTCTGATATGACATATATTTTTTTTTTACGTTTTATTTTATTTGATATGCCATTATGCTACGGCATACAGTGGACTTTGACGTTGGGTTTTAGTAGGTTAGAAAAAAATGTGATGCATGATTTTACTATTAATATATTATGAAGACCATTTTCAAATTTTGATAAGCTATTGATTTTTCCACTACAAATCAAATCGCACAAATAAGTTTTCCAAAAATGCCTAATTTAAAAACACCATTTCTAAAGTAACTCGACTTCAAAATAACAAACGTTTTGGTAATAAATTGCTTAACAACAGTAAGTTATCTGAAGTAAATAAAATGGTTTTTTCATAAGACAACTTCATGAGTTTAAACAATATTTTAAAAATGCGCGAGCATTTTAGCCATCACGGTGGCTAATATAATATTTATAATCCGATCGTAACGTCTAGATCAAGTTTGGGTGTTACAATTTAAGTTCCGCATCACTTTAATAATCACAATTCAGATGATAAAACTTTAGTATTGTTAGTAAAAATTGAGGTTATTAATTTTTGAGTATTTAAATTCAAGTTCTACTATTTACTATTATTATATATGAATTTTAATCTAATGAAACGGTTTTAGTCCAACTTATTATAATTCTTAGTATTTAGTATGTTTGTGACTTGTATTATTTTATTTTATTTCAAAATTGTTTGGATATATGCTTATAATTATAATAATATAATTCTATCGTATTGTAATTCTCAAAAGAAAAAAAAAAATCACAACTCATATGCACATGTCCTAAAATTAATGCTATTGGCGGACCCATTTTAGCCTCTTTTCTGGCTTACTAGAAAAGCATAAGCACTTTATCAGACATTTTTTCCCTAAATTATTACTCATTTAACCACCCCCACTTTGAAAAGGCTCTCCCATAGACTTCACTAAGAAGATTATCTATTTTCGTTTCTTTTTCTTCTTTGTTCATTATGTATCTGCTCTCATTTCATGTTTACAGCATTACATTTTTCATAGAAGAATGAAGAAAAAAAGGAAAGTTTTATGGGCTTGAATTTTTAATTCTTTTGCTTCTTTGTGAATGTGATGAAAACCATTTTGACTTGAGGATCATCTCTATGTGAAAAACTGGGTTTATTTTATGATAAAAACATCTATAATCCAAGAAAAGAAAGTAAGCAAGCCCCCAAGGCAAAAAGGGAGGATGGGATGATACTCCTTTTTTTCCCACATTGAAGAGCTTTTTGAATAATGATTGGGATCTCATCTCCCAGTAGTTGGCATATAAAACCTACCTTTGAAGGTATAATATAGAAAGTAAATTAATAAATAGTGGCTGCCTACAAACTCTACTTTTAAAAGTGGAAGTCTGGGATTTCTAGGAATCAGCATTTTATACTTTAGTTGCCTAAATAATTTAATATTCCATGAACTTGGCATTTCTTTTTACGTAATGCAAACATTTCCATTTTACTTTTACCAAACCAAATCTACAGTAAAATGTTTCTTGACTGTGTATAAATTCTTAATCTAATGTTGGTAATCATCATTTTTTATTTTTACTTTAGTGTTACAATTGTGTTGGAATTTAAATATGTTTTTCACGATAGCTATACTTTTATCTTTGTATGTATATTTGTTTATTTAAAATTTTAAAGGGATTAAAATGATAATTTTCTATTTTAAAAGGAGTCAAGGCCTGCCTGCCCCTTAGCATCGCCTTTATCTCACAATGTCTAATCTCACATCTAAAGTATCAAATCTCATCAAAATGGGACAAAATTACTAAGAACTCTACCTATATATGTATAACATGATTATGGTACAATTGATATACGTTTGATCGGAGCAATGATGGATTTAGGTGATCATATCTTCTATCTACAGTTGTACTTTGCTTCTTCCTTTAATTTGTTTCGGTGTGTTAGGATGTAATGGTTCATTGCTTCCTGTTTAGGTTTACTTTTGTTATCTTTAGAGTTGGTTAAAGTGAAAAAAAAAAGGGGGGAAAAACATTGGGAAATGATGGAAGCAAAGCAATAAAAAAAAAGTAGATGAAGAAAAGAAGAGGGTAGAGGTATAATGCATCTCCATCTCTTAACATTTATTTGCTAATCTTTGTTACTTTGTGGTGTCAATTCCCTTTTATCTTTTTAGGAAATAAATATTTCCACTTTTTCTTTTCAATGTGAAAGTGTTTGGAAGGGAACGATGATGATCAAGTAGGTTAAGGGATGTTAGATATTCTCAGACATTAGTGGGGCTTACCTGTCGAAATCATTTTTAAATCGAGTTTTGGAAAATGGGAATCGACTTTAAGAAAAACAAAAACGGGAGTCGTTACCAATATTTTTAGGTGTGATTGGATCACCTTATAAAATGTTTTGTTTCAAAACATTAATTTTTGTCTATGAAAGTCGAGAAAACAGATTCGGGAGTCGGTTACGTATGAGGAAGGGTTAGCACCCTCGTAACGCCCAAAAATTGGTACCTAATTGATTATCAAGTGTCTTTAATGTTGGAAATTTGAAAGTTTTAAGATGTGATCCCCTTTAGAATATTTTGATTAGGGTTCACTTGTATCAAATGAATCAAAATATCACATCCGCAATATTTTTAAGACATTCGAAGCTAAGCTAACCTTTTGAAAATCTCTATCTCGAAACAACAAAACGCCATATTCAGTAAGTTAGGACACAACACTTCGAAATTCCAAGACAGTTGCTCGTATTTTGAAAACCTTAAAAAACTTAGAAGGGTGCTTGACTATTCGAACTCAACGAGAAAAGTTGCAACCTAGTAAGTTAGGGCACTACCTTTCTCGAAGCTTCCAAATACCAAGAATTGCCTTTTGATTTGAAAACTTTGGAATCTCCTTTTTGATTAATGCATGATGAATCATATTAACCTTATAGAATATAACATACAAGATAGCATATTACAAATAATAGCTAGCTAAAGCATGCATTTAAACAATTCAATGGCAATAATGCAAAGATCATACACTAGATACATACGTGTTTAAAATTACATCATGCACATAAAGATACACGTAGCATATATTGAAGATGAATAAGCAGGACATATAAACATGCAAAATAATAATTAACTTAAAAGTGATGCATGATATACAATTTGACATAAATTACACAATATACACTACCACTTTAGGCATATATCATCATAAATGACCTAAATGTTCATGTATCATTGTTTCATGCAAAAATACAATATAAAGTATAATGAATTCAATAACATAACATTTATATAACAACCTTAAATTAATATAAATAATTAGCTTCCATGCACATACGTAACAACAATAACACATAATTTAATAACGAAATATGAAAAATAAGTAAAGTATAAACATATGAAATATAAATCAAATAAAAATATTCATAGGCTTTAGATTAATATGAAAATAATACAAGAAAACCCAAAAAGATTAATATATAAAAACCATATTATAGGGTATACTTTATAATAAAATAAAAATGATGTAAGGAAACATGGTAAAATAGAGTGTATGACATAATTTACAAATAAAATATATACAAATCATATAATAAATAATATAAAAATATAAAATAAAATCTATAATATATATATATATATAAGAAAGATTGATATTACAAGGAACAATAGATAATATAGCATGTAATAAAAATGCATAAATAAAATATAATGAAATACGATATAAAATAATAATATAATAAGTATTTTTATATAATAATATAAAATATATACCATGTAGTAAAATATAAATATAACAGAATGGATAATAAAAAATAATATGTACTGCTTATATAACTAATATTTAAAAATATGTAAAGTATTTAAAATAAATTTAAAAATATAAAAAGATTAAAATTGAATCTAATTAAAGAATTAGGGGTTAATTGCAAAATAAACGAAAACTCTGGGCCTAATTGAAATGTGCATTAAATTCAGAGGACTCCTTAGGAATTAACCCTAATCCTAAAACGACAGCGCTTCCACCAACTTAGTTTTAAAGCCACTATGAGGATCAAATCAAAATAAAATTAAAATATTAGGGTTGAATTAAAAATGAAATTATAAAGATAAAAGAGGACCAATTGAGCAATTAACCCAAGTATCAAAAACACGCGGATCCTCCCCAGGTTACGGGTCAACACGCGGATCTTGAGGCCTTGAAACGACGTCGTTTCAGTCACTAAACGATCACCCCAACACGACGTCGTTCAGGAGGCTTATAAATACAAAAAAAAAACTCTAAAGTTTCATTTTGATCCGTGTTTTTAAAAAAAATTAGAAAGTCCTCTGAAAGAGGAAGAAAAAAGGGCCCTCGGAGCTCTGGACAAGCCTCCGTCATTGGGCGGTTCACGCGCTTTACGCGCCCACATGCCGCCTTTTTCGCCGTCGTACACGACCTTAAGAGCTTAGAGACCTCGATTTCTGACACAAGATGAAAGGTAAAACCCTTTTTCACACTTTAAAACTATTTATCAAGCTGTTTGTGTATGTATATGTTTTGAATATGAAAAATAAAAATAAAATAGAAGATTCACCTCTTAAAAAAACTGCTTGTATTTGTTTTTTTTTCCTTCGTATTCGTATTGTTTATAGGTTACAAAAGGGGCTTTTATAGCCACTGTTTCTATTACATTTTGGGAAAGAAATCTTTTATTTCTTTCCATATCTATTTTGTTCGTTTGCTGCTATTTCCTTCCTTCTTTTGCAGGTAACACCGAAAAATCCGGCGGTGATGGAGGCTTCACGATGGTGACGACAGATCAGTCACTAATCGCGCACTGGCTTGCGGCGCTGATGGAGGGTAGCTGGATCGACGAACGGAAACAAGTCAAAGGGGCGTGACTCTTGGTCTGATTGCGGCGCAAACCCTAACTAGGGTTCCCTGAAGCTGAAGATAGATTGGGCCAATTGGGCCGATTAAGTCCTGGGTTCAGGGGTAAGGTGTAAATGGGTGTGCTGGGTAATTCTAATTTTGGGCCTACGGTCTGTTGTAAATAGACTATTTAAACATTTATTTTTTATTTTTTTTATTTTTTAAGGCCCGGGCAGATTTGGGCTATTACAGCTGCCCCTCTTTGCTCATTGCTGTGTAACAGGAATCGAGCAAAGACTCATAGAAAGACCAAATTTTCCCGGCCTTATCGGATCATGGTCTTCAATCTGCTTGTTGCAAGCTTGAGACTGTCATGTTGATACCTTCGATCTGCTCTCTGTCGAAATGGAGACGCCCAAATCTGTTTCTTCGATTTGTTTTCTGACAAATATAGAAATACCAAATCATCTTAGATCTGCTTCAGCGTAAACACATGAAAGCCAAATCTGCTGTGTCTTTGATTTGCTCCTTGTGAATACAAGGATGCCAAATCATTTTGGATCTGCTTCAGTAAAATCATCTGAAGGTTAGATCTTGCTATGTATCTGCTCTCCGTCGAAATGGAGATGCCATATCTGTTATCTTGGATCTGCTTTGGTGTGAGAACATCCGAAAGTAAAATCTACTATGTCTTCGATTTGTTCCTTGTAAACACAAGAATGCCAAATCATCTTGGATCTGCTTCAGTCTAATCATCTGTAGGCCAGATCTGCTATGTGTCTCCTCTCCGTCGAATATGGAGACGCCAAACTTCGATTTGTTCTCTGACAATACAGAGATGCCAAATCATCTTAGATTTGCTTCATCGCAAGCACGTGAAAGCCAAATCAGCTATGTCTTCGATTTGTTCCTTGTAAGCACAAGGATGCCAAATCATCTTGGATCTTGCTTCAGTATAAACATCTGAAGCCAGATCTGCTATGTGTCTGCTCTCCGTCGAATATGGAGACGCCAAACTTTGTTTGTTCTCTGACAATACAGAGATGCCAAATCATCTTAGATTTGCTTTATCGTAAGCACGTGAAAGCCAAATCAGCTATGATTTTGATTTGTTCCTTGTAAACACAATGATGCCAAATCATCTCTGCTTCAGTCTAATCATCTGAAGGCCAGATCTGCTATGTGTCTGCTCTCCGTCGAATATGGAGACGCCAAACTTCAATTTGTTCTCTGACAATACAGAGATGCCAAATCATCTTAGATTTGCTTCATCGTGAGCACGTGAAAGCCAAATTAGTTATGTCCTTGATATGTTCCTTGTAAGCACAATGATGCCAAATTATCTTGGATCTTGCTTCAGTATAAACATCTGAAGGTCAGATCTACTATGTGCCTGCTCTCCATCGAATATGGAGACGGTAAACTTTGATTTGTTCTCTAACAATACAGATATGCCAAATCATCTTAGATTTGCTTCATCATAAGCACGTGAAAGCCAAATCAACTATGATTTTGATTTTTTCCTTGTAAGCACAAGGATGTCAAATCATCTTGGATCTTGCTTCAGCCAGATCTGCTATGCTGCAGCCTATTACCCTATTACTTAGAGTATTAAAGCGCATCATTTTTGATAACCTGTAGAATGATTATGCCTGAGGATTAGGATGCCATGATCAAAATGAGTCAAATGTTCCTAATTAAACATGTTATGATGCAAAATGTTGTGAACATGACCCCTATCGTAAATGTCACCACTCATTCCTTCATTTGTCTTTTCTTTTCTCAAAGTATTATTCTTACTCAGCCTGTAGGCCTGTACCCTTCCTCCAATGCTACGATCCACTGAGGATGTCTGTAAGATAATCTTAATCTTTCCTTAGAATTGAATCGTTGGTTTTGTCCATTTTTCTTTTGGACTGGAAGAAAGAAATTCCTTGAGTTCCTTCATCCCTTACTTATGTGAATTTCTCGAACAACTATCCTGTTTTAGTTTCTTGTATTATCTAGAAATTCTAGAGTAATGCGCAAAACTTTGTTTGTGAACATATTTAGTTCATCTATCATTATTTCAATGTAACATACTTAAAGAATAATGGAAGATAAATAAATCTCTAAGAATAATTGGATTTGAATGAATTATCGAAAAAGATACAAAGGAAATTAATCTGAAAGCCTATCTTTGAGAAGAGAGAAAAAAAATCTAAAGATAGCAAACAGGCCAAAAATTAGATGCTCTAGATATCGCCGCTTGAGCGCTTATACATCAACTTCATGAAGGCATGTGTTTAGAAGATTCAAAGTACTCTGTCGATGCCCCCAGTATGCAACGTTCTTCGTTCTTTGTTGAGCAAGATTACCGGATGCTTCAAAATTTGAGTCGCCCTTTCGGGTTTTCAACTTAAAACCCTTTTGGTCACAAGGCGCCCTTTGCGGGTTTTCACCTTGGCCTCTCCATTTTTCTCTTTTTCCTCTTTTTTTTTTTAGAAATCTCAAAGCGTCCTTTGCGGGTTTTCACCTTGGATTCTCTTCTCCTTTAGACAAAGTATTTTTTAACTAAGTCTGAGTTCACTAGGTTGGGTAAACTTTTCCCATCCATTTCCATTAAGATCAATGCACTGCCAGAGAAAGCTTTCTTCACGACATATGGCCCCTCCCAATTCGGCATCCATTTCCCCCTAAAGTCCTTTTGAATAGGAAGGATCTTTTTCAGTACAAAGTTTCCCTCGTGGAACTCTCTTGGTAAACTTTCTTGTCATAAGCTCGCATCATTCGTTTCCGATACATCTGACCATGTTGAATGGCTCTTAGCCTTTTTTCCTCAATCAAGTTCAACTGGTCATATCAGGATTGAACCCATTCAGCTTCATCTAACCTTATCTCCGTCAAAATTCGAAGAGAAGGTATTTCTACTTCAATAGGTAACATTGTTTCCATCCTATAAACTAACGAGAATGGGTTTGCCCCAGTAGAGGTTTTGACAGATGTTCGATAGGCCAGGAGTGCAAACGGTAACTTCTCATGCCAATCTCTATAGGTCTCAGTCATCTTCCCTACTATTTTCTTAATGTTCTTGTTGGCGGCTTCCACTGCCCCATTCATTTTTGAACGATAGGGAGAAGAATTGTGATGCTTGATCTTGAACTGGTCACAAACCTCTGCTATCGTTTTGTTGTTCAAGTTCAATGCATTGTCAGATATGATCTTCTCAGGCATTCCATACCGACAAATGATCTCCTTCTTCAAGAATCGACTCACAGCTGACTTAGTAACATTCGCATAAGAAGCGGCCTCTACCCATTTTGTAAAGTAGTCAATTACCATGAAGGTAAACCGATGTCCATTTAAAACTTTCGGTGATATTGGTCCAATGACATCCATGCCCCACATGGAGAAAGGCCATGGAGAAATCATAACATGCAAAGGAGAAGGTGGTATATGAATTTTGTCCCCATAAATCTGACACTTATGGCATTTCTTGGTATAGTTGATACAGTCCCCTTCCATAGTGGCTCAATAATAGCAAAACCTCATGATTTGCCTTGCCATCCTGAACCGATTTGCATACGTCCCACATACACCTTCATGAACTTCTTCTAAAATTAGCTTAGCTTCCATAGCATCGACATATCTCAAAAGTACTTGGTCTTTCCTTCTCTTGTACAGGATATCCCCGTCCAAGACATAGCCGCAAGCTAACCTTCTCAAAGTTCGTTTTTCATTTTCATTGGCCTGTTCAGGGTATTTACGATCTCTCACATATCGTAATATATCCTGATACCAAGGGTTATCATCATTTTCTTCCTTCTTAATATTACAATAATGAGCTGGAGCCTCGTAGACACTCATTTGAATTGGTCTTATCTCTTCCTCTTTATTTGCCTTAATCATTGAGGCCAAGGTTGCTAAAGCATCTGCCATCTGATTTTCGTCTCATGGGAGATAACTGAAGGTGATGTCATCGAACTCCTCAAGTAACCCCAAAACTACCTTTCGATAATTGATCAATTTAGGGTCTCTTGTCTCCCATTCACCTCTAAGCTGATAAATTACCAACGTAGAATCTCCATATACTTCTAGGGTTTTTATACCTTGCTCTATAGCTGCTTGAAGTCCCATGATGCATGCTTCATACTCAGCCATGTTATTCGTGTAATCAAAGTCCAACTTGCACGTAAACGGTTAATGATCACCATTCGGGGATACCAAGACTGCCCCAATTCCATTTCCAACTGTATCAGAAGCCCCATCAAAATTTAGCTTCTAAGGAGAATCTTCGGTCGTTGCTATACACATTAACTCCTCATTTGGAAAATCAAAGTTCAATGGCTCATAATCCTCTAGAGCCCTACTGGCCAAGAAATCTGCTATCGCACTTCTTTTTGTAGCCTTCTAACTTATGTAGACTATATCAAACTCTGAAAGTAAAATTTTCCATCTCGCCATTCTCCCATTTAGAGCCGTTGACTCCATCATGTATTTCAATGGATCAAGCTTTGAGATGAGTCAAGTGGTATGGTATAGCATGTACTGTCTTAATCTCCGAGTTGTCCAAATCAATGCACAGGAAAACTTTTCAATTGGTGGATATCTCATTTCACAGTCAATGAATTTCTTATTGAGATAATAAATTGCCTTCTCATTTTTCCCTGATTCGTCATGCTGACCAAGCATACATCCCATAGAATTACTGAACACTGACAAGTACAGTATTAACGGTTTATCTAGGCTAGAAGGAGATAATACCGGAGCATTCAACAAATACTGCTTGACCTTTTCAAAAGAATTCTGGCACTCCTCATCCCAAGTACCTTGATTGTGTTTTCTGAGGAGGCGAAAGATAGGATAACATTTCTCAGTTAGTTGTGAAATGAACCGAGCGATGTAATTCAACCTTCCTAGGAATCCTCAAACTTCTTTTTGAGTTTGTGGTGGAGGTAATTCTCGTATTGCTCTGACTTTGTCTGAATCAACTTCTATTCCCTTTTCACTGACTACGAAACCCAATAGCTTTCCTGATCTAGCTCCGAATGTGCACTTTTCCAGATTGAGCCTCAACCGAAACTTTCTCAACCTCAAGAATAGTCTTCTCAAAACTTTAATATGCTCTTTCTCTGTTCGGGACTTAGCAATCATGTCATCAACATATACTTCAATGTCCCTATGCATCATGTCGTGAAACAAGTTCACCATGGCCCGCTGGTAGATTGCCCCTGCTTTCTTCAATCCAAACGACATTACTTTGTAGCAAAAAGTTCCCCACAAGGTTATGAAGGTGGTTTTATCCATGTCCTCTAGATGCATCTTTATCTGATTGTACCCTGAGAAACTATCCATAAAGGAAAACAATGAATGTCTCGCCGTGTTGTCTACCAAAGTGTCGATGTGCGGCAAAGGAAAGTTGTCTTTTGGGCTAACTTTATTCAGATCTCTGTAATCAACACACATTCGTACCTTTCCGTCCTTCTTAGGGACTGGCACAATATTAGCTACCCATTCGGAGTACTTGACCTCTTGTAAGAATCCTGCATCGAACTACTTCTTAACCTCATATTTTATTTTTAGAACAATGTCTGGCCGCATTCTCCGCAACTTCTGTTGGACTGGTTTGCAATCCTGTCTTATCGGAAGACGATGTACTACAATACCGATACTCAATCCGGGCATATCCTGATATGACCATGCGAAGATATCCTTGAACTCCCGAAGTAATTCAACCAGACTATGCCTTGTGTCCTCGGTAATTAGTGTTCCAATTTTTAACTCCTTCCCTTCCTCTAGGGCTACATTTTCTATTGCCCCTTTCTCATGCGACATAATTCGTTTTTCCTCCTGTTTTACCATTCTTAACAGATCAGGAGACACATCACAATCTTGAACATCTTCAAAATCCTGAGATTCCTCTAAACACATGTCTTGCTCACAAGAGAAATCAGGAGTTGCGGTATCAGTGTTCATATCATTGATATCTAGGGACCTGTGGGGGTATGAAAGAATATACAAAAAATGAATGAATCTAAGAATGATTGTTTATGTGTTATGAATGAAAGAATGAGAATTGAAAAAGTTTAACGAAATATTAATTGATAAAAAGAAACCATATTCGTCTAAATTGATAATAATAATAGATGATCATAAGCCTTTTTCACAAACGTAATCTTACTACTCCTAGGCCCTAGAGTAACAGACATGTTTCGAGAATTACTCTGAAAATTTCTAAAGACTATAGGAAGGTCCTTCGTAGTCCAATTGTTCAGAGAGCTCCCCGGTTCATAAGGGCGAATGCCCTCGAGGCTTCCTTGCTCCAATCACTCATTATGTACAGCATTAATCTGATGACTTTCTTCTACCAATAACCTTCCTGACTTAAAGGATTTGGATATAGATTGGAATATCATCGGTTCCTACACCACTTCTCCTCCGCTCAAACGCGCCTTTCTTCTCGCTTGGCGCTTCTCAATCTCTTGCCTCCGGTGCTTATGGTCTGGCTTGAAGCCCAAACCAAAGCGATCTTTCTTCTCAATTAGTTTTGGGATTTGAACACCTCATTGCAACTGTCTTCCTAGTCCCTTTCCTGGCAATGCTCCCTTCCCCATCATCATTTGCAGGGCCATCCTTGTGGCTCTAGACATTTTGGGTACCAACACCTTACTTCCTTCCAGAATAAAGGTTGCATTGGTGATTTCTAAAGAGCGGAAAGAACACTCAATAGCCTCTTCATTCGCCTCGACTTAAGGGGCCCTGCTAGTGGCTGCTGCTATAATGTCCTCCTCTGCATTGATAGTTATTAATCGTCCATCTGTCTCTAACTTCAATTTTTGATGCAATGAGGAGGGCACCACTCCTGCAGACTGTATCCATGGTCTCCCCAATAAGTAATTATAGGAGGGCTTGATATCCATCACCAAGAAATCAACTTCATATGTATTTGGCCCAATTTCCAAAGGAATGTTAATTCGTCCCATCACTTTTCTTTCGGTTCCATCGAAGGCTCTTACCACATTGTGACATGTTTTCATATGCGAACTGTTAATGGGTAATCTATTCAATGTGGATAATAGAAGGACATTTAAAGCAGACCGGTTATCAATGAGTACACTTGGAAGTGTGTAACCCTTGCACCGAGTAGTGATGTGCAAGGCCTTGGTTGACCCTATGCCTCCAGGTGGAATTTTATCATCGTTGAAATAGATGAAATTGTGAACACTGATGTTATTCACCAACCGGTCCAACTTGTTGACGGATATGTCGTGGGTGACATATGTTTCGTTAAGCACCTTCAACAATGCATCCCGATGCACCTCAAAACTCAGAAGTAGGGCTAATATTGATATACGCGCTGGCTGCCTACGCAACTGCTCGACCAAACTATACTCGCTATGCTTAAGGAACTTTAGAAACTCCTTAGCCTCTTCCTCCTTTACTGGCTCCTTGACAGGCACTTCAACCTCTTTTCTCTTCTCAACGTCAACATCCTTTTCTTTCGTGGGCTCCACTCTAATGCTCTCCCATCATAACGCTTCCCACTTCGTGTATGGGAACCTTCGTTTTGCACGCCCCTAGACGCACTGGCTATACTCTCCCCCTCAGGTACTGTTACACTGCAGTCATAGCTCCATGGTACCCTCTTGTCATCCTTGTAAGGGAAAGGAGTGGGTTTATGGATAACGACCTTAGGCCCGATTTGCGCCCCCACTTCATTATTCCCCGGCAAGGAAATAATAATTCTTGGTCGACTGATTCCTTGTCGTTCGTTTTCTAGCACACTTATTTGTCTTTTGCAAGAACTACCCTCAAGAATTTGTAGCTCTTTGTTAACCATAAAGACTTGCACCATGGCCTTGAACTCTTCGCAATTTTGAATCATATGACCCACTTCTCCATGGAATTTACAATAGTCCCCTATTCTTTCTCTACCTTTTCCAGAGATCAACATACCTCTCTTCACCATCTCCTCCCATATTACTTTCATAGGAGTCTTCACCTTAGCAATATCTTCCTTGATTCTTCATTCTCTAGTTTCATCAATGACATTCACTCCTTGATTGCCATGATCTGGTAACGGGTTTTCAGCATTAGGGGTACTGTTGAATTTCACAACCCCCATCTTGATAAGGCTCTCCACGGCCTTCTTGAATCCGGTGCAGTTTTCAATTGAATGCCCCAGTATTCCCGCACAATATTCGCATTTAGCATTTGCATCATACCATTTGGGGTACGGTGGCTGTAACAATTTCAGGTGAAATGAAGCAATAGCATGTGCATCGCATAAGCTTTGATAAAGCTCACGATACGTCACGGGGATAGGCGTGAATTGCATCCTTTCCGAATTATGTCTTGTGCCCGATTCTTGTCTTTGAGTACTTTGTTGCTCGACTGCGGCTGCTTTGGGTTGACCAACTGTGATTGCCCTCGAGTTGAAACTATTTATGTTGTTCACCTCGTTGTTCTTTCTCCTTGGGGTCGATCTTTTAGCCGTTTCCCTTTCAATTTTACCACCCCTTATGGCGTTCTCAATCATCTCTCCTGCCATAACTATATCCGCGAAACTTTTCGTGGTGCTTCCAATCATGTGAGTGAGGAACGGCGCCTTCAAAGTGTTGGTAAGCAACATGGTGGTCTCCTTTTCTAACAGTGGTGGTTGTACTTGCATTGCCACTTCCCTCCATTGTTGTGCGTATTGGCTAAAACTTTTATTAGGCTTTTTCTCCATGTTTTGAAGCGTGATCCTGTCTGGTGTCATTTCAGTCACATCGCTGTACTATTGCATGAAGGCTTGTGCAAGATCTCTCCATGAACTGATTCTTGCACGGCTCAACTGATTGTACCACCTAGCCGCTGCTCCTACTAAGCTGTCTTGAAAACAATGGATCAATAGTTGATCATTGTTCACATACCCAGTCATTCTCCTATAAAACATTGTTATGTGTGCCTCTAGGCAAGTAGTCCCGTTGTACTTTTCAAACTCCGACATCTTGAATTTGTGAGAAAGTACCAAGTCTGGGACCAAACTTAAGTCTTTGGCATCAATATGATGATTGCCAGCGCCTTCCAAAATCCTAAACTTCTCCTCCAACCACTTGCAACGATCCTCTAACTGTTTTGAAGATTCGGTTGCCATTCTTTCCCTCTCCATCATATCCAAATCAGGAGTGATAGGGTTGATAGGACTATCGCCCAAATATTTTCCGACCCAGATGGGAAATTCACGGGGATTCCAGTATCAACCGGCCCATGTTGAGGCCTTAAGTGACAGATGGCCTTCTAGAAGGTGCCTCAGTTTGCAGTGGCACATGAGGCGGAGTAAAACCAATGATAGCTACGGGGGCTTTCCCTTTATCAGTGGCCCTTAGCAGCTGAGCCATTTTAGCCATCATATTCCTCTGAGCCTCTAGCATTTGTTCCCTCATGTCATTCTGCATTTTGGCCAACTACTCTTGCAATTGGTCTTGCATATCCTTTTGCCATTGTTCAAACCTTTGATCTATACTCTTAGTTTTAGTGCGAGTGCCGTAAGGATGTGTGATTTCCAGATTTTCTTCTCTACCTCTCTCTGGAAGTAAAATTTAACTAATTAGGGTCTTTCTATAACTTTGAATGCATATGATGTGTTGTAATACAAATGCATGAATGCAAAAAGGCATCGATCTCGATTCAATCTCATTTAGAAAACTTTATTTAGAAAAATAATATCTTTACATACAAATGGATTACATATACGCCATTGCCCTAATGCCCAAAGTTCTAACTTTATCTAATAAAAGGGCTAACTCTCGACCTTTATCAGACACTGACTTATACATCATACTCAACGTATCAACTCGTACTGCTAAGTCTCAAACATATTCAGCAATCTCTCAGATCTGGGCTATAGCCTCCCCAATAACGTAATCCCTATCTCTGACTTGACCTTTAACTTGATGGAGCTCTCCTTTTATACAATCTTCTTGCGCCTCGAGCTGCTCAATCCGAAGTTTACCATCATGCAATGCCACTTCCAAATCTTCAACCTTTCTTTTTAGCTCCTTTAACTCGACCGTAGGATCATGGTTTCGATGCCAACGAAGGGATCTTCCAAGCTCAGTTACGTTGGTCTTCAACCCTTTATTCTTTTCCTCTAATGCCAAATTCTGCGACTGCATCTCTTGGAACTTCCTCTCCCAATACTCGGCTGTAGCTTTTTCCACTTGAACTTCTTTCTGCCACTATTCCGAAGAGCTTCCTAACCCCACTCACTTTAAAGATACTTGTGCCTTCTTATACTCCTCTTTTAAATCATCTCCGTCTTCCTCAACATTCATTTTTTCCTTCCTAACTTTTTCAACCTCCTTCTTTTACAGGTCAACATCTAGACTCAGGTACATCTTCTCCTCCTCAAGCTTTCCTATCTTCTTTTCAAGTTCCAAATTCTTTCTCTTAAATTCTTGCTTCATGATATCAAGCTCTAAGGATATCACTTGTAGATATTCCTCCATTGGTCGAACGTCCTCTATTTTTGTCATAGGGACATTATCGTTAATCCTTCTACTCCTTCACTCGACATATTCTGGTGTCGTAGTAGGATTAATGGCAACTCCCTTCAACCGACAAGTCTTGTTCCAAGCACTAGAAACCTCGCTAACCTTCCTCTTGTAATCGGCTCCTCTGTATACAAACTCACTTTGAGCCAACCCATGAGTCGCTGGTATGAACTGTCTCAATCCATGCTGCCTTAGCACGAGAAAAGGGGCATAACCAATGGCACCCCAAATTCCCAACAGGGGAACCCAATCAAAGCTGCCGCATCGATAAAGTATCTCTCTAGGAACCATCCATGGACCTCTCCACTCAACATCCTCCGACTGTAGATTCCGAAGTAATGCCATCCAATTCTCTTCCGGCACATCCACTTTCCTAGATAAGGCTACTATATCTTTCAACGGGGAGTAGTTCTCAAAGAAAACCCGACAAACAATCCCATCAATCAATCGGAAGTGACTGTAGAACCAACCCAAAAGTAACTGAGCACACCCTATAAACCTGCCTGCACCAGCCCTCCTACATGCACCTAAGGACCTGAATGTCTCCTCCAAAATCGCAAGGATGAAAGTGACCCTTTTACTGAGTCGATGAAAAAGATCCGTGGTTGCCTCGTCCACGTATCCCAAAGCCCTAGGGAAAACCATCAGTCCATACAAACTTAAGGAAAAAACGTCTACCTTCCTCGTCTCATCGGGGTGTGTCAAAATCAGATCTTTCAAAGAGTCCCACGAAATGCACTTGCACTCACCCTTTTCTTTAATTCTGGCCGTGATCCACTGCTCGCTCATTCCCGTAATGGTCATTAATTTCTTCCAAAAGGTAGGGATACAAGCAGCTCGAAAATAGATCCTATCACTCTGAAACCTGGGACAACAGAGTAAGGCAGTGTACTCCTCCACGGTAGGTACCAAATATACTTCCCCAAAAGTGAAACAACTGTACGCCGGGTTCCAAAACTGAGCAAGGGCTCGGAACAAGTGCTTATCTACCTGAATATCGAGCAAGTAAGGTAAATATCCGTAATTATTGTAGAATAACTGCTTGGTCTCGTTGCCCCACTGATCCCAAATTTTCTTAAGCTCTTGGAGATTATTCTGTGTGACACTAATACGAGTATAATCTGACAGCTCCGACACATATCCCATAGTTATACTGTCTCTCTTTTCTAGCTGAGTTTGCTCTGACCATCTATGAACATTGGCGTTGCCCTCCACTCTATCAAGAAGTCCGTTCTCCATAATAAAACTTTCTAACTTAGAAACTGACCGTGAATCGATACCTTTGTAAATGCAAAATGACATGCAAACAAAAGAAAAGAAATAGTCAGTATCACATGATATCAATAAATTTCAACGATAATTTATAAGGGTAATATCTAAAGTATAGCTCTAACTAAGTTGGGCTCTTACAGTTTTTCTATATGAGGTTAGTTCTAAAGTTTGAGGTACCCGAACCAGTAGATTCCTCGATTCTCACCCATTATAGGCTCATTTGAAATGAGTCCAGTTCAAGGGAATACATTTCCCTATGGCTACACGGAGATGAAAATCTTCCGAAACCATAGGTACGGATGTATCCCGAAAGTGATCCACTATCCTGCACGGAGGCAAAAACCTCACGAAGGCATAGTTTCTCACTCCCACTTAAGGGTGTGACCACAACGGTCATGCAAATGCAATGCGTATCAGAATATAGCAACACATGCAATAATACAAACACATGTAATACAAAAAGGATTAAATTTTAAAAATGTCAACATTAAGACAACAGATAATCAATTACACTGCTTGACTCTCTTATTTTTCCCCAGTGGAGTCGCCAAGCTATCGAAACCATTTTTAAATAGAGTTTTGGAAAATGGGAATCAACTTTAAGAAAAACGAAAACGAGAGTCGCCACCAATCTTTTTAGGTGTGATTGGATCACCTTATAAAATGTTTTGTTTCAAAACATTAATTTTGGTCTACGAAAGTTGAGAAAATGGATTCGGGAATCAGTTACGTACGAGGAAGGGTTAGCACCCTCGTAACGCCCAAAAATTGGTACCTAATTGATTATCAAGTGTCTTTAATGTCGGAAATTTGAAAGTTTTAAGATGCGATCCCCTTTGGAATATTTTGATTAGGGTTCACTTGTATCAAATGAATCAAAATATCACATCCGCAATATTTTTAAAACATTCGAAGTTAAGCTAACCTTTTGAAAATCTCTATATCAAAACAACAAAACGCCATATTCAGTAAGTTAGGACACAACGCTTTGAAATTCCAAGACAGTTGCTTGTATTTTGAAAACCTTAAAAAACTTAAAAGAGTGCTTGACTATTTGAACTCAACGAGAAAAGTTGCAACCCAGTAAGTTAGGGCACTACCTTTCTCGAAGCTTCCAAATACCAAACATTGCCTTTTGATTTGAAAACTTTAGAATCTCCTTTTTGATTAATGCATGAGGAATCATATTAACCTTATAGAATATAACATACAAGATAGCATATTACAGATAATAGGTAGCTAAAACATGCATTTAAACAATTCAATGGCAAAAATGCAAAGATCATACACTAGATACATACGTGTTTAAAATTACATCATGCACATAAAGATACACGTAGCATATATTGAAGATGAATAAGCAAGACATATAAACATGCAAAATAATAATTAACTTAAAAGTGATGCATGATATACAATTTGACATAAATTACACAATATACACTACCACTTTAGGCATATATCATCATAAATAACCTAAATGTTCATGTATCATTGTTTCATGCAAAAATACAACATAGAGTATAATGAATTCAATAACATAACATTTATATAACAACATTTCATGCAAATATACCTTAAATTAATATAACTAATTAACTTCCTTGCACATACGTAACAACAATAACACATAATTTAATAACGAAATATGAAAAATAAGCAAAGTATAAACATATGAAATATAAATCAAATAAAAATATTCATAGGCTTTAGATTAATTTGAAAATAATACAAGAAAACCCAAAAAGATTAATATATAAAAACCATATTATAAGGTATACTTTATAATAAAATAAAAATGATGTAAAGAAACATGGTAAAATAGAGTGTATGACATAATTTACAAATAAAATATATACAAATCATATAATAAATAATATAAAAATATATAATAAAATCTATATAATCTATATATATATATATAAGAAAGATTGATATTACAAGGAACAATAGATAATATAGCATGTAATAAAAATGCATAAATAAAATATAATGAAATACGATATAAAATAATAATATAATAAGTATTTTTATATAATAATATAAAATATATACCATATAGTAAAATATAAATATAACAGAATGGATAATAAAAAATAATATGTACTGCTTATATAACTAATATTTAAAAATATGTAAAGTATTTAAAATAAATTTAAAAATATAAAAAGATTAAAATTGAATCTAATTAAAGAATTAGGGGTTAATTGCAAAATAAAAGAAAACTCTGGGCCTGATTGAAATGTGCATTAAATTCAGAGGACTCCTTGGGAATTAACCCTAATCCTAAAACGACAGCGCTTCCACCAACTCAGTTTTAAAGCCACTATGAGGATCAAATCGAAATAAAATTAAAATATTAGGGCTGAATTAAAAATGAAATTGTAAAGATAAAAACGAGATGACCAATTGAGCAATTAACCCAAGTATCAAAAACATGCGGATCCTCCTTGGGATACGGGTCAACACGCGGATCGAGGCCTTGAAACGACGCCGTTTCGGTCACTAAACGATCACCCCAACACGACGTCGTTCAGGAGGCTTATAAATACAAAAAAAAACTCTAAAGTTTCATTTTGATCCGTGTTTTAAAAAAAAAAATTAGAAAGTCCTCTAGAAGAGGAAGAAAAACGGGCCCTCGGAGCTCTGGACAAGCTTCCGTCATTGGGCGGTTCACGCGCTTTACGCGCCCACGCGCCTCCCTTTTTGCCGTCGTACACGACCTTCAGAGGTTAGAGACCTCGATTTCTGACAAAAGATGAAAGGTAAAACCCTTTTTCACACTTTAAAACTTTTTACCAAGCTGTTTGTGTATGTATATGTTTTGAATATGAAAAATAAAAATAAAATAGAAGATTCACCTCTTAAAAAACTGCTTGTATTTGCTTTTTTTTGCCTCCTTATTCGTATCGTTTATAGGTTACAAAAGGGGCTTTTATAGCCACTGTTTCTATTACATTTTGGGAAAGAAATCTTTTATTTCTTTCCATATCTATTTTGTTCGTTTGTTGCTGTTTCCTTCCTTCTTTTGCAGGTAACGCCGAAAAATTCGGTGGTGATAGAGGCTTGACGATGGTGACGACAGATCAGTTACTAACCGTGCACTAGCTTGCGGCGCTGATGGAAGGTAGCTGGATCGACGAACGAACACGAGTCAAAGGGGCGTGACTCTTAGTCTGATTGCGGCGCAAACCCTAACTAGGGTTCCCTGAAACCGAAGATAGATTGGGCCAATTGGGCCGATTAAGTCCTGGGTTCAGGGGTAGGGTGTAAATGGGTCTGTTGGGTAATTCTAATTTTGGGTCTACGGTCTGTTGTAAATGGACTGTTTAAACATTTATTTATTATTTTTTTATTTTTAAAGGCCCGGGCAGATTTGGGCTATTACATTACCCATTCATTTCTGACTAAGTTTTGATTATTAACAAAATTTAAATTTATCAATAATTTTTTATATAATATATATAATTATTAATAAACTCTCCTCAACATTTAAATAAAAATATAACCCATTTGAGCGTGATTAAATTCACATTTTTATGACAATAATAACAATGTCATCCAAGCCTTAGTTTGATTCACGATTCATCAATAATTTTACTATTTTTTTTGTAATTGTAATATATATTATTTGAGTTTTAACTCAAATGATGTGTATATTATATAGACTTTTGCTGGTTTGATTTCTCGTGTATTTATAGTGATCTTTACTAATAATAAAGTTTGAATAATAAAATGGTACTTAAACTATACTAGTTTTCCTAAATTGATATCTGAACTTTCTTTTGTCAAAACTAATACATAAGCTATTAAACAATTATTTATTTTACCCCAACAATTAGTCTTGTTAGAAAAAAAAATTTGGCCAATCACAACTTGCCAGCTAAGTATCTATTTATTTCTTTTTTTCAAAATATTACTAAAATAGCAGCTCCTTCATTCCTTTCCTCAATCCTTCTTCTCTAGTTTCTCTTTGCATCATTGCCTCACCACTAGACCTTACTTCAGTCGTTTTGTTTCCATTGAAGAACTTGAAAGCTTCAGCCATTGAAGCTAAAGTTCTAGTATGTGATGGTGCTTCTAAAGGATCTTGCCTTCAATCTTTAAAAGGTATTTTCATGGCTGCCTTGGATACATGCGCTTAAATTAAAATAAATTACCCGAATCTAGAATGGGTAATGGAGACTATGCCTTTAGCTAGAGTCATGGTGACATGGTATTTCTTCCAAACAGCAATGTCTGGCTCATCAAAGGTGCTAAGTTGGGGATAGCCGAATGGGGGCAAGGCTGGGACCTAGTTTTGAGTCCAATTTTGTACCGACCCGAAAATGATATTGGCTCACGGTTTGAGATTCAAAACGCAACCACCATCCCTCGGATGTTCCATTCCACAACGACGTTACTTTGTGATGGAAGAGTTTTAGTCGGCGGAAGCAATCCCCATACATTTTACAATTTCACCGGCATACTTTTTCCTACTGAACTAAGCTTAGAGACATTCTCTTCAGCGTACATACAAAATTCAACAACTTGCGAGGCTGCGACCAACCATCATTGCAATGTCAATTAACAAGTTGTAGTACTATTTTAAAATAAATAAATAAATAGATATTTACGTGGCAAGTTGTGAATAACTGCAATTTTTTTTCTTAAGCAAACTAACTGTTGGGATAAAATAAATAAAAGTTTAATAGTCTAGATACCAATTATGAAAAAATAAAAATTCCAGATATTAATTTAGAAAAAGTGTTACAATTCAGGTACTTAAGCCGAATAAAAAAAAAGGATTTGATCAAAGTATCAAAAGCACCCATCCCAATGCCATTCATGGATGTTTTTAACCTTTCACTAATACCTTTATCGCTAGATTAAAATTCCATACATATTCAATTACTTTTTTATTTTCATTTTACTTATAATTTTAAAAATTTACACATATGATCTAACAATTATCTTGTTTTATATAATACCTAAAATTATTCATAATTCTTCCCTAGCCCTTAAATAAGAATACTCAAACCTATACCTTCTTATATTAACAATAATACCAATACTAACTGATCAATATATGCATAAGAGAAATAAAGAATATCTTATATGGATAAATTAAATTAAATTATTTTGTAGAATTAATAACTCAAAAATAATATTTAATTATTATACTACTTGTAAAACTTGCAAATAAGTATTTAACTAATTTATGACTTTTATTTTATCTTTATTATTAAAATATAATAATAATAATAAAACTAAAAGTGAATTTCACCTGGATGTTTTTGTTTGAAGTTGCAAAATTTTCAAACAACTTTTTTTATCTATCCCTAGTATGGCACCGACAAATTTGAGGTGTTTGGAATGCAAGAAAACCCATTGTAGACTAATAAATAAAAGGTAGCCATAGAAATGAAATTGTAAACATTAATGTTAATTCATGTATAAATTTGGAAATTGGAAATAGTTTTTGTGAATCCAAAGCCCCACCTTTGCTATCAACTTTCACACTCAAATAAGAAAAAACATGTGAAAATATGGTGCATATATACATCAGCCACGCCACACTTATCTTCATCCTCTCAACACTTCATTACAGATAAGCAATGGATTAAGTTATATTGGAAATCAAAATTACGATTAATTATTATAACATGCAAATCTTCAGGTAAAAATAATAATATTATTAGCTACAATAACTACTTTATTTTTCCCTACACTTCAACATTGAAGAATTGGATGTGACCCATATGATCTGTTCATTCATAATTTTACGTGGAGAAATATTCACAAAATTTAAAATGAAACGAATATTCTATTTTAATATCCAAAATATTTATCTAGTAATTCGAATTTTGATTAAAATTTCAAATCTCCAAAATATTTATATTAAAATCAAAGTGAATTTAAGCAATGATTTTTCTCTCATATTTATACGCAGAATTAATACCATATCGTAAATCTAATATTCAAATATGTAATATATATCCATAAAAAAAAACTAGATTGAAAATTGTTGAATTTTTAATTTTCAATGACGGTATAAATTGTGTTAAGTATAGGTTATCTTAAATTATGTTATGGTACTCATCACTTTATTCCACTTAAATTTATGATTTAATTTGTATATTTTTATTTTATTTTATCTAATTTGCTTCCTTTATTATTATAATAATATTAATTAGTCTAAATCATTTCGTTAGATAATGTAAATTTTTTTAAAAACATTTATTTCAATTCATAATACTAGTATTTTTATAAAAATTCAAGTGAATATTTTAATTTAAATAGTTAGTGATATTAATTATTTAAACTTATTAGTAATTTATAAAAATATAAATATTATATTATATTATATTATGTTAAAAGTTAAAATAAAATGATTACATCACAAATTTAGATAAATAGAGCGGAAGAAAACGGAAAGATTTACCTTTCTCATCTATACTATTTATAATACGTTTTTATTTTGATATACACAGTTTATTACTTCATGATAAACAATTGTATTTGTTTAATTTTCTTAATATAACGTATTTTTGTCTTTAAATTTCATTTTATTCTCAATTTAAACAATCGTAGTACATTTAGTATTCTTAATATGATGTATTTGTGTGTTTAAATTTAATTTTATTCACAATTTAATCTATTTTTTTTATTTTAAATGTGTTATTATTAATTAGTTTTAAACTATACATTTAATTATTTATTGTATGTTATTTTCAAACCCATCTCTATATACATGATTTTTACATACATACTCATGAGATAGAATTTCTAATAATGTATTAAATGATATTGGGAGCCTAAAATTATTTTGGAGTAAATTTATATCTCTAATTAAAAATCAATTACTTATATGAGCTTCCTTTAAAACAAGTCGGTACTAAAAGAAAAAGATCCCTATCCCACAAATTGTACGTGCAATAGGTTCATGGTTAGACCGTACACTATAGTGATCGACTTACGTGGCAATTAAAAAATAATCTAATCATGGTCAGTATTTTTTTGCTATAGACACTAAATCCCATGTTTCACAGACCGAAAAGTGAGAATGAAATTCCCTTCATGCCCTTATAAATCTCATTTACTCCTTAGGAAATTTAAATTGCGTTGAGGATAATAGTAGTTATTTGTATTTGTTAGTGTAAAAATATGGAAGGTTGTATAAACTAGATAGCTTGGATTTTTTTCTCTATCGAAGCTTTCTTCGTGTTAACCTTCCACCACCGAAAACGGACATGCCTTTGATGTTGTTTTTGAGATTCTTTCTTCTCTTTGTTACTTCCTTCACCTAATTATGTTTTTCTTTTTACTCCTTAGTGGAGAGGCTTGGTTTTATTTCCCATCCTTCACGCCCATTAGGTGTTTTTGTCCTAATCAATATGAGTGTAGGTTATTCTTTGGTCTATTTATTTCCTAAGCGTCATTAGAAGCCTCAACTGGGCTCCTTTTATGGAGTCTGATTTCATTTACCTGGTTCTCTTGGGTTCTTGTTTGTTTTGGGGCTTTTGATTGTTCCTCACTATATGTGTGGAGGAAAGTCGTCCTAGTAGCTCAATGAGTGAATGTTATCTAATTCATGTTTTGTCTACTTGTGAACTATCAAGGTTCCCTCATCAAGATATCCAGGTAACTAATTCTTCTTTATTCTTTAATCAAATTTTCTAGTTAGACAATTCTCACGACTACCTAATTTAATTTCACATTGAATAAATCGACTCCATTAATTTTTTTTCAAAGTTGTAGAACTTTCTTCTCATTCAAATGCAATCCGATCAAGCTTTTGTTGAACTAGCAGAAGGACTAATCGAACATACAATTAGGCTCGAGTAATTGTAATTATGTCTAAAAGTATCGTTTCGATAATTCGTAATTTACTTAATCATGGAGTCAGTCTACAAGAAGTACCGTGATTAAAAACTCTCTATTATATACTTTTTACGAAAGTAATTCATCAAACTATTTTGTCCAATGACCTCGTCATGTGTGTGTTATCCTTATATGATATCATTGATTCCTTTAAGTTAAATTCGTTTACTCAATACAATCTTATTTTATCTCATTTTCACTATTGTGTCTTCTTAATGATTAATATTATCATTGTCAATAAATGATTGTGATAAATTGCTTATTGTGATAAATTGCTTATTCGAGAATAAGCAACCCATGGCCACATTTTATATTTATCAATCCACACAATTCTAGTGAGAGGATATCGTTAAATCTTTATTCAAGCTATGAATTCCATTGTTGCTAGTAAAGCCATGCCATACACAAGTTATGTACCCAAAATACCAGTTATGGGTACGATCAGCTTTAAAGCATAAGCCTCCACTTATATCAAAGCACATGAGTTACATATGCATGGTTAATGACTAACTCAAGATTTAGGTAAATCACACCATGAATGTCATAAGTGAATTAACTTAAAAAAAATTTAGAATTAATTTAACTTGGGTTTAATCCGATGTATCATTCTTCCAATGAGTACATCTATATCTCTACTTGTGAAGTCAATTGGTCCGATAGCCAAGACTAGTCATTTTCTCAATTAGAATTGTAGACAACATAATAATCCTTCTAAGTATTTGAATCAAATGCTCACTTTGATTCTTTTACGAGATTACGGACTTGTTTAGATTATCTACTGAAGTAAATTGTCTTTCTCGCAATGTAAACATTCTTATAGTGCCATTTATCATTATTTTGAACTTAGACAATTAATAAGTTAATTTTTGTTTGTCACAGTTCAGCTATGTATGCAAAACATGAAAGACAGAAACATAAAAAAACATAATAGTGAAATGTGAAATTAATTTTACTTATATATTCATCGTTCAAATACATAGAAAATAATTACATGTTTACTACAATATGAGCACCTTTACCAACAATCTCCCACTTGCCCTGGTGAATTAAATGTGTCATGTTTTACATTCTCAAATCCTCGACATGTTTGTTAAAACTCCTAGTTACAAGAGTCTTAGCAAACAAATCTGCAAATCTGCGAGGTTATATTCAGAAGCTACTTTCACCACAGCTACTATTCCTTCAGCTAAACAAATATTTGGATGTGTGCAAAGCATGATATACATAAGACTTCCAACTATCGAAACATATTGAACCTTACTCATATGCTCTCTTTCTTTTGCTGTCATAGGATAGGCATCCAAAGAAAGATGAAAACTTGATCCAGTCGGTTGAACACTTGGCTTCGCATTGGTCATTGCAAACCGTTCCAGTACCTTATCGATGTATGAAACTTGTGATAGAGCTATAGTTTTATTCTTTCAATCCCTAAGAAATCAAATTCCAAGAATATAACTAGCTTCACCCAAGTCCTTCTTGCTAAATTGTTAAGATAACCACAGTTTAACCGATGATAACCCCCCGTACATTGTTTTTGATAAGTAGAATATCATCGACATACAGAATGAGGAAGACAACCTTTTTGTCCTTTATATGTTTATAAACACAAGATTCCTCAGTATTTTTCTCAAACCCAAAATTCTTAACCATTTGATCAAATTTTTTATTCCATGAGCGGGACGTCTGCATACGTCCATAAATGGATCTTAGCAGTTTGCAACCTTTCTACTTTTTTCCTTTGACGACATAGCTAGTGGGTTGAGCCATGTAAATGGTCTCATCAAGATAGCCATTCAAGAATGTTTTCTTGACATCCATTTGCTAGACCTCGTAATCGAGAGCAATAACAATGGATAAGAGTATGGGGATAGACTTGAGCATGACAACTAGAGAACAAGTCTCATCATAATCGATAATTTCTTTCTATGTGTAGTTTTTCCTTAAAAGTCTATCTTTATATGTTTCTACTTTTCCTTTCGCATTTTTCTTCTTGTAGATCCACTTACACCTTATGGGTTTAATCTTAACTGGAAAGCCTACAAGTTCCCACACCGTATTGGATTCCATAGAATCCATCTTGGCATCCATGACATGTTTCTAGAGCTTGAAATCAATGTCTTGCATAACCTCATCAGAATGATTAGCTTTTGTATTATTAATATTATCATCATAGATGAAGAAGTTTGGTTTCTTAGAAACTCTCCCACTATGACAGACTCCCCTATGTTCTTGATTGTTTGCAGGTCTTTCTACAACTTTCTTGAGAATTGAAATTGGTGATTCTTTTACAACTCTTGAAAGTTCCTCAAGTACCACTTTATTTTGAGGCTTAAAGTTATCCATGTAGTTTTCCTCAAGGAAAGTAGCATGAGTAGAAAATTTAATCTTATTTTCTTTCAAATTGTAGAATAACCCACCCATTGTTCCTTTCAGGTTTCCTACAAACATGTACAATTTTGTCCGGGCATCCAACTTCTTTGCATCTTTATCTAGAACATGTGTTGGACAACCCTATTTCTGAAGTGATTTAGAGTGGGTTTCTTTCTATGTCACGGCTCATAAGGTGCCTTATAAGCAAACTTTGTTGGCACATCATTCAAAATATAGCAAACCGGTTGTATCGCATATCCTTGAAAGGAAGTAGAGAGTTGTGAATAGTTAACACTGAACGAACCATGTCAAGCAAAGTTCTATTCCTTCTCTCAACTACGTCATTCTATTGTGGAGTGTACGGCGTAGTCAAGTGGGATAAGATCTTATTTTCTATGAGGCATCCTAAGAACTCGTCGAACAAGTATTCCTACCTCGATCAAACCTAAGATTCTTTATGGATCAACCTAATTGCTTTTCCACTTTTGTATGAAATTCTCAAAATTTATCAAAGGTTTCACTTTTACGATGCTTAGATACACATATCCATATTGAAAATAGTCGTCGATGAAAGGCATGTAATAATCATAACCTCCTCGGGCACTGATGCTTATCGGACCACATACATTATTGAGCACAAGTTCTAAGGGTAGGTTGCCCTTATACCTTTCATATTAAAAGACCTCGTGGTCATTTTACCTTTCACAAAATTTACATTGTGGAAGATTAACTTCCTTAAGCATACTTAAGAGACCATCTTTTAAGAGTTTAATGATTCTTTCTTGGTTAATATGACCAAGTCTTAAGTGTCATAAGTATCCCTCATTAGAGTTAGAAGTTTTAAGCTTCTTATTCACAATTTCATTTTAAATCATTGAGTAGTTATTTTTTTTGATAAAGTAGAGATTGTTTTTCATCCATCCATTATAGATTAAAGAATAATTTCTATGAATACCAATCCCTTTATTGAATGTCATGGAATAACTGTCTTTAAATAAACATGCTGCAGAAACTAAGTTCATCCTAAAATGAGGTATATAAAATATGTCATTTAAAATAATCTTTTTAAATTTATCAAAATGTAAAATAATTTCTCTCACTACTTCGGCTGAAACATAGTTCCCATCTTCGATTCACAACGAAAGGTTTTTGTCACGTAAACTTCTCATTTTGCTGAACCCCTATAAAGAAACACAACATGGTTAGTGGCACCAAAATCAATAACCTAGTTGTCAATTGATTCTTCTAATAAGCAAAGCTTCAATCACAAAGAGTTTCATACTTTTGCCCTTTTCAGCTAGATAATCTAAATACTCTTTGCAATTTGATTTGAAGTGCTCTTTCCTGTTGTAGAAGAAACATTTGATTTTTTAGGATCCTTTGACTTCTTAGTTTTCTTCCTATCCATGCGAGGTGGAACAAAAAACTTAGTTTGTTTCTTCTTTCTCTTAGCTTTCTACTTCCCCTTAGAGGACGAGGGACACACTGCTAAGCTTACTTCTGGTTTCTCCTGAACCAATTTACCACCATTCAGTATCAACTCATTAGATTGTAATTCCTTCATGAGCTGAGTCAAGGTAAGCGTCTTGTTCCCTAAATTGTAAACGGCCCTAAAGCCAACAAACTCATTGGTCAAGGATTTAACACTATTTCAATTTGAGTGTTCATGTCTCATTCAACCATTGTCCTCCACTTCTACAAAGAATCCCACAGGCTTAAACATATGTTCTTTGACTAGAATGTCGGGTTTTTGCTAAAAGTTCATCAAACTTATAATAGTGGATTGTCAAGCCAATGTGACTTAACCACCTAGCAAATCCTCCAAAATTGTCATGATCTTTTTAGCAGTACGAAAATTCTTATATTACTTTTGCAGCACACTACTTATTCACGCTAATATATAATATTGAGCAATCAACTCAAAATCTCTCCAGAGATTTCTCGCTTTATGCTCAGCTTTAGGTGGGCAAGGTTCGTCAAGGACGAATTTGTAACACTCCTAACGCGTCTCTATTGTCGCATGAGGGTTACAGAGTATTACAACACATAACGACTCTTATTACATCATAAAAACTAATCAAATAATAATTTAAATTCTATTATCCAATCATCATTCATAACATTCATACAAAAACGAGCTTTAAATCTAGTGTACGGAACTTAAAAATTAATTTGGAAACAATTAGGGATTAATTTGAAACCAAACAGAAAATGTAGAAAAAACTAAAAACAAGAGTCACACAACCGTGTGACAAAGCCCAAGACATGTGGATCAAGGACATGGTCGTGTGACCAAAGCGTGTAGAATTTGAAAATAGGATCACACGACCGTGTGGCCAGACCATGTGCAATTCAAAATAGGGTCACATAGCCGTGTTACCAGACCATGTAACAACCTGTGGTTGTGTGGGAAAAGCCTTTACCAAAACTTAAGAATCACACAACCGTGTGAAGCACACGGTTGTGTGGTAGCCCGTGTCACAAGCCGTGTGTGCCCAATATTTCTTTCAAAATCAAACTAATTCACATTCAAATGCGTAGACTCCAAGTAATGCAATAACCAACAACTAAACCTATCTAAAATGTGCCTAAAAGTGTCAAAACATACAATTCATACTCAACCTAAGTGTCTAACCAATATGCCCTAATTGGCACCACAATTCAAATATATATACAACAACCATTCAATCACATGTATCACAAGTAAAATTCTTTCAAGCATCCTTCAAATGAAAGATAACACATTCTAATATTCAATCAAACCATCTAATGTTCATTTAAATTATCATAAGATCATATCTTGTCATAACCAAACTTGCCATTTTTCAAGCACAAGTATTTCAAAGTTGCCTATTAACCTAACCTACCAAAGCAACCATTTAAAAACACCTATACAACCATTCATACATTCATCAACTCAAACCACAAACATTCAAATTTACCAAATAAAACTTACATACTCACAGTCTCTATGATCTTCAAAATACACATCATATGATCATAATGCTTTAGACTTATATAACCAAAACCTTATTTACATGCCACCTATAACCAGCCAAAATGAACAAATAGCTACCAAATGGGTTGCCAGATAGTGTGATCTCCAACACGTTCCAAACGACAGTGCAAATCTGACAATCTATAATGAAGAAAACTAACTAAAGTAAGCTTACAATAAGCTTCATAAGTTCGTAAAACAAAACAACACATACTTATTAACTTATTTTAAAATGTACATACATGAAACTAACAATTCTTGCCATATATACATCATCATTTCTACCTTTTGAAATATTTAAACCTGGATGATTCATATCATCAAAATAAAATGAGTCAAATAATTATATACTATAATGTAAATCATCATAACATCTTATTCCATTTTCCTTTCAATAATTAATTGTTTTGCCCGAAGAACAATAGTAAATCAACTTCGGATACATGAAAGGGAAGTGCTTATATGAGCTAACATAAGGACATTAACCAATACATGATGCTGCTCACACAAGTTTTAGAGAATCCACAACACATGCAGGATCTCAAGTCATCAGTACGCTATCCATCATTGGTACATAGTACCTGCTAAATACACTGGCAAGAAACTTGTTTGAAACATCACTAAGAAGCCTACTAAATTCACCGACTCAAAAGCCTACTGCGCCTAAAATGGCATGTCATTTGTGCCCTAGCTATTCACTAAGTACACACGGGCTTATCATGTTTTTCCAGTACATTTCAAACTCGACTTTATACTTCCATTTCATTTATCAACCAATTGATCATAACCATATTCAATTTCATTTAATTAAACAAGTAATAAGTACAATAATTATAAACATAATAATTGAAATACGAACTTACCAACACACATAACTAACGACATAGACAACGATTACTCAACGACTTTTCTTTTCCTCCGTTTATCAACAAATTGGTTTGTTTCTTGATCTAAATATAATAGTTTAATTCAATTAACCAAATTAAACATCTTACAACACTTAAATTTATAATATTAACCCTTTAATGACATTTTACAAATTTACCCTAAACTTTCACCTTTTATTCAATTTAGTCTATAAAACCAAAATTCTCAAAATTATCATAAATTAACCCGAAAACCCTTCTGTAGAATTCCATACAGTCTCTTTACAGTCCAATTTTATCATTTTATTATAATAATTTCATGTCATTTTACAATTTTAACAACTTAGTCCCTGAACTTTAAAACTAACTAAAATCACTTTACAAAATAGTCCTATTTAATTATCAAGCTTAATAATATATCATAAAAATGGTAAAACTCTAAAAATTTAACAATTTTATGAATTGGTTCCCAGGTTAGCTGGATTAAACTACAACGATGTAAAAAACATAAAAATTACTAAAAATGATATAGAAAATGACTCACATGCATCAATTTTAACTTGGCTAAAACTTAAGCTTTAACCATGGAGTTTCCCCTTCAATTTTCAGTGGATGAAAGACTAAGAAAGATGACAACTTGATTTTGTTTCTTTTATTTTATTAATTAATTTACCATTTTTACATTTAATTAATAACTCAAATTTCATAATTATCACCACCTTAACCGCCCACTATATATTAATTAGGTCTCATTTCCTTTTAAATCCCTTAATTTATGTTTTTATAACCATTAAACACAAATAAACTAATAGCGATTAAATTTTACAAGTTTTATGATTTAATCCTTATTACTTAATTAACTATTTAAATGTTAAAATTATCAAACCAAAATTTAATAAGATTGTAATAACCTTATAAATAATAAATAAATAATAAAAATATTGACTCATTGATCGAAATCGTGGTCTCGAAACCATTGTTTTCGTCACCACTAAAAATGGGCTATTACAGAATTTATGTTTCGCACAACTAAGAACTATTAGCAAGTTTTGTTTCCATTCTTGAAAGTTATCCACATTAAATTTATTCTTAGTAAGAATGCTAATAAGAGGAGTAGGAGACATTTGAATTGAAAATTAGTAAAGATTCACTAATTATTATCTTTGTATGAAGCAAATATTTTCATTTCAGCAACATATCAAGAATATAGTATGATGCATGCGTCTTGTATTAAAACCTTGAAAAAAAATTCTATTACTACAATCATTCTCACATTCATCAATCATGTCGCATTGGGATCCCATAATTAAATAGCAGGAACATGGGTTACATCTAATCAATTTGTGAATCTTAATTCTCAAGACTCCACACGAACCAACAACCATTTAATATTTGGTCATCATCTCTAGCTTAAATATCATTTTTTGAGAAATTATTTAATAAGAGACAATCTTGAGTGTGTAGCCATTGACTCAACACTTATCATGAACATTCTTTCATTTGTGAGTCATATTGGGACAATCTCATTGAAAGTCATGCATGACTAGTTGTCTTTAAAAGGAAATCTCATCTAGTGAACCCAAATGATAAAGTTTACCTTGGGGTGCTACCAGGGTAGGAACCAACTCGAAACTTTATCATGCTATCATTTAAGTACCATCAATAGAGGTTGTAGGTATTACTCAAGGACCTTCTCCCACTCAATATTTTAAAAACATGTAAGGTTTTTATCTCAGATTTCAAGAATGATCATACAATAGTCCTAGTGGCATTCTTACCTAATTTATATGACATGCTTCCATATATGCATGGCATGCTATGGAAATTTTATAATAATATTCACATTCATTTATTCACAAGAACCAATCAATCATAAAAATTTGGGTTGTGCATAGGTTGGGCCACGCCGGGTTCGGGTCAAGCCTAGACAAAATTTTAGGCCCATTTTTAGTCTCGAGCCCGACTCAGCCCGAAATATGGGCCTAAAAATTTGTCCAAGCCCGACCCAAAATAAAATTGTTAAGCCTGAGCCCGGTTCAGTCCGGCCCATATAATTTTTTTAGCTTATTTCATTCAATAAAAATTTTAAAATATAATAAATCAAATACATTTCAAAACATAAAAACAAATATTAAAACAAGAAACAAATAAAAAATGAGACAAACAATTCTTAAAATAATACACAAATTGAAAATATAATAAAAAATGGTTATATTAAAATTAAAAATAAAATGTAAATATGATTAAAAATAAAAAAAATATATTTAGTATATAATTCAGGTCGGGCTGGGCTAGGCCCGGGCCAAAAAAGTTTTACTAGAGGCCTGGCCTATTTTCTAAACTGGCCTCGTTTTTTTGCCCAAACCCATATTTCGGGCTTATATTTTTACCCGAACCCTCCCATTTTTCAGGAAGCCCTTCAGGCCATGCTGGGTAGCCCATCCCATGCACACCTCTAATAAAAACAAATAATTTTGATTCTCCATAGTTTTTCTTTTAAGGGAAAAACTGAAGAACTGAATGTGAACCATGTACCAGGTAGGGTCCCAAGAAAGGGACGTGAGTCATACTTGACCACTTAAAAACCAAGCTTTTCCTTTCCAGTTTCAGTTTTAGGCATACACCTTCTCATTACAACACTTCTCACAACAATCAAATAACCTGAAAAAGTGAATGGAACAATACAATACATGTCTTTACTCATAATCATACTTTTTTTAATTGATCAACTGTGGATCATCTCACACAATTATATAAGTTATAATATAACATAATATAAACATTTTAAACAATTATAAAATAGATATATAAGGAGATGGGTAATTAAAATAAAATTGTCAACCAAGGTTTTCATGGTTCTATTTCTAGAAAATAAATCAAAAATAAAAATTACATAGTTTTTCTCCACAACTTGGGTTTCTAGCCGCCATCGCTCTATATTCTCATCATCATAGACTCCTTTTGAAAAATTACATTTAAGTCTTATGTTCATTTCTAGCTCACAAGAACTCTGTGAATTTAAAAAAAAATCAGTCCTACGTGGAGATGATAGCTCACAGTCTATTTTCTAAGAACCACAACCATAACAAAATTAATAATTATATAACAAATATATAATATCACATCCATTCTCATATATAACTCAAAACATGTATAAGATCTAAAGAATGTCACTTTCTATGTAATTGAATCATTCAAGAATAAGAGAAATATATTTTGATTATCTGTTTATATTTATAGATAGAGCACAACCTAGCTTTGATACTAATTGTTGAAAAATCGGGTTTGGAAAACATAGCGGAAAATTAAGTTTAAGGAAAAAACAGAGTTTTAATTTTTCCAAAACTAGAACTTGGTTGTGATATCTAAAGTAATAAACACTTAATCAAAATTGTACATTTCCGATTCAGCTAGGATAAATGCTTTAACCAAGTAGTCTTCTCTGCTATCCTCAAACTCATGTCTGCGATTGTGGGCTCACTTCAAATCAGAAAATTTTCCACAATCAGTGGGGTAATTTCATAATTTCTCTAAACTTTTATGTCAAGTTGTAAATAAGAAAAATATCTCTAAAAATTTTCTGAAATAATTTTTCAGAAAATTTTCTCTCTTGCAACAATGGAATTCATAGTTCAATTAAAGAGTTAACAATATCCTCTCATTGGCATTGTGTGGATTGATAAATATAAAATGTGGTCATGGGTTAACAAACAATTTATCACAGTTATTTGTTGGCATAATAAAGAAGCTGGGAAAGGGATTTCTTTTGTCAACTAAAGAACAAAAGGGGTATGGCATTCCGAGACCTTCATTTGTTTAATCTGATTGTTTTAGCTAAACAAGGGTGGTGCCTTATCCATACCAACAACTTGCTTTACTGCAAGGTCATTAAGGCTAAATATTTCCCAAATGGCTCTTTTAAGGAAGCAACTACTGGGAAATTTTTTTTTTTATTTGGAGAAATGTTTAGAGTAGTAAAAAGGTGTCATTGAGAGAAACTGTAATAGCCCGTTTTTAGTGGTTTCAAAACCCCGTTTACCGATGATTAAGTAAGTTTTAATATTTAATATCTATTAGCCTATTATAGTGTTATATGAAATCTTGGTTTGTTAATTTGGTTGTTTGGATTATCTATTTTAGTGTAAGGATGAAATCATAAATGTGGTAAAAGTTTACCATTATGGATTTCTTTCATTAGTGGTAATATGATAATCGATTAAGGGCTAAATCAATAATTTAACCACTTTTATATAATGGTTAGACAAGTGTTGGCTTTGTTTATAATGATGTTAATCTTGATTAATAATTAGATTGGACATGTATATATATCGTATCATAATGGATGGAAAGAGGCAATTCATTTTCTTTCCTTCATCCTTTCCACAGCCATTTTTCTTCTTTGTTGAGCTAGGAAAGTCAGTTAAGTTTGTGTTCTTGCACGGTAAGCTAAATCGAATCTGTTGTGCATGAATTTTATATTTTTGATATTGTTGTGTTTAAATCTAGCTAACTGTGGTGTTCATTTCTAAAACTATTAAGGATTTCATGGGATTACCATTATTGGATGCTTGAAATTATAATGCTAAATGATTAGATTAGAAGTTAAGCTATGAAAAAGGATTACTTGATAAAATGAAAATTTATTAGTTCTGAATATTAAGTCTTAAGTAAAGACATTTCGAAGCCAGTTTGAGATTTCCATAAACTATGTTATAAAAAAGGCTCAATTGTATAACGTGCTAGGCTTAAGGGAATTTTGAGTGATAGAACTGAATTGACTTATATGTTTTACAAGCAAATGAATAACGTCGATTGATAAAAATTGAATTAAAATTATGTTATAGATCAAGACTTGAATCTGTCAAAAGAAGATTGTGGGAAAGGAAAAGTTGTTGAGTAGACTTTATTGTGATGTGTTACCATTCTAAAAAATAAGTTCATACAATATAAAAATTATCTAACTTTCTTTCTTTTTGATTCTTAAATTGTATAATTGAAATTTTGGTAAGTAAATTTGGTTGCTAAATATATATAAAGGAGAAATGCTAAATTATGTCTAAAGTAATGTGAATGAAATTACAAAATGATAGCATCCCGATGAACGTAGTAAAGACTCATATAAATGGTTACATGTTATTTCCTGATGATTTCGAGATCCAGCATTTGTTGCGAACTCAAAGATACATGTGGCACAGATTTAGTCTAGGTTGGTAATCTGATATTATTTTAAAGGTTTAGCCTAGATTGCTAACCTTACATGTATATATAGCCCTAGCCAGGCTTTAATTGTGTCAATAAAGGTTTAGCTCAGATGAGTAACCTTACACCCTATTTTTGATTAGTTCGAATGAGCCTTTGATGCGAAGCAAACTTGTGTTTTGAGTTCTTTTATGATGTTCATCGAGTAATACAAAACATGTGAAATATAAAATTGGCAAGTTAAAAAATGAGGAGAAAGGAAAAGTATGAGAATGAATTTGACACAAATATTATTATATCATATTACATACTTAATATACTGTATGTGAAAGTATATGCACTTACCTTGTTGGCGAATAGTGTTGGCTGATAGGTAAACTGTGTTTGCGTATTAAATTATCATATAGTTATATATGATGTAAGTAGACTATCGAAATTGTATGAACTTACTAAGTATTTTAAATATTTACATCTAGATTGCTTTTACCTTATAGATTTTGAACATTCGAAACACATTGATTGGATCGGCAAAAAGTTCACACTTTCCACCAGAAGTTGTGGTAGAGTCCTAATTTATTGAAGTTGATCTAAGTGGCATGTCTATAGTCATTTGGTTATTTTTAAAGAAACTTATTAAACATTGAAGGTGATTATTTTAAGTGCAGTGATGTATGATATTAAATATGAAGTTTTTTTCTGTTTTGTGTTTTAAGTTCCGCGGGACCTATCGTAGTGTAGAGTGTTTGTGGAACAGTCTACCATTTTTGAGCATCCGCAGGAGATGTTTAGATGTCTACCTTACTTTTTGCAATAGTTGTATCTGTAGAGTAATCCTCAATTAGCCATTTGAATATCAATGTGTAGTTTATCGATCTGTTAGAGCGATCTGCCACCTATTAGCCTGCAGTATGATCCACCATGTATGTTGAAGTATGCTAAAGTTATGTGAGTTTTGTTTGGTAACGTCTTGTAACTTAGGTTTGGCGACCGAACCAGGCAAGGGGTGTTACAAGAACTAAATACAGAATTGGGAACGGAAAATGCACACACATTAAAGAAGATGTATAGGTCCCCATGCAACAGAACTCATTGGTCCTATCTCCATGCCACAACATTTCTCGAGAGGTTAAAGTGTGTGCAACCATTGATGTGAACTTAATGCAATGGAGGGAGGATCTTATCAAATATGAATTTTCAAACGATGAACTGGAATCCATTCTTAAGATCCCATTGATGAGGCCAGAAATTGAATATAAACTGGTTAGAATGAGAACTCTAATGGAATCTACTCAGTTAGACGTAGATATTGATATCTACTTCGAGAGGAGAATAAATTGGGGCCACACAAATTTATTTGGAAAGCAATTTGGAGAGCCAATGTTGGCAACAATAATAAAGTTCTCTCGTGCAGAATTTGCAACAACATATTACCCTCCGATTGTGCTTTGAAGTCTCGTTTACAAGGTATAAACATTTCTTGCTTGAGATGTGGCTATGAGGTCGAGGACACATTGCACGCACTGAGAGAATGTCCTATTGCTAAGAGGGTAATGATGAAAAGTGATATCTCGAATAGGTATAATAAAGAGTTCTTAAATGGAGTTTAGTTAATCAAATTAGCAGCGAGGGAACTTAAAAAAAAAAGAGTTTGATATGTTTTTATTCCTTTTATGGTCATTGTGGATCTCTAAAAATGCTTTATTTTCATAAATTCTAAAGATATTGAGGCCAAAGTTAATGAGAATGCTAAAAATATGCATTGCAAGTTTATTGCTACAAATCTTAAAGGATCAGCAAGGGCATCTGCCATCATGCAATTGGAAAGGAATAAATGTTAGCTTAATTAAGGTCAATTTTGATGTTAGTTTCCTTAGCCATTGCTACAAAGAAGGAGTGGGAATTGTTTTGCGAGATTTTGATAGATTCATCATGCGTGCTACAACTATTAAGCTGGTAAATGTAGCTAACCCAGTTGTTGTTGAAGCTATTGTAGCGGTCAAAGCAATTGAAATGACACTGGATATGAGGGTCTCAATTTTATTTTGGAAAGTGATGTGCTTACTATTATAAAAGGCCTTACAAGTAATGAAAAGGACTTTACTAAAATTGGTCCTATTCTGTTAACTGCCAAAGCTCTTCTACAAAATTGTTCTGTTGTACAAATCAGCCATACTCACAGAGAGGGAGCAAAGCAACCCATGATCTTGCTAAATTTAGTCTCAATGTTCTTACTTGTTTATTTTGGATTGAAGATTATCCTTAAGGGTGTTCAAACTTTGATTAAAACTGAATTAATCAACCAAACCGATCTAATTCAATAAATCGGCCAGTTAGCCAAATCTAATTCAAACGGAGGTTGGTTAAAAGTTTTTTAGAATTTCGATTAACAGTTAATTTGGTTCAAAATCGATTAATTAATCAAACTTAATAAATAATATTATATATGAAATGCATTAAGCTATTACTAGTTCGGTTAATCTGGTCAAATGAACATTGTTACTTTATTTTTTTGATATGTTTTATACTTGTTTTAACAAAAAATATATATAATTTGGTTAATTCAGTTAATCGACCGAATTAATCGAAATATTTCAATTCGATTAATGATTAAAGTATAAAAGGTTCGATTAATTCGGTTAATACTAGTTCAGTTTGATTAACCGATCTAAGTGCTAGACTCTTTATTTGAGTCGATCTAAGTGGCATGTATATAGTTGTTTGGTTATTTGTAAAAAAACTTATTAAACCTTAAAGGTGATTGTTTTGAGTTCTGTGATGTATGATATTAAATATGAAGCTTTATTCTGCTATGTTTCGTGGGACCTATTGCAATGTGGAGTGTCCGTGAAACAGTTCGCCATTTTTAAGTATCTATAGGAGATGTTCCAAATTAGATGTCCGCCTTACTTTTTGCAATAGTTGTATCCACAAAATAATCTTCAATTAGCCATCTGAATATCAATGTGTAGTTGATGGATCCATTGGAGCAACCTGCCACCTATTAGCCTATAGCATGATCCACCATGTATGTTAAAGTATGTGAAAGTTATTTAAGTTTCATTTGGTAACCTCCTATAGCTTAGGTTTGGCGCTTTGATCAGGTAAGGGTGTTACAGGAACTAAATGAAGAATTGGGAATAGAAAATCCACACGCATCAAAAAAGATGTATGGGTCCCCATGCAACAGAACTCATTGGTCCTATCTCTACGCCACAACATTTCCCGATAGGCCAAAATGTGTACCTTCATTGATGTGAACGAATGCAATGGAAAGAGGATCTCATCAAGGATGAATTTTCAAACGAAGAACTGGAATCCATTCTTAAGATTCCATTGATGAGGCTAGAAATTGAAGATAAATTAGTTTGAATGAGAACTCCAATGTTGGCAACAATATTAAAGTTTTCTCATGCAAAATTTGCAACAACATATTACCTTCCAATTGTGCTTTGAAGTCTCGTTTACAAGGTATAAACATTTCTTGCTTGAGATGTGGCTATGAGGTCAAGGACACATTGCACGCACTAAGAGAATGTCCTATTGCTAAGAGGAGAATGATGAAAAGTGATATCTCGAATAGGATGCGTAATGGAGAGTTCTCAAGTAGAGTTGAGTGGGTCGAATTGGTAGTGAGAGAACTTAAAAAATAAGAGTTCAATATAGTTTTATTCCTTTTGTGGTCATTATGGATATCTAAAAATGCTTTATTTTCATAAATGCTAAAGATTTTGAAGCCAAAATTATTGAGAATGCTAAAAACCTGCATTGCAAGTTTATTACTGCAAATCTTAAAGGATAAGCAAGGGCGTCCGCCACTATGCAATTGGAAAGGGACAAATGTTGGCTTAATTAAGGTAAATTCTAATGCTAGTTTCCTTAGCTATTGTTGCAAAAGAGGAGATGGAATTAACCAAAAAAATAAATTAAATTTTGGTTAATTTGGTTAATCAACTGAATTAATCGAAATATTTTGGTTCGATTAATTTTTGTTTGAAAAAAATTCAGTTCGGTTAATGGTTAAAGGATTAAAACGTTCGGTTAATACTAGTTCAATTCGATTAACCTATCGATTAACCGTTTGAACACTCCTACTTATCCCTATTGTATTCACCAAGCTATTATGACTGATGCTGCTAATATTTAATTGAAATCTATTTTATCCTTAAAAAAAACTTAAGGTTGAATAAAATAGGTAAAAAAATGCAATTTAAGTTTATTTGATAGGTAAAATAACAAAGATAATATTTTTTTATTTTTTATTTTTTTAACATTAACTCATTATAGATTTTTATAATATATGTTATTTTTTATAAAATACCTAGAACTATTCATACTCATTTCTCAATTTTTAAATGGTTCTTACACTGATAATAATGTCAATACCAATCGAACTAAAACTCTTTTGATTTTTTTTAATTTTTTATACTTTAGACAAATTGTTAAGCAAAGATATAAATCAAATACCTAGATTTCTAAGTTTATATTTTTTAATCAGTCAAATAGAAACTTTAAAATAAAAATACAGAAAAATCCACCTAAAGTTAAAAAAGAGAGATAAGAAAGAAGTTATATGGAAACCAAATCCAAGGAACAAAATCTTCCGCTCCATGTTTTACTAATTAGCAAAGAAAATTTTGTGTACTATAAATAACTACTTGATTCCCTCTTTCCTATCTCTTGTTTTAATTGTGGACTCTCTTTTAATTTATTTTATATATTATCTTTTATATACATATATATATGTGTGTGTGTTTTCATGCTGATCTATTTTCGTTGTTCTCTCCTTGTTGAAATCCAAAGGCTCTCTTTATCGTTCCTTCAATGGCAGTTGAAGCTCGGCATCTGAATATTTTCTCTTCTCAGTTCATCACCAATAGTCACAGGTGCTTGAAAACATCTATATCCCTTTCCTTTCTTTCTTTTTCAAAAATGGGTTTAATTTATTCTCAAGTTTCTTTCTTTGTTTAACATGATCTCTTTCTTTTTTTGGTTGTTGTAGCAGGGTTTTTATTAAATCAAATCAAGGGATTGGGGAAATATACAATACCCAGATGGATTCTTGTGTTCCTTTAATTGATTCAAATTCAATGCATGAAGGTTCACAACTTTTACCATTATATCAACCCCTCCTTTGTCATCCAAATATTTCAGCCAACAAAGCTGATAGCGGTCTTACAACTTACAACATGAGTATCCCAGTTTCAGCTCCAAGAAAAAGGTCTAGAGATTCATTCACCAATGGCTTTGATTCGTATTCGCTCCCTCAAAACAACAACCTTTCTGGTGCTTCCTCAGACGTTGATGATGATGTCTTCTCCCAGATCCAACAACAACATGATATTGACCGTTTTATTTCTGATCATGTAAGTTCCTTTAATATTATTATTTTTAAAAACCAACTTTTGTTAGTACAGTTGTTTCCTTATGGTCAATTAAAACTGGTATGTTTTACATATTAATTACAGACAGAAAAAATGAGGTTGGAAGTTGAAGAGAGACGAAAGAGGCAGTCAAGAATGTTGATTACAGCGATCCAAGAAAGGGTGATGAAGAAACTCAAGGAAAAAGATGAAGAAATCCAGAGAATAGGGAAACTCAATTGGGTTCTTCAAGAACGGGTTAAAAGCCTATACGTAGAGAATCAACTGTGGAGAGACTTGGCACAAACAAACGAAGCGACGGCCAATTCCCTACGCAACAATCTAGAACAAGTCCTGGCACATGCGGGAGACAGCGGGAGAGGAGGTGCCGCTTTGGCAGATGATGCAGAGTCCAGCTGTGGCAGCAGCGACCAAGGGTGGCGTGAGGTGGTGCCACCACAAGCACAGGGGAGTTGTGGGGCGCAGGATAATAATAAGGCGGTGGTTGTTGGGAACAATAATAGGAAGTGCAGAAAGTGTGGGGAGAAAGAGTCAAGTGTCCTGTTGCTGCCATGCAGACATCTATGTCTTTGTACAATGTGTGGGTCCACCATGGTAGGCACTTGCCCTGTTTGTCTTTCTCTTACCAACGCCAGTGTTCATGTTAACATGTTATGAACACTTGCTTTTCTTTTTACTTTTTCTTACAGTTGTTTAGTGAAACAAAATCAAGAAAAAGGAAATGCAAATATATTTCTACAAATGGATCAAGAGTTTTATTTTGATGAATTTTGTATAACAAAAATGGTCAAAGTTAGAGGTTTATTGTTCATTTACTGGGTCAAATTATGTTATCTAAAAAGAAATAAGGAATGGGTAAGTTAGATATGTTATAAATTTAGAGGGGAGGTGGTCATTCATCGATCCATTCCTTTTTACTTTTTTGGTGTATGGAAATTAAAGGGTGGTCGCCACTCACGAGAGCCATTGGCCCTTTGTTCTTTGCCCCCACGGAAAAGGCAATGAGTGGGGTTAGTCCCCTCCCATCACTTTACTCCAAACATCTTTGAATCATCTAATTTAGTAACTTTTTCTTTTTCTAATCCCCTTTAACTACTGAGTTGAAAACTTTTTCAATGTTGGTGAACTTAAATGATACAAGGTTTCAAATTCCCTTTCTTCTACCTCAATATTGTAATAATAATAATAATAAAACCTTAATTAATGAAGATCCAAAGCCCTCTTAGGAGGGAAAAATGATAAAAAAAAATTAACCATGATTTTGGTTTATACTTCACTTCTCAAATTGAAATTGAAATGGAATGATTCTTTTTCTTTTTCACCTACTGGGGTTTTGTCCAGATTTTCTTTTATATTATAAGGAGTTAAAAAGGCAGAGACATATCTGAAGTAAATATTTTCATTCACTTGTCAATGGTCTATTTTTATGATATAATTCCTCACAAGATTTCACAAAATAAACCTTTTTTTTTTAGGATGCTCTTCTTCCTTTCCCTTTGTATAAAAGAATTTTGAAAGACAAGCAATGTAATTATGGGACTCCCCAACAGCCAAGGAATTAGAGCTAGCTATCATTTTCTAGGCAATCAAGTATTAGTTGCCTTTCCTTCTATGATTACATTATTGGTACTAGGGAGAAAGAAAGAAAGAAAAAGAAAAATCTAGTCAGCTCAGCTATTCCTTTGAATGAGTGGTATTTAATACTATCCACTACCTTACTTAAAGGTTGCCTTAGCTTTCCTTGCTACTTCTAGTTATAAGAAATAAAACTCTATCCAACTATCTAAGAGAGGGGGGCTGTCCTATATCTATTCCAGGTTTGGTTCCTTGGCTATATTGTTTTGATTCAGAAATAATTATAATTGTATTTATATATTATTGTTGTTACTATTTTGATTAACAAATTTTATTTATGTAGGATTTAACTATTATTATCTGAGTCAAAATTAAAATTTTAAAATCTAAAAAATAGAGGCATTAATTTGGACTAAATGCATAACTTACATATAATACAAGGAGTAATAGTAAAATTTGACCAAATTTTAAAAATAGATTAATTTTAGTTATAAGTTTAAATATACCAAAAAATCTTTATACTCTATTAAAATTTAAAATTTATTCTATATACTTTAGTTTTGAAACATTGGATCCCTTTGCTTTTATTATTTAAAATCACCTCACCTTTTCAAACCACCAAACTAAGCAGCTTTCTACATCAATATGATATAAATCGCACTTAATCATGCAACTCTCTGCACCTGTACAATATAAACCACCTTAACTAACGGACTCTGCATATGATGTAAACTTCCTTTATCGTACTAATTAAAATCTTATATAACTTTAGAGTCATAAGAAAATTATAGAGATAAATTGTATTTACTATATGTAGAATTATAAATTTAACTATAAATATAATAATTTTTTATACTGATATAAATATGCATATGCACACATAGAATCTTAAAAGAAGGATCATGGGAGGATAAAAATACTAAAATTTTAAAGTATGAAGGCCTTATTTGTTTTTAAGTGAGAGGAGGTAATTAGTAATAATTAAAAAATAGAAAATAAATTAGAGGATGAGATAAATAGGAACTTTTTTGTGCATTAAAGTAAGAGAACGTGGCCAGTGGGCTGGCGGAGCTGACACATCAGTTTAGGAAAGAGAGACAATGATAATTTCTTGAAGTAGGCCCACCCTCCATGTGTAACCTTAAAATAATTATTACATCTTTTACTAACTTATGTCTTTCTGCCACCATAAATCTAATTAATATTTTTTTCCACATAAACATAATAACTATCTCACTTTGTTATATAATTTATAATAAATTAAGATATTTATGGGATTTTTTTAATTCCTTGGATTTCGGATAAAACCTTTAAATGCTTGATAAATGAGCAAAGTCTTTGCTTTTTACTTTCTTAATTTTTTCCATTTTAACTCTTCATTTTTTTTATTTCTTTAAATTTATATTTTTTTATCAAAGTAGATAAACAAATACTGATATGATATATAAGTGAATGACATAACAATATTTAATTATTTATTTCTTGAATTCTCCGGTAATTGATATTTCATATCATACGTGTAGAGGAAAGAGAAAGGTGGATGATGTTTTTATATTTACATGCAATAGAATGGTTGATATATATATAAAGAAAGAAGGGTTAGGGAAGTGTGGAAGAGGGGTGAATAGAAAACCCCTAGAAACAAGGCCAGGAAAGGTGAAGAAGGATAGTGGGGGCGTGAGCATGACCCAACATAAGCATCATGCATTCAAACTTTCCCTTGTTGCAGATTATGACAATAATAATAGGTTTTTTTTTCTTTTCCTGTGTTGGGTTTCGCATAGAGTTGTGATGCCTAATCTTGGAGGGTGCAAAGCCGACAAAATTTACATCAAGAAAAAGCAGAAAAAGAAAACGAGGACCTGCTAATTTAGGCACATTTGTGCGAGTTCAAGTGTCTGAATCATGGAGGGATCCACGTGAAACGACTTTGTTTTTGAATTCACAAATCCCTCCCCCCTTTGGGGTTTAGTGGCTAATTTTCAGTTTCCCTTGATTTTCATTATCTTTGTTTTATAGTTACGATTTTATCCCTGTACTTTATTACTTTAGACTTCAGTTTTATCATTTTTCATGAAATAAATCATGGTATTAGGTATGATGACATAACTTAAAATAAAATAAAAAAACATTTAAATGAAATATATAAATAATATAAAATTTAGAAAATTATTACACTAATGATAAAGAAAACTATACACTTAAGGGTAAACAAAGCTTTCAGCAAAAATATTAAAATTTTAATTATTCCTTGAAAATTTGCACCATTGAACCAATGTAGCTTATGTTTTTACTATTTATGTTTTCAAAAAAAAATATTTATGTTTATGTTTTTACTATTTTTATACAATATCAAAGAAATATGTATTACCATGTTGAAAAGATTGGATATCTATAGTTTTGATTTTTATCACCATCTCTTCCATCCTCATAATTAGATATCTTAGAATTAATGTATGTTTTTTTTACTTGTTGACTGATATTAATTTATTGTACTAGTTATCGAATCGTTACTTGGAGTTCATTAATCTAACTTTTAAAAACAAACTTAATAGCTCAATAATTTAAATAAAAATTTTTAAATAATTTAATCATTTAAATAAGAATTTTCGAATAATTTAATAATCATTTTATAATTTTTTTAAATTAAATCACTAAAACGTAAACTTACTAATAATTTAAGACATAATTTAACCATAAAATACGTTCAACATCAATGTCATAAAATCACACATGTTAATGTGATGTGCGCCTTTTCATTTCTCCCCAAAAAAAACTTTCTTTTTATCCTTCAATCATAACACAAGATTAGAAAAAGTTGATAGACTCAAAGCCCCATACACCATGCATCATGTCTCTTTGATGACAAGAAAAGATGCAGTCAACAGAAAAGGAATTTTGGCATTTTGTTTTGCTTGCTTTGCTTCATAGCTTAATTAGTAAATTTATCCTTATAAGCAATTAACAAAATCGAACAATCAAGCATATAAATAGGTAAAAGAAGTAGATTTCATTCATTGTTTTCGTGAAAGGGCCCATTGATTCAATCAATGTGAATGGAAGGTTTGGAGTGTAGGAGATGCTTAGGGAACTTTGTCATAAAGGAGAATAAGACTCATTCATTAGACAACATGGCCATATCAAGAAGAAAGTAACATAACAGGCTATCAAGACAAACCTACTAGTCCATCCCACATGATTTGCCAACCCTTTGATATCCTACAGGTACTGAAAATGACACATTGGCCCCACCCTTTGGTATTGGTATTTTGTCAGTGTTAAAGGACCCATTAGCTGACACAAAATACAGGATCTCTTAATCTTTCCAAGACAATGAAAAATGTAAAGAGGGATGGGTCCCGGTTGTGTAAAGAGAGAAAGGTGTGTCATAAAGCATTCCACTTTGTACATTTATCCTTATTCCATGCAGTTGGGTGGGGTATTGAAGGGGATGGAGTGCACAAAACAGAACATGAAATATGGATCCAATTAAGAGGTGTGGGACCCTAGTTGTGAATCTTAACCTTTCTTCTACTTTTTTTTACTTGGTTTTTTTTGGTTGAATCCACCAAAACCCAATAAGGATGAGGAACCCATAAAAAGTAACCTTTTTTTAATGGTGTTTATAAAAAAGATGGGTGAACACATCATATATCCCACTAAAACTATAGTAATTCCCTGCCTACATAACCGTTTCGGTCCTATTCAATTCCATTAACGGGGGGTTTTGACTTTTGAGGCAGCTTAGTGCAAATTAACCCAACACCCATCTTGGCTAGAATCATGATGTCTTCCTTTTTCTAGTTTTTAATACCTTAAGTCCTAGTGAGCAACATAAATGGTTTTTTCATTTAGAGATTATGATTCCCTTCATCTTCTCCAACTCAGAATACATAACTTATTGAAATTTTGAAATTTGGGATATAGGTGAAGTATCAAGACTACAAGGCTGAAATTTCACCTTTCTCTTCCATTTTATAAAACCATTTTTGGGACATTTTGAAATGAATGAGTGAATTGGAAGAAATAAAAGTAAAGTATTATGGAATCACTTTTACTTAGGGGCGGATTATATTTTGATTTCTTTATTGAAAAAAAGAAACAAATTAATCTTTATATATTTCGAAACATGTAAATTATCTCCTCTGTTAAAATTTATATGTTAAATGATGATGTAGAAAATTAATTTAAATGATTATTTGCTAATTTGATCCTTGAACTATAGCTAAAAGAGTACACTCTTTTCAGCAACTTGCAAAATATATATATATAAAGTTGAGATAAAACACACACACAAAAAAATTAGGGTTAACTAAACCAATTGTCCCTAAACTTTGCTTGAAATTACATTTGTATCACCTAACTTTCAAAAGTTACATAATAGTCATTAATATTATCGAATTGTTACATTGTGGTCACTTTTCTATTAACGGCCATTAAGAGAATGACGTGACATGATAATTTAAATGGTTAATTATTAATTTAACCCTAAACTATAGCTAAAATTTGACTTTGATACTTTTAAAAATTTTATAACCATAATTCTAAAAAAATAAAAAATCTTATAAATGATAGTATAAATACTTTTAAAAAGTACTAAAATTATATTTTTAAAAAAATTAAATATATTTTTTTCTTAAGAAATCAAGGTCAGATTTCCATTAAAACAAAATCAAACCCAAATTTATTAAAATCAAAACTTACATTCAAATTCAAATAAGCTCCTTTTTGGTGAATCATGGTGTTTTTATTTTTATTTTTATTTTATGAAAAATTTAGCTCTCTTTAGTAATGGGAAAACATTTCCATTTTCAATAAAATTCTCGAGTTTATGAGAATTATCTAATTCAATGAGACAATAACCTTACCTGTTGAAGATGCTCTCCAATGCAATTCTAAAAACACCTATTTCAATAAAATCATGATTTTATTATTGCTGAAATAAAATCAAACCAAAGAAATAACACATTTACAATAAATAAAATCTTTTGATTTTGTATCTCTCTTTAGTGATGAAGAAGAAGATGAAGAAAAAGAGCTCTTTTTGCTGCTTCTCCACCTCCAGAAACGTGTTGATGGCTTTGGGATTTTATTTTAAATTAAAATTCCATTTTTTATCTTTCATTTCTTCCTATAAATTTAAAACATTATTTTCTAAAATTTTAAAACTCATGGAGTCCTTGTTCAGAACCCAAAATTTTATATTAAACATTCAAGACCCAAAAATTGTTAAATCAAGTAACTTAAAGATTAATGCTTCTTAGGGTATTAGACAATAAGATCTTCAAATGAAAAAGTTTGTAATAACTAAGGGAATGTGAAAATGAGTAATCAAAATTTTATAACGGTAATCACACACCATTAGGAGATACAAAAGCATAAGAGATGCGAAAATAAGTATTCACTAAAGTAGAATGAAGTAAACATTAAATTAAATTTTTATGTATCTTTTAGTTGGAAACATGGGTAATGAATGTGAAACTGAACGTTAATAAAACCATGAAAAATTTGAAAGTGAGTAATCAAAACTTTTAGTTATTATTATTTTTTTGCTTCAATGAAGTTTTTATTTATTTACTTTTAGCTTTAATCAATCTTTTTTTATTATATTTCTAGGTTTCGTAAAATAGGGGAAAAAATCTTATAAAAAAATAATAGTTTTTAGGTTTCAAAATTCTTAAGATTTTTTTACATATATAGAAATTTTTTATTTATAATTTTTATTTTTAAAAATTTATATTTATATTTAAAAAATTTTAAAAATTTAAAATTATTGTTACTATAATTTAAAAATTGAATTAATAATTAATAACCTACATATAGAATTTAAGGAAGAAACTAAATTACTGAATCGGGAAAAAGAAGTTGACCATGGAATCTTTCTTCTTTATTGTGTTGGACGTAGATTTGCGGGATCCAAGCAAAGCTTCTTTAGGAAATTATATTTAAGAAATTGTATTATTAGGATTAGGATTAGGATTAGGATTAGGATTAGGATTAGGATACGATGGGTATCCAACCTTATTTTAACTTAATGAAATCCACTCAACTCAAATTTGATTGGTTTGTTAGCACTCTTACTACTCAGGATCAGGTTTCTTCTTAATATTTTTGACATCTTAGATAAATTAATAAAATAGAGTTTTTAAGTTCTTTAAAAGTTAGTAAAAAAAAATTTTAAGTCCTTAAAAGTTAAAAATATTTTTCATGCCATTTAAAAGTTGGTAATTCTTTTTACTTTTAAAAGAAAATTTTTTTGAACTCCTTTCATCGTTAGGCGTTGGGCGACCATGCCTCTAAACGATCCCAAGGCTGGGCCTGTTAGAAATCCCCTTTAAACCCAAAATCAGAAAAAAATTGAAGTAGCAAATAAACAGTAGAATTCAATTTTATTAAATTTTCTGAATGCTTAGACAATTATATTGATGATTCAACCAGAAATCGATACTGTAATTAATTCAAATTATGAAAATATAGTATCAATCCATAATGTAATGGCCAATTTTTTGCCCAGACAAATAAAACAATAACAAAACCCAAAACAATAAAAAAGAGCCCAAATAACAGCCCACTAATCTTAAGAATTTTCAGCAGCCAACCCTAGCCCCAAGCCTCTAGCCGCCGCTCCCCACGTGCTCGGGCAGCACGTTCAACGCTCGACCACCACACCCCGCGCATGTCCTCCTCCTCAATGCGCCTGACACTCCCATAACCTGCAAACATTTGGAAAAGAGGAAAAGATGGCAGCAAGAAGCACAAACAGTAGCAGAGAATAAAACAAACAATATTTTAATATGGGAATCGGCTATAAAGCCGAAATGAAACTGATTGTAAAGGGGGGGATTCAATATACAAAAATTGTATCATGAATTTTAGCAAATCAAAAGCAAAAAAACACATAAAAAGGTTGAATTTTATTTCCTTTTTTCGTTTCTTTATTTTTTATTTTCCTTTTTTGTTCAAAAAATCAGTTTTAAAACAAAAAAAATAAAAAAAAGAAGAAAGGGGACTTACCTGAACTTCGGGGCCGCGACATTGGAGCCCTACTCCGTCGTTGAAATCGACTCTCAAAAAGGAAAATGGGGGTCTCTCCCTTCAGATTTTCGGGCTAAGAAAATAGGGCCTTCAGGCGCCCCCAAAATCGGGGTCAAAAGACCCCATTCAAGCAACCCCGACCACCACCTACGGTGGCTCCATGGCGGCGGCAATGATGGGTATAAACCCTAGAAAAAGGGGAAATGAGGGAGAGAGAGCCAAGGAACTCTCTGTTTTTTTGCTTTTCAAAATGGGGGCTGGAAACACAAAATAAAAAAAAAAGGGTTTTAAGTTATTTGTAAAAAAAGGCCTGCACTTTAACTCGTTTAACAGACCTAATATGTGCCTTTTAATTGAAAATGGGGGAATTGTACATTAGGTCCTTCCCATTTGCGCAAACATTCAATCATGCCACATTTATTTCACTTCTTTTTTAATTTGGCTTTGAAACTTACGCATATTAGCAATTCGGTCCCATTTCTTTTTATTTTATTATTTTCGCCTCGAATTTCTGTCTAGAGTTCAAATTAGCCCCTTTTCGTCCTTTTCTTTTATATTTTATTTTATTATTTGATATTATGGTATTATAATTATATTTTATTTTCTTGCATATTATTTGCTATTATTATTATCACCTTCATTCCATTATTATTATTGCTATTGCTATGTTTTTTGTTGTTTATATTTTTATTTATATTATTAGTATATTGTTATTCCTTAGTTTATTATTATTATATCATTTTTTATGTATTTATCTACATTATTATTATTATTATTATTATTATTGAACACATCATGCATTTTAAATTATTACCAATTTTAAATATTTTATATATATCATTTCATTTAATCATCATATGTAGTATTTATTTTTAGATTCTTATACGTATCTTGGTATTTTAGATTATTACATGTATACCTATATATATATCTTTTATTTTAAACATTTTTCTATGCATTATCTTACATCAAATTTCTTTTTTTTTCACGTTATTCTTTCTAAATATTTTATATGTCATTTGAACTAAATTCTATTTTAAAATTTTTATATATTACTTAGTTACATTATTTTATATGAAAATTATTTTGAACTCTTTTATTATTTATTGTAAACCTTTATTATTATTAATTTTAAGACTATATAGGTATTTATTAAAAAAAACTTTCATAAATATTATTTTGGATATATATATTTTTATTTTTGAACAATATTTATTTTAAATTTTTCTTTTACACATTTTAAGCTCTTTGGTAAATTATTTTAAAGTGTTCTTGTTATTTTTATTTTATTTTATTTTTTGTATTATTCATCTTATTTCATTTAACATATTGTTTATTTGAAGTTTGCTATATATAGGTTACTTTATTTTATGCCCAAAATATTATATATATTAATTATTATAAATTGTTTTTATTCTTTACTTTAAATTGCCTTTTCATTTTAAAATTGTTTTATGTATTATTTATTTAAAACTGTCTTATTATTTTGAATTGTTTTATGCCCCATTTTTTAGAGCTCAATTTATTTATTTTTATTTATCACCCATTATAAGTTATTTCCTTATACTATTACATATTTTATACTTATATATACATATATATGTGTATGCATCATTTGATCTAAATTTTTTTGTAAATAAACGTATCATCTTTCCTGAAATCATTTTATATATTATTGATTTTAAAGATCCATTTTTCACTTTATTTACTTTTAAAACTTAGTTATGATCATGTTAAATAGTTTTTATATTTTATTCGTTTTAATTTGCTTTATACTATATATTTTTAGATTATCACATATGTTATTTCATTTATTTGTTTATTTATTTTTTTCCTTGATTACTAATATTAACATTTAAATAATGCATGTTGAGTGATTATTGTTATTGCGTGTACCTTAATTCATTCACTTGCATATTTATATTTGTCGTACATTTGTGATGTTATTCTTGTATTATTATTTCATGGTCTATACTCCCTTTCATTTTGTTTCGTTTAAATCATATCGTGCATCTACCTCAAATGTATTTGTCCAAACATGGATCGTTTTAATCCAAACAAATGATACACGTCGCTTAAGTATCACACTTGCTATGGTTTAAAAAAACAAAAATTTCAAAATAAGGTAATGTTTCGCATTTTAGAACATCGAGAAATTGTGCCCTAACTTACGGGGTTTCGATTTTCTCATTGGTTCTAAATGGCAAAGTATCCTTTTGAGTTTTAAAATACACGAAATTCTAATTAAAATTAAAGATACACCTATGCTCGAGAATTCATGGTATTGTGTCCTAACTTACGGGATGTGATGCTCCGATATCTCGAGATAAGGAAATCTTTAAACAAATTGTTTTGAGCTAATTCAAAAATTTTAAAATCGATATTGATAGAAAAGATCATATTTCAAATTCATTCCCGATTTTTGATTTTCGACATTAAGACACTAACTAATCAATTCGGTACCAATTTTTGAGCGTGTCGGGGCTGCTAATCCTTCCTCGCACGTAACTGACTCCCGAACTTGTTCTCTTGGAATTCGTAGACCAAAATGCCGTTTTAATAAACTAAAATTGTTTTATTAAAACAAAGGTGATCCGATCACACCAAATAAAGATCGGTGACGACTCTCGTTTTAATTTTTGTTTCCAAACAAAGTCGACCCCATCCTTCAAAAAATGGTTTCGACACATAACACCAAAGAAGAAGGCCTGAATATGGTACAGGAATATGTGCCCCTCCAAAGGGCAGAGGTTAGAAAGGTTTACGAAAAGTCACAACTCAAGCATTTAGTTTGGAAGAAATGATTAAATTGAAATTGTATCCGTTGGAACTGAATGATCATTTTATTTTGTTTAAACAATCGGTTTAGTTAATATTTGAACTGAATTACTATTAATCGAATTGTTTAAAATATAAAAATTTTTAACCATTAACGGAATCGAAATATTTCGCTCGGTCGATTAACCGAATAAACTGAAATTTATACATTTTTTGATTAAAATAAATATAAAACATATAAAAAATACATTGCTAATGTTCATTTTTTTAATAGTTCAAAAAATTTTAAATGAAAGTGAAAACAACAAATAAAGTACTAGAAACACTACATAAATCTTGAAAGTTAACAGCCAAACAAAAAGTTAACAATTATATATAATATATATTATTTATTTCGATTAATTGGTTAATTCGGTTAATTATCTGATTTCGAACCAAATTAATTGATAATCGAAATTTCAAAAAATAATTAACTGACTTCCGACCGAACTAAATTCGATCACTGATAGATTAACCAAATTAGATCGATTTTGTCAATTAATTCAATTTTAACTGAACTATGAACTTCCCTATTTTATTCTAACTACACAATTTTTTAACTAGGAGCTCCATTGATCGAATTAGACTCATTCTCTCAGTTAATACAACTTTAACTAAACTATGAACATCCTATTGTATTTTATCTACACAATTTTTTAAATAACAGTTCCAAAAAAAAATTGAATAAATTGAACAATTTTTTTTTTAAAAAAAGTGAGAACTTGATTCTCACATTTACTTGAAAGTGAATCTAAGAGTCTTATATAAGTAAATATGGGGATTATTGAATTTCTCACAAATCCAAGACAACTAGAGAGATTTCCCCCCAAAGTAAAACTTGCACACTTTATTTTCTTTAAAAACACTTTGTCAAATGTTTTAAAAAAATTACCATCCTTCCTAAATTTTGTGGCATAATAATTTATTTAACTTTTCAATTTTATTAAAAAAAATATTTTAGTCTTTTATTTAATTTTTCGTCTCTTTAAACCTTTAAGTTTGTTCTATTTGTCAAATCAACTCAAAATAGAGAAGAGTTAAGTCTATTTGCTTACATACACGTGGATGCCATTTCAACCATTCATTAAATTTTTAAATTTCAAAAAAATTAAAAATATATATATAAAATATTTTTAAAATTTTAAAATATTAATTAATTGCTTATGTGGAATATTATGGACTACCATGTGGATGTCATATTCAAGGGCGAAGCCAAAACGAACTTTTAGGGGGCCGAATGAAATTTTAATATTTTATAGTTTATATATTTATAATTTTTAAAGGATTAAATCAAATTTTTATAATTTTAGGGGGGTCAAAGTACAAATATACCTTTACTAATTTAAAATTTAAAAAAAATTCAAGAGTCTAAATATAAATTTTCCATTTTAGGGGAGGCCAGGGCCACTGCCAGCCCCCTTGTATCCACCTCTGGTCATATTGGCAAAGTAAACAGATGTTAATTTTTTATTAATTTTTGAGTGATTCAAGAAACAAGGCAAATTTAACGACTAAAAGAGAAAAAAAAGTTAAATGGATTAATTTTTTTTTGTAAAATTGGATTTAGAAGTAAATTATTATGTTATATATATATATATAATATAAATGAGGCTGCAATTTGAAGAAGTAAGCATGTGTTGAGAGCCAAAACTTCAACTACTAACTAGCAAGGCTTTGTTTGTGAAGTTGGAATTGATGCAAGTGGAAATTTGAAGAAATATTGGTACAATATTGTTGAACTATGTAGTTGGGGGAGAAAAATGAGTAACCGAAATGTTAGCAGAGTGACATTGTCCAAACCTGAGGGCTGAAGGAGGTAAGCTTGTGGTTGGCCCAACAGATATATGGATAGGAGAAAATATGTTTTGGTTGTTGAATCTTGAGATGATGTTATAAGATCAACTTCATCATCTCATTATTAGGAGATGGACTCAAATCCATGTAATAACAAAACCAATTTCAACTTTCATTAATTTATGTTGATTCGACTTGCCATATACACATGGGACTAACTGATAAAAGCAGATAAATTAACACTACATATTTTTCACAGTGTGTTTCCAAAGTAAAGAAATAATACCGGCCTAAATATCCAAATTTTTGCATAAATTTGTTAGGTAAAATAAAATTAAAAAAAAATTAGATAAGGAAGCATCTTTAGATATGTCGAAATATTTGAATTTTATGATTTTGATATTTTAAATTAACACACAAGTATTTTAGAGAATGCAATTTTTTCTCTTTTCGGAAAGATGAAATCCTAAAAAAGTTATGTATATGTAACTAGGAGATTAGATCCTTAATATATATAACTTTTGCACATTAACCTCAATTTGTAATTAGTTCATCATCAATTAGAAATTAGTTATATGAGTATCTATATATATATTCGGCCCTTTATTTAATAACTGAAACCCATTAAGCCTTAACCATATTAGATCACTTTTAATTTCGGTGAACTTTTTATGATAGTAAATGATAACATCTAATTGCTCTTATATATACGTGATGTCCATATTAACTAACAACCTCTCACTTAGAGACCAAAAGCTAATTATGTTATAATCACATGTCATAATATAATCTTATGAACTAAAAATTTTACTATTATAACCAAAAGGTATTATGAATAATCTTGTACATTAATTGCATTAATATAAAATCAGGACGACTTTTGTTACATACATCGTAACTAAATCCATCACTAATCATCTATATCAACACAACAAAATGACATAGATCAAGTATGAATGTGTAGTATGGAAGTTGTATGCAATGTGATTTAACCATGTCTATTTCCAATTGGTCCTCTTTTAAACCTTGGTGAAATAAAATCTTACCAAAACCAAAGTGTGAATAAACCAAATAAACTTTATTTCTGCAGAAAATAACCTTAGAATATCCATAAACTAGAATAATTGAAAATGCTAATAGAATAGAAAATATTTAAACCTAAATATCCTCAAATGTCATTACACCCACATGATCGGTGTGCTCATAAAAACCTTGGGTAGTTCCCTTAGTAAGCGAATCAACAATGATGGAGTTTATTCTAATATGTTGTATAAACACCTGTCCAATCTAAACTATTTATTTAATAATTAAGAATTTAAATTCTATGTGCTTTAACTTTGATGTACTCGTATTGTTATGAGAATAAATGGCTACCATCTATTGTCACAATTCATAGTCTAGTGACCAAATTTTGTATGCATATTCCAACAAAATTAGAGTCTGTATACCTGACAATCTTTAACTTAGTAGACCATTGATATGTGAGTATGTAATATTTTGATTTTTGAAGATAATGTATAACTCATTTGGATGCTTTCCTATGATTCATACCTAAATTGCTCAAATGTTTTTTTAACATCCCAATAATGTGCACAATATTTGGATGCGTACAAGCCTAAGCATACGTTAGACTCCTTGCTGATGAAGCATAGGGAGTATTTTGCATTTCCTTAATCTCAAAATCATTCTTAGGCCATTGATCGAGATTAAACTTATTAATGGCAAGCAATATGTTGTAGGCATATAAAACCAGAAAAATATGTTTACTCCTATTACGTAGCAACCCTTACCCAGATTGAAGGCCTGTTTGGATAAAGAGTACCACATAGGTCACTTCGATGACCCAATTGATAGACCAATTGTACATTCAATTCACATTTAAACTAGAGTTAAAAACAAGTATTTCATCAATTTGAGCAATACTAAATCATTACAAACAAAACACTAAGCTCAAATGGGCCTTAAAACATTGATTGGAGGTTTGAATTTAAAAATTGGGAGCCAAGTCTTGATTCCTAAGGCCAGTGTATCGATACATGATCCTATGTGCTGAAACTCATAAGCTATTTCTCGAGACTTTGGTGCCATATCTCAAAATTTTCTCCACCATGTTTTGAGTATACTTCGATATGTCAAATATGTTGGTATAAGTTTGGTTATAAGTTAGCATGTTTTGGATGCAATTTGAGGCATGTTTGCATGATTTTAAACCTTATTTTATGTAATTTTAAACATAAGTCTCAAGACAAGATGAATATGTATCGATATAGGATGGACATTCTAGGAAAATGTATTGAGACTTAAGAAACATGTCTCAAGACATGACATTGATACTATAGCAATTTAGCCATTGAATTGTATAGTCCCAAGGCATAAGGTCCATGTCCTGAGACATTGGATCCTTGGAGCTAAATTTTGGGTACTGACTTTTATTGTTTAAGACCAAGTACTATGTCTTGATACTTAAGAGCAGGGAATCAAATTTTAAGTCCTAAAACACATCTAAATCATACCAAAACTCAATCATATCATAACAGCTCATACAATAACAAAAGAAGACACTTAAAGACGTCTAAAATAGCTCAATCATCAAAAGAATACCATATAAACTAGTCCATAACCCATCACGCTAAAATAAATAAAAAATTATACTTAATGTCATAGTTCATCCTAGTGTCTCAATGACAAACTTTTCAATAATAATTAAAAAACTAACCTAGTATCATTCATACCTTTAAGACCTTTAAGGAATAAGAAACTAAAATATATAGAACATAATTGAACTAACTTAGAACACCTAAGTACATTCCAACTATGAAACGAAATGGTACACATACTAGATTTTCATACTTTTTCTACCTTGTAATGGTGATGTGACCCCAAAATATAAGTTGATCTTCTTTTGATCTACTTTAGTAGACAATAAAACAATGATTTGTTAAGCAAAATAATTATGAGATTGGGATAAATAAATACAAAGAGAGTAATTCCAAATTGCAAATGAGAATGTCATAAGTTAATTAGAAACAAAAACATAATCATATAATAATTTAGTTTCGTTACTCATGTAAAACACTTTAAGAAAGATCAATATTCTTGGACATGTTTTATCTTAGTAGTTTAATTATTTCATTTCTTGTCACATCCCAAAATTTGACCTAGTAGTTTCGGGTTAATGAATCGATTGTTCGATTTGGGCTCGTGATTAATTTTTGAAATTATGGCCTAAAATTAGGTTTGAGAATTCAGAATTAAGTAACCGAGAAATATTTTCCTTAAAAAAATTTCAAAAATAAAAGTTAATTTAAAAAAATGACAAAAAAAATTTTAGTTGGAAAGGAAGACTAATTTGAAAATAAGGCAAAATTGGGAGTTGCCCACAAGTAAATTGACCAAAAATTAAAAGAGTTAGGTTTTTTTAAACGTAACTGTTGTTCCTCCCTCTTCCCTACTTAGTATTTCAAAATTTTACAAACATCAAAACTCTATATTTGCTCTCAAATCAAACTCTTCAATTTGATTTTCCTTTCTCCCAAACTCCAAAATCTCTCTCAATTTTTAAGAAAACCATCAAGAACATCACCAATGTTTTCATTATTTTTCTATTGGGTTTTCACGAAATTCAATTCTAAGTTCATTTTTCTTCACCAAACAAGGTAAGATTATGTGTCTTGAATATGTTTTCATGTATCTTATTTTTAAAAATCAAGGTTTGATTCTTTGGAATGAGTTTTTATGAGTTTAATGGATTATATCAAAAATTGAAGTCAATAACGGTGAAATCGGGAATTCCAAACTAAAATTTAGTTTCTAAGTGATTTTGAAACTTATTTTTATTAGATTAAAAGGTTTCCACTATTACTTTAACCAATTGTTTAGAGATTTGAAAGATTTAATGATTTCTTGATCAAGATGTTCATGAAAGTCAAATTTTCTGGAAACTTTAAATCTAAATTTCTAGGTGTTTTAGTGATTTAGATCTATTCTAAAATGATTAGTTATATATTTAGAATCGATTTCAAGCAACGAAAATAAGATCGGATCAAGAAATTTAAATGTAGGCTTAACTAGTAGAAATTTTTATTTTAAGAGGAGCTAGATTGGATTTGTGTTTTTGTTTGATTTTTATTATGTTTGTGGTTGTTAATAACATACATGTATTCCGTGTATTATGTATGTGAAGTATCAGATCCTCTGGAGCCCTTTACGAGCAAGGTGAAAGGGAAGGCAAAGTTTGTTTAAGCTTTTAGCTAGTAAGCGAAAGCAAGATCGGTGAATGTTCTGGAGTTGCTAGTGGTATGCAGGATTCATAGTGTTAATCGGGAGCTTAGGATTAGCCTAAACCCCTATCCTAAGTTCCAAGAGTAAGCATTTTCTACTTTTTTTTTGCCTTGTGTGTAGAATCATGCCTAAGTAAGACGAGTTGTGATATATAATGCTAATGCAACAAGCAATATGTGAAAGTACATTAATGTGACAGGTGATTTACTGATTTTTAATGCACACATATGAGGTCTAATATATGATAGCTCAGTGAGAACTATTGTGGCACTTGTAAGTGCAATTAAATGTGTATCAGATAAGTATGTATTGTGAATGAAGTTGTGATGTAAAATTGGTGAATACGAACAGAGGTTATGTGCATTAAAAAAGTAAATAAATATGTGTAATTTTGGATATTTTGGCCTTATGATCTGTTAAAACCATTGGATATAGTTGGCATGCCATAGGATTGTGAGTACTCACATTTGTGTTTTATGATTAGGCAATTGAGGCCCTATGACAAGATAGATAGATAAGGGAATGTTGAGATATGCTTCATTCAACGGGACATGCTTGGTGTTTTGGAGAGTGTTTAACTTAATGCTACACTTTTGAGACATGTTAGACTCTTTGAGTCATTGGTGTGATGAAGATCAGTTTATCCAATGTGTGGTGATTGAGTCCACTTATATGTTTCATAATCTCAAGATGCTAATCTATCATTATCTGAAATATGTGAGCTGTGATGTGTGTAATCATATTTAGAAGTATATTCTAAACTTTTTAGACATATAAAATATGAAAATGATTCTCCGACTTGATGAAAATGAGTTCTTGAATATGCCTTTGTATGCTTTCATTTAACTTATAATATTGTGTGTGCTTAGTAGTACTTCTAAACGTTCATTGAGGTTGCAAAAGCTCACACTCTTTCTTCAAAACTTGCAGGCTAGTAACGCATCCAAAGAGTGAAGTGTAGGCAAGGATGGTGACTAGGCATAACTCTTGAGTAGGTGTTTTTGGTTTCAAATTATTGACAAAGGCAATGTGGGATCTTATTTGGGACTAAAATTTCTTACAAACTGTTAAAAGACTTTGGACTTTGATTTGTGGTTTTATTTGAATGGTTGTGAATATTTTTGATGATACATATTATGCTTGCTTGATATATTTATGTTAAAAGAGTTTGAGAAGTGATTAAAATGTGATTTAATGGACAACACAGTATACCACAATTTTTAGCATGTTTCAATTGACCAAATAGTTCATTTTGTACAGGTAGGTTCTTTAGAAAAGCATGGTATGTTAATTTGGTAAGTTGAGCCTAATGATTTGCTAGTATATATTGTTTACTTTGAGGGTCAAAATATGCCATGATGTGTTATGGAGGTTGAAAGCATGTTCTAAATGTTGAATGAGAGTAATATGACTTGTGTGGATTGAGTAGAGACCTTAAATGCACGAAATGGTAAGTGAGGAAGTGCCTAAAACACGAAATTGCAGGTTGTTGGATTTGTAACAGCCTAATTTTCAGTGGTGTCAGAACAGTAATTCGAGATCACTAAATCCGACAAATGAGTAGGAAATATTATTAATTTAGTGAGTATAAGTTAAATGTGAAGTTAGGAAAAATTTTGAAATAGTGAAATATAGTAAAAAATATATATATATTAAAATAATTAAAATAAAAAATGAGGTATCGAGACCTCGGGAATTTTAAATCGAGCCATAAATATTTTTATAAATATTTATGGAGTGTTAATAAGTTAGTATTAAAGTTTCGTCAAGAAATTTTAAAGTACTGATAGCTAATTGAACAAAAATGACTAAATTGTATCAAATGCAAAATTGAGGGAAATGATTAAATAGCTTAAATGATAAAAGAAAGAGGGTTTAAAAGGCAAATGGACCCAAGGTCTATTTGGGATGGACGGCAAGAGCATGAAATCACCAAGAAAATAAGGGGAATTAAGGGCAAAATTGCAAAATTGCAAAATTTACTTAATAAAGCTAGGATTAAAGTGGAATTATCTAGATTTCTCTTTATTTTTCTGCATTCTCATCAGCAAAAACACCATGGAAGAGTTCCCTTAAGCTGGTTTTTCATATTTTTAGTGCAAGTAAGTTCAATTCTTGATTATTTCTTGAAATTTTTGTGTTTTTGTGACTTTTACAACTAGGTCCATTTGTTGAATTCATTAGTTCTTGATTCTATGAAAGAAATTGAAAGTTTCTATGAAAGAAATTGAAAGTTTCTATGAATATGTGCTGGAAGTATATGATGATTTGACATAGAATTAGAGCTTTAAATTGTTTATATGCTGATTTTATTGAAAGAATTGAATAGAAAGTGAATGTTTGGGGACCTAAATTGTAAAAGAGTTTGAGGTTAGAGTTTTATGTGGAAATTCTGAATTTCAATAGTTACGAAATAACTTATAATGTCTAGGAAAAGTATTAATTGAGAAAATTAGTTTAATTGTGGGGTTAATTAAGTAAGGACTGAATTGTATGAACTGTGAAATTTGGGGCAAAATGAAAATCAACATTTTGCACTAAAATAGTTTTGGACAGCAGCAATAGTCTAGCTTTGAAAAATCTCCAAAAATTGTAGAAATATAATTAGAGGATGAATAAAATATAAAAAAAAGCTTATTGAGTCTAGTTTCTTATAGAAGAAACGGTGTAAGCAATGGAATTGTAAATTATGAGATATAATAAGTTTTGTGAGACAATGTCAGAATGACTTTGGGTTCCCCTGTTCTGACTTTGGAAAATCATAAAAAATTGGATAAAAATAATTAAGGGATTAAATTTATATGTTTAAAATCCTTAAAGAGTCTATTTTCAATAGAAATAAGCGAGAACATCATCTGAATCTCGTACGATGAGATAATTAATTCTTAGTGAAGAAGGGTTGGAACTGTCAGACAGCAGAACAGGGGAAACTTTAAAGAATAAAATGTACTTATTAGCTAAAAAAAATTCTAAAAATTTTATGGTAATAAGATAAGTAAGTCTAGTTTCAGGAAAAATTCGCGGATCTTAATTTCGAGTTCTGTAGCTTAAGATATAAATAATTTAGTGACTATGACGCAAATGGACAGTTTTGAATATACATAAGTAAATAGTGAAATTATTGATAATGTTACTTGTTGCATGTTATATAAATTAAGGATGTGGAATGGAGAGGAGGAGGAGGAAAATATGTATGAATATTCAGCTAGCATGGCTAATTTGTATGTTTTAGACTCATGGACTAAATTAAATAAAAGTAAAATTTTATGGGCAATTTTGTAAAAAAAAAAGTTAGAAATGACCAATTTGCATGAAATGGATTATTTTATTATTTAAATTACAAAATTGAATGAAATTGTTAACTTACCTCAAGATCAGGGTAAAACACGTTTTAAGGATTAAATTGAAAAGTGTTGAAATTATGGAAAATTCTGACATTTTATAGAATTCATAGGTTGTTATCAATTTGTGCGAGAATAACGGCTAGAAATAAGGATGAAATTGCAATAATTTTATTTTATTTTAACCTAAGGATGAAATCGTCATTAATTAAAAGTTTAGGGGTAAAATGATAATTTTGTTTAAAGCATTAGTTGAATGTATTATAACATGAAATAAATGAAAACGATGATCAAATTTCTTTATAAAGATCTGGATGACTTGAATACGAGACTTGAACGTGGAAAAGAAAAGATATCGGATTAATGAAATATCTGATAAATGAATCGGTAACTCCGGTAATGCTCCGTAACTCTATTCCGGTGACAGATTCGGGTTAGGGGCGTTACATTTATTGGTATCAGAGCTAAGGTTTAGTCGGTTCTCAGACCGAACGTAGCATATGTGAAGTCTAGAAATACATGCCATTATGTAACTTGTGATAAGATAATTTAATATCTTCTAGCTCTGATGAGATTTATTTTACTTAAAGATAGAGATACTTTCCCAACCGAGCTAATTACGATAATGTTGAAAGCGGTACTCAAATATATGAGCAAAAGTAGATTATGATGAGTCGGAACTCATAAAGGTATGAATAAATGTTATATTTAAATTTATGTGTATAGTAAGTAAAATTTTAAGGTAAGTATCAATATTGAATTAAATTTGTATGGATATATGTGTTTGATGTGGAAATAGAATTTTGGATATATGTTATATTTGAAAATTTTATTGATTGGGAATGCGATGAAATTGATATGAATATGTGATTAATTGAAATGTGTATTGATTGGAAACTGGAAAGTGAATTGAATACCCTATTAACTGTACCGGACTGAGTCGGATATAATTGGCATGCCATAGGATTTTGAGAAGGGATTTGGAGATGAGATTTGGATATGCTGATGTTTATATCCTTCGGATTTATCCGAAGAGGCACTTTATGCTATTCTGGTGTGTTTTGGATGGATTATATTATTCTGGTGTGTTTGGGAGGATTATATGATACTGGTGTGTTTTGGAGGATTATACTGGTGTGTTTTGGTTGGACATTTTGGTGTGTTTGGATGGAATCCGTGTATCCTCCAAACTCCGAGTCTTGTTAATAGGGGTAAATATGAATATTAAGTGAAATTGAAATGAGAATTGAATTCCCTATTAACTTGTCGGACTAGTCGGATATAATTGGCATGCCATAGGAACTGGAAGTGTACGAGATTTGTCGGCTTTACTGATCAGGCACTTTATGTATCGTATTTCAGGCACCTTGTGTGTCGCAGCAAGCACCTCGTTTGTCGTTTCAGGCACTTATGTGTCGTATTCTGATCAGGTACTATGTACCGTTTTAGCCACAATGTGCCTTACTGGTGTGTTTGGTTGGATCCGTGTATCTGTCTGAGTCCGAGTTATGTTAATAGGGTTGAGTAAATGAAATGAGAAAATCGAATGAATTTGATCGATTAAACTATTGAAAGTGTGAAAAAGTGGAATTATGAAAAGAAATGTGAATTGTGAATTGAAATAGAGATATGAGATTGAAAACTTGAACCAAAGGTTCATAAATTGATTAAAGATAATATAGATGATATATGATGCCATTTGATGAAAGACTATTGCCGAGATATGAAATTAAAGCATAATTAACACATATGACTTATATTGTTACATGTTTGATGTCTATTATTTATTATAGTATTTATAATTTGAATTATGGTAATACCACTGAGTACAAACATACTCAACGTACGATTGTATTACTATAATTCAAATTATTTATTATTAAATGTTAAATGTTAAATTATGTATATGGTAAGAGAAGTATGAGTTAGTGATATTGAGATATTTGAAATGTGTTTATGATGAGAAGGAACCTAGAAATGTAAGAATAGAAGTTCATGATATGTATGTGACAATGTACGAAATGATATAATCAAAAGTTGAGAAATGATGAAACGTGAATGAAATGAAAGTTTATATTGTGATAAACTTATCTATGTTTGTGTGGCATTCATATGATATTATGTGTCTGACTTGTTTGGTTAAGTAAATGCTATGAGTAAATTTACTCAAAATTCATGGAATGTATGTTTAAGTACACTAGTTTGAAATGGATAATTGAAAAGTTTGTGTAACATAATCATGTAAGTTAATTTGCTTGAAGTGAATTATGTAATTGTGATGATATGATGTTAATGATAAATGCTAAGTTATATGTGTGAATTTATGAGAACTCAGTTAGAGGCTTTACGACCTCACCCTCTTACCAATGTAGTATTTTATAATGAAAATTTACAAAAAAAAATATTGAATAACTTCACAAATGTGAAACTAATGAGTTCAGTAATGAAATAATTAATAATGCAGACGGAGTTGAAAATAGTTTGACAAGTGAATACAGTTTTGAAAAAAAAAGATATCAGATTATTCTAAAGATCATTCAGATTACGTAATGTCACGGTTAAAGAAAAAGTTAACCTCAGCTAGTCGACTTATTCAGATACAATGTCTGAAGTATGTGTTTGCTGAAATTTTTCCTGAATTGGTTTTCGTTAGTGAATGGAATGATGCGGGGTTCATGATGACAGAATTAGTAAAAAAAATGATAATTAAGTAGTAAAGATGTCTGTGTGTGATAGTTACAGTTGAAACGAATATGATCATCTTTTCTTGGTATTCTATATATTCTTTTATCCTCAGAGATATGTGTGTGGTTGTTCAGTCTCTGGTGGAGTTCTGATGTTTTGAGAATGCTAGTTAATTATGATGTTAGACGAAAGCCCTATTGGTCTGGTCGGTTTATGATCGTCATTTCTTCATCTTCTTGGAATTCTATTTTAATATGTTGGAAATGAAGTTAATGGTAAAAATTTATGTGAGACTGTTCTTATGTTTCTACTGATTATGATTTTGTTTTATACATGCGGGAAATATATTATCTCTGTTATGATGGAAGTCTAGAGTCGGTAAGCAGTGTTTTTCTTCTGGCTTTCTTTGAGAAATTATCAAGATCTTTATTATCTTCTTGTGAGTTAGATGTACTAGTGATTGCACGAGCGTTACATAATATCTTTGAGTTCATGTTCAGATGTCTATTTGTTAGCAAGTAAGCCGAACATTAAGAACATTTAGGATTATTGTAGTCAATGATAATACTAGTGTGTTATGAGATAGAATGACTATAGATTTTGAATTGGGATTGTCATTAACATCGGAAAGGAAAATGTTATTTAGTTTATGGTTGTTCATTTGACAAAGAAAGATCTGTATGATCATTTCAGTAGGTACAGAGTTTTCATTTGACAGATCAGCTGAGTATATGTATCCCTGAGAGGGTAATTTAGAATTTTGACAGTATGTTCCAACATTGTGTTCTAGAGTTCAAAGGTGAATGGAAAAAGATATTCGAGGTTAAATCAAATTGTGATTCTGAGCAGTTAGTAAAGGTGTTTTATGAGTGTTGAAAGCAACTTCTTCTGGTAAGATTTTCGGGGACAAAAATCCCTAAAAGGGGAGAGAGTTGTAACAGCCTAATTTTCAGTGGTGTCGGAACAGTGATTCAAGATCACTAAATCCGACAAATGAGTAGGAAATATTATTAATTTAGTGAGTATAAGTTAAATGTGAAGTTAGGAAAAATTTTGAAATAGTGAAATATACTAAAAATATATATATATTAAAATAATTAAAATTGAAAACGAGGTATCGAGACCTCAGGAATTTTAAATCGAGCCATAAATATTTTTATAAATATTTATGGACTGTTAATAAGTTAGTATTAAAGTTTCATCAAGAAATTTTAAAGTACTGATAGCTAATTGAACAAAAAGGACTAAATTGTATCAAATGCAAAATTGTGGGAAATGATTAAATAGCTTAAATGATAAAAGAAAGAGGGTTTAAAAGGAAAATAGACCCAAGGTCTATTTGGGCTGGACGGCAAGAGCATGAAATCACCAAGAAAATAAGGGGAATTAAGGGCAAAATTACAAAATTGCAAAATTTACTTAATAAAGCTAGGATTAAAGTGGAATTATCTAGATTTCTCTTTATTTTTCTACATTCTCATCAGCAAAAACACCATGGAAGAGTTCCCTTAAGCTGGTTTTTCATATTTTTAGTGCAAGTAAGTTCAATTCTTGATTATTTCTTGAAATTTTTGTGTTTTTGTGACTTTTACAACTAGGTCCATTTGTTGAATTCATTAGTTCTTGATTCTATGAAAGAAATTGAAAGTTTCTATGACTATGTGCTAGAAGTATATGATGATTTGACATAGAATTAGAGCTTTAAATTATTTATATGCTGATTTTATTGAAAGAATTGAATAGAAATTGAATGTTTGAGACCTAAATTGTAAAAGAGTTTGAGGTTAGAGTTTTATGTGGAAATTCTGAATTTCAATAGTTATGAAATAACTTATAATGTATAGGAAAAGTATTAATTGAGAAAATTAGTTTAATTGAGGGGTTAATTAAGTAAGGACTGAATTGTATGAACTGTGAAATTTGGGGCAAAATGAAAATCAACATTTTGCACTAAAACAATTTTGGACAGCAGCAATAGTCTAACTTTGAAAAATCTCCAAAAATTGTAGAAATCTAATTAGAGGATGAATAAAATATAAAAAAAATCTTATTTAGTCTAGTTTCTTATAGAAGAAACGGTGTAAGCAATGAAATTGTAAATCATGAGATATAATAAGTTTTGTGAGACAATGTCAGAATGATTTCGGGTTCCCCTGTTCTGACTTTGGAAAATCATAAAAAATTGGAGAAAAATAATTAAGGGATTAAATTTATATTTTTAAAATCTTTAAAGAGTCTATTTTCAATAGAAATAAGCGGGAACATCATCCGAATCTCGTACAATGAGATAATTAATTCTTAGTGAAGAAGGATCGGAACTGTCAGACAGCAGAACAGGGGCAACTTTAAAGAATAAACTGTACTTATTGGCTAAACCAAAAATTCTGAAAATTTTATGGTAATAATATAAGTAAGTCTAGTTTCAGGAAAAATTTTTGGATCTTAATTTCGAGTTCTGTAGCTTAATATATAAATAATTTAGTGACTATGACGCAAATGGATAGTTTTGAATATACATAAGTAAATAGTGAAATTATTGATAATGTTACTTGTTGCATGTTATATAAATTAAGGATGTGGAATGGAGAGGAGGAGGAGGAAAATATGTATGAATATTCAGCTAGCATGGCTAATTTGTATGTTTTAGACTCATGGACTAAATTGAATAAAAGTAAAATTTTATGGGCAATTTTGTAAAAAAAAGTTAGAAATGACCAATTTGCATGAAATGGATTATTTTATTATTTAAATTACAAAATTGAATGAAATTATTAATTTACCTCAAGATCAGGGTAAAACATGTTTTAAGGATTAAATTGAAAAGTGTTGAAATTATGGAAAATTCTGACATTTTATAGAATTCATAGGTTGTTATCAATTTGTGTGAGAATAACGGCTGGAAATAAGGATTAAATTGCAATAATTTTATTTTATTTTAACCTAAGGATGAAATCTTCATTAATTAAAAGTTTAGGGGTAAAATGATAATTTTGTTTAGAGCATTAGTTGAATGTATTATAACATGAAATAAATGAAAACGACGATCAAATTTCTTTATAAAGATCCGGATGACTTGAATACGAGACTTGAACGTGGAAAAGAAAAGATATCGGATTAGTGAAATATCTGATAAATGAATCGGTAACTTCGGTAATGCTCCGTAACTCTATTCTGGTGACGGATTCGGGTTAGGGGCGTTACATGATTGCTATTACAGAATATCTAGTCAATGTTATGACGTCATTCGAACGACATTGTGACAAAGAGGTGACGTTGAGATGACCAAAGTCACATCATCGTGATGAGGAACCTATCCTAGACCATGTCATGATGAGGTAAATCGTGTGGTCATGACGTGACTCACTTTTTGTTTTTGAGTTGTTTGGTTTCTTTGAAATCTAGTCCTAGACTTTATGCTATGCAATTAGAGTCCTTAAATGCTATGAAATGCCTTGAAATTGTGCATGATTCAATAATTTATGTCTAATTTTATAATTTTACTTATAAATTTTCAAAAAGGTAATTTTTAAATATTGTGTCAAATTTACAAATTAGTTCTAAACTTTTATTTTAAAATTAAATGAGTTTCATATGTCAGTTTTCAGTAATTCTTTCACATATCACTTTTTTTAATACCCTATTGTCTGCATGTATGTTTGATTTATTGTTTTTGAGTAATTGCATGAATAGTGTAAAATGAAAAATTTTCCCCTGAACTTTATTCTGATCATTTTTCTAGGAAAGCATGATTCTAGGATATGTATGCTTATTTTTACTCGATGATTATTTTTTTTATGTATGTATTTGCATGGTGTAACAGATGGTTTTGTGGTTGATTGGTGTTTTGTATGGAGAGTCACGCAAGTGACCAATGTGCTGTTCCAGATTCGAGTTAGATAGTCCGACTGAAGTTAGGAAATATTTTAAGTTTTCATTTAAGATTTAGTGTAGCATCTAGTTTTCTTTGTTCACATCAAACAGTCACACTGATAAATTAGACTTAATTCAGTTGTTAATCATAAGTTGGCAACTTACTAGTGCCTAAATTCAGTAACTTCAATTCTAATTTCCTAAGTGGTTACTATCAGTTCTATGAGTTCGCTCCTTAGAATACTCGTTGTATGATTATTTCATTGTAAAATTTATTACTTGAATAACAATAATACTATTGCAGTAAAAGAGGCTTCAAAATTATGTTATTTTATAACATTGTTTTGAGGTTTCTTTAAACGAAAAAGTTCAAATAAATGAATATTCATGATTCCTAACTCTCCTTTAATTGTCAAAAATCACTCTTTCTTTAAAGGTTTTAGTAAAAATGTTTGTCTGTTGATGCAAAGTATCTACAAACTCAAGAGCTTCTGATATAACAATATTTAAGATAAATTTAGCATTAAGTCATTTAGGGATCAAACATTTTCAAAGACTTACAAAATGCTCAAAAACACATTCTAATTACGTTTCAACTTGTTGAAAAATAATTTTGAGTTAATACAAAAGTGTTTAAAGGAGTTTAAAATGTTTTTAAGGAATTTTGGTAACTAAGTATCGATAATAGGGGTCTTAAGTAAACACATCTGGAAGTGAAAGTTAAAACTTAACGTTCAAGTCATAAGGCTTCGGCTTGCAAGTCTCAAGACTTAGCCTTGTAATGATACTAGGGGTCTTAACAAATTGATACCTCCTTATTACTCATGTCACTTTATCCATACCCATTTTAATACTTCATATAATCATTAGTCCAATTAACACTTATTATAAACACTTAACACATATCACTTTGTTTCACTTAAAGCAAGTCATGTTCATTATTATTTCATATTAGCCAAATATTAACCATTTCACCCTTAGTAACCTTAGTAAAAGCCACTCGGGTACTCATGATTCCAACTAAACAACATACACTTGTTGCACTAAATATGCAACCCAACCATCACACCTAACACTAGGGCCTTCACTATGAACTTTCGTGCAATGTTGTAAGGCATGTAACACCTTATACCCGTCTTGATAATCAATACAAATAGAAGATGCTAAGAAAATATTTTCTTTGCTTAAACAAAAATTTTCTTTTAATAAAACACCATTTTAGGACTTAATAAAAATTATTTAAAACCATTTTTAAAATTTTGAAAGCTTGAATACATTCTTAAAATCATTTTGAATCATTTCCCAAACATCAACATATGATATCAATAAATTTCCAAACATTTCCAAACTATTTCAAGTCTTATTTAAGTATAGTTTCAAATTGCAAAAATTAATAATTCCATTTATGAATAAATGACTACATTAACTTCCAAATAGGATCCAAATGACACTTAATTTCACAAGTACAAATATTTATAAATTCATATAATAATGTTGAGTATGCCTCATATTTTAGTCAAATTTAAGAGATAAAAACTCTATTTATTTGTTTAAGTCGAACTCTGATTAGTTTAGGTTATCTTATTATTATTTGACCTACGAATTTAGCCTATAAATAGGCTCTTTTACAACATTAAAAAATACACCCATTACAGATTAGAACTCATAACACTTGTGGAGAATTTTGTGTTTATGTTTTGAGGGTTCTTTGTTTTCGAGTTTCGGGGTTTAGTTTTTATTTCCGTCTTTTTCGCTCTTTATTCTTTTGCTATTATAGTAAAATTATCTTTGCCTGTGGTTTTTATTCTCTTTGGAGGGTTTTTTCACGTTAAATTTGTGTGTTCAATTTCTCAATTTCTTCCGCTATTTTTTACTTGTTCATTGCTTAATCGAGTCAATCTCCGACAAGTGATATCAGAGCTGGTTCAATTTTTGTAGATCAGCCTGTTCAGAGATGACGTTGAAAAGTTTGATGGTGTCACAAATTTTAATCTGTGGCAAGTTCGGATGATGGCAATTCTAGTTTAGACTGACCTGAAAAAGGTTGATATTGGGAAAAAGCCTAAGAATCTAGATCAGACAGAATGGGAAGAGCTTGATCAAAAGGCCTTGTCTGCAATCTAGTTGTGCCTTGCGAATAGGGTATTACAAGAGCTTACGTCCGAATGGATCCTAAATTTAGGATGTTCTTTCCACATGTGTTCCAACAGAGAATGGTTTTCCACATACAGTTCGGTTGAAGGTGGAGTTGTGTGTAACAGCCCGATTTCGGGCCTAGTCAAAACTATGGTTTCGAAACCATTAACCCAAGTTTCTATTTTATTTTATGTGTTATAGCATGATTATATGAGTGCATGAAACTTTTGGTGAAATAATTTTAGCGATTGCATGCTTAATTGAAAAAATGGACTAAATTGCACAAAGTGCGAAAATTTTGTTCTACTAGCTGAATGTGTCAAATAGCTATGAAACATTAAAGTAGAGGTCCTTATTGAGTAAATAGATCAATAAAATATTAGTGGCTAGACATGGAGCCTTAATTCAAGGGATGGTCAAATGTTAGGTGATTAAATTGATAAAAAAATAATAAACCTAAAGACTAGCTATCATCTTTTTCATTTCTTCTCTTCACCACCGAAAATATCAGCCATTTTAGGGGTTTTGGAGCTTGAAAATTTCAGCCACTCTTTACTCTTTCAAAGTAAGTGATTTTGATGGTCTTTCTTGATGATTTTTGTATTTTTGGGACCCTTGTAGCATAAGCTAACTACTGGGGGGCTATTTTACAAAATGGTTTAGAGTCTAGGGTTTTGCCATGAGAGTACTCATGTTGGGTGCTGAAATTTTATAGAAGAAAATGAGTTATGGTTGTTAAATAAACAACTTTTGTGAAGTAGTTTTCATGAAAACCCTAACTAAGGACCATTTTTCATAAGTTATAAATTGTGGTAAATTTGTGAAATAATTGGAATTGTGGGTTGCTTCTAGTATACAAAGAATTTGGTTAGGCTTGGATAGTGAGAAAATTTGATGACAATTGATTTACGAGCCTAGGGGTAAAATCATAATTTTGTGAAAGTCTAAGGGCAAATTGGTTATTTTGCCAAAAATATGGTTTATAAAATGTCTTAATTAATGTGATGATTAAACTAGTAAATTTTATCATTATAGAGTAAGAAATACGAAATCTGGACCTAGACTGGGGGAAAGCCAAGCTAGTGGATTAAAAATCGACTAGTCGCCCACCTTTTGTATACCGAGGTAAGTTGTACGTAAGTAAGGAAACTTTATCGTTATTATGTGTGGAATGAGAGAGAGACCTCTAGTGGACAGAATCCAAAAGCATGGGGCTAAGGAATTTTGGGCTAGTGTTGATGATGAACCAGAGAGAGCAGAGTTCTGGTTAGAAAATACCATCAGAGTAATTGATAAGCTATCGTGCACGCCAAAGGAGTGCATGAAGTGTGTGGTGTCACTTCTGCGAGACTTGGCCTACCAGTGGTGGAATACTCTCATGTCAGTGGTACCGAGGGAGAGTAACTTGGGAATTCTTTCAGGAAGAGTATTGTAAAAAGTATATTAGCCAAAGATTTATTGATCAAAAGAGGAAAGAATTCCTTGAACTAAAGCAATGCCATATGACTGTGACATAGTACGAGTGCAAGTTTGTGAGGCTCAGCAAATATGCACAGGAGTGCGTATCTACAGAAGCCACCATGTGCAAGAGGTTTGAAGATGGTCTAAACGAAGACATCCGACTATTAGTTGGCATCTTAGAGCTGAAAGAGTTTGTGGTACTTGTTGAGAGAGCTTGCAAGGCCGAAGAATTGGCCAAAGAGAAGAGAAGAGCTGACATTGAGTCTCATGACTCAAAGAAAAGACAAATAGGTAAAACACACCATACCTCATCCAAGAAATTGAGGGAGTTTCCTACTCAATCAAATGCATCAGTAAGATTCTCAAGCAGAAACAAGAACAAGCAGCATGTAGTGTCTAAAGCTCAGACCACTTCCATCGTGAGTTTTGGCAGTGCTCGACCAAACAGACTAGAATATTCACAGTGCGGTAGACGTCATTTTGGTGAGTGTCGAGGTAATGAAAGAGGCTATTTCAAATGTGGGTCGCTGGACCATTTTATTCGTAGTTGTTTGAGATGGTCAAGAAAGATAAGGATCAAGGTGTGAGATTAGGTAACGCTCTTTCGAGGGGTAGACCACATAAGAGCCCTGAAAGTGGGGCTAGCAGTAAAGGTGCATCTAGAGATGTTGCTGTGAGGTCTGAGGCGCCTGCAAGGACTTATGCCATTCGTGCCCGTGAAGAGGTTGCGTCTCTCGATGTGATTACGGGTACCTTTTCTATCCATGATATACCTATTGTCGCTTTGATTGATCCGGGGCCTACCCATTCCTATATTTGTATGAAATTAATAACCAGTATGAACATGCTAGTCGAGTCCACTGAAATTGTGGTAAAAGTGTCTAACCCGTTAGCAAATATGTGTTAGTAAACCAAGTATGTAGAAATTGTCCCTTAACAATTAAAGGTCAGTATTTTTCGGCTTACCTTATGTTATTGTCGTTTGATGAATTTAGTGTAATCCTCGGTATGGACTGGTTGATTTCTTATGGTGTTGTAGTGGATTGTGGATGAAAAGTTATTGAGTTGAAATATGAAAGCGGGGACGTTCTTCGGGTTGAACCAGGTGAAGCTGATAGCTTGCCTGTATTAATATCGTCTTTGACTACGGATAGATATTTGAGAAAAAGGGTGTGAAGCTTATCTCACTTTTTTGTTGAATATTCAAGTATCTGAAGTGAAGATAGAGTCAGTACCACTGGTATGTGCATACCCGGATGTGTTTTCGGAAGAATTGCCTGGATTGCCCCCATCTAGGGAAGTTGAGTTTGGTATCGAGTTAGTCCCGGGTGTGGCACCTATCTCGATTGCTCCATATATGATGGCTCTGGTAGAGTTAAGGGAGTTGAAAGTGCAGCTGCAAGAGTTAACAGACAAGGGTTTTGTGAGACTGAGCTACTCTCCGTGGGGTGTTCTGGTACTTTTTCTGAAAAAGAAAGACTGGTCGATGAGGTTATGCATAGACTATAGACAGCCACACGGAGTTGAAAGGCGATTGTGAAAAACAAGTATTCTTTGCCAAGAATCGACGATCTTTGAAAGGAGCCACTGTGTTTTCAAAGATTGACTTGAGATCCGGCTATTACCAGTTAAGAGTTAAGGATCAAGATGTGCCAAAAACTGCGTTTCAGACAAGATATGGGCACTATGAGCTCTCTGTCATGCCTTTTGGCTTAACAAACGCCCCCATCGTGTTTATGGACTTGATGAATTGTATTTTTTGGCCATACTTGGATAGTTTCGTTGTGGTTTTTATTGATGATATATTAATTTATTCTAGTGATGAGAGTGAGCACGTAGAGCATTTGAAAACTATTTTGCAGACCTTAAAAGATAAGCAGTTGTATGCCAAGTTTAATAAAAGTGAGTTTTGGCTCCGAGAGGTCAGATTCCTAGGGCACATCGTATCGGGTGATAGAACTAGAGTTGATCCCAGCAAGGTCTCGGCTCTTATCGAGTGGAAATTACCGAGGAATGTATCAGAGATTAGAAGCTTTCTAAGCTTAGCGGGGTACTACCGACGATTCGTTAATGGATTCTCTATGACAACTACTCCGATGATGAGGTTGCCTTAGAAAGAGGTCAAGTTCGAATTGACAGATAAATGCCAACAGGGTTTTGAGACATTAAAGGCCTTATTGATTGAAGCCCCAGTTTTAGTGCAAACAGAGCCGGAAAAAGAATTTATGGTATATAGCTAGGCCTCTTTGAATGAATTAGGGTACGTGCTTATGCAGGATGGTAAGGTAATAGCCTATGCCTCAAGACAGCTGAAACCACACGAGAAAAACTACCTGACACACGATTTAGAGTTGGCTGCCATCGTGTTTGCATTGAAAATATGGAGACACCATTTATATGGTGAGAAATCCAGTATTCACCGACCATAAAAGTCTAAAGTATTTAATGTCTCAAAAATAATTGAACTTTCACCAAGGCGATGGCTAGAATAGATAAAAGATTACGAGTTAGTAATCGACTACCACCCGGGAAAGGCAAATATAGTTGCCGACGCTCTGAGTAGAAAGTTATTATTCGCCTTGAGGGCCGTGAACACTCAGTTGTTTGTGGCTGATAATGGTTTAGTTTTGGCAAAATTGAGAGCTAGACCAACGTTCCTACAAGAGATTTGTGAAGCTAAGAAAGGTGATAAAGATTTGCAAGCCAAGATGGCTCAGTGCGATACGGGTATAGAATCAGACTTTCGAATTGGTTCAGATGGTTATTTAATGTTTTGAGATTGAATTTGTGTACCCAAACACGATGAGCTTATTCGAAAAATTTTGCATTAGGCACATAGTAGTTGGATGTCTATCCATCCGGGTAGCTTTAAAATGTATAATGTTGGTGGTCAGGAATGAAAAGAGACATTTCAGAGTTCATTTCTAAGTTTCTAGTTTTCCAGCAAGTAAAGGCTGAACACCAAGTTCCTTCGGGTTTACTTCAACCCGTAATAGCTCCCGAGTGGAAATAAGACCGGGTAACCATAGATTTTGTGTTAGGGTTGCCTTTGACACCAAAGAAAAAGGATGCCATTTGGGTTGCTGTTGATAGACTTACAAAGTCGACACATTTTACACCGGTGCGTACCGACTACTCACTTGAGAAATTGGTGATTTGTACGTTTTTGAAATTGCGAGACTTCTTGGAGTACCCTTGTCAATTACTTCGGATAGAGATCTGAGATTTACCTCACGATTTTGGAAAAAGTTACAAGAAGCTTTGGGGACAAAGTTGAATTTTAGCACTGCTTTCCACCCACAAACCGACGGTCAGTCGGAAAGAGTAATTCAGATATTGGAAGATATGTTGCAGTATTGTATTCTCGAGTTTCATGGCAGTTGGGAAAAGTTTTTACACCTGGTAAAGTTTGCCTACAACAATTGCTATCAGTCGAGTTTAAAGATGGCAGCTTATGAAGCTTTATATAGGCTTAAGTGCCGGATGCCCTTATATTAGACCTAACTTAGAGAAAGTCAGATTCACGGGGTTGACTTAGACAGAGAAACCGAGGAAAAAGTTAAGGTGATTCACGATTGTTTAAGAGTCGCTTCTGATAGACAGAAATCCTACACGGATTTGAAATGAAAAAAGATTGAGTTTCAAGTCGGTGATAAGGTATTTTTAAAAGTATCCCTGTGGAAGAAAGTCCTTAGATTCAGTAAGAAAGGAAGACTAAATCCGTGGTTTATTGGACCTTATGAGGTGACCGAGAGAATTGGACCAGTAGCATACCGATTAGCCTTGCTATCTAAGTTAGAAAAGATCCATGATGTATTCCTGAGTCTATGTTGCGCCGTTACCATTCTGATCCCTCGTATGTGATTTCATCGGCAGAGGTTGAAATTAGCTTAGATATGACTTACGGCGAAGAGTCAGTTAAGATTTTGGCTCGAGAGGTTAAACAGTTGAGGAATAAGAGTATACCACTCGTGAAAGTTTTATGGCATAGATGTGGGGTCGAAGAAGCCACGTGGGAAATCGAGGAGACTATGAGAGACCAATACCAGAACTTATTCACCAGTAAGATTTTCGGAGACGAAAATCCCTAACGGAGGGAGAATTGTAATAGCCTGACTTTTGGACCTAGTCGGAACAGTGGTTTTGGGACGATAAATTCAAAGTCGGAGAAATTATTATTATTTTGGTATTATAGCATGATTATATAAGTGCATGAAAATTTGCTGAATTAATTTTAACGTTTATGAGCTTAATTGCGAAAAAGGACTAAATCGCATAAAGGGAAAAAGTTTTGTTTTACTAGCTAAATATTTTAAATAGCTAGATAACAAAAATTAGGGGTGTTTAAAGAGCAAATAGACCCTTAAAATTTGGATGGTCGGCAATAAAGGACAAGAATGGTCAAATGTCAAAATTTGGTGGGCATTAGGTGACTTATTTGGAAATAAAATAAAACAAAAAGGAAAGTTGTCATTTTTTTTCCTTCTTCTTCTTCACCCACAGAATATACCAGCAAAAATAGGGGTTTTGAAAGCTCAAAATTTTAGCAACTTTAATCCCTTGCAAGTAAGTGATTTTGATGGTTATTTTTGAAGATTTTTGTGTTTTTGGAACCCTTATGGATTAACCTAGCCAATGAGGGGACTATTTTGCAAATGGTTGAAAGTCTAGGGTTTTACCATGAGATTAATTATGTTGTTTGTTGAATTTTTATGGAAGAAAATGAATCATGGTTATGAAATAAACAACTTTTGTGAAAGGGGTTTCCATGAAAACCTCTAAATGGACCATTTTGTAAAGTTTGTTAAATAGATTGTAATTGTATGAAATAATGGAAATTTTGGGCTACTTCTAGTATACCAAGAATTCGGGTAGGCTTTATTAGTGAGAAATTTTGATTAGAATCGTTTTACTAGCCTAGGGGCAAAATCGTAAATTTTGTACAGTCTAAGGGCAAAATGGTCATTTTCCAAAAACATAAATTTTGAAATGTTTTAAATTAATGTGATGATTAAATGAGTGAATTTTATTATTTTAGATCAAGAAATACGCAATCCGGACCTAGACGTGGGGAAAGCCAAGCTAGTGGACTAAATCCAATTAGCCGCCTACATTTTGTGTATCGAGGTAAGTTGTACGTAAATAATGTAATTTATTGGTATTTATGTATTGTATAATTAATATGGCCTAAATTGTGGATTATTCCCGTGAATGTGCATGATGAGAACTGATGTAGTAGAGACTCCCGGTTGAACCTTAGAATAATTTGGATATCCACGCCATAACATTTGAGTGATGTGGGTGTTAGTGTAAGACCTATTTGGGACATGGCATCAGCAACGATAGATGAGAGCCAGTGTAAGACCATGTTGGACATGACATCGAATTGAGGTGTGTTAGTGTAAGACCTGTCTAGGACATGGCATCGACACTGATAAGCGAGAGCTAGTGTAAGACCTGTCTGGGACATGGCTTCGGCCTCGATATATGAAAGTTAGTGTAAGGCCTGTTTGGGACATGGCATCGACTTAGATGTGAAAGACAGAGTAAGACCATGCTTGGGACATGGCGTCAGCATAATACCCTATGTTTGAGGATTAGTGAGTATCCTGTAGTATTCGAAATGGTTCAATGGGAAATTTACGGTTTATATCATAATGATAGAACTTATGACCATGTTGTGAGTGGTATAGGGATTTATATGAAATTGATGATATGTGAACTCTATTCTTGTTGTACGAATATTAAGGAATGAACACGAGTAAGTTGTGTTATGAACATTTACTCTTTGTACGAGTTATGATATATTGGGAGTATGATCACATGTGGTAACATGGTTGTGATTTCGATATTTACATGCAACTTACTAAGCTTTGTGCTTACCCTCTTCTTTTCCATTTTCTTGTAGTGCTGCCAAATTAGCTCGTGGATCAAAGAACGTCGGAGTCATCGTTCACACTATCACTCGAAGCTTTTGGTATAGCTAGTTTAAGTGTTTTGATTGTGGCATGTATAGGGACTTGAATTTTTTGTTTAGTGTCTTGCTAGTTTAGCCACAAGTGTTGGCTCATATGATGGATGTGATATTCATTTTGTATAGGCCATGGTTAATGGCTAATATTCATTATTGATAATTGCAATGATGATGCTCTCATGAATGAACAAAATGTATGAATGACCAAGTGCATATTTGGTTTGCTTCTGAATGTAATGTCGTGGTTGATTTAGTCTTATGTTGTTGTGTGGATTGGAGATATTTGTTGTAGTGTAGGTGGGTGCAAGCAAGGGTGGCAAAAAGACTTGGTAGATAGCCTTGTTTTTGTCCACAAGGGTAGACATATGGGCGTGTGTCTAAGCCGTGTGCGCCACACGGTCAGCCCTATGGGCGTATAGTTCGGTCGTGTGTCCCCTGCACCTTAAAATTTCAAGTCAAGATCATGGTAGTAAACACACAGACAGAGACACGGCTGTGTGTCTTAGCTGTGTGGAGGACATGGCCTAGTATACGGGCGTGTGCCTTGGCCGTGTGCACCTAAATGGTTGCTGACGTCAGAAACAGAATGTCAAGGTTTTTGGACATGGGCTAAGACACGACCGTGTGAGGGACATGGGCCATGGACACGGGCGTGTGTTAGGCCGTGCGGAAACCCCTGTTGGTTCGAATCAGAAATTAATTCCACACGGGTTAGGGACACGGGCGTGTTCTGATGTGTTTAGGCTGCGTGAACTGTACGGGCTTTTAACATGGCCATATAAAGAAGGCCAGACAGACGTGTATCCCTTCCACATGGGCGTGTGCCCCTGTTTCAAGAGTCATTTTCCAGAGTTCTTTAAAGGATCCGGCTTGGTTCCCAATCGTCATTAAAGCTTGTTTTGGGGCTTGTAGGTACATAATAAGGAATTCTAGATAGGGATTGAAAAGTTTCAAATTTGATCAAGTTTTTTTATAATTTGTAAATACGGGAATACATTAGTTAAAATTTAGTAATGCCTCGTACTCAGTCCCGGCCTTGGACTTGGCTAAGGGGTGTTACATTCTGGCCGTACTTGGATAAGTTCATTGTTGTTTTTATCGATGATATATTAATTTATTCTCGTGATAAGAGTGAACATGCAGAGCATTTGAGAACTGTTTTGCAGACTCTAAGAGATAATCAGTTGTAATCCAAGTTTAGTAAAAGTGAGTTTTGGCTCTGAGAGGTTGGGTTCTTAGGACACATCGTGTCAGGTGATGGAATTAGAGTTGAACCGAGTATGATCTTTGCTATTGTTGAGTGGAGACCGCTGAGGAATGTATCGGAGATTAAAAGTTTTCTAGGTTTAGAGGGTTACTACCAACATTCGTTAAAGGATTCTCTATGATTGCTACTGTGATGACAAGGTTGCTACAGAAAGATGTCAAGTTCGATTGGACGAAAAAATGCCAATAGAGTTTCGATAAACTTAAGGCGTTGTTGACTTTAGCCCCAATTTTAGTACAACTAGAACCGGGAAAAGAATTCGTAGTGTATAGCGACGTATCCTTGAATGGATTGGGGTACGTGCTCATGCAAGAAGGCAAGGTAATAGCATATGCCTCGAGACAATTGAAGCCACATGAAAAAAATTATCCGACAGACGACTTGGAGTTAGCCGCAATAGTGTTTGCACTGAAGATTTGGAGACACCACTTGTATGGCGAGAGATGCAGAGTATTGACCAACCATAAAAGTCTAAAGTATTTGACAACTCAAAAGGAATTGAACCTTTGCCAACGGAGATGGTTAGAGCTCATAAAAGATTAAGAGTTGGTGATCGACTATCACCCAGGGAAGGCGAACGTGGTCGATGATCCCTTAAGTAGGAAATCCTTATTTGCCTTGAGAGCTATGAATATTCAGTTGACTGTGTTCGATGATGGTTCGATACTAATGGATTTGGGAGCTAGATTGATGTTTCTCCAAGAGATCTCTGAAGCTCAGAAAGGTGATAAAGAATTGCAAGCTAAGATAAATCAGTTCGGGCAGACATAGAATCAGACTTCTGGATTGGTTCGGATGACTATTTAATGTTTCGAGACAGAATTTGTGTACCTAGAGATGATGAGCTAATTCAGAAAATTTTACATGAGGCACATAGCAGTTGTATGTCTATCCATTTGGGTAGTGTGAAAATATACAATCTTGAAGAAAATGTATTGGTGGTCGGGAATAAAGAGAGACATTTTAGAGTTTGTCTCTAAGTGTTTAATTTTTCAGCAAGTGAAAGCTGAGCACCAAGTACCTTCGGGTTTACTTCAGCTTGTGATGGTCCCTGAGTGGAAATGGGATCAAATTACCATGGATTTTGTGATGGGATTGTCGTTGTCACCAAGAAAGAAAGATGCTATTTGGGTCATAGTTGATCGATTAATGAAATCAACTCACTTTATTCCGGTACGTACTGACTACTCACTCGATAAGCTAGTTGAGTTTTATATTTATGAGATTGTGAGACTTTATGGAGTGCCATTGTCGATTATTTCGGATAGGGATCTGAGATTTACCTCACGGTTTTGGAAAAAAGTTACAAGAAGCTTTGGGGATAAAGTTGAATTTTAGCACGGCTTTCTATCCGAAAACCGACAGCCAGTTGAAAAGTGTAGTTCAGATTCTTGAAGACATGTTATGGTGTTGTGTTCTTGAATTCCAAGGCAGTTGGGAAAAGTATTTATCGCTGGTAGAGTTTGCCTACAACAATAGCTATTAGTCGAGTTTGAAAATGGTGCCTTATGAGGCTTTATACGGGCATAAGTGCCGAATGCCTTTGTTTTGGACTGAATTCAGAGAAAATCAGATTCACAGGGTTGACTTAGTCAAAGAGACTAAAGAGAAAGTAAAGGTAATTTGTGATTGTTTGAAGGCTGCTTTTGATAGATAGAAATCCTACGTGGATTTGAAATGAAAAGAAATTGAGTTTTAAGTCAGTGATAAGGTGTTTTTAAAAGTATCCTCGTTGAAGAAAGTCCTCAGATTCGGTAAGAAAGGAAAATTAAGTCCACGCTTTATTGGACCTTATGAGGTGACTGAGAGAATTGGACCGGTAGCTTATTGACTAGCCTTGCCATCCGAGTTAGAGAAGACCCACAATGTTTTCCATGTGTCGATGTTGCATCGTTACCGTTCTAACCCTTTGCATGTTCTTTCGACAACAGAGATTGAGATTCGGTTAGATATGACTTATGGCGAATAACCGATTAAGATTTTAGCTCGGGAGGTTAAATAGTTGAGGAATAAGAGTATAGCACTTGTGAAGGCATTATGGCATAGACATAGGATTGAAGAAGCCACATGGGAACTCGAGGAGGCCATGAAAGACCAATACCCAAGTCTTTTCACTGGTAATATTTTCGAGGACGAAAATCCCTAAGAGGGGAGAATTGTAACAACTCGATTTTGGGCCTAGTCAGAGCAATGGTTTTGAAACCACTAACACGAGGTTGGAAAAATTATTTTTTTTATTATTTTATGTGTTATAGCATGATTATATGAATGCATGAAAATTTTGGTGAAATAATTTTAGAGATTGCATGCTTAATTGCGAAAAAGGACTAAATTGCATAAAGTACAAAAGTTTTGTTCTACTAGATAAAGGTGTCAAATATCTATGGAACATTAAAGTAGAGGTCCTTATTGAGTAAATAGATCAATAAAATATTAGTGGCTGGACATAGAGCCTTAATTAAAGGGATGGTCAAATGTTAGGTGACTAAATTGATAAAAAAATAATAAACCTACAGACTAGCTATCATCTTTTTCATTTCTTCTCTTCACCACCGAAAATATTAGCCATTTTAGGGGTTTTAGAGCTTCAAAATTTCATCCACTCTTTATTCTTGTAAGTAAGTAATTTTGATGGTCTTTCTTGATGATTTTTGTATTTTTGGGACCTTTGTAGCATAAGCTAACTAATGGGGGACTATTTTGCAAAATGGTTGAGAGTCTAGGGTTTTTCCATGGGAGTACTCATGTTGGTTGCTAAAATTTTATTGAAGAAAATGACTTATGGTTGTTAAATAAACAACTTTGTTGAAGTAGTTTTCTTCAAAACCTTAACTAATGACCATTTTGCATAAGTTATAAATTATGTGGAAAATGTGTGAAATAATTGGAATTGTGGGCTGCTTCTGGTATACAAAGAATTCGGCTAGGATTGGATAGTGAGAAAATTTGTTGAAAATCAGTTTACGAGCCTAGGGTAAAATCATAATTTTGTGAAAATCTAGGGGCAAATTGGTTATTTTGCCAAAAATGGGGTTTATAAAATGTCTTGATTAATGTGATGATTAAACTAGTAAAATTTATCATTATAGATCAAGAAATACGAAATTCGGACCTAGACCGAGGGAAAGCCAAGCCGTGGATTAAAAATCGACTAGTCACCCACCTTTTGTATACCGAGGTAAGTTGTACGTAACTAAGACAACTTCATCATTATTATGTGCGGAATGATTGATTTTGCAAAATAATGTTGAATATGCTTATGATTAATGCGTAATGAAATTTAATCTGGTAAATTCCCAGTTGAACCTAGGACAAGATTGGATATCCATGCCATTACATTTGGGTGATATGTGTGCTAGTGTAAGACCATATTTGGAACATGGCATTGGCGACATTATGAGATCCAGTGTAAGACCATGTTTGGAACATGGCATCGGCTATATTATGAGAGCTAGAGTAAGGCCATGTCCAGGACATGGCATTGGCATTGACACGAGAGCTAGTGTAAGACCATGTCTGGGACATGGCATCTACCTCAACATATGAGCCACTGTAAGACCATGTCTGGGACATGGCATCGGCAATTTACCCTTTTGTGTGAGGCTTATCGGATATCCTTAGTATTCGAAATGGTTTCACTGGTTATTTTAAAGCTTATGATAAAGATATGGAATGATATAATCATGTTGTGAGTGGTACAGGTTCTTAGTCGAAACTCATGAGGTATGAGTCTAGTTATGATGCCTTAATGGTAAGAAAAACATGAGTAAGTTGTATCTATAAAAATGATTTTGGGACGATTTTGTAATCTTTTGCATATACTTGTGATATATAAGTATGTAGTGATATCTACCTTTGTTCACTCAAGAATGTTGTGTTGATTTATAATATGCTATGTGTTTAAATATGCATGGTTGATGTTGTTACTTATTTACATGCAACTTAGAAAGCTTTATGCTTACTCCCTCTCTTTTACATTTTCATAAAGTGTCGCCAAGCTAGAATCGGGAATCAAGGGATGTCGGAGGCATCGATAACACTATCACCTAGAGCTTTTCATATAGCTAGTTTAAATGTTTTGAGTGTGGCATGTATAAGGACTTGGTCTTTTTGTTTAGTGTCATGTTAATTTAGCCACAAGTGTTGGCTCAGATGGATGTGATATTCATTTTTTTAGGCCATTAATGTTGGCTAATATTGATTATTATTAAATGCATTTGATGAAAATTCTCATGGTTGTGGCTGTTTTGGTTATGTGTGTTTATGCTTGGATTGGTTATGTTTGATGTTGTGTAAGTTGGTGCAAGTAAGGGTGGCAAAAAGGCTTGGTAGATAGCCTTGTTTTTGTCCACACAAGTAAACACACGAACATATGTCTAGATCGTGTGTGACACACGGTTTGCCCCATGGGCGTGTAGTTAGGCTGTGTGTCCCTTGCACCTAAATTTGGCAAAACAGAATGCCCAGTAGCAACCACACGGGCGAAGACAGGGCAGTGTGCCTCAACCGTGTGGAGGACACGGGCGTGTACCTTGGTCATGTGCCCTTAAAGGGTTGCTGACGTCAGAAATAGAATGTCAAGGTTTTTGTACACGGGTTAAGACAGGGGCGTGTCATGGTCGGGTGGGGGACACATGTCATGGAAACGGGCGTGTAACACCCCGTTCCCGAGACCGTTGCCGGAGTCGAACACGAGGTGCTGACCGACTTAATTCATTTACTTGCACAGTTCATTTTAAAAATTTCCAGACAGCTGGCTAACTGTGTCGCTGTGACCTTAAAAATCATATCTTGAATTCCACAACTCAAAAATCAGTTTCGTGATTTTTCCATGAAACTAGACTCATATATACATCTACAATTTTTTTCTATAATTTTTGGTTGGGCCAATTAGTACAGTTTATTAGTTAAAGTCTCCCATGTTACAGGGATCGACTACACTGACCTTCGTGCATTACGACTTGGATATATCCCTGTACAGGGCTTCAATACTGATACCGTTTGTTTCTATAGAAACTAGACTCAAATAGGAATCTATAAATATATGGCATGACTCCTAATTATCTCTGGTTAATTTATAATAAATTTCCAAAGTCGAAACAGGGAATCCAGAAACCGTTCTGGCCCTGTTTCACGAAAACCTAAATATCTCTTAACATACAACTCATATGACCGTTTCGTTTCTTCCATATGAAAGTGGATTCATCAAGGTTCATTTAAATAATTTATTCACTATTTAATTCCATTCCTACTATTTTTAGTGATTTTTCACATCCACATCGCTGCTGCTGTCAGCATCTGCCTTTAAGGTAGACTTTACCTATTTCATAGTTTCCATGATTCAATTAGCCCTTTTTTTTTGCATACATAGAACAAAGTATAATCATGATTAACCATTCCAATGGCTAATCGTTTCCAAACATTTCCATACCTCTTAGTGATCAACATACAAAACGATTATAGTACTATGCTAAAAACGTATATAAGCCATTTTCGCATGGCTATCCAAATTTACACAAAATCCATGGGTACATGACCAACAACAAGAAGGGTAGTCCTATACATGCCATTTCAAAGTTCAACCAAAATTGTACCAAAAGGGGGCTTTGATAGTGTGGGAGACTTCGACTTCCAAAAATCCCGAGTCTGATAGCTGACGAGCCAAAATCTATAAAACAGAGAAACAAAGAAACGGAGTAAGCAATTTATGCTTAGTAAGTTTTGAGCAAGAGATTCCAGCACAACAAAAGTATAGCATTCATATAGCTAAACGGATAATTTCATATGCACAAATTCTCAATATCATACTTACTTCACATTACCAACCCTTATGTTCATACACAAAAGATCAACTGAGCCAAAGGCCGGTAGTTCATTTATCGACTGAGCGAATACAGATTTGTAAGGGATCAACTAATTCAAAGCACACACGAAACATACCTCATCGCTGGGATTTTACGAGCGTATTAATTTAAATTTTTATAGCAAGATCGCTCATTCCCAAATCAAGCATCTTCGGGGTTTAGCCGGATATAACCACTCGCACAAGGCCTTCGGGTCTTAACCCGGATATGGTCACTAGCATAAATGCCTTCGGGACTTAGCCCGGATATAGTCGCTAGCACAAATGCCTTCGGATCTTAGTCCGGATGTAGTCGCTTAGCACAAAAGCCTTCGGGACTTAGCCCGGATATCATTCGAGTAACCATGCACATATATCAATAAGTCATGACACATTCATATTTCATTTTCATTACCAAAGCTCAAACACAAGACACTTATCACATTTACAATTTCGGCTCAATAGCCACATACAAGAGCATGATTTTGATTTACTTAAGACATAATCTAATCGAATCATAATTTAAGTCCCATTACTCAAAAACTTACCTCGGATGTTGTTGAACGATTCCGATGGCTATTCGACCACTTTTTCCTTCCCTTTATCGGATTTAGTTCCCCTTTGCTCTTGAGCTTAATTTAACAAATAAATTGATTTAATCATTTGAGCATTGAAAAGAGGAACTCAAGGTACTTGGCGCACATATATTCATTAGACATTAAAGTCACATATGTACGGAATCATGAATCAAACTCAACACATTAGTTAATACTCTCCTTAGCCGAATTTTCTAAGTCAAGATAAAGCCTTCAATATGCTTACCTATGGCCGAACAACACATCAACCTATGTACTCATTCATGTGGCCGATTATGCATGTCTATGTTGAGGCCAATTATATACTCAATACCACACACAAATGGCATACCTTTTACTAACTAATGCATTACATATTATAACTCAATACGCATCCATCATGTACTCCATAACCGAAACACCATCATATGTAAATATATACCTTGAGATATTGTATATGTCATACCAATACGTCATGTGCAAACATATATATATGTGCAAGAGCCGAATCTCAAAGTTGACTATAACTAAACATGAACGTAAATCCAAAACACAAATCTTACCTACCATGCAATAAGCATAAATCATACTTATGGATATACCATGGCCGAATACATCACAACACCATACCATTTCAATTTTGGTCATGGTTAAACAAAGAACTTAATGTCTCACTCAAAAATGCTAAAAAGAAAATCCAAGAGTCATCAATCCACCATCACATGTATCATTAACAAGCTTCATATTTAGCATGCAATGGCATTAACACAAAATCCACCTAGGCCGAATATCATCCCCATGACATAGCAAAGATTTGAACCATGGGCTAATTAGAACTCAAGCTAGCAACTAAAAACATGCATGAATCTCATGGCAAAACCTCAAACATACCTTAATCTAGATACAAGTATGGCCAAACCTCCTCCTAATCCTCTTCCAAACCAAACATGAAGCTAGAACTCCTTCCTTCTTCCTTAGAATTTTCGGCCAAAAGAAATGAAAAAGGATGAACAAATTTTCTTTTTTCTTTCTTCACTCACGACAATGGGGGGGGGGAACACTCACACACATTCTTTTTTTTTTTTTTTGTTTTCTTCCTTCCATTTCTTATTAGTTTATTGCCCATGCTTCTTATTTTATTTTTCCATTAACACAACATGTTTCATGACATGTTTTGCCCATCATCCCTTGTCATGGCCGGCCACTAGTACTTAAATGGGGGGAAATTGACATGCAAGTCCACCCCTTTGATTACATGCACTATTAGGCCACTTGCATTTGCCTAGCACATTTCTAAATTTTCTCACATAAGTCCTATCAACTAAATTCACATGCAATTAACTAAATCGAAGCTTAAAACTTTCACACATTTATATTCACATATTTTAGGCAATAATTATCACATTCAAATAATTTGGGGACTCGGTCTAGCGGTCCCGAGACCGCTTTCCGACTAGGGTCACTTTAGGGCTGTCACAACTCTCCCCCACTTAAGAAATTTTCGTCCCCGAAAATCTTACCGGTAAATAGGTTTGGGTATCGTTCTTTTATCGAGCTCTCGGTTTCCCAAGTTGCTTCCTCGATCCCGTGTTTGAGCCATAACACCTTTACTAACGGAACCCTTTTGTTTCGCAACTCTTTCACTTCACGAGCTAGGATACGCATCGGTTCTTCTTCATAACTCATATCGGCTTGAATTTCAACCTCTGATGGGCTAATTATGTGCGATGGATCAGATCTATAGCGTCGAAGCATCGAAACATGAAAGACGTCGTGAATCTTTTCAAGTTCAGGGGGCAAAATCAATCGATACGCAACTGGACCGACTCGTTCGGATATTTCGTATGGCCCGATGAACCTCGGACTCAATTTGCCCTTACGCCCAAATATGAGTATCTTTTTCCAAGGTGAAACTTTAAGAAACACCTTATCTCCCACCTGATACTCAATGTCTTTTCGTTTCAGATCCGCGTACGACTTCTGGCGATCTGAGGCTATCTTTAGACTTTCACGGATTACTTTTACTTTCTGTTCAGCATCTTTAATCAAATCCACTCCGAAAATTTTACTTTTACCGAGCTAGGTCCAAAACAATGGTGTACGGCATTTACGCCCGTACAAAGCCTCGTAAGGTGCCATCTTAATACTTGATTGAAAACTATTGTTGTAAGCGAATTCAATCAATGGTAAATACCGTTCCCATGAATCACTAAACTCAAGGATGCAACATCTCAACATATCCTCAAGTATCTGAATTACCCGCTCGGATTGACCATCGGTTTGTTGATGAAAAGCGGTGCTAAAATGCAGCTTGGTACCCAAAGCTTCTTGCAATTTCTTCCAAAATCGCGAGGTGAATCTCGGATCTCTATCCGACACAACAGAAATCGGTACCCCGTGTAATCTCACAATCTGAGAAACGTACAATTCAGCTAGTTTATCCAATGAAAAATCCGTACGCACGGGGATAAAGTGAGCCGACTTAGTCAGTCTATCAACAACAACCCAAATCGCATCCTTCTTACTTGCTGACAATGGCACTCCGGACACAAAGTCCATTGTGACTCGATCCCATTTCCACTCGGGTATCATGATCGGCTGAAGTAATCCTGAAGGCACTTGATGTTCCGCTTTCACTTGTTGACATATTAAACATCTCGAAACAAAGTCGGAGATGTCTCGTTTCATACCATGCCACCAAAACCGACGTTTCAAATCGTTGTACATTTTCGTACTCCCCGGTTGAATTGACATTCGGCTACAATGGGCTTCGTTCAGAATCATCGAAATGAGTTCCAAATTCCTTGGAGCACACAAACGACTTCTGAACCTCAAACAATCATCATCATCAATTTGAAACTCCGATTCCTTGTTCAGAACACACTCAGCCCGTTTTGCAACCAATTCATCATCGACTTTCTGAGCTTCACGAATTTGATGAATCAATAATGGTTTGGCTTTTAATTCAGCTACTAACACATTGTCGGGTAGAACAGACAAGTGTACATTCATCGCTCGCAAAGCAAACAGTGATTTCCGGCTTAAGGCATCCGCAACCACATTAGCCTTTCTCGGGTGATAATTAATGACAAGCTCATAATCTTTCAACAACTCAAGCCAACGCCTTTGTCGTAGATTCAAGTCTCACTGGGTCATCAATATTTGAGACTTTTGTGATCCGAAAATACATGGCACTTCTCACCAAACAAATAATGTCGCCATATTTTCAAAGCAAATACGATGGCGGCTAGTTCGAGATCATGGGTCGGATAATTTCTCTCGTGTGGCTTCAATTGTCTCGACGCATAGGCCACAACTCGACCTTCTTGCATCAATACACACCCCAACCCAAGTAGGGATGCGTCACTATAAATGACAAACTCTTTGCCTGATTCGGGTTGCACTAAAATTGGAGCTTCAGTCAAATAAGTTTTCAGTTGATCGAAACTTTTCTGACATTTTTCCGTCCATTCGAACTTAACATCCTTTTGAAGTAGCTTCGTCATTGGTGTGGCTATAATCGAGAAACCTTTTACAAATCGTCGGTAATAATCGGCGAGCCCCAGGAAGCTCCGAACTTCGGTAATATTTCTTGGAGGCTTCCAGTTAAGTATGGCTGAAATTTTGCTCGGGTCAACTCGAATACCCGATGCGGATACCACATGACCCAAGAAGCTAACCTCTCTTAACTAGAACTCACACTTACTGAACTTAGCATATAACTGCTTATCCCGCAAAATTTGCAACACTAATCTCAGGTGCTCAGCATCTTCGGTCTCATCTCTTGAATAGACCAAGATGTTATCAATGAACACAACTACGAACCGGTCCAAATACTGTCTGAAGATCCGATTCATCAAATCCATAAATACCGCAGGGACATTAGTGAGCCCGAACGGCATCATTAAGAACTCGTAGTGACCGTACCTCGTTCTGAAAGCAGTTTTGGGTACGTCCGAATCTCGAATCCGCAACTGATAATAACCTGATCTCAAATCTATCTTTGAAAACACTGAGGCTCCCTTTAGTTGATTAAACAAATCATCAATACGTGGTAACGGATATTTATTCTTTATCGTCACTTTATTCAGTTGACGATAGTCAATGCACAACCTCATGGTTCCGTCCTTCTTTTTCACAAACAATATTGGTGCACCCCAAGGTGAGAAACTTGGTCGAGCGAAACCTCTATCCGTCAATTCTTGCAACTGAGCTTTCAACTCTTTTAACTCGGTTGGTGCCATACGATACGGAGCTATCGAAATCGACGTAGTCCCAGGTACAAGCTCAATACCAAACTCTACCTCCCGAACAGGTGGCAAACCCGGTAATTCTTCGGGAAAAACATCCGGGTATTCACAAATTATTGGTACCGACTCAAGTTTTTTTTCTAATTCCTTGTTATCAAGTACATATGCAAGGTATGCTTCATACCCCTTTCTTACATATTTCTGAGCCAACATTGAGGATATTACAGCTGGCAACCCATCCAAGTCCGTAGACTCAACTCGGATTACTTCGTTATTTGCGCACCTCAAATCAATAGTCTTGCTTTTGCAATTCACAACCGCATCATGCACGGTCAACCAATCCAACCCGAGAATAACATTAAATTCATCAAACGGCAGAAGCATCAAGTCCGCCGGAAAACAGGAACCTCGAATTACTAGGGGACATTTCTTACACACTTTGTCGACAAGCACGTAACGACCCAAGGGATTTGACACCCGAATTACGAACTCAGTAGACTCAATAGGTAAAGTCTTACTGGATGCTAAGGTTTCACATATATAAGAATGAGTAGAACCGGGGTCAATCAAAGCAATTACATTAGTATCAAAGAGAGTAAAAGTACCGGTAATAACATCAGGTGAAGAGGCATCCTCGCGGGCACTATAGCATAAGCTCTAGCAGGCACACGAGCCTCAGATCTGGTTGTAGCATCTCTAGATCTTCTCTGACCGCCACTAGCATTGCCCGTGTTTCTAGACGGTCTACCCCGAGCAGTAGTAGCACCTGGTTTCCCACTCTGACTTACATTTTGTTCAGGCAACCTTGGGCAATCCTTGATAAAGTGGTCAGCTGATCCACACTTATAGCAGGAGCAGTCATGGAACCTACAGCTCCCCGAATGCCATTTACCACAATGCTGACACTCCGTTCTGTCTCGACGTTCATTCCCAACACTGGCGACCAAAGTGCCTCGTGTACCCACAGGGGGTCGATCACGATCTCGTCTAAAAAGGCCCGAAGTGCCTCTAGACCGGCCCACATCATCTCGAAATTTCTTCGATGCCTGTTGAAGAGACTTTCCCGAGGATCTTTTACGAAACTCTCCAGTTCCCACATCAACTTTTTGTTTTTCTTTTCTAAGCTCTTCGGCTTTACAAGCTCGCTCGACAAGTACTACGAACTCTCGTATTTCAAGAATGCCAACGAACATTTTTATATCTTCATTCAGCCCATCCTCGAAGCGTTTACACATGATAGCCTCGGACGAAAAACATTCCCGAGCGTATCTACTAAGTCTAACAAATTTTCGCTCGTAATCAGTAACTGACATAGAACCTTGCTTAAGCTCAAGAAATTCCTTCCGTTTTTTATCAACAAATCTCTGACTGATATACTTTTTCCGAAACTCAGTTTGGAAAAACTCCCAAGTTACTTGCTCTCGGGGCACAACAGAAGTCAGAGTACTCCACCAATAGTAGGCAGAATCGCGTAGCAAGGAGATAGTACACTTTAGGCATTCATCGGGTGTACAAGATAGCTCATCGAGTACCCGGATAGTGTTGTCCAACCAAAATTCAGCTTGCTCGGCATCGTCGCTATCCGTAGCTTTAAATTCAGTAGCCCCATGTTTTTGGATTCTGTCAACTGGGGCTTATTTGACCTTATTTGGTCAGTTATCGGAGGTATTGTAGGTGCGGGGGTTGTATTAGTCGGGAATGGAGGTTTTGGAACAGCCGTATTAGTTCGAATGTATTGGTTGAACCAATCATTCATCACGCTATAAAAAGCTTGCCTAGCCTCATCATTCGGATTGCTAGCAATCGGTTGAGAGTCCGCCAGAGCTGTCCCTTGTGCGGGAGCAGGCGCCACACTCTCAAGATCATCAGCTACCGCTCGGTCGGGATCGGGATCCATTACTATAAATAAACACATTTTCAATTGTCAGAAATCACCACACTATCAAATAATCACAAAATGGCATGTATAGCTAGACCCAAACGTATTACGGTAGTCCTAGAATCGACTAAACCGTGCTCTGATACCAATAAAATTGTAACACCCCATGCCCGAGACCGATGCCAGAGTCGAACACGAGGTGCTAACCGACTTAATTCATTTACTTACACAGTTCATTTTAAAAATTTCCAGACAGCTGGCTAATTGTGTCGCTGACACCTTAAAAATCATATCTTGAGTTCCACAACTCGAAAATCAGTTTTGTGATTTTTCCCTGAAACTAGACTCATATATGCATCTAAAATTTTTTTTCTATAATTTTTTGTTGGGCCAATTAGTACAGTTTATTAGTTAAAGTCTCCCATGTTACTGGGATCGACTACACTGACCTTCACACATTACGACTTGGATATCTCCCTGTACAGGTCTTCAATACTGATGTCGTTTGTTTCTATAGAAACTAGACTCAAAGGGGAATCTATACATATATGGAATGACTCCTAATTATCTCTGGTTAATTTATAATTAATTTCCAAAGTCTGAACAGGGAATCCAGAAACTGTTCTGGCCCTGTTTCACGAAAACCTAAATATCTCATAACATACAACTCATATGACCGTTTCGTTACTTCCATATGAAATTGGATTCATCAAGGTTCATTTACATAATTTATTCACTATTTAATTCCATTCCTACTATTTTTAGTGATTTTTCACATCGACGTCGCTGCTGCTGTCAGCATCTACCTTTAAGGTAGACTTTACCTATTTCATAGTTTCCATGATTCAATTAGCCCTTTTTTTTTGCATACATAGCACAAAGTATAATCATGATTAACCATTCCAATGGCTAATCGTTTCCAAACATTTCCATACCTCTTAGTGATCAACATACAAAACGATTATAGTACTATACTAAAAACGTATATAAGCCATTTTCGCATGGCTATCCAAATTTACACAAAATCCATGGGTACATGACCAACAACAAGAAGGGTAGTCCTATACATGCCATTTCAAAGTTCAACCAAAATTGTACCAAAAGGGGGCTTTGATAGTGTGGGAGACTTCGACTTCCAAAAATCCCGAGTCCGATAGCTGACGAGCCAAAATCTATAAAACAGAGAAACAAAGAAACGGAGTAAGCAATTTATGCTTAGTAAGTTTTGAGCAAGGGATTCCAGCACAACAAAAGTATAGCATTCATATAGCTAAACGGATAATTTCATATGCAAAAATTCTCAATATCATACTTACTTCACATTACCAACCCTTATGTTCATACACAAAAGATCAACTTAGCCAAAGGCCGGTAGCTCATTTATCGACTGAGCGAATACAGATTTGTAAGGGATCAACTAATTCAAAGCACACACGAAACATACCTCATCGCTGGGATTTTACGAGCGTATTAATTTAAATTTTTACAGCAAGATCGCTCATTCCCAAATCAAGCATCTTCGGGGTTTAGCCAGATATAACCACTCGCACAAGGCCTTCGGGTCTTAACCCGGATATGGTCACTAGCATAAATGCCTTCGGGACTTAGCCCGGATATAGTCGCTAGCACAAATGCCTTCGGATCTTAGTCCGGATGTAGTCGCTTAGCACAAAAGCCTTCGGGACTTAGCCCGGATATCATTCGAGTAACCATGCACATATATCAATAAGTCATGACACATTCATATTTCATTTTCATTACCAAAGCTCAAACACAAGACACTTATCACATTTACAATTTCGACTCAATAGCCACATACAAGAGCATGATTTTGATTTACTTAAGACATAATCTAATCGAATCATAATTTAAGTCCCATTACTCGAAAACTTACCTCGGATGTTGTCGAACGATTCCGATGGCTATTCGACCACTTTTTCCATCCCTTTATCGGATTTAGTCCCCCTTTGCTCTTGAGCTTAATTTAACAAATAAATTGATTTAATCATTTGAGCATCGAAAAGAGGAACTCAAGGTACTTGGCCCACATATATTCATTAGACATTAAAGTCACATATGTATGGAATCATGAATCAAACTCAACACATTAGTTAATACTCTCCTTAGCCGAATTTTCTAAGTCAAGATAAAGCCTTCAATATGCTTACCTATGGCCGAACAACACATCAACCTATGTACTCATTCATGTGGCCGATTATGCATGTCTATGTTGAGGCCAATTATATACTCAATACCACACACAAATGGCATACCTTTTACTAACTAATGCATTACATATTATAACTCAACACGCATCCATCATGTACTCCATAACCGAAACACCATCATATGTAAATATATACCTTGAGATATTGTATATGTCATACCAATACGTCATGTGCAAACATATATATATATGTGCAAGAGCCGAATCTCAAAGTTGACTATAACTAAACATGAACATTAATCCAAAACACAAATCTTACCTACCATGCAATAAGCATAAATCATACTTATGGATATACCATGGCCGAATACATCACACCACCATACCATTTCAATTTTGGTCATGGTTAAACAAAGAACTTAATGTCTCACTCAAAAATGCTAAAATGAAAATCCAAGAGTCATCAATCCACCATCACATGTATCATTAACAAGCTTCATATTTAGCATGCAATGGCATTAACACAAAATCCACCTAGGCCGAATATCATCCCCATGACATAGCAAAGATTTGAACCATGGGCTAATTAGAACTCAAGCTAGCAACTAAAAACATGCATGAATCTCATGGAACAACCTCAAACATACCTTAATCTAGATACAAGTATGGCCAAACCTCCTCCTAATCCTCTTCCAAACCAAACATGAAGCTAGAACTCCTTCCTTCTTCCTTAGAATTTTCGGCCAAAAGAAATGAAAAAGGATGAACAAATTTTTTTTTCTTTTCTTCACTCACGGCAATGGGGGGGAACACTCACACACATTCTTTTCTTTTTTTTGTTTTCTTCCTTCCATTTCTTATTAGTTTATTGCCCATGCTTCTTATTTTATTTTTCCATTAACACAACATGTTTCATGACATGTTTTGCCCATCATCCCTTGTCATGGCCGGCCACTAGTACTTAAATGGGGGGAAATTGACATGCAAGTCCACCCCTTTGATTACATGCACTATTATGCCACTTGCATTTGCCTAGCACATTTCTAAATTTTCTCACATAAGTCCTATCAACTAAATTCACATGCAATTAACTAAATCGAAGCTTAAAACTTTCACACATTTATATTCACATATTTTAGGCAATAATTATCACATTCAAATAATTTGGTGACTCGGTCTAGCGGTCCCGAGACCGCTTTCCGACTAGGGTCACTTTAAGGCTGTCACAGGGCGTGTGCCAAGCTATGTGAAAATCGCTATAGGTTCGAATCGGGAAAGAAATTTGCACGGGTTAGAGACACGGGCATGTCCCTATATGTTCAGGCCTTATGAGCCACACAGGCCTTCAACATGGCCATGTTAAGAAGAGACACGGGCGTGTCGTCCTTCTATACGGGCATGTGCCCCTGTCTACTTTGAAATCTTACAAAGTGTTCTAAAGTGTTTAGTTTATTCCCGAGCCATTTCCAAAGCATATTTTGGACTTCATAGGTCTATATTAGGGTTGTTAAGGGGAAGTTGAAAGTTTTAAAAATTGAGTGAAATTTGATAACCCAAAAATGTTTGTATGTATGTGTTTAAGTCTGGTAACACCTCGTATCCTATTCCAGCGTCGAACTCGGGTAAGGGGTGTTACATTGTGCTCATGGAAAATGATTTATCCAGTAAGGTAATTAGTATTGGTATTGTTAAAATTAGGATGCATAATAGGATGATTAGGACACTATCAGATGTCAGGTATGTACCTGATTTACAAAAGAATCTCATCTCTTTATGTATTATAGATTCAGAAGGTTGCAGAATCAATATTAAGTTGAATGGCATTAAGTTTTCTTATGGGGCTCTTGTTTTGTTAAAAGGTAGAATGACCGATAATCTTTTTATTCTGGAAGGTTCTATAGTGACTGGTGAAATCGGACATCCATCATCCATTACAGAGTTGAAGTCAACTCGTTTGGAGTGGAGGCAACTTGGTCATAGGAGGGAAAAATGTATGGCCTTTTCATTGAAGAGAGGTTCTCTTTTGGATGTAGGTTTTGAAAAGTTAGAGCACTGTGTTCATGAAAATCAGACTTGGGTTAGTTTTGATTTGGTAGTGAAAAAGTCGAAGGTTCCAGCTTCTAAGTACAAATTTGAGTCAGTTAATTCCTTATATAGTTCAATATAAACTCGTAACGGGCTTTGGCAAAGATGATGTTGTGGAAATACGAGTTAAAGTGGAGATTTGTTGAGTATGTCTCATATTTCGGCCAAATTTGAGAGATAATCTCCCAGTTAAACTCTATTTATTTGTTTTAGTCGAACTTTGATTAGTCTAAATTATTTCATTATTATTTGACTAATGAATTTAGCCTATAAATAGGCTCTTTTACAACCTTAGAAAATACACCCATTAAAGATTAGAACTCATAATACTTTTGAAGAACTTTATGTTTACGTGTTGAGGGTTCTTTGTTTTTGGGTTTCGTTTTTATCTCCGTCTTTTGTACTCTTCGTTCTTTTGCCATTATGGTAACATTATTTTTGCCTGTGTTTCCACATTTAATTTTTGTGTTCAATTTCTCAATTGTTTTGCTATTTTTTACTAGTTCATTGCTTAATCGGGTCGATCCCCAAAAAATAGTCTAAGCCTCAATCTTTGTACATGCCAAAATACAAGTAAAAATTAGAACCTCAAAATACTCGAATAGTGATGTGATGCTTCCTAGTCGAAATCACAAGCTTATTGTTAAGTCCAACACACATTTAAACAATTAATGCGTAAGCTTGATGAGCTTAGTAAGTAACAATAAATAAACCTACATATCTTATGCTTTATAATGTTAATCCCTTCTTAAAAATGTCATACCAATTCATTCAAACCACGTTTTAGTATCCCTAATCGATTCATTTACATTAATTGACTTATAGGCTAACTTACATTTTCGTAGTTCGTTAACTTATCATATAATGAAATTCACGTTTGAGATTCTCATGAATGGCTCATAAAATATTTAAATACTTTATGTCTTAACCTTCTATCATTTTCAAACATACATAAGCTTTTATACATATTATTCACACCTTATATATATATACTTTTTTACCATTTCCTTTACTAAGGTATGCTTGGATAATCAATTTACCTAATATTATTCAAGGTAAGTTCATTAAACCTCACATCTTTAGAGCATATTTTCATATTAAATTTTATTTCCACTTATATATTCATTTACTATCTTTTCGTCTCATTTAGTACCCAATATCATTCGAGGATGAAATTTTGTCAAGGGAAGGAGAGTTGTAATACCCCAGTTCTAGTGGGTATAAGGTTTGGCGTACAGTTCTAAGGTAGTGTGATTAATAGAGTAGGCTTCGCCCAAGTGCATCTTTTGGCGTATAAAGTGGGTGTGTATAGTTATGTGGTTAAGTTCATAATGGTTCCTTGTCAAGTGGTTATGTTAGTTGGAATAAGATCAATGACCAAGTAAAATTGGTACCGAGAATATGAGTTCATGTCAGGAATAGTGCATCTATTAATTGTGGTACTGTGCAGGTTAAGTTGCAAAGTAAGCTGTTTAGGAACCAACTGAATGTGAACCAGAATAGTTAAAAGATAAGGGATTTCTCAAATAGGTTTCTCAGAAGTTTTAGACTTTTGATAAGAGAATTCAGTAATGATGTGAAATTTGGCAAGTTCTAATAAGAAATTAGATTATAATAATAGATATTCAAGTTTGGGAAATGAGAGTTCTTTTTTTCTTTCTCCTAAAACAAGGTTATCTGAGGCTTGAAGAACCAAAGACATTTCTCTGAGCTGAAGTTGAGATCCCAAATTTTATAAGCGATTGCTCCATATCAAGGTAAGTTTTATGACTCTGCATGTTGTGCTATGAAAGGGTAGGTCTGTAAGAGTGTATGAATAGTAAGATGAAGAATTAAGGCTTAGTATAAGGGTTATCTGGGTTTGTGATGATGGTAAAGGTTATGAATGAGTTTTAATGGTGTTCTTCTGATTTATAAGCTATGGTTGTTGCAATTTCTTGTTGGATATGGATTTCAAGCTGCTATTCATAATGATAACATCCTGAAATAGGGCTTAGTCAAAATAGTGGTTTCGGGACCACAAATCTAATGTTAAAATATTTGTTTTATGATTATTATGAGTTCTAGGATATGAAAATAAGCATGTGTTAAAGTTTCATGAAGAAATTCTAATTATAAGGTGTCCAATTGGAAATTAGGGACCAAATTGAATAAATTAAAAAACTTGGATTCTAGAAGAAATTAGTATGAAATTGCTATGGATTATTAATTAGAAGGCCTTAAATAGCAATTTGCCCAATTTTTAAGTTTTTGGACGAAAATGGGCATGCATGGAAAATTTTGAAAGGTTAGTAAGGAAGGGCATTTTGGTCATTTGGTAATAAAATTAAGAAAAAGGGAAAAATGAAGAAAAATTCAGCCATATTCTTCTCCATGGCTTCCGAAATTGAAGGGTCTCCATAGCTAGGGTTTTCAACATTTTCAAGCTCAATAGTAAGTGCTCCCTAGCCCTATTTTCAACGTTCTTTGTATTTTTTAGATCCTCATAATATGCTTTCTCTATTTCTACCCTTATTTCAAGTTAGGGTTCATGTTAGAAATTTGACCCATACATGAGATGGTTGTTTTTTGATGATTTATGGAGGGTTATAAAAGTTAGATGTTAGATAAACATCCTTTGCTAAGTGATTTTTCATAAAAACACCAAAAAGGGACCTAATTGTAAAAGGAAAAAATGTGGGATAGAAATGTGAAATAGAAGAAAATATGGGCTGGTGTAAGCATGAAAAATATTCAGCTAGGCTTGGGTATTCAAGAAATTTCATGCATTTCATTATACGAGCCTAGGGACTGATTTGTAAAAGTGTGAAAGGTTAGGGCAAAATGGTTAATTTGCCCTAGGATGAGGTTTAAGCCTGAAATGAATAATGTGAGGTATTAATAATTCATTTTTACTGATATAGACCTCGAGGAACCAATTTCAGAGGTCAACTGTAGAAAACGAAAGGTGTCAAAATAACTGGAATACGAAACCGAAGCAATTACCAGGTAAGTTCGTGTAACTCGAAGTAAACTTTAAATATACTTGAAAATGCATATTCTTAAATGTATGTTAATTTAGATATTTATTGTATGACAATCCATGAAATGTGATAGTGTAAAATGAAAAAGATGAAAATTGTCCCGGTTGAATGATAAAGGGAGACTCGATGGGTAAATTCTTGTTTACATGACATAAGATCCTCCATGTGTTGCAGAAAGGGATTTAACCCGAACGGGTAATCCGATGATCTCAGTATAGTAAGGATCCAGCTCAGATGGGTGTTCCTCAATTGATCGAACCTCCCGATGAATATATGTGCATTGTGGATTTAGCCCAGATGGGTAATACGATTAAGGACCGAAATTAGCCTGGACTGGCATTTCAGATCTGAGCGTATTGGAGTAATTGTCGTTGTAAGGGATTTAGCTTGGAATGGTAATCCCGACAACACTCCTTGAATTTATGTTATGAGAGATTTAACCTGGATTGGTAATCCCGCCATAAAAGTGAGGTTCACTGAAGTGTATATTTAAAATGGTCACTAGCATGACTTGAAGGTTAATTGGATACCCATCGAGATTTTTGAGAAACTCAACGGGACTATAATGAGAAACGATAATGGAAATGTTTGAATTGATGAGCTCACCTAAGATTAATGCTATATTGCTTGAGAGGAAACTAACTTGATGATTGAGTGTATGTGATAGGGGATTTATACTATGCATGTTTGGCATGAATATCTTTTATGGTTGTATACTAAATAACCAGTAAGTTTACCTTCCTGTTATCTAAACTTACTAAGTATGTTAATGCTTACCCCCTTTCCTTTCTTGATTTTATAGAGCTCGTGGACTCGTGAAGATTGGAAGACGATTGGGGTATTGTCAACACTATCATCTTATCTTGCCTTGGTATATAGATACCTTTACTTTATTTCAATAACATGTATAGGTTTTTGGTTATTTCTTTATATGTGTCATTGGTTAGCCGATGTAAGAGCTTGAATGATATTCCTATTCATTTTGTATATGGCCATAAGACATGGCTCATTTTGATGTAGGTTGTAACTTACTAATTACACGTGTTGGTGTTTAAATGTTCATGAGATGGTTAAATGTGGTATATCATGAATGGACATGTGGAATGTGGCCAAATCACTTGGAGATGGCTAGGTTATAATTGGAAATGAGTTATAAAATGAGCCAAGTCTAAATGAGTTTGATGATATGGTAATCCTTAATAAGATGAGGTTAACATGCAATAGACCATTGAAGGTAGTCATTGGGCATATTTAGGCCCTGTTAAATACCATAGAAGTTCACAGATGTGTGTGGATGTTGAGGGTGACCATTGGCTTGGATTGTAGCCTCCCAAAAGATCAACACGGGTAGACACACGGGCATGTGTCTAGGCCATGTGTGACACATGGTCAATTCCATGGGTGTGTGTCCCCTGCCCCTAAATTTTTTAGGTTAGTATGCATGGTAGTAAACAGATGGGTAGAGACACGGCCCTGTGCCTCAACCTTGTGGAGGACACAGCCTAACACATGAGTGTGTCTCTTGGCCGTGTGCCCCTAAATGCATGATGACGTCATAAATAGAATGCTCGGGTTTTTGGACATGGGCAACGACACGGGCATGTCTACGCCGTATGAAGGACACGGGCCAAGGACACAGGCGTGTGCTCAGTCGTGTGAAAACCCCTTTAGGTTCGAAATGGAAAATAAATTCAATTAATTCCATACGGGTAAGGGACACAGGTGTGTCCCAAGCACACAGCGTGTGCATTGCCTCCACACGGGCGTGTGAGGCTTAAACCTAGAAATTTTCCTAAGATTTTCTTAAGCTCTCGATTTAGTCCTGAACCATTCTTAATGCTTGTTTTGGGTCTTGTAGGCCCATAATAGGGACTTATGAATATGTTTGATTGGTTTTAATTTAGAACGAAATTTTATAGCTTGTGATTTTCCGAAAATGTCATGTTTGTGTACGGTAATGCCCCGTACCTTGTCTCGGTCTCGGGTATGGGTAAGGGGTGTTACAACAATTTTCAGGTAAGTTTCTGCATCGACTCGTGCATGAATATTGCTCACATGAGATATCTCTGTAGAAACTGATTGAATGATGAAATTGAATCTTGAAAAGTATAGTATGATGGTCATGTAACTATATGATTGAATTCACGTTATGGTAAGGAATCTGATAAGTAGGTTTGGTCATATATGTGTGTCTTAGATGTATGCTATGCTTATGCTCGATTAAGAGTAAGTTGTGGAGTTAAAGATGAAGGTGAATTGTATTAGTGCATGAAGGGTCTGTCAAGAGATTCTATGTTTGTTCACTGAGATAGAGTTTAAAAGGGTTTATCTAAACTAAAAACACGATCTCTAATATGAATATTGAATCAAAGCCCCTGGCCATGACACCTTCTAAAAAGAACTAAAGGATGATGATTACCTAATGGGGTTCCCTTGGTTTCCTAGGACGATGATGGGCAAACCATACATTACATGAGTTTTGGCAAATCCATATCGTAAACATGTTCGGAAAGAAAGCCTTTGTGGCATAATATGAAAGAATGCCTTTGTGACAAACTCCGTAAAGAAAGCCTTCGTGGCGCACTCTTAAGAACCGCCCTTGTAGCGAACAATCAATAGCCTGTGTGGCAAATTCTAACATGATAGCCCTTAGGGCGAAGACTTGAAAGAACGACGTACATGGCAAAATCTGAAAGCAGTGCCCATGTGGTGTATCCTAGTAAGGCTCTCAATCGCATAACCTAAAGGAATGATTCTTGGTAGATTCTGTATTAAATTGCTTTGGTGCATTCAGCATGGCTTATAAGTGTGATTAGAAAGATTAGTAAGGGATAGTGTTTCTATGGGCCACGTTAAAGTGTTATACAAGACCATGATTGTGAATAATGAAGTGATGAGATATAGAAGAAATGATGGGTAAACATAAAAGAAACATATTTTGAATAAGGATATTTTACCTATATTTCAGAAGGAATGTACTAGATATGTATAGGTGATCCAACATGGATTGTGGAACGATGGCTTAAAGTTATGCATAGAAGAGTAATGGTGTAACACCCTTTACCCGTATCCGAAGCCGGAATAGGGTACAAGGTATTACCAGATCATAATACATACCATTAAATAAAACCAAGACAAAAATATGGCATCCAATTAGATCATGAATCATTATAACATATGCCTTTAACAATATTAGCCAATTTCAATGGCTTTGTACAAAATAATCTGTCAAATACTGTAACTAATATTTTATACCTAGGCAATTATGACACGTAACAAAATAACTAAGCCTACTATACATGCCATAATTCAAAATGTTTAGTTCTAATACCAAAAGTACTGATAGTGCGGGCAGATCTTCAACGATCTCTAACTCCTGTGCTTGCTGAATGACACTATAAGACAGAAGAGAGAAAAGAAAGTAAGATTATAGCTTAGTAAGTAAGTATATAAATAATAATTAAGGAGTCTAATATGTTTACAAAATAACTCAAGTATATCTATTTTTAATTTCACTATTTACTCCAATTTGGTCAAGCTGTCTCTCCTGCGTCATGTTTACTGGATAAATCATAACTCAAGTTACGAAACTCGAAATTCAAATCTGTAAAAGTTTCCTGAAACTAGACTCAAATTACTTCTTACTAAAACTTTTCTAGAATTTTTGGTCCAGCCAATTAGTACAGTTTCTTAGTTAAAATTTCCCCTGTTATACAGCTCGACTGATCTAACCTCTGTTCACTACGAATTGATTTTCTCCCAGTAAAAAAGTCACATAGCCATAAAATTTGTTTCCTTTAAATCTAGACTCAATAAGGAATCTACGAATATAAACTATATTTATTAATTATTTTTTTACAATTGTTAATGATTTTTCAACGTTAGAACAGAGGATCACGTAGTCATTCTGAACAAGTCTCACAAAGATATAAATATCTCAAAATATAGGATTCCTTTACTTGCTCTATTTCTTTTGCATGAAAATAGACTCATTAATAATTAATTTCATATCTCATTCAGCCCCTAATTAAATTCCTACTATTTTTGGTGATTTTTCAAATTCATGTTACTGCAACTGTCCAAAATAGTTTTATTGCTAATTCACTCTTTCACACTTTCTTTGTATTAGCCTCATTTTAACATGCATATCACAATTCATTTTCACCACATTTTATACATCACAAGTATAGGTCCATGATTACAATGTCCCCATAAAATCATCCCATTGAACACTTCGGATCAATCCTTGATACTTGGTGGTTTCAGCACATAGTTCCACCCATCATATTTCATATAGTTCAGCTCTCTTGTACACATGGTGAACACTTAGTACTACCCATGTGACCTAGCCAGTTTATCTCGTAGATCTCTTGTCTACATGGTGTCCTTCACTTGGAACCACACATGCGACCTAGCTACATTCATCCTCTCCCGTAGCTCTCTTGTCTACATGGTATACATCGCGTCTCACACATGTGACCTAGCTACCATATAGTACCTCATAGCTCTCTTGTACACATGATGTGCACTCAGCACCATACATGTGACCTAGCTACGTACCATTTTTATTATCCAATCTTTCCGAAGGTTCAACCGGGATTTTTCTCCCTATTACTTATTTCCATTCTTCTAATAGTCAATTATGATTCAAAATCAGCTAAAATATATAAAATATGCTGAAATATAAAAATGTAAATAAAGATAATGTATTATTTACATACAAACTTACCTCGGTGCAAAATATGGAAATTTTGCAATTTAGTCCAAAATCTTTTCCTTCCCCCGTTCAAGGTCGATTCCACGCCTTTCTTGATCTATAACAACACATTTAGCTCATTTAACACTTATACTATCTATTTCAATCCAAAAATCACATCATGGAAAAATTACGTTTTTTCCCTCTAACTTTTACAAAATTATGATTTTTCCCCTAGGCTCAGAAATTTAATTTCAGCCCTTATTCTTATGTTTTATGACATGCTGATCATTTTTCTCTTCTATGGCAACATCAAATTCTCACTCTAACACATAGTTATGAACAATAGGTATTTTTACCGATTATGCCGTTTTGCTCGTTTTCGCTAAAAATCGCTTAGAAAAGATCGTTCTCCTAACTTCAAACATTCATATTCTACCATCAAATATCAAAATACATGCATATAATTCATGGGTAAATTTTTAAACATAAACCCTAACTCGAAATAATGGTAGAAATAGGTAAACCGAGCTACGAGGATTTCAAAAATGTAAAGAACATTAAAAACGGAGCTTGAATGCACTTACTATTGAGCTTGAAAGCTTGGAAAAAACCCTAGCTATGGTGGACATACAAGGTTCGGCCAAGGAAGAAGATGGATGGACAAAATTTTGGCTTATTTTTCCCATTTTATTTCTTTTAATTACTAAATGACAAAAATACCCTTAAAGCCTTTCTTTAAAATTTTGTCCTATTCATGCCCATTTTTGTCCATATAAAGTATAATGGTCTAATTTCCATTTAAGGACCTCTACTTAAAACCCCCATCAATTTAGTCCTAAACATCAAATTAAACACCTAGTCATAAAATTTTCAACCTCGGGTTCGTGGTGTTGAAACCACTGTTCTGTTTTGGCCCTAAATCGGGCTGTTACAAATGGTAATTCAGTCAGATGAACCTATGTAAAGAAAATGGATAAAGACTTATGAAAGATCAAGTTTAAAGAGGCAAGTGGCTTATTGAAGATGTTGATGGGAAAGAAATGAGCTCTTAACAAGGTATGGTATCTAACTTGTAAATGAGAATAGAAATTGAATAGGCATTCTTTAGTGACTAAGTTGAAGGTTCAAATGATATGATCATCTAAATAAGTTACTAGTTCATATATGTAAAAATGACAGAGGTAAATGACGTTTTCCTCACTAAGTTTTGTGCAAGGAGAAACAATGTCAGGGCTAGGCTTAAGGAGTGATGTATTAGGCTATTATGCATATAAAGCTAGTTGGCGGTGCACTAAAAGACTATAATACTCCATAGAAATTCAATTAGAGTACCTGTAATTAATTAGGGTTTCAATTTGGATATCATTGTAGTTTAATTAGCTCATGTTGTATCTATATTTATTCATTGTATTTACTTATGTATTTTAGTTTGAAATTTGTAGTTAAGTAAATTGTCATTATCTGTAAATGTTAAAAGTAAATTAAGCTTGTGTCTATAATTGTGTGGTAATGCCCAAGATCCAAATCTTATTAATTGGATCAGGTTGAGGGCTTTACAAGTAAGCTCTAATTAAATCAACTTAGATACACAGGAATCCTCCACCACACCAATGAGCACCAAAGTACTAAATTGTAATATAGTGTAAGACATCCCTCCACCATACCAATGAGCTCATGAAATCATAAACTACACCAGGCCAAGATAAACATAAGTGCATGGTTGGATTTATTGTATGTTATTAGGTGCTTTTATAAAACAAATATAGATTTTCTTTAGTATGATTAAAGAATGTTTATTTTCAGATAATTATCATATGAATTGTATAATTAAATTAAATTTTTCATCAATTGCAATTGCTCCGGTAACGAAAGTGACACATTCTAGCTCGGACTTGATGATTTTGTTGAGTTTAAGGATGTTACATCATATGTCTCCTTGCCCATTCCCCATTCGTTAGTAACCTATTCTTCCATAGAAGCCAAGTAAAAATCCTTACTCACTGGGGTGCCTTGGCCATCCAAACCAACTACCAAAAATTAGAATTTCCATATAAACCAAAATGATGAAAATTTTTATACGTTTCCACTGAAGAAAATGTATCTCTTGTCCCTTATTTCCATAAAAGTTGAACTGGATCTACATTAGATAAAGGTGGCACTATAGCTGCTATCAAAATAAAAAGATTTTTCTGAAGATAACTCCTCAAGCGAGCCCAATCCTCACAATCAGTAACATCCACAACATCGCAAACACGTATAGTGTCATCTAGTTGAGTTAGACCAAAGTAGAAACCCCTGATAGGCCAAATTTGTTGAAGCCAGGTATCATTCTAGAAGTTGGTTGTTCAATCATCACCAATGAACCAATATACATTCTCAATTACATCGACCCAAACCTTCATCAAAGACCTCTAAACATAAGAATACTTACTCCTTTCAATAGTGTTGGTAAAAATAGGTTCGGAAAACGTAGCGGAAAATAAATTTAGGAAAAAACCGGAGTTTTAATTTTTTTTTCAAAACACTATCTTGGTTGTGATATCTAAATTAATAAACATTTAATCAAAATTGTACCTTTTCGATTCGTCTAGGATGAGCGCTTCGACCAAGTAGTCTTCTCCGCTATCCCCAAGCTCATGTCTGCCACATGTGGGCTCACTACCAATCAAAAATTTTTTCACTAAAATTACCAATGTGGTAATTTCATAATTTATCTAAATTTTTAGGTTAAGTTGTAAATAAAAAATATCTCTAGAAATTTTCTAGAATAATCTCTTCAGAGAATTTTTCTCTCTACAACTTTCTTTTGAATTCAAGTGTATGTAAATAATGACCCAAGGCTCTTTTTATATAGAGAGAGTTTAGAGAGTTCAACTATAATTAAACTTAATCACTTTAATATTAATTTACTATAATATTTATCAAGATAAATATTAGATTAAATTTAATATTAAGATAATCACTTCAATATTAAATTAAAAAATACTATTAAGATAAGTATTAAATTAAATTCAATATTAAACTATTAAAATAATATTATGATTGGAATAATTAATTTGAAATCAAATTCTCTGGTAGAGTCCCAGTAGGAGCGTAACTCTTCCATTGTTCAACCGTCGCTGGCCACAAGGATGCTGTGGTCGTAGCCACCAGCACTGTCATGTCCATTGGTGCAAGTGCACCACCTTTACAGCACCTTGAGTCGGTTCGACTGCTGCCGGTTCGGTTCAGATCAATGACAACCTGACCGGTCTGACCTAACCACTGGTTGGACCATCAGCCTGGTTTCACATACCGGGCCCGGTTTGACCAGTTTTTGGGTCTTGATCTCGATTTTGGGATCTCGTGCCTAATGTACGATCTTAGGTCCAATTTTCAAGTTCAATTGCTCATTGGGCCAATTGTTTGACTTGAAAATTAAATACCAAAAATATCATATTAATTGTAATTGACTTGATTAATTTAATTTTACTTGATCAAAATTAATTTTTCAAGAAAATTCTTTAATAAAATTCTCTAGTTGAACAATTCTCAGACCACCTAATTTAATTCCAGATCAAATAAATTGACTCAATTAGATTATTCCCAAAGTCATAGAAGTCTCTTTTCATTCAAATGTTGTAACACCTCTAACCCGTATCCGTCGCTGAAATACGGTTACGGAGCATTACCGGAGTTTACATTTCAAAACTATCAAAAATTTTAATCATTTAATAACTCAACATCAATCATAGTAAAGTCAATTAATATCATACATATTGTTCCTTATACGAGCCCTCAAGACCCTAAAAATACATTAGAAACAAGTCAGGACTACATCGAAAACATATAGAATTTTTCAAAAAAAGAAGAAAATTTTCAAATTACAGGGGTCACACAGTTGTGTGGCCAGGCCATGTGACTCACACAACTGAGACACTTTCCCGTGTCTCAGCCTATGTGGCGTTCGAAGTAGGGACACACAGCCGTGTCCCAGCCCGTGTTCGTGCCCATGTAACTCTCTGACTTGGGTCACACGGTCAAGTCGCATGCCCGTGTGCCAAGCCGTGTACCCTCGAAATGTAACCTTTAAAACCCTACAGGGTGTCTTAGGCTGTGTGGACGAGAAAACAGACATTTTCAAGCCATTTATTTCACCCTAAACATGCTCACACATACAAAACATTTGCACATACAATCAAGATTTCACACATACCTAAAATATACATAATAAAATCAATTCAATAGGAAATTTATCCATTCAACCAATATGCTAAAAGCCACCCCAAACATAATTATCAAATCAATCTAAATATGTGCACAATTACCATTTATCATCCATCTTGTCTCCATGCCAAAACATAGCATAATTGATATATTCCAAAACATAACCAAACATACTAAATTGGTCATTCAAAGTATACTTTCATTTGACCATTCTAACACCAACCATTTAAGCATCAAAAACGTTTAAATGACACCAATCTAGTCAATTCCAAATGACAAATATATATATATATGCCAAACTCATCAAACTAACATATACAACGTTCCACCTATACATGCCATTATAACCTTGATCAAGACATCAAAATCTACCGATAAAATCAATGGATAGTGTGATGGATCTCTGACTAACTTCCAACTTGATCGAGCTTCCGATAATCTGAAAAGTAAAGGAAAAATAACAATGTAAGCAATGAATGCTTAGTAAGCTCGTATAAATATTAAACATAACATTCCATTTCAATAATGAACTTTATAAGGTAAACATAAACCTATACCAATGCCTCAAGATCTATCAAATGATAATCAACTCACAAATTAGTGTATTTATCCACAACCTAGATAAATTCATCCATAACTTAAGTAAATTTCTCACATATAAGTAAACCCTTTAACTCATAAATACATTTACATTATCACATTACATCTCAATTATGAACTTATCATTTTATTACATTTCCTTACTCGTATCATTTGTATAACAGAAGACATAAGCATAAATATTTCATCATTAATACACAATTTAGTATATTTACTCATAATTCACTCGAAATATCATAAGGTATGTAATAGCCCAATTTAGACCCTAATCGGAACGGTGGTTTTAGGACCACGAATTTGAGTCAGAAAAATATTTAAAAATTATTTTGTGTGTTTATTTTGTGTGAATTTATATCTATGAAATTTTCGTGATTTAATTTTGTCGTTTAGGTGTCCGATTAAATAAAAGGACTTAATCGCGTAAATTGAAAATTTGATAGTTTAAAGTATAAGGGCCAAATAGTTAGTGGATTTCTAAGTTGGGGAACTTATGTTGTAAATATCCCATAAATATATTAGTGGGACGGTTTAAGACTTATATTATGTGGTTTTTATATTAAACCGTTAAGAATATAAAAGTAATTTAAATATTAAAACATATATATGATATAATAACATAAAATAAACTATGTTTTTATCATTCTCTCTTGACCAAAACTAGAGAAAAGAAACAAATAAAGAACAAGGGTTAGGTTCTGCCATCTTCTAAGCTAAAATCAAGGTTCGTTCTTTGTCGATTTTTGATAATTTCTACGTTTTTGAGATCGTTGCTTTGAGTACTACAAAGCCCATGCTTAAATTTTTTATTTGATGAATATTTTGAGTTGTGCCATTGTTGATAGCTTATGATTTTTGTTTTTTGTTGATGAATAATGAAAGATATGTTTTAGACTAACATATTTTGTATTGGAGTTTTTGATGATTTTGAGTAATTAGGACTTAATTGCAAAAATAATAATTTGAGAGATAAAATGTGAAATTTATGAAATATATGGACTTGTACGGTGATGGGTAAGATTCAGCCAAACATGAGTATTTGAAAATTTTGTGTATTTTGTGTTTTGTGCAATAAGGACTACATTTTAAAAATTGTAAATGTCAGGGGTAAAATGGTAATTTGCCCATTTATGTGTTTTTGGACTAAATTGAATGAAAATATGTTTGAATGAGCTTAATTTGAGTATGTTTTGATCAAGAACCAGAGAAATCAGATTTGGATCGAGGAAAAATAAAAGTTGTCGACTAGCAGCCCCGTCTCGTTTTACGACGTCTAAGGTAAGTTTATAAGCAAGTAGACGTGCTTAATTGTGATTAAATATGTTTAAGCTTGGCTATCACATCTCTGAATTGGTTTCAACCAAGTTGTCACGTCCGAAAGTCCAGTATGAACCTTAGGAATAGTTAGGATGCGTATATTATGACATAGGATTCCGATACGTATGTGCGAGTAAGACCATGGCATCGATATATGATTTTGATATGTGTTTATGAGTAAGACCCTGTCTGGGACAGTGGCATCGATTGGGGCTACATGTAAAACCACGTCTTGGACATTGGCATTGTACGATTTATGTGTTTATCCGAGTGTCCTATCCAATCCCGAATGGTTCATCGGGCAAAGGTAAATCGTGATCAGATGTGTTATATGAGCAAAAAGGGACAGGTATGATTTAGTTTATTAGTTATCAATGATAAGGTAAATATGTGACTTGTTTGATAATATGTGTTATGCATGATATAAAGAATAAACTTCTATGGTTTAAATATGTGTATTCAGCTTTGAACAAACGATGTGAATATTATGGAAATGATTCTTGGATTTGCATTTATATGTACCCATGTATATTCGGCCATGAAAGTAGTTTTTGTACATGATGTTATAACCAGAATCTTGAGCTTATATAAATGTGTATTTGTAAATTTTATTACATGATGACAATTTAACTTAGAAAGCCAATTGTTACTTGGTTAATAAGATCATGGGAGCATTTAGCTAAGATAGTATTTTGCATGAGATTTTAGTATTTTATCACAATTGTAGGTTTAAGGTTATGCATTGATAACGATAATATAATCTGGCAAGTTTAAATAAATTTGAATATGATATTAAGTTGTTTATTTGCTTATTGACTTACTAAGCTGTGGTAGTTTACTCTATGTATTATGTTATTCTGTTTTATAGAGTTTGAAGTCAAGCTACAAGCCCGGGACTGTCAGCCAAGCTCATCACACTATCTACAGCTTCGGTATTTTAAATAGTCGAACTCGAACTATGGCATGTGTAGGCTGGATTTCATTTTGAAGTATTAGATTTTTGAGTTGTGTATAATCTAGCCATGCAAAAATGGCTTATGTGTTATGTTTGGGTTTGGTCTGACTAGACTATGGTTTGAGCTCGTTTCAATTATTTTGTTATATGTCATAGTTTAGGAGTGATTATGATATCGGTTTGAGTATTGAACTTGTTTATAAATCTTGGATGTGGTATGAATGTGGTAGCTTGGATGTGTATTATAATAAGATAAAATATGCATGTGGATGTTGATTACTACACTTAGTTTTAACCTAATATGTTTTGTTAATAATGATTCATAAGGTTGGTTAGATAATTCGGTAATGGAAACCTTGAGTAGGTGTGTGGATTAAATATGCAATTTAGTTTGCATGACATTAAATAAGGTAAAAATTCCATGATTGTTTTTGTCATTTACTTGGTATGAGTTTAATTAATAAGGTGTGACTTTGGAATCTAGGGTAAATTCACACTAGCACTTAAACCTTAAGGCACATTCGATTATGTTATATTGAATTAAATTGTATGTGTAGTTTATTACTAAATTATAAGGTAAGTTCTCAATTAGTTATATCATGAGTTTATACTGAGGTTGTTAATTGTGTCTGAAAGTAGTTCAGTTTTAAAATGTCGTAATGCACTTAACCTTTTTATAACATGTTTCATTTCTTATATATTTTAGTTAATTGTATAACCTCAAATATGATTTGCTAATAAGCTCCATTCGAAAATGCTAGGAGTCTTTATTATGCATGTATATGTATATATATATGTTCGAATGGGTTCATTAAAATTTTATCAATGTACAAAACATGAATACATAAAGATTAACAGTATGGTGTTGCATGTAGGAATAAAGAGGTTGGTGATGAAATTCATTTTCCATTAATGTATAATCTATGCAAGTGCACAACTTATTCAAGAAAAGGTTTGTCATTCAACACTAAAGATATTGTTGAGTTATATGCTCGGTAAACGTATAAGTTGTGCTGATGTACTTTGAGATATATTTTAATTATACTATGTGATGAACGATAAAATTTTTAGTTTCTGATATATGAAATGATTTTACCCGTTGACGTGATATTGATGTCAAACTATATTATGTCATGCATAATTGCATGAATTGTAATATGATCAGTAATGCCTCCTGGCCCTAATCCAGTGACTTATACAAGGTAAGTCATGTACATGAATAACATCACTTGTAATCATCAATTTCATGAACATGAACATACTTTTATTGAACATTACCTTTTTATTCCTTTTCATAGATTCATGACATAAGTCCTTGGAATACTTACCGATCCCTTCCTTTTCATACTCGTTGAATAAAATGAAATAACATCGAATAATGAAAATAATATTTTCAGTACAACTTACCTGTTACAATACATTGACACAAAAAATACTAGGTTCAAAACCTGATATAACACATCGTCACGAACACTACTAAGCACAAAGTTTGATATAATACATCGGCACAAAGCCTGCTAGGCACGAAGCCCGAATATTACCGACACAAAGCCTGCGAGGCACAGAGCCTGAATATCACTATGTTTCTATTTCTTAAAACATAGCTAAATGAAATTTAAGTTTTAACCAATAATGAAATAGTATGAAATATTCAATACAATTAATAACAACCGTATAACGAACTTACCTGGCTAAATTGTAGAAATATCAAAGTACAGGGGCTTTTTGGTAATTTTCCATTCTCCTCGATTTTCTACTCGATCTTAATCTAAATTAATAATTTCATTCAATTTATTAATTTAGACAATAAAATAATTCATTTTTATAAAACTTAGTCATTTTTTACATATTTATCAAATTGCCCCTAACATTTTACTTTTATTCAATTTAGCCCCTGAGCCTAAAACATGAAAATTAACAATTTTTAATGCAAATCCATGCTAGCCAAATATTCATGGCATTCAATATAGCCCTTTTTTTGCAATAATTTCACAAAAAAACCTTGTATTTTTACTATTTCAACAATTTAGTCCCTAATCGAAAAATTCATCAAAAATCTCTTAATAAAACATTTTCAAATACCAACCAACATTTCAAATTCATAATTTAACATGAAAAATCACTATATTCATCAATGGAAACATTCAGAATCTTTAATAGTTTCAAAATCGAAGGTACGAGCTAGATGGACCTAGTTGCAACGATATCAAAAACATAAATATTAAAAGAAATTGGGCTAAAATGACATACCAATTAAGCTTTTGAACATGCTAAAATTCCTAGGTCTAAAATGGCTCCCTTTTCTTCTTTACAATCGGTGAAGAAGACATGAAAATGGTGATAATGGCTTTTCTTTTATTTAATTAAAGTTTAATTATAAAATTACAATTTTGTCCATTTAAAATTCAACCAATTTCCAAGCTTTTAATTATCCAAAACCATCGACTAACTCCTTAAATGGTTTAATTATCATTTAAGTATCTCTTTCTTTATTCAATAAGCCATTTAATCACTAGAATGAAGTACTGATCAAACTTTACATCCTTTACAATTTAGTCCTTTTCAATTAATTAACTATCGAAACATTAAAATTTTTCAATGAGGTCAATTTATATTTATAAAAATATTTACGGCTTAGTTTATAGAAACGAAGTCCCGATACCTCATTTTCTAAAACCACTTAATTTTAGGGTCAAAGCACTTAAACTTAATAAATTGCTTATATAACATAAATTATCAAATCAAAAACCTTTTTAAAACCATAGTTTAACTCGTAAATATTAAATAATAGTATTTACAAATTTACTCATCAGATTTGGTGGCCCAAAAACACTGAAAAACTGGTTGTTACAAATGTAGTTCGATCAAGCTTTGGTTGAGCTAACAGAGGGTCCAATAGGACATATACAATTAGGCTCTAGTGATTGTCATTATGCCCAGAAGTATCGTTCTAATAATTCGCAATTACTTAATCGTGGATTCAGTTTACAAGAAGTACCATGATTGAAAACTCCTTATTGCATACAATTTACGAAAGCAATTGTAACACCCCAAACCCGTTTCTGTCGTCGAATTAGGGTTACAGAGTATCATTGTACAACCAAAAACATTTAAAATTTAAATCATTCAATAAATTAAACATAATATAAATCATGTATAAAAATGCATACTGTCCCTAAATCGAACCCTCAAGGCCCTAAAAATATACTAGAAACAATTCAAGACTAAATTGAAACCATTTGGAAAATCTTGGAAAAAGACACAAAAATTTGGAAACAAGGGTCACACGGTCGTGTGGCCAGTCCGTCTGCGTCACACCGCTAAGAGACACACCCATGTACTAGGCCGTACAGCTATCAAACTAGGGACATACAGTCGTGTCCCAGCCCATGTCCTCACCCCTGTAACTCTCTGAGTAGGGTCACACAGTCATGTCACATGCCTGTGTGTTTAATCGTGTAACTCTCTGAGTTGCCCTACACGTCTGTGTGCCGGGCCGTGTGTTAGGTCGTGTAACTCACTGACTTCCAACCTAAGAAATCATCATATGACACACGGGCATGTCACCAAGCCATGTGTCTCACATGGTTGAGTCACACGCCAGTGTCTCAGGCCGTGTGGACCCAAATTTACCTAAAACCAAGCCATTTCCAAGACCATATCATGCACAATCATTCAACCCATTTAAGCAGACTTTAAAGAGACTTAAACATCACCAAAACACACATCAAAATTCCATTTCAAGACCCTAACTCAACTAACCAATATGTCATTCTAAGGCACCACAATATACTAAAACATCAACCACCCAAACATGTCCATATTGGACCAATTCATACATGACAACCTATTCATTTAATTACCTAAAACATACCACATATTGACCATTCTCAAACCAAAAAATAGTACCTAGAAGCCATACTTATCCATTATCATAAAGTGATCAAAAGGAACTTATCTAAATAAACTTTATAAGTCCATTATCCAAACATGAACACCAAAGCACAAACATACCAACTTACCATTTACATATTCATCAAAAACACCATTTTAAATCACCCTATACATGCCATTATAAAACATTGGCCAAAAATACTCCAAAACTACTGAAAAGACTTTTAGATAGTGTGATAGATCTCTGACGAGCTTCCAAACCGATCGAGTTTCTGATAATCTATGAAAACAAAGAAAAAACAACTACGTAAGCATTGAATGCTTAGTAAGCTCGTATAAACCAAACTTAACTTACCACATCAATTACATAAAATAGGAATAAACATAAAATCAACCATAACCATAAGCTTGACATAAGCCTAACAACAACATCAAGTTCACAAGTTAATACACTTGTTCATATATATATGAAATCATCCATAGGATATGTGATTCATCATGCATGAACATAACATTTTGCATCTTCAATGTTCCATAATGTCATGATTCAATCCAATTGATACTTACCCTTTCGTTCCATTTTCTTTCCCATTGAACCATTTAGAATTACCTCGGATACTCGACAAAGCTCACACAAAGTGTGCCTTTACATATAACTGTAACTCTTCGTTTACATCATTGCTTACACGAGCTGTGAAATGGGTCTGCTCACACGAGCTGTGGGTCGAAACGTAAGCTACACATGCTACACACACAAGTTGTGGAGAATCTACAACAAATGCTAGACCTCAGCTATCGATAGGACACTCAAGACCAGCACCTGAAACATGAAATCCCTAATGACATGTCATTTGTATCATAAGAATTCCTCAGGTTCAAATGGGACTCGATATCCGTCAATTCAACATAACATTGATATGTTTATATATATTGGTCCATTTATATTAAGAGTAACATAGCAAAACATTCAATTTAAGTAACAATAACACAATAAACGTTCATATGAACTTACTTCGATGACTAGAGGCATGAAGGTTAAATCGAACTAATCCAAAGCTTTTGCTTTTCCTCGATCTAGGTCCGAATGTGGTTTATCTTGATCTAAATAGACAATTTAAATCAATTTAATAATTCTAGTATTCAATTTTATCGACATTTCATATTTATGCAAAATTACCATTTTACCCCTAACATTTTAACTTTTCGCAATTTAGTCTTTAAGCTCATAATTTCAAATCTAATCATTTTAATCCCTCTCATAGGCTAACCGAACTCTTTAGGCACTTTTTCCAACCCAAATAAATCATCATTTCATAAATTTAACATGAATTTTTACTATTTTTACAAACCAATCCCTAAATGGAAATTTCATTAAAAATCACTTTACAAAACTTGTTTATTTCTCATCAAAGATTCATAATATATCATTTAACATCAAAAACCATTCAAGAACATTCATGGCTTAACCTTCAACCTTTAACAGTTTTACAAATTAACCCCCAGGCTACCAAGATTAAGCTAAAATGGTTACAAAAACATAAAAATCATTAAAAACGGGGCTCAAAACCATACCATGCAAAGGAAATAAGATTGACCAAATTATCATCCTCCTTTAATGGCTAAAATCGGTTTAGGGTGTTGAATGTGGAAGATGAAACAATTTTGTTTTATTTAGTTTTGTCTTAATTTACCAAATTACCATTTTAACCTTTAAAAACTATAATAATTTCATCAAAACCATGTCCAAAACATCCACTATCACCTCAATTAGTCTATTTACCATTCAAGTCCTTTAATTTAAGGTTTCATAGACATTAGGCCCTTTTAACTAATAGATCTCAACTTTTATCTTTTTTACAGTTTAGTCCTTTACTTAATTAACTACTTAAACATCAAAATTCCTTAACAAAATTTTAACACGACCTAAATATAATCTCATAGACATTAAAATAATAATAAAAATAATTTCATCATCAGAATTATGGTTCCGAAAACACTTTTTCGATGGCACTGAAAACGGGTTGTTACAACAATCCATCCAACTGTTTTGTCCAATGACCTCATCACATGTGTGTTACCTTAATATGATATCTTTGATTCCTTTAAGTTAAATCTGTTCACTCAATACAATCCTATTTTATCTCATTATCACCATGTGTCTTCTTAATGATTAATATGATCATTGTCAACAAATGACTGTGATAAATTGCTCGTTCAAGAACAAGCAACCCGTGGCCACATTTCATATTTATCAATCAACACAATGCCAATGAGAGGATATCATTAACTCTTTAATTGTGTTATGAATTCCACAGTTGCTAGTAAAGCCATGTTATCACAATTCATGTTCGCAAACTTATATCCAAGCACATGAGTTGCATACGCATGGTCAATGACTAACTCAAGATTTAGGTACATTACACCATAAATGTCACAAGTGAATTAATTCACAAACGAATCTAGAATTAATTCATCTTGGGTCCAGTCCAATGTATCATTCTACCAATGAATACATCTATGTCTCTACTCATGGAGCCAACTACTCCAATAGCCAAGACTAACCATCTCCCTAATTGGAATTGTAGACAACATAATAATCCTTCTCAGCATTTGAATCAAATGCTCACTTTGATTCTTTTACGAGATTACAGAATTATTTAGATTATATACTGAAGTAAGTGGTCTTTCTTTCAATGTAAATGCTCTTTACAATGCCATTTATCTTCAGTTTGAACTTTAGACAATCAGTGAGCTAATATTTGTTTGTCACAATTTTGCTATGCATGCAAAATATAAAAGACTTAAATACAAAATACATACTAGTGAAATGTGAAATTAACTTTATTTGTTTATTCATCATTCAAATAAATAGAAAATAGTTACATGTTTACTACAATATGGGCATCTTTCCTAACAATCTCCCATTTGCCCTAGTGAAGTAAATGTGTCATGTTTCGCATTCTCATATCCATAAGGTTATTTTCAAAACTACTTTCATCACATCTACAATTCCTTCAACTCCCGCCTCTTGTATTAGCTGATACTTCCGATCAATGTGTTTCGTCCTCTTGTGACTTCTCATTTCCTTCTTATTTGTTATTGCAACAGTATTATCACAATAAAGTATTATAGCTTTTTTCATACCAGAAATAACTTCAAGTTCGGTTGAGAGCTTTTGGAGCCATATTTCTTCTTTTGTTGCCTCAGAAGCATCCACATACTCGGCCTCCATAGTAGAATCAGTAGTGCAAGTTTGTCTTACAGTTTCTCTATACTATGGCTCCACGACCTAGAACAAATACATTTCTCGACGTCGATTTCCTCCAATATTTACAGGTTTGGAAGTTTGAGTCTATGTACCCAATAGGAGTAAGGCTCTCCCTAGAATACATAAGTATATGATCTCTAGTTCTTTTAAGATGCCTTAATATATGCTTTACTGTTTGCCAATACTTGAGACCTGGATTCGTATGATATCAACTAACCATTCCTACTACGAAACATATATCTGGACATCTACAAAGCATCATACACATAAGGCTTCAAACTATGAAAGCATATGAAACCTTACTCATATGCTCACTTTCTTCCGTTGTCTTAGGATAGTCATTTAAAGAAAGATGAAAATATGATACATTCGGCTAAACTATTGGCTTCGCATCAGTCACTGCAAAACATTCCAATACCTTGTCGATGTATGAAACTCGAGATAGTGCACTTGTTTTATTCTTTTGATCCCTAATGATTCAAATTCCAAGAATATAACTAGCTTCACCCAAGTCCTTCATGCTAAACGATTGAGCTAACCACAGTTTAACCAATGACAATTCTCCTACATCTTTTTCAATAAGTAGAAAATCATCGACATAAAAAATAAGGAAAACCATATTTTTGTCCTTTATACGCTAATAAACACAAGGTTCATCAGTATTTTGCTCAAATCCAAAAGCCTTAATCATTTGATCAAATCTTTTATTCCATGAGCGGGACGCCTGCTAAAGTCCATAAATGGATCTTAGCAATTTGCAAACTTTCTGCTCATTTCCTTTGACAACATAACTAGTTGGTTGAGTCGTGTAAATGGTCTCATCAAGATAGTTATTTAAAAATTTTGTCTTGACATCCATTTGCCAGCTCTCATAATTGAGAGTTGTGGTAATGGATAAAAGTATGCTGATAGACTTGAACATTGCTACCAGAAAAAATGTATCATCATAATCGATGCCTTTTTTTTGTGTGTAGCCTTTCCCTACAAGTCTAGCTTTGTGTGTTTCCACTTTCCCTTCTGCATTTCTCTTCTTCTTATAGATCTGCTTACACCCTATGGATTTAATCCCAATAAGTAAGTCTACAAGTTTGCACACCGTATTGGATTTCATAGAATCTATCTTGGAATCCATGACCTATTTCCAAATCTTGGAATCAACGTCTTGCATAGCCTCCTCATAAGTGAGTGCATCATCATCCTCATGATTGGCTTCCATATTACAAATACTACCATCATAGATGAAGAAGTCCAATTTCTTAGAAACTCTCTCACTAAGACGATTTCCCTATGTTGTTGATCATTTCCAGGTCTTTTTATAGCTTTCTCGAGAATTGAACTCGGTGATTGTTCTACCACTCCCGAAAGCTCCTCGAGTACCACTTTACTTTGAGGCTTAAAGTTATCCATGTAGATTTTCTCAAGGAAAGTAGCATGAGTAGAAACTTTAATCGTATTATCTTTCAGATTATAGAATAATTCTCCTTTTGTTCCTTTTGGATATCCTAAAAATATGCACAATTATGTCTGTGCATCCAACTTCTTTGTATCCTTATCCAGAATGTGTGCTGGAGAACCCTATATTTTAAAGTGATTTAAAGCAAGTTTCTTTCCATGCTACAGTTCCTAAGGTGTCTTATAAGAAGACTTGGTCGGCATATCATTCATAATATAGCAAGTCGTTTGTATCGCATATCCCAGAAGAAAGTAGGAAGTTTTGAATAGCTTAACATTGAACGAACCATGTCAAGCAAGGTTCTACTCCTCCTCTCAACTACGTCATTCTGCTGTGGAGTGCCCAGTGCTATGAATTTGGATAAAATCTCATTCTCTATAAGGTATCCTAAGAACTCATCGAACAAATATTCCCTACCTCAGTCACATTGAAGATTCTTTATGGATAAAATTAATTGTTTTTCCACTTCCGTATGAAACTCTTGAAATTTATCAACAGTTTCACTTTTACGGTGCATTAGATACATATATCTAGTTTGAGAATAGTCATTGATAAAAGTCACGTAATAATCATAACTTCTTCGGGCACTGATGCACATATCCCTTAAGTATGCCCTTGTACCTTTCGCATTAAAAGACCTCTTAGTTATTTTACGTTCCAAGCAAGATTCACATTGTGGAAGACTAACTTCCTTAAGCATACTTAAGGGACCATCTTTCATGAGTTTAGCGATTCTTTCTTAGTTAATATGACCAAGTCTTAAGTGCCATAAGTACCCCTTATTAGAATGAGAAGTTTTTAGCTTTTTATTCACTATTTCAATTTGAAGCATCTATTAGTTATTTGCAATTTTCTAATGGATTCGAAACCTCGTTCTTGAAGAGGGGATTTGTAACAGCCAATTTTTAGTCAGAACGGAATAGTGGTTTTGGGACAACAAATTTGTAACACCCCGAATTTGGTCCTAGAAGTATTGTGCCTTGAGTGTGGGTCCGTAAGGAGGTTTTATATAGGCATTTAATTGTGCAATGAAATGGCACAATTAAATGTCCACTTTGGTGGTTAATGGCCCTGAGAAGTGTTAGAGAAATCTTGGGTTCAAACTTGGGCTCTAGCAAAAATTTTGGTATTAAGTGAAAAAAAAACCTAGATGCTTGGATGAGGGTTTTTAAATTATTGTGTTAAATAGATGACACAAGGAAGCTTGTAGTCTAGTGGTTGTGGTGTCATTAAGGTTGTATGGAAGCCTGGGTTCAAGCCTTGGCTCTTGCAATTTATTTTGGGTTTTTTTAAAGGGAACCTGGACTTTGGCCTTTAGACCTTATAATTAATTGGGGATAAAATATGACACAAAAAGCCTTGTGGCTTAGTGGCAAGTAGCGTGTGGAGCATCTGAGGGGAGGCATGGGTTCGAATCCCATGGCAAGCAAAGAGCATTTATTTTGCTAACAGGGGGCGACAAGAGTTGGTGTTGAATTTAAACTCTAATGTTGGAGGGATCCCACATCAGGAAGCTAATATAATAGTGGTTGTGAAGCTGGCTTTAAATAGAGGGAACCATAAGGAGAGTAAATGTACCTTTCTTGGCTGATCCCTTTCGCTATATGGCGTGCTCGTTTGGGTTGGGTGTCGGCTAAGAGTGCTCGGAGTGTGGATTAACTCTAGTCTCCTATCAGGTGTGTATTTCTTACTACTCTAGCTGTAGGATGGCTACTTCGGGCCGCGATGGGTCGAAAGGGGTCATGTGGGCCTAATGGGCCTACAAGCCCAATTGGATAAGTTGTTTGATTATGTAGTAAATATTGGGCTAGGCTAGGTGAATCTAATATTTGTGGCTAGATTTGGGCTAAAAGGGCCACACGAGCGTGTGGGCCCATTTGGGCCGAGAATAGGCTTTAGGCCCATTCGTATTGTTATCCCTGTTTAGAATACTTTAGTTTACTAAAATTATCGAAATACGCTTAGTTTGTAAAAATACTGAAATACCCTCGATTTGTAAAATTACTGAAATACCTTCGACTTGTAAAATTACCAAAGTACCCCCGATTTATAGAATTATCGTTTTACCCCTGATTTACATAATTATCATTTTACCCTCGACTTATAGAATTACCGTTTTACCCTTGATTTACAGAATTATCGTTTTACCCTCGATTTACAAAACTACTATTTTACCCTTGATTTACAGAATTACTGTTTTACCCTCGATTTACAAAATTACTAAAATACCCTTAGTTTGTAAAATTACCAAAATACCCTTGGTTTGTGAAATTACCGAAATACCCTCAATTTGTAAAATTATTAACATACCCCTGATTTACAAAGTTACAGAAATACCCTTGACTTTCTAAAAATTATAGAAATACCATTGGTTTACAAAATTACTAAAATACCCTTAGTTTGTAGATTTACCAAAACACCCTTGTAGGATGAAATGACTAAAATACCCCTATTAGGTAAAAAGACCGTAAAGCCCCTGTAGGGTAAAGTGACCGTAATACCCCTGTATGGTAAAATGACGAATATGCCCTTATGTTCCGTATGACTGATGTGCTTAGGATTTACATATATTGATATTGGAATAGTTGGGTTTGAGTGACAGGTGGTGGTTATTGTAGGTGATTGATTATGGAAACGTTTCAACTTCAACCCGTAACAGGTGTGTACTGACCCTCATAATAGCTTAGATTAATATTTGCTGAAAAGCCGAAAGCTTCATATTTTAGTGATTCAGGAATTAATATTTAGATCTATTCTCTACGCACGTTTCAGTTGGATTCACAACGGATATGGGGTAGGAAGGTATTTGGAACGTTCTTCAATGAGTAGATCTCTTGGTAAGTATTCGAACCTTCTTTCCATTTGTATCTTGTGGTTTAAGAAAAGCTGAAAACCCCTCTGTCGACTAAGGCTAAAAGGGTTTTTGGTGTTATTTGGTTTGTTGGTGCTAGTGAGGATTAAAGGCTACCGATCGAGGAGTGTGTAAAATGCTTGGATCATTGGAGTGACTAAATCTAGTCATCAACTTCGGCAAAGGTATGAACCCAAAGGCCATTGTGGATGGTGGCCGAATGTGTAAGTGATGATAATAGGTAGTTTTCGATTTGGTTTAATAATAACATGGTCTAATCTATAAGTGGTTGATTATAGGAGAAATCGCATAGGAGATATCGTCAAGGAATATCGCAAATCAGGTGTGTAACGAACCCTTTTTCATAGCTTAAAGTGATAAATACCAAAAAGCCGAAATGCCGAAATTCTGGCATTTCGAGGACTTGTGAGCAAGCGAACGCTCACTAGTTAGTTAGAATCGATGAGATGATGATCGGGAACAATGGAAATGGTAAGGACGTGTTTTTGGCGTTCACGATAAGTTGGGCCTCGAGGGGCTGAAATAGGGCCCAATAGGCTTTCGAGCCCATTTGGGTAAAATTGGTAGAAAACGGAAATCTGTTAAATTGCCTGTTAAAACTATTAATACTATTATGGATATAGGCTCAATGGGCCTAGATGACAAAATCGGCTAAGTAGGGCCTATTAGGGGTTTTAGGCCCAATAACTCGGTTTCGTTAAAAGTGGGCTAGAAACGTGGTTAAACAAATGAATAGTTAGTAGCTAATGATGAAAATGGAAAAATCCCTAATTTTCGGTAAAATTACAGAATTACCCTTATAATATGAAAATGACCATTTTGCCCCTAGGTAAAAATGACCATTATACCCCTAGGGTTTATATATGAACTTAATGCATGGGATTTTGATAAACATGATATGTATGATATGCACATGACATGTATGATATGCACATGATATGTATGATATGCACATGAGATGTTTGTAAATGCATTGGGTTGGGTTTTTATATGGATGGAGGAAGTGCAAAAGGGCTTATGCCCCAGTTATTAAAGGGCTTATGCCCCAGTTATTAAAGGGCTTATGCCCCAGTTATGATAAAGGGCTTATGCCCCAGTTATGATGAAGGGCTTATGCCCCAGTTATGATAAAGGGCTTATGCCCCAATTATAAAAAGGGCTTTTGCCCCAGTTATTAAAAGAGGCTAGGCCTCCAGTTATATGATAAAGCAGCTATGCTGCCAGTGGAAAGTTATGGCGGGGTGGGTCGAGTTAATCCCCACATGGTGTGTTGGTTGGTACGGGTGGAGAGTAGCGGATGGTGGGTTGAGTAGTCTCCCCAATTGGGCTTGCATTCTTTCATTGACATTATATGTGATATTGAAATGGGCCTATGGGCCATACCGTTTACAGTAAAGGCTTCGGCCCAGTAATATGAAATTTGAAAAGGCTTCGGCCCAGTGTTATAACATATGAAATATGAAATGGGCTATGGCCTAGTACATGTTTGAGATTGGATTTGGGCTTAGACCCAACAGGCTGTCATTGTTTTGGGCTCTGAAAGGGGCTTGTTGCACACTGAGTTTCCAAACTCACCCCCCTTTCCTTAACCTTGCAGGTGAGCTTAGATGTGGGGACTTGGGCCGGAGGGGATTTAGAGTAGCCACGGTGATCATCTTTTGGCTTTTAAACAAGCGTTGGTTTTCATTAAATTTTCTTTAATTATTATTTATTTTTGGGTTGTAATAAGGCCATTTTAACTTTCCTTTTATTTCTTTTCGGGATTATTTTAATTTTAATAACTTCAAACCTGGTTGATAATTATTCAAATGGGCTAGACTTAGGACGTGTTTTCAAAACGATACTTGTTTTCAAAAGAGTTCAACACCACGATCAATCGATTTATCAAAGTCGTTCACTTAAACAAATTTAAACTCGATATAACAAAGTGTGGCTATGGTTGTGGGCATGTCTAGGATTGGATCCAATCAAAGAGCTTGGTACTTAAGCAGCCTTCATGGCTCACCTCCTCTGTCTCGGATACCTACCTGGTGCCCAGCTTCCATACACCTTGTTAACTCAACAAAATATATGGTTTTTAAAACACTAAAACGGAACGTGGGTTTTCAACTCCAATGTGGCACGTCAGATTCGGCCATAACGTCTGGGCTGGGTTTGGGGTGTTACAAAATTCAAAGTTGAAATATTTATTTTACTATTAATTTAATGTTTACAACATGATAAAATGATTATGTGAAAATGTCGTTCAGAAATTTTACTGTTTGAGTAGTCAATTTAACAAAAAAGAGTAAATAGCTAAAAGTGCAAAAGTGATGTTCTATTAGCTAAATGTGTCTAATAGCTATAGAACTTTAAAGTGGAAGTCCTTATGTGGTAATTTGACCATTGTTTAGTTGATTGGACATTTTGATTGGACATTTATGTACATAGTTTAAGTGAATTTTAATGTTTTAATTAAAGGTTATTTAAGTAATTTAATAATTAAAGTTAGTAAAAATGATAAAACAAAGGCTATCATCTTTGTTTTTCTTCCTTAGTCGAAAATTTAATCTAAAAACACCATGAGAATAGCTTCAACATTTGACCTACACTTCTATCTTTGCATGTGGGTATTTTTTACTCCGTTTTTAATGATTTCTATGTTTTTGAGATCGTTGCAACTAGGTCTAGCTAGCCCAGGGACTAATTTGCAAAACTGTTAAAGATTTTAGATGTTTCCATTGATTAATAAGCATGTGTTTTGATGTTTGATGATAGATTACAAATGTTTGTTGCGAGATATACAAGTTTTGTTAAGTGATTTTTAGTGAAAATGCAAATTAAGGATTAAATTGTGAAATATGGAAATTTAGTGGTTAAAATTTGAAATAAATGAAAAGTATGGGCTGCTAGGGTTATAATAGTAATTCAGCTAGGCTAGGGTTGTGATGAAATTGAATAAATTTTGTTTTATGATCCAATGAACTAAATTGTAAAAGTTATAAAATTCGAGGGGTAAAAGTGTAAATGTGCTTAAATGTGTGTTTTAGATTAAATTAAATAGAGAGATTATTAAATAATTTAATTTTGAATATATTTAGATCAAGAAAAGTGAATTTAGGATCTAGATTGAGGAAAAACTAAAGTTATCGACTAATCGACCTATTTCATCGTATTATAAGTTTATTATAAGTTTTGATATAAATGAATTTCATATGTTTTGATATTGCATAAATTGTGAATAAGAGACTATGGATATGATCGATAGTGATTCGACAATGATTCGACATTCGAAATCCCGGTTGAACCTTAGGAATAGTTTAGGATACTAATGACATGTCATTAAAGGATACATGGATTTCCCTTCAGGCCATGATATTTGCACTTCAGGTGTGAGTTATATGGATTTGGCTCCGAGCGATGAATATCGACTGATTTGGCTTTGGGCCATGATATCAGTATTTCAGATATAAATTACCTTGATTTGGCTTCGGACATGATATTTTCACTTCGGGTATGAGTTATACCGATTTGGATTTGGGCCATGAATATCGGCTGATTTGGCTTTAGGCCATTATATCAGTATTTTAGATATAAATCACCTTGATTTGGCTTTGGGCCATGGTATAGGTATTTAGTGTATGAGACTCTTGAGTATTTGTCTTCTATTCCGAATGGTTCAATGAGTAAATGAATGATGTGACTGAGTATGAGAATGATATGAGATGGTACAGGTACGTACGTAACATATATAAGTTTTGGTTAGAAAAAACTTGTGAAGAATGTGATTGATGTCATAATTGTGTATATGAAAGGTTTGTTAGCTAATATATGCTAAATGTTGATATATTTAAATTGTTGTATTATAATCTTGAGATTGAATTAAGTTTACTGTATACGAGCTTACTAAGCTTTATAGCTTACTTTGTTTATTTTCCCATGTTTTATAGTGTTATCAAGCTAGCTCAGATTTGAAGAGCATCGGAGATTGCTTCACACTATCCACTTATCACTTGGTACCTATGAATTTTGGTATTTAAAATATATGGCATGTATAGGGTCTTGGTCTTTTTGGTATATGTATTTTGGCCATTTTTGTTGGTTTGTAAATATTAGGCTTGGTTTATATATATAGCCATATGAGTTAGTTTACAATGGTGAATTTGATGATGTATATAATTGTGCAAATGGCCTTTGTCTGAGTTTAGTAATTGCCTTATAAATGCTAGTTATGATGGTATTTGATGTTTGTTGAAAATGGATATGGTGAATATCAAATAGTTGATGAATTGGTAATTAGTAGATTTATGAGTTTAGGTAATTTGATGCATTTTTGAAAATGACCATAGTGATGAATGAAAAGGGTAAAATTTGCTATGTATTTGTGTTGTATATTGTGATATGGTGAGTCTTGTATTTGTTGGTATTGTAATGGAATAAATGATGCTTGGTTGAAGTTGATTGAATGCTTATTTATGCCTTGTATTGGTATCAATTGGTTTGATTTAGGTGTGTGAATATTTGAGGTGGCAAAATAGCTTGGTAAATAGCCTATTTTTGTCCACACGGGCAGAGACACGGGCATGTGTCTTAGCCGTGTGTGACACATGGTCATGTTACACGATCGTGTGTCCCATGGTGTTGAAATTAAAATCAAGTCAGTATGCTCCACACGGCCTCAAACACGGGCATGTGACTTGGCTGTGTGGCATAAGTCAGTATACCCTACAGGTTTGGCACAGCCTAGCACACAGAGGTGATATAAGGCGCACATAAGCGCGAAACCTTTGACAAAACTCCAAACACGCTATAGACCCTAATTCGCACGCCAACTATATCTTAACATTTCACTAAGTCTATTAAGGCACATTGCAATTATAATTAACATATATCCATCAAGGCAATTAACAAATATATGTACACATATCACATAAGGGCACTTTATCTACTTTCACATACTTATGATCAAACCCATCATATTTTTTTTCCAAATGTAGGCAGGTGCTTTTGTGACATGCCAAATTTTCGATTTGACATGTGCCACTATTCTAGTAACAAATATAGTGCATTATTGAGAAAATTGAAAATTTTCCCCTTTGTGACTTGATTCCTCTTATAGCCAAAATTTCAAATATGGCTTTGAAGAAGCCAATAATGGAAATGGTTGGGGCTGCGCCCCACCCATCTCGTATATAATAATAATAGTAATAATAATAATAATAATAATTATTATTATTATTATTATTAAATTCAAGTCAACTTTACTTTTGAGTGGTCCACAATTTATTCTCCAAAAAAATATAGTCTCTTGCAAAAGTCCAAAGCACTCTTTCATAAAATATTTACAATTTAGGTCTTCATAGTTTTTCAATTGTCAATTTGGTTCATTTTTTAGAAAACTTTGTATTTTTAATCAGTCTCGTTAAATACTTTCTTGATAAATTCAATTTTAATAATTTAATATCATATTAATATTATAACCCTTTTATAGTATAATGTGAAATGACCAAAATGCCCTATAGTGACAATTACCATTTTGCCTATTTGGCCAATTTCCTTCGCAACAATTAGTTATTAATCAACCTAGATTCCATAATCTCATTTAATACTTGGTACACATCCTTGGGTACTAAAAATTATTACACATCTTGTTAGTACAAAACTCCGGTAAGGAAAAATCTCGAACACACGATCGGAACTCGAAAAGAAAAAGAAGAAATAGGACAGGCTCCAAGGCGTGTATCAAGCCACTATCTTTAAGGTTATATTCGCCCCCACTTATCTTCAGTGTGCAAACGAGTTCCAAGCAAATTAACCTCGAGGATACAATGAAGCCAATGACTATTTGCGTTTTGCACTGACGAGAATAGTCCACTATGCACTGAGTAATGTATAACAAAAACTCAATTTCTACAAAGGATTTCTGCAGCAATACTTTATAGAATAATCTAATAATATTAGAAAATGAAGGAAGAGAAGAAATAATATTAGAATTTGTTGATATGATTTCCAAATGAAATCCCATTCCTATTTATAGGAATTTTCATGTCTCTTCATAGAGACATCTTTCAATAGGTGTCTTTATGAATAAATAAATAATAATAATTATTCATTTAATTTTGTAACTATTCAAATAATATTTTTTGAATAGTTATAATTCTTTTTTAAAAATCAAATGATATAACTTTTGACCAATGACCAAAAGTTTTATCTTTTGATTAATTACACCCATTCATTTATAGTTATTGGGATACTATAAATATTTGAAAATATTCCAACAATCTCCCCCCATTTTCAAAATATTTAGATTTTGATATTCTTGGAAATCAATTTGCATAAATAAAGGTGTCTTACGATTGAACCTTCACTTAGTGAAAACATGTTAAAGTTAATCGAAATTGTATGGTAGACTAAGCTTTGAACCAACTATTCCATTTGATGAACTGAACACATCTCACACAATGATTTCAACATCAGTCAATGCATAGTATCTAGGGACACTATTATAGCCATGTGTCTATGTCCTCTTTTCATGAGTGCTGTCAGAGCCAAGCCCTTAAGCTCCTAGAAGCGGCCACACTTCCACTCACATAGGTAGATCCCATCAAAAGTGTTCCCGTAATTTTAACACTCTAACATATTTATGTTATGGGTCCATTGAGAGTACATTACTCATCCTTCCCTTATCATTACGGGTACCTAGCACTTTAATCTTAGGATGGATTTATTTATAGTGCTAACAATCACATACTAATGATGTACTTTGTCTCATTAAACTCAAGACTTGACGTTATACCAAGCGTTGAGTCGAGTTTCCATCATGGGTGACTCTAATTAATAGGCTTGAGTCCCATCCCTTTTGAGGTCCTTTTTACTGCATCTCTAGCAAGACTTTTTGTCAAAGGATCTGCCAAATTTTCACTTGACCTCACATAATTAATAGTGATCACTCCATCAGAGATTAATTGTCAGACATAACTATGTCTTAATCCAATGTGTCTAGACTTTCCATTGTATACTTGGCTATATGCCTTTGCTAGAGTAGCCTCACTATCACAACGGATAGAAATAGGTGAAATTGGCTTAAGCCATAAAGGTACATCATAAAGCAAATTTCTTAAACATTTGCTTCTTTAGATGCAGCGGCTAATGCAATAAATTCTGCTGCCATGGTGGAATTAGTAATACATGTTTGTTTCTTGGAACCCTAAGAAATGACTCCTCCACCAAGAATGAAGATCCACCCACTAGTAGATGCATGATCTTCCAAATTTGTAATCCAACTAGCATCCGAATACCCTTCTAAAACTGGAGGATATCCATTATAACACAATCCATAGTTAATAGTTTTCTTTAAGTACCTAAGTACTCTATTTAAAGCTTGCCAATGCAAACTACTTGGATTACTTGTGTATCTACTCAATTTTCCAATAGCATATGCAATATCTGGTCTTGTACAAGTCATTATGTACATAAGACAACCAATTAGACTTGCATATTTCAATTGATCAATTTTCCTACCAGTATTAGATACTAATTTTAATTGAGGATCCATGGGTGTAGATGCTGGTATACAGTTGAAAAGATCAAACTTTTTAAGCACATTTTCAATGTAATGTGATTGTGATAAAGCTATAGTGCTTTCATCTCGGGTTATTTTAATCCCAAGAATAACATCTGCTACACCCATATCCTTCATAGCAAAGTTGTTTGACAAGAATTTCTTTGTGTTTTCTATTTGTTCCAAATCCATGCCAAAAATGAGCATGTCATCTACATATAAGCAAATTATAACACCCTTTCCATTATCAAATTTACTATATATGCACTTATCGGATTCATTTATTTTATAGCCATTAGCTAAAACAACCTTGTCAAACTTTTGGTGCCATTGTTTTGGTGCTTGTTTAAGCCCATATAAAGATTTAACAAGCTTACATACCTTATGCTCTTGTCCTGGAACAACAAATCCTTCCGGTTGCTCCATGTACACTTCCTCTTCCAATTCACCATTTAAAAATGCAGTTTTAACATCCATTTGGTGAACAACCAAATTATATATAGAGGTAAGTGATATTAATAGTCTAATTGTAGCAATTCTTGCTACTGGAGCATAGGTATCAAAGTAATCAATACCTTGTCTTTGTGTAAAACCTTTTGCTACCAACCTTGCTTTAAATTTATCAATGGTTCCATTGACCTTCATTTTCTTTTTGAAGATCCATTTACAACCTATTGGTTTGGAACCTGGTGGAAGATCAACTAAGATCCAAGTTTGATTTCCCATTATTGAATCCATTTCATCATTTATTGCTTCTTTCCAAAAAGCAGAGTCTTGAGATTTCACTGCTTCTTCAAATGTAATAGGATCAGATTCGGTATTATAACAATAAGGTATCTTATTGTATATACTTTCACCTTTTCCTTCTACAAGAAACATAATGAAATCTGGTCCAAAATCGTTGACCTTTTTAATCCTCTTACTTCTTCTTAATTCTTGACAAGATTCATCATTATTATCAATTTGTTTCAATGGAATCTCATTCTCATTTGAAGAATGAATCAATTGTTGTGGTTGTAATTGTCTTGATATAGAATTAAATCTATTTTCATCAAAAATAGCATCTCTTGATTCAATAACCGTATTAATTGAAATTGAATCATTTGGTTCAATTACTATGAACCTATATGCCTTGCTATTATGTGCATAACCTATAAATATGCATTCAATTCCTCTTTCACCTAACTTTTTACGTTTAGGTGTTGGAAATTTTACAATAGCTCTACAACCCCAAACCTTTAAATAATTAAGGTTTGGTTTCCTTTTCTTCCATTGTTCATAGGGGGTTATTTTAGTTTCCTTATTAGGAACTCTATTCAATATATGACAAGCTGTTAGAACAGCTTCTCCCCAAAAACCCTGTCCAAGACCTGAATATGATAACATTGAATTTACCATTTCAATCAAGACTCTATTTTTCCTTTCAGCTACACCATTTTGTTGTGGTGTGTAAGGGGCTGAAACTTGATGGACAATTCCAGTGAGTTCAAAATAACTTGGATTATAGTATTCTCCACCTCTATCCGATCTTAAGCACTTGATAAATGATTCACACTGAAGTTCAACTTCAGATTTATAAACTTTAAATTTATCAAGCGCTTCATCTTTTGAATGCAATAAATATACATAACAATATCTAGAACAATCATCAATAAAAGTAACAAAATATTTCTTTCCACCTAATGTAGGAGTATTATGCAAGTCACATAAATCACTATGTATCAAATCAAGCAATTTTGTTTTCCTTTTAACCTTAGGGAAAGGATTTCTTGTAATTTAGTCAACATACAGGTATTGCATTTTTCAATATTATTATTAAAAACAGGAATTAAATCTAATTTATACATGTCATTCAATTTTCTATAATTCAAATGACCTAATCTATAATGCCACAAACAAAATGATTCAAACATATAAGCAGAAATAGTATTTTTATTCTTATTAATAATATTAAGTTTGAACATGCTTTCATACATATACCCTTTTCCCACAAAAATTCCTCCCTTAGACAAAATAAACTTATCTGCCTCAAAAACAAGTTTGAAACCAAACTTATTCAACAGACTTCCAGACACTAAATTTTTCCTAACTTCTGGTACATAATATACATCATTTAAGGTTAAAACCTTTCCAGAAGTGAATTTTAGTTCAACAGACCCTTTGCCTTTAATTGTTGCGGTGGAAGAATTTCCCATGTACAAGACATTGTCATTTTCACATTGTGTGAACTTTGTGAACATGCTTTTGTCTTTGCACACATGTTTGGTTGCTCCGGTATCAATCCACCATGTATTATCATCTTGTGCCATATTAATTTCAGATATCATTGCAACGAACTTTTCGTTATTATCAGCCTTAGAAGATGATTTCTTCTTTAAAAATCGACATTCATTCTTGAAATGTCCCGGCTTTCCACAATGATAGCATGAGCCCTTTTGTTTCTTTTTGAACTTAGGTGCTCGATCAGTCTGATTGAACTTTCTCTTGAATGGTTTAGTAGTCTGTACTTCCTCCGTAACATGTACTTTGGCATTTTCAGAATTTAGGTTCTGATCTTGTTTTCGATACTCTTCTTCAATAAGAAGATGATTTGCCAAAGCCTCAAGAGATATTTCCTCTTTCTTATGTTTTAGACTTCTTTTAAAGTCTTTCCAAGATGGAGGAAGTTTGTCTATTATGGAGGATACCACAATCATTTCATCCATTTTCATATCATATTGCTTAAATTGATTCAGCATCTTTTCAATATCACGAAATTGTTCCATAACAGAACGACCATCAACCATTTGATAATTATTGAAACGACTGACAAGAAATTTCTTACTTGTAACATCTTCGGTCATGTATCTTGCCTCCAATTTGTCCCATAATTCTTTAGCGGTGACGTCGTTTTGGTAGGTGTCGAACAAACCATCAGATAAACCATTCAATATGTGGCCCATGCACATGTAATCAGCATTGTCCCATTTTTGTCTTTCTCGGGTTGCAGCAACAGATTCATTTTCATTCTCTTCAGGTCTTGGAGTATCCAAAACATAAGCAATCTTCAAAGTTGATAACAAAAAGTGCATCTTTTTCTGCCATCGTCGAAAATTACCACCATCAAAACGATCAAGTTTAACAAAGTTGGAAGCCAACTCCCTTAGTGTTCCACTTTTATGTGTTGTGGTAGTCATCATGAAATATAACCTTAAAATTGTTAGTACAAAACTCCGGTAAGGAAAAATCTCGAACACACGATCGGAACTCGAAAAGAAAAAGAAGAAATAGGACAGGCTCCAAGGCGTGTATCAAGCCACTATCTTTAAGGTTATATTCGCCCCCACTTATCTTCAGTGCGCAAACGAGTTCCAAGCAAATTAACCTCGAGGATACAATGAAGCCAATGACTATTTGCGTTTTGCACTGACGAGAATAGTCCACTATGCACTGAGTAATGTATAACAAAAACTCAATTTCTACAAAGGATTTCTGCAGCAATACTTTATAGAATAATCTAATAATATTAGAAAATGAAGGAAGAGAAGAAATAATATTAGAATTTGTTGATATGATTTCCAAATGAAATCCCATTCCTATTTATAGGAATTTTCATGTCTCCTCATAGAGACATCTTTCAATAGGTGTCTTTATGAATAAATAAATAATAATTATTCATTTAATTTTGTAACTATTCAAATAATATTTTTGAATAGTTATAATTCTTTTTTAAAAAATCAAATGATATAACTTTTGACCAATGACCAAAAGTTTTATCTTTTGATTAATTACACCCATTCATTTATAGTTATTGGGATACTATAAATATTTGAAAATATTCCAACACATCTTGGGTACTAAAAATTATACTTTTATCCTTGGGTACTAAAAAGTATACTTTTACGCTTTTTTCGATAGGATTGATAAAATTGCAATTTTGCTCTTATACTATCAAACATTTCCAATTTGGTCAAATTGCATTTTAGACGTTCAACTTTTCAAAGTTTTTTATTGTCATTTCATCCAATTTTCATTTCTGAGATCCCTTTCATTAATTCTCATAGCAAATATCACTTTATTTTCATAAGAATTCCTTTATCTGACAAATTTTTAATTTTCTAAGAAATTTATTATATCTACTACTAAAATAGTGTCATGTGTCTAATAAAAAAATTTTTGGGTATTACAAGACACTTGTCATTTTCTTCTAACATAAAGCACGCATACTCATCGCTATTGTCATGCCAATTGTACCTTAACTATTTCACTAAGTTTACAAGGGCAATTAATATCATTAATCACTTATGCAAGCATATGATTTTAATAACTTTTTTCTCAACAAGCTTTATAGCCACCATTGTAATTCACATTAAAGGTTCATTTGACATTATTATATTTAAGATTCATAAATTACAATTATTTTACTATTCCTCACTTCGTCATATTGATTTACAATCTTTTACTCATTTACAAACATTAAGCACTTCTCAATTCATAAGCTCAATTTTATACAATACCATAGCATTTGAATCACTTTATTAGTTCATTTTCACTTAAGATGAACCAAATATTAATATTAACAACAAAATCATTTTAACTATCCAGTTTCAACATTTTTAAGCCATAGTCTCAAGTTTCCACTACATAAATTCTACATCAACTATTTATTAGCTTAATTAATCAGAATTAGTAAATATAATATTAAAGGAATATTAGAAAATTTAAGGGTACATACCATTTGGATGTACAAAAATCAAAAATTAACTTTCTAAGAACTTGAATCTTCTCCAACACAAGCTTGAGAACTCTATTTCCAAATATTCTCATAAAAAATATAACAAGATATTAATCTTCAAGCTTTCATACCTTTCTCATAACATAAACAAAAAAAATACTTAGCAAGGAGGAGAAGCAAACATCATTACCAACCTTTATGAAGTTTTCTCTCAGTAGCTTCCATTTTCTCTCTCTAAATTCATGAAAACCCTAGTTGAAATTTAAGGAAATGACCGTGAAAAGTTAGCATAGAAATTGTTTTCTAAGGACTTCACAAAATTTCAAAGTTTGGGCGTTGGGTCTTTAGGAAATTTGAAGAAAAATCAAAGAAAATAAAGAAAAGAGAGAGGAGAGATTCTATGAGAGGGGGGCTGGCTGGCTGCAAGGCAGTGTGGAGATTATTCTTTATTTCTTTTTAACTACTTGTTCTTTGTTGATGACCTTATACTTTTTTGTGAGACATATTGGGTTCAGGCGACTTTAATCAACGATGTTATATATATATATATTTGCCATTCCTCAGGGAAAAAGGTTAATAGGAACAAGTCTCAGCTTTTTTTCTCCCCTAATACATTGGTTGAATTAGTTAGTGATATCAACAATAAAGTAGGGTTTGAACTTGTTGATGATTTAGGGATGCATCTTGGCATCCCATTACTTAATAAGAGAGTTGGGAGGAACACTGTTGATTTTGTGGTGAGTAAGGTATATAACAAACTAAATGGGTGGGAAGTGAATAAACTTACACTGGGAGGAAAAATAAATTTAGCAAAGTCTGTTCTGCTAGCTATTCCTAATTATTTAATAGGTAAAGTCCGCATTACAGTGTCTGTTTGTAATGAGATTGAAAAGTTGACACGCAACTTTATTTGGGGTCTTCTATGGAAGCTAGAAAACTGTCACTTTTTTCATAGGAAGATTGTTTCCTTCCTTTAGAGGTTGGGGGTCTTAGTTTCCGAAACTTAGCTAACCAGAAAAAATATTATATGTTAAAGCTAGGTTTTAAGATGCTGACAAATACGAAGGCCTTTTGGAGGCAAGTTTTGTGAAAGAAGTACAGTATCAATAGGGTTTTGCTGACCTCTATTGAAAGGAGTAGCTGTTATAACACTGTATTACTTTAGATATCACAACCAAGATCTTGATTAAATGTTTATTACTTTAGATATCACAACCAAGATCTTGTTTTGGAAAAAAAATTTAAAACTCTGGTTTTTCCCTAAATTTCTTTTCCGTTGCATTTTCCAAACCCCTTTTTTTTCCAATAGTTGGTATCATGAGCCAGGTTGTGTTCTATCTATAAGTATAAACAGATAATCAAAATAAATTTCTCTTCTTCTTGAATGATTTGATTGCATAGAAAATAACATTATTTAGATCTTATGCTTGCTTTAAGTTATATATGGGAATACATGTGATATTATATATTTGTTATATACTTATTTTTTTATTGCCAAGGTTGTGGTTCTTAGGAAATAGACCGTGGACTATCATCTCCATGTAGGGCTATATATTTTTTTAAATTCATAGAATTCTTGTGAGCTGGAAATAGACACAGGACTTGAATGTAAATTTTTCAAAAGGAGTCCATGATGAGGAAAAGATGCAATGTCAATTGAAGCCTAAGGAATGTCTTGTGGTGAAAATTTATGTAATTTTATTTTCTAGAAATAGAACCATGGAAATCTTGGCTGGAAATTTTATTTTAATTACCTATCTCATTATATATATGTTTTATGATTGTTTATAATATTATGTAATATTATAATTGTGATATATATATGAGATGATCCACTGTTGATTGATTAAAAATAAAAAGTGTGGTAATGAGAAGGTGCATGTCTAGGATTGACTCTAGCTAGGAAAGCCTTGGTTTTTAAGTAGTTAAATTTGACTTACTTCCCTTTCCTAAGACCCTACCTGGTGCACAATTCTCATTCACTTCTTTGAGTTTTCCCTTCAAAGAAAAATATTGGAGAATCAAAATTATTTGTTTTAAGATTGATTGATTCTTATGAGTGAATATTATAAAATTGCCATAGCATGCCGTGCATATATTGGAAGCATGTCATTTAGATTAGGTAAGAATACCACTAGGACTATTGTATGATCATTCTTGAAATTTGGGATAAAAATCCTTACATGTTTTTAAAATATTGAGTGGGATAATGTCCTTGAACAAGACCTATGGCCTCCATTGATAGTCTTTACGTGATATCATGATAAAGTTTCGAGTTGGTTCCTACCCTGGCCACACCCCAAGGTAAACTTTCTCATGTGGGTTCACTAGATGGGATTTCCTTTTAATGACAACTACTCATGCATGACTTTCAGAGATATTGTCCCAAGATGACTCACAAATAAGAGCATGTTCATGATAGGTGACCAGTCAATGGTTACACACTCAAAATCATCTCTTATTAAATAGTTTCCCAAGAAACAATATTTAAGCTAGTGATGATGGTCAAATGTTAAACGATCATTAGTTCGTGTAGAGTCTTGAGAATTAAGATTCACGAGTTGATTAGAAGTAATTCATGTTATTGCTACTTAATCATGCGACCCCAAGACGACATGGTTGATGGGTTTAAGAATGATCCTAGCAATGACATTTTTTTCAAGGTTTTAATACAAGATGTATGCATCATACTGCATCCGTGATATGTCACTGAAATGAAAAATATTTTCTTAATACAAATATAGTAATTAGTGAATCTTTATTATTTTTTTCAGTTCCAATATGTCTCCTAGTCCTCTTATTAGCATTCTTACTAAGAATAAATTAATCGGGGATAACTTTCGAGAATGGAAACAAAACTTGCTAATAGTTTTTACCTATGAGAAACACAAATTTGTTCTTGATGAAATGTATCATCCTGAAGCTCAGCCCAAAATGAGAAATAGCTAAAGAGATTTTGACTCAATTGCTCGATGTTATATGTTAGTGAGCATGAGTAGCGTGTTGCAAAACCAACACAAGAATTTTCGTACTGCCAAAGAGATCATGAAAAATTTGGAGGATTTTTTCAGAGGGCAAGTCGTATTGGCTCAACAATCTGCTATTATAAAATTGATGATTTCTCAGTAAAAACCCGGTACTCTGGTCAAAGAACATATACTTAAGCTTACGAGATTCTTTGTGGAAGCGGAGGACAATAGTGTTCAAATCTTTAACTAAGGAGTTTGTTGGTTTTAGGGCCGCTTACAACTTGGGGAATAAGGTGCTTACCTTAACTCAGCTCATGAAGGAATTACAATCCTATGAGTTAATGATAAATGGTGGTAAGCTAGTTCAGGAGAAACATGAGGCAAACTTAGTTGTGGGCCCCTTTTCCACTAAGGGTAAATAGAAAGCTAAGGGAAAGAAGAAACTGACTAAGTCTTTGGTTCCACCTCGTGTCGATAGGATGAAGGCTAAGAAGACAAAAGATCCTAAAAAGATCAAATGTTTCTTCTGCAAGAGGAAAGAGCATTTCAGATCAAACTGTAAGGAGTATTTAGATTACCTAGCTAAATCCCAAATGTTTTTAGGGCACAACAATGTTGAGCTAAAACCGAAAGAAAGATTTGCCCTACAAATTGTATTACATGAATCATGGCAATCGAGTAACCTATTTACTTTATATTTTTTTCTAGTTTTTAATTCTCTTTACATTTTTTATTTTTGCATGTTTTCTATATGTTTGATGTAACAAACCGTTTTTATTAGTGTCGAAAACAGTGGTTTCGGGACCATGATTGCGACCAGTAAGTCAGTAATTTTTATTTATTTAATATTTTCAGGGTTATTATAGTGTCGTATTAAAATTTGGCTAGAAAATTTTAACATTTAGATAGCTAATTAAGTAAAAAATAGGAATAAATTGTAAAAGCTGTAAAAGTGAATCGCTATTTGTTTAATTGTACTGAATGGCTATGAAACCATGATTTGAGAGCTTTAAAAGGTAAATATGCCTTGTCTATCATACTGGACGGTTTTAAGGTGTTAATTTATGAAATTTTAGTTAAATTAAAAGGTTAAAATGATAATTAAGTTAATAAATAATTTAAACAGAAGATAAACAAAGTCAACATCTTCCTCTTTTTTCTTTGGAAAATCAAAACTCCTTTGTTGAGTAGGGAATCATTTGGCCAAGCTTTAAGTCTCTTGCTTGGTATGTGTTTTGAGTTTATTTTTAGATATTTTTATGTTTTTGATATCGTTGTAGCAAAATTGTCAAATGTTTAGAATTATGTCATTGATAAATTTGTAATGTTTTTGAAGTTTAATTTAAGATTATTAAGCTTGGTTGTTAGATAGGACTATTTTGTAAAAGTGAATTTTAGTTAGTTTTAAGTTTAAGGGCTAAAATGATAAAATAATAAATTTATCATGAAATTCTTTTAATTTATTGATAATTATGGACTGTATATGCGTAGAGGAAAATTTTTCTAGCCTTGTTTGAGTAAATTATTTATTCAATTGGAAGTTTTTGGTTTAGGGATTAAATTAAATAAAATGTAAAAGTTTAGGGTAACAGTGTTAAATTTGTTAAAGGGTCAAAAATGCAAATTTAATTGTTTTATGATATTGAATTGGTAAAATTATTATATTGAGATCAAGAAACAGATTAGTCTATTGATAAACGCATGAAAGGAAAAGTCATTGAGTAATCTTTGTTGTGTGGCGTTAGCTATCGTATTTTGGTAAGTTCGTATTAAATTTATTGTGTTGTCAATGTTTTAATTTAATATGTGTTTGATTATATGAATTTGAATGATGTTATGTTTTATTGAATGGAAAAAAATGGAGATGTAACAACCAATTTTTGGTGAGGTCGGAACAAAGGTTTCGGGACAACAAATCCGAGCCAAAATAAAATTTTATTTTATTTTATTTTATTTTATTGTTGGCATCATGATAGGAAGGTCACAGGAAAATTTGGCACGAAAATTTTACTGATTGTGTGTTTAATTAGGGGAAGGACTAAATTGCATAAAATGCAAAAGTTGGGTTCTAGTAGCTATAGGTATCAAATAGCTATGGAATTCAAAACTTAAGGACCTTATATGGTAATTATACCATTTAAGAGTAGTTAGTAGATATTTTAATGACTCATCCATGGAAAAATTAGAAAAGGATAGGGATTAAATTGGAAATCAATAAAATTAATATATGGTAATTAATTAAAAAGAAAAAAATCATCTAATTTCATATCATCTTCCACAATTTTTCTATGGAAACCCTAGGAGAGAGGAAGAAAACTTTTCAAACTCAATAAGATATGAAATCAAGTCCCGTTTTTAGTAATTTCTATATTTTTGGAATCGGGATAGCCTAATATTTCTATTTAGGGGATTTATTTGAAAAGATATCAAGGTATAAAATTTGAGTCATGGATGCATATGCTAAAAGTTATAAATTTACGGTAGAAAATGAAAATTTATTCATATATAAACAACTTTTACAAAGCAATTTTTGATGAAAACTTTATTTAATGACTAAAATGAAAAAGTGGTAAAACCCATGGAAAATTCTGAAATTTTTGAAATGTATGTGCTGTAAGTGTAATATATAAATTTTGTCTAGGCTTGGAAAGAGGGTTAAATTTCATGAATTTCATTTTCCAAGCCTAGGGACGAAACCAAAATTTTTGAAAAGGATAGGGACAAAATGGTAATTTTGCCTAGGATGTAATAGGGTGCAAACGTATATGAAATGTGATAGATTAATAGTTAAATTTACCCATATAGATCTAGAAAGACCAACCACGAAACTAGATCGATGAAAGCAAAAGGTTTTGGATTAGTTGAAATTCAATTACAAACCATTTTCAAGATAAGTTCGTGTAACTTAAAAGTATATGTTAATATGCTTGAATTGAATTGTATGATTGTGTTGATATGTGTGAGATGATATATACATAATGACATAGTCTTAAGTTGTGTAATATGGACAAATTATCATGTTTCAGTTGAATGTTGAATTTCGATGGGTTAAGAATAATAGTACATATGTTGCAGATAGAATTTAGCCCAGACGGGTAATTCTAATGTAAGCCCTCTTGAGCTTAGGATGTAAATTGGATTTGGCCTGGACGGGTAATCCATATTAAGCTCTCTAGAGCATATGTTACAAATAGGATTTAGCCTGGACTGGTAATCCTACTGTAAAATGTATGACTCAAGAGTGTCCCTTTTTATTATGTACCCTAATGGGTACTTTTCCACATGTGTATATTACCCGAACATCCATCGAGATTTTGATAGTTCAACGGAAATGACTCTTGAAGTGTGGAAAGGTGAAATTAATGGAAGTTTGCAATATGATGAGCTCATCTATGTTTACTTGATATTCATATGAGATTATGTGACTAACTTGTTGAATAAGTGTATGTGTTTAGGTAACTTACCCAAAATCGATGGAATGTAAATTTATGTATGCTTGTATTAGTAAATATAACCGGTAATTTTATTTTCTGTTATACGAACTTACTAAGCATAAAATGCTTACTCTATTTAATTTTCCCTACTTTATAGTGCACAAAGCTCGTGAAGGTTGGAAGTCGGTCGGAGCAGTCATCACACTACCCACTATCTCATTTTGGTACAAGTAGAAATCTCATTTTGGTATAATGGCATGTATAAGCTTATTTGGCCAATGATGGCTTGTAATTGTTGTTTTGTAATCTAGCCATTGGAGTCGCTAGTGGTGGTCTAAGTTTGGCTATTTTTGAAGTAATATTTTGGTAATCACATAAGTGTTTATTATGTGTTAGTTTGTTGGAATTATGTTAGTATATAAGCTCATGTTAAGAGTAAGTTTATATCGTTTGATGCATGAGATAATACCACATGATTGATGGATAAATTTATGTGAAAATGATGTTGGATTGGTGGATATATGCTTGTGATTTTTGGGTGACAAATAAGGCTAGGAAATGGCTTTATTTTGTCCACACGAGCAAACACACGGGCGTGTGTCTTGGCCATGTGTGATACACGGCCTGTCCCATGGGCATGTGGTCCGACTGTGTGTCCTTGCATCTTAAAAATGAGAAACAGAATGCTCAGAATTTAGCTCACGAGCAGAGACACAGACGTGTGTCTCAGCCGTGTGGTTGACACAGCCTTGGACACGGGCGTGTTACACGGCCGTGTGAAAACTATACCTAAATTCTGAAAATAAAATTCGTCACACGGCCTAGCACACTGCCGTGTGAAAACTGTACCTAAATTTTGAAAAAAAAATTTGAAAATTGATACCATTTCTGAAAACCTTTTCACAAAGTCAAGTATCGATACATCGATACTAGATGATGAAGTATTGATACCTACGTTTTAAATGGTAAAATCTCAAGTTTTAAAACTCAATATATACCATACACACATACCATCAAACGAGATAGTGCTTAACTATTTATAACCCTACAAAAATATATTCATTTACCATAAAACAAGTCAATTCAACCATCCTATAATATCTAACCAATGTGTCATTCGAAGGCACCTCAAAACAAGTTCACTCATTCAAATGATCTATCTAAATTTCACATAGCATTAACCATCTATTCATTTTCCATCCATTAATATTTTTGGCCATAATAAAAGCATGCATAAAAGCTTACCAAAACAAAACACCATTACCAAATCTTAACCTTAAAGATTCATCTAACTAAAAGCTAACTTATATTCACATTTAAGATTCACCATTCAACTAGATATAACATCTCAACACAGCATTAGATATGTAACACTCCTAACCCGTATCCGTTGCCGGAATAAGGTTATGAGGTATTACTTGACTGAACAAAACTTCTATAAGGTCAAAGATATTTACCAGACATAAATTATCAACAATGCAACCTGTCTCATTGATTTTTCATAAGAGCTCTTATAAATTTCCAAAATGACTAACTATCAAAACATAACTGAATATCTAATAACAAATTAACTACTATCAAGTTATAACTAAAACATTTCAACACATTAGTTCAATTATAAGGCTTCTCTAAACAAAATAAGCGAGCCATCTTCGCATGGCTATAATGTATACAAAGACAAAATATCATTCTACCTATAGTCTATCCTATACATGCCTTAAATCATGATGATATACCATCTTTTCAACTCACATAATGACTCGATAGTGTGATGATATCTCCGGCTCTTCCAACTCGAACTAAAGGATAAACCTATAAGGAATGGAAAAGAGAACACGGAGTAAGCTTCAATGCTTAGTAAGTTTTAAGCAATGCAAACAATTAATTTACTTATAGCTCGATTATTTCAAATTTTCAAGAAATCATTCCTAGGTAATTGCCATTTCGGCCAAGTATCCATGAACATAATGCATATTTAGCAAATTCACCTCACTTGAATCTGAACTCAATTAAAACCAAATATTGAAATCACAAATAAGATCATAAGAACTCGAAAAGTATCTCATTAACTAGTTTTAACCATGTTTGCAACAAAATCACAAATTCACTACAAGCTGTTTTCCTGAGCAACAGTCACTAAATTATTTATAAATGGAGATAAGAAACTCCAAATAAAGTGCCGTTAATTTTTCCTGAAAATATAATTATATATCTTCCATCCATAAAATTTTCAGAATTTTTGGTTTGACCAATCAATACCAGATTTTTATTGAAGTTTCCCCTGTTTCACTGTTTGACTATTCTGACCACTCTTCACTACAAATCAATTTTCTCATTATACAGAATTCGAAATATGTTATCGTTTACTTCATTTGAAACTAGACTAAATAAGGAGTCTAATAATATAAATTTTATCTTATAATCATCATTGTAAAATTTACAATGATTTTCTAAAGACAGAACAGGGGATTTCAAAGTCATTTTGACTCTGTGTCACTCCACTTAAAATATCTCATTATCTAAAATTATTTTGCTTACATGGTTTCTTTTATAAGAAAGTAGACTCATTAACCTTTAATTTCATAATTTATTCAGCTTCTAATTCAATTTTCACAATTTATGGTGATTTTCCAAAATCACGCTACAGTTGCTGTCCCAAGCAGATTTATTACAAATTTGCTCTTTCACACATTCCTTGCATTCAAATTATCTAAACATGTATATCATGTCATTCAAGATCGAACTCATATAACATAGGCATTAAAATGCTTCACTATCAGCTTTAGTTCAATTGAAACGAATGAAATACAATATCATATTCACATTTAATTTTCCAAGATCGTAATCACCTAAAAATAAAATCATATACTTCCACAAACCTTTCCACAAGGACGAAGTGTTTATATTTGAATATAAACATAGAATCACTTCACATAACTTCACATATTTACCGAATATATCACAATCACATTTATAGTCATAACACTTATTCACAGATGCATCACTTTATATATTTATAATTTAATTCAAATCAAAATCGCATAGGAGTACATGATACATACCTGGCCAACTTAATATGTAATGCACTTTCAATTTGTCAACTTAGTGTAGGATCTTGTAATTGTATACTTTTATCAAATTCATCGGCACTTGGCCCACTAGGTATAAAACCCGAAATTATATTATCAGCACAAAGCCTGCGGGACTTTAACCCGGATACATTTCCAGCACAAAGCCTGCGGGACTTTGGCCCGGATACATTTCCAGCACGAAGCCTGTAACACCCCAAACCCGGCCTAGACGTTATGACCGGATCTGATGCGCCACATCGAAGCGTTCAAAACATTCCGTATTACTTAGTTGGAAAACTTAGTTGGTGTTGTAAAAGACACTTTTAAAAGTAGGTTAAAGTGAATGGAAGCTGTGTACCAGGTAGGAAACCAGGAAGAAGAGGAGGTGAGTCCGTCGGACTGCTTAAGTACCAAGCTCCCTTCGGATCCAATCCTAGACATGCACACCGCCATTGCCACACTCTAACATCTCGTATAATTTTGAGAAAACCGTTTGGTTAGGTCCATCTTAAGAAAATGATTAAGGTTGAAAACGTTTGCTTAGCGGAAGTCTTACTCGTATTCGTGTTATTTTGAAATCACTTAATATTTTTGAAAACGCGTCCTAGAGCTAATCTATTTCATTAGTTATCAGAGATCAGTTTTAACATAATAGAATTAAATAATAAAGAAACAACGCAAACCATAAAAATAATTAGCGACCTTATTACAAAAAAAACCCAAAACCATAAACGAAAATATGGAAAATCTATTTCACCAGAAGAAAACGAATTTGCAGAAAACGTGTGGCCACTCCGAATCCCGCCCAGCTCCAAGTCCACCAACTAGGGCTCACCTGCAAGGATGGAAGAAAAGGGGGTGAGTTTGGGAAAACTCAGTGTATACAGAAACCCATCCAAAGCCCAAATCAGCTCGAGCCCATTGGGCCTAAGCCCCATTCAGATAACAGTACATAGTGGACCGAAGCCCTTTCAGAATACAGTAGCAAGGCCTTAGCCCCTTTTTACATAACAGTGTGGCCCATAGGCCCAGTACAGTAACATAAGTAACAATAGTAGTAATGCATGCAAACCCATCTGGGGAGACTACTCAACCCACCAAACTCTACACTGCCCCGTACCAGCCCTACACTCCATGTGGGGAATATCTCAACCCACCCAGCCCTATACTCCACAGTTGCAGCAACGCTGCTCAAATATCAATAAGTTGAGGCAAAGCCTCCAGTACTTGGATGAACCACTTTCAATACTTCCTCCATCAATACCCCAATCCTGTAACACCCCGTACCCGAGACCGTTGCCGGAGTCGGACACGAGGGGTTCACAGACTAAATTCGCTTACTATCGCAGTCCATTTTAAAATTTTCCAGGTAGTTGGCTAACTGCGACACTGTCACCTTAAAATCATATCTTGAGTTTCACAACTCGAAAATCAGTTTCGTAATTTTTCCCTGAAACTAGACTCATATGCCCATCTACATATTTTTTCTAGAATTTTGGTCAGGCCAATTAGTACAGTTTATTAGTCAAAGTCTCCCATGTTACAGGTATCGACTACACTGACCTTTGCGCATTACGACTTGGATATCTCCCTGCACAGAGCTTCAATACTGATTCCGTTTGTTTCTATATAAACTAGGCTCATCTAATTCAAAGCACATACGAAACATACCTCAATGTTGGGATGTTTCAAGCGTATTAACTGAAATTTTTACAGCAAGATCATTCATTCCCAAATCACGTACCTTCGGAATTTAACCGGATATAGCTACTCGTTCAAATGCCTTCGGGACATAGCCCGGTTATAGTAACTCGCACAAATGCCTTCGGGCTTAGCCCGGAATTAGTATCTCGCACAAATGCCTTCGGATCTTAGTCCGGAAATGGTCACTTAGCCCAAAGCCTTCGAGACTTAGCCCAGACATCATTCAAATAACCATGCACATTTAACAATAAATCATGGCACATTCGTATTTCATTTTCGTTAGCAAAACTCAAACACAAGACACTTATCATTCTTGAAATTTCGGCTCAATAGCCACACACAAAGAGCATGATTTTGATTTGCTTTAAACATGATCTAATCAAATAATAATTTAAGCTCTTTTACTCAAGAAATTACAATATCATGATTTAGAATTCAAGTATGAGTTTAATCAATAGCTTGTGAGCAACTAAAACAAGTTTATCTAGGTTCACAACATAATCTCAAATTCAGCACAAGCTGTTTTTCCTGAGCAATAGTCACTAAATTATTTATAACTGGAGCTACAAAACTCCAAATCACTTTCCGTTAATTTTTCCTGAATATAGACTCGTATATCTTCCACCCATAAAATTTCCAGAATTTTAGGTTTGGCCAATCAATACCAGATTTTTCTTAAAGTTTCCCCTGTTACACTGTTTGACTAATCTGACCACTCTTCACTACGAATCAAATTTCTCATTTTACAGAATTCAAAATGTGTTGTATTTGATTTCATTTGAAACTAGACTCATTAAGGAGTCTAAGAATATAAATTTTATCTTATAACCATTTTTGTACAATTTATAATTATTTTCTAAAAACAGAACAGAGGATTACAGTGTCATTCTACGCTGTCTCACACAACTTTAAGTATCTCATTATCGAAAATTCCTTTGCTTACACGGTTTCTTTTATAAGAAACTAGACTCATTAAGCTTTAATTTCATATCTCATTCAGCCTCTAATTCAAATCCATAAATTTATGGTGATTTTCTAAAGTCACGTTACTGCTGCTGTCCTAAGCAGACTATTTCAAATTACCCTTAAATTCCCAAGCTCAAACACATAAGAACTTACCATTTGAGCTTAGAACATATCATGGCCACATCATATCTTATTAAATCAACTCATCATGTCCTATTATAATTGAATTTACTCAACGTTTAAACACTTAAAACTTACCTCGAATATTTTCGAACAGTCTCGGATCAGCTATTCAACTACTTTCTCTTTTCCCTTGTATCAAATGAACTCTTCAACCGAAACCATAAGTAGGAAAATATAGAAATTTAAGCAATTAAAATTTGACAAAGGCCAAGAAAGGCTCACAATTAAACATGATTGAGTTCTCACTAGTAGGGCATTTCATTCTAAACACACAAACAAACATCACATTACATATAAAATTTCAATATTTTATACATACAATACTCGTATATATATTGTCTTATAGTTTGATAATGATATGTCAAAGCCATCAAAAAGCATTTAATTAATCATTGAAGATCATGCAATGTACTAATTTAATTTTGTTTTTCATGTTTTATACAATACTGCAACTTTAATTAAGCAAGCATTTAAATTCGAGAAACAGATAACAAAATGTCTTGTCTGGACAGCATTACACTCTATTATCTCAAGCATTTAATTTAACAAACATGATAAGACTGTCCAGCTTTGGACAACATTTAATCAGACAATATACAATTGTTTAACGTGTAATAACAAAATTGACTTAACCAAACTAACCAGCATAAGTATTTTAGTATTCAAACCTCATAAATGGAACATTATTTCATTCAGACAGAAAAGGAACTCCACAAATTTGGGCAGCAGTAAAAAGTATTAAATCGGATAGAAATAAATTCTTATTCGTTCGAATAGCAGCGAAATTACTCAACTCGGAGATCAATAACATTAAATACATAAGAAATCAATCAAGTTTGTGGCTCGATTTTAATTTACCTTCCTTATGTCTATACTTGGAGACAACATTTAACATGTGAAGCATCCATGCAAATACATATTACATCCGTCCAAAAATAAGTTAGCAAAAAAAAATGCAACCATCAATCTTATCGAACCACATTCAATCCATCCATTTTTTTTAACAACATAATTGCAGCAGAAATCTAAAATAGCGCATGAAATTATAAAACAAAAAAAAATAATAATCTCAAGGACTTACCCAAATTCTCTCCTAACCGTACGTATCTTAAAGCAAGCTTTTTCCCCTTCTTACTACCGTCGTCTCCCTCTCCTTTAGCGAATTGCTTGAAGAACTAATAATTGCTTGAAGAATTTAGCTTCTAAACAAGCCAAAACAATGGTTTTTCCCTACATCTCCCTCCATTCGAATGAACAGCAAAAACAAAGAAGAAGATAAAGCTCTCTTCTCTCCCTTTTTCTTTTATTCTATTCTTTCTTCCATAATATAAAGCCATTAACTATTATCATGCTAAAATAAAATGCATATAATATCTATCAACTATCATTATGGCCGGCCACTAATTAAAAGTGGTCCATTTGACATGCAAGTCCCTCATGTCAATAACTCATGCATTATTTGGCCACTTTAAATTTCACCTATCACATTTTCAAGTCTTATCACATGGGTCCTTTCTTATAAATTAACACCGCCTTGATAAAATCAAGGCACGAAATATTCACACATACAAATTCCACATTCAATAAGCACAGAATATAACATCTGATTATTTTTGTGACTCGGTTTTGGGGTTCCAAAACCACTTTCGACTAGGGTCAAATTAGGGGTGTCACAACTCTCCTCCCCTTTAGGGATTTTCGTCCTCGAAAATTTCTACTGATGCATAGTTTAAGATAACGTCCTCTTATTGAATTATATCCATAAAACATTAGCTCATCGATAGCAATTGTAATTCATTACTAATTTCGCATCGATCTATAGAATCATTTTCTTATCTTAAAACAAATACATAAACATTTCTACAAGTATGCACATATTAACATGTATAATTCACATCGTCAACCCACATATTTGTAACCCACATTTTCATTCATGAATAAGCTGTAACCTAGCCGAAAGTACACATATACTCAAACATCCCAATAAATATCCTTTATAACTTTATCACGTCTCAATATTCAACTTAACCTATTTCCAACAGGAAATCAACTTCCACATACCTGAACATTGAATTCATTTAGCACATTCAATCATAGTTAACGTTACCCATATACAGTCGAATAGGCATGAAGCCTAATATAATACACTGGCATGAGATTTATTCTAGCGCATAACTCGTATATCCAAAATTATCAACATTCATCAAAAATTCTTTCAAACTTTCGAATGTCGAAACTTAATCAAAATAATTTCTTGAACAAGATTAACAAAATAGTGTCCATTCAGCAATAGCACATATAGCTCTTACAATGCCATATCCTAGATATGGTCTTACATATTCTCACATATCGAGCCGATGCCATGTCCCAGACATGGTCTTACACACTATCTCAAATCAATGCCTTCGTCCCAAACGAGGTCTTACATGAATTCCACTTCACACACTTAGTGCCCACTGACTGATCTCGCACTCATAGTGCTCGGTTAAAGGAATTCGCACACACACAGTGCCTCTAATCATTTACATACATAGTGCTCTTATTCATTCGTTAATACACATTGATATGACTTAACCAAGTCTATAAACATCATGTATGTACACTTTTAAACATATCATCTCATTTAAATTTGAATTCGTATAGTAATGAGCACTTAAACTTTGCTCAAATTACCGGCACGAAGCCTACTAGGCACGAAGGCCCGAATACACGTCACCAGCATGATTACTCTTCGAGGTTTAGCACGGATATATTACTAGCATGAATGCTCTTCGGAACTTAGCCCGGATACATCACTAGCACGAATGCTCCTCGGGACTTAGCCCGGATATATCACTAGCACGAATGCTCCTCGGGACTTAGCCCGGATATATCACTAGCACGAATGCTCCTCGGGACTTAGCCCGGATATATCACTAGCACGAATGCTCCTCGGGACTTAGCCCAGACTTAGCCCGGATATATCACTAGCACGAATGCTCCTCGGGGCTTAGCCCGGATATATCACTCTCAATTCTCATGTACATATACACATATAGCAATACACATTAGTATATCATTTACATTACTTGAATGAAAACACAACATGCTTATCGACCATTCAACTTCCAGTTCCATAGCCACATACAAAAATCACATTTATAGTCATCACACTCTTTCAAAATTGCATCACTTATACCCTTATAATTCAATCCAAATCGAAATTCAAATACGAGTACATGATACGTACCTGATCAACTTAATAATTTAGGCATATCTAAGTGAAGTTATATCGCAAATTCTCATAGTCAGAAGCTTGCTACAGCTCGATCGGGATCAAGATTCATTGCAATACAGCAACCACATTTTAATAGCCAAAAATCATCACGCTATCATTTTATCACTTTATGGCATGTATAAATAGACTCACGCGTGCTACGTTAGTCCTAGAATCGACTAAACCGTAGCTCTGATACCAATAAAATTGTAACACCCCGTACCCGAGACCGTTGCCGGAGTCGGACACGAGGGGTTCACAGACTAAATTCGCTTACTATCGCAGTCCATTTTAAAATTTTCCAGGCAGTTGGCTAACTGCTACACTGTCACCTTAAAATCATATCTTGAGTTTCACAACTCGAAAATCAGTTTCGTAATTTTTTCCTGAAACTAGACTCATATGCCCATCTACATATTTTTTTCTAGAATTTTTGGTCAGGCCAATTAGTACAGTTTATTAGTCAAAGTCTCCCATGTTACAGGGATCGACTACACTGACCTTTGTGCATTACGACTTGGATATCTCCCTGCACAGAGCTTCAATACTGATGCCGTTTGTTTCTATAGAAACTAGACTCAGAGAGGAATCCATACATATATTGCATGACTCCTAATTATCTCTGGTTAATTTGTAATGAATTTCCAAAGTCGGAATAGAGAACCCAGAAACCGTTCTGGCCCTGTCTCACGAGAACCTGAATATCTCTTAACATACTGTCTATATGATAGTTTCGTTACTTTCCTATGAAAATAGATTCATCAAGGTTCGTTTACATAATTTATTCATTATTTAATTCCAATCCTACTATTTTTAGTGATTTTCCAAATCTACATCACTGTTGCTGCCAGCATCTGCCTTTAAGGTAGACTTTACCTATTTCATAGTTTCCATGATTCAACTAGCCCTTTTAGCATAAATAGCACAAATTATGATAGTGATTAACCATTCCATACCAAATGATTATAACATTATGCTCAAACATATATAAGCCATTTTCGCATGGCTATATACATTAACCAAAATATTCTTCCGCCACTAGTCTATTTTATACATGCCATAAGACAATCCGAAACATAGCAGTACCAAACAGTGGATAGTGATAGTGTGACTAGTTGCTGACGATCCCCGAGCCTGTAGCTTCACAATGAGATCTATAAAACAGAGGAAACAGAGTAAACGGAGTAAGCATTACAATGCTTAGTAAGTTTTAAGCAGTGTCAACAGATAACAATCAAATTATAACATAGTTGTTCGTATTTTTATTTCACTCTTCCTTCGGGCATACCATCCCTTTACCGAATCTGCACATCTCATCATATACAATAGGCAGATAAACTTTCACATAAAAGTGAGCTCATGTGACATAGATATATCGTATGATTTCACATCACCTCTCACACTGATCCGATGTCACATAATCATAGGAATAGTCTCATAGATGGCTCTCGTATGCATCACATAACTACCTTATGATTTAGTGCAAATCAAGCTCACATATAAACTTGGAGTACATACCTGTTTAACCTTTCGCATTGAATATATTTATAAGAAATTCTTATTACGAAGTCTTACCCAGACATAATCTCCACACGAAGTTATCGGGTCTTACCCGGACAAAATCCCCACACGTAGTCATCGGGTCTTTAGAGCTCGGATATAGTACGAGCACGAAGCTTACGGACCTTAATCAGTGATAATATTCTCGCATAAAGCCTGCAGGGTTTTAACCCGGATATAGTGCTGACACAAATTCCCTTCGGGACTTATCACATTTATACACTTTCACATTCATCACATTGGCCACTCGGCCCTGTCACATATATATATTTTCACATTCATCACATCGGCCATTAGGCCTTATCACATATATACACTTTCACATTCATCACATCGGCCATTAGGCCTTATCACATATATATACACTTTCACATTCATCACATCGGCCATTAGGCCTTATCACATATATACACTTTCACATTCATCACATCGGCCATTAGGCCTTATCACATATATATACACTTTCACATTCATCACATCGGCCATTAGGCCTTATCACATATATACACTTTCACATTCATCACATCGGCCATTAGGCCTTATCACATATATACACTTTCACATTCATCACATCGGCCATTAGGCCTTATCACATATATATACACTTTTACATTCATCACATCGGCCATTAGGCCTTATCACATATATACACTTTGTCATTCCCAACCCTTTTATTCATACACAAAGATCAACTTAGCCAAAGGCCGGTAGCTCATTTATCAACTGAGCGAATACTTATTTGTAAGGGCTCATCTAATTCAAAGCACATACGAAACATACCTCAATGTTGGGATGTTTCAAGCGTATTAACTGAAATTTTTACAGCAAGATCATTCATTCCCAAATCACGTACCTTCGGAATTTAACCGGATATAGCTACTCATTCAAATGCCTTCGGGACATAGCCCGATTATAGTAACTCGCACAAATGCCTTCGGGCTTAGCCCGGAATTAGTATCTCGCACAAATGCCTTCGGATCTTAGTCCGGAAATGGTCACTTAGCCCAAAGCCTTCGGGACTTAGCCCAGACATCATTCAAATAACCATGCACATTTAACAATAAATCATGGCACATTCGTATTTCATTTTCGTTAGCAAAACTCAAACACAAGACACTTATAATTCTTGAAATTTCGGCTCAATAGCCACACACAAAGAGCATGATTTTGATTTGCTTTAAACATGATCTAATCAAATAATAATTTAAGCTCTTTTACTCAAGAAATTACAATATCACGATTTAGAATTCAAGTATGAGTTTAATCAATAGCTTGTGAGCAACTAAAACAAGTTTATCTAGGTTCACAACATAATCTCAAATTCAGCACAAGCTGTTTTTCCTGAGCAATAGTCACTAAATTATTTATAACTGGAGCTACAAAACTCCAAATCACTTTCCGTTAATTTTTCCTGAATATAGACTCGTATATCTTCCACCCATAAAATTTCCAGAATTTTAGGTTTGGCCAATCAATACCAGATTTTTCTTAAAGTTTCCCCTGTTACACTGTTTGACTAATCTGACCACTCTTCACTACGAATCAAATTTCTCATTTTACAGAATTCAAAATGTGTTGTATTTGATTTCATTTGAAACTAGACTCATTAAGGAGTCTAAGAATATAAATTTTATCTTATAACCATTTTTGTACAATTTATAATTATTTTCTAAAAACAGAACAGAGGATTACAGTGTCATTCTGCGCTGTCTCACACAACTTTAAGTATCTCATTATCGGAAATTCCTTTGCTTACACGGTTTCTTTTATAAGAAACTAGACTCATTAAGCTTTAATTTCATGTCTCATTCATCCTCTAATTCAAATCCATAAATTTATGGTGATTTTCTAAAGTCACGTTACTGCTGCTGTCCTAAGCAGACTATTTCAAATTACCATTAAATTCCCAAGCTCAAACACATAAGAACTTACCATTTGAGCTTAGAACATATCATGGCCACATCATATCTTATTAAATCAACTCATCATGTCCTATTATAATTGAATTTACTCAACGTTTAAACACTTAAAACTTACCTCGAATATTTTCGAATAGTCTCGGATCAGCTATTCAACTACTTTCTCTTTTCCCTTGTATCAAATGAACTCTTCAACCGAAACCATAAGTAGGAAAATATAGAAATTTAAGCAATTAAAATTTTACAAAGGCCAAGAAAGGCTCACAATTAAACATGATTGAGTTCTCACTAGTAGGGCATTTCATTCTAAACACACAAACAAACATCACATTACATATAAAATTTCAATATTTTATACATACAATACTCGTATATATATTGTCTTATAGTTTGATAATGATATGTCAAAGCCATCAAAAAGCATTTAATTAATCATTGAAGATCATGCAATGTACAAATTTAATTTTTTTTCATGTTTTATACAATACTGCAACTTTAATTAAGCAAGCATTTAAATTCGAGAAACAGATAACAAAATGTCTTGTCTGGACAGCATTACACTCTATTATCTCAAGCATTTAATTTAACAAACATGATAAGACTGTCCAGCTTTGGACAACATTTAATCAGACAATATACAATTGTTTAACGTGTAATAACAAAATTGACTTAACCAAACTAACCAGCATAAGTATTTTAGTATTCAAACCTCATAAATGGAACATTATTTCATTCAGACAGAAAAGGAACTCCACAAATTTGGGCAGCAGTAAAAAGTATTAAATCGGATAGAAATAAATTCTTATTCGTTCGAATAGCAGCGAAATTACTCAACTCGGAGATCAATAACATTAAATACATAAGAAATCAATCAAGTTTGTGGCTCGATTTTAATTTACCTTCCTTATGTCTATACTTGGAGACAACATTTAACATGTGAAGCATCCATGCAAATACATATTACATCCGTCCAAAAATAAGTTAGCAAAAAAAAATACAACCATCATTCTTACCGAACCACATTCAATCCATCCATTTTTTTTAACAACATAATTGCAGCGGAAATCTAAAATAGCGCATGAAATTATAAAACAAAAAAAAAATAATCTCAAGGACTTACCCAAATTCTCTCCTAACCGTATGTATCTTAAAGCAAGCTTTTTTCCCTTCTTACTACCGTCGTCTCGCTCTCCTTTAGCGGATTGCTTGAAGAACTAATAATTGCTTGAAGAATTTAGCTTCTAAACAAGCCAAAACAATGGTTTTTCCCTACATCTCCCTCCATTCGAATGAACAGCAAAAACAAAGAAGAAGATAAATCTCTCTTCTCTCCCTTTTTCTTTTATTCTATTCTTTCTTCCATAATATAAAGTCATTAACTATTATCATGCTAAAATAAAATGCATATAATATCTATCAACTATCATTATGGCCGGCCACTAATTAAAAGTGGTCCATTTGACATGCAAGTCCCTCATGTCAATAACTCATGCATTATTTGGCCACTTTAAATTTCACCTATCACATTTTCAAGTCTTATCACATGGGTCCTTTCTTATAAATTAACACCGCCTTGATAAAATCAAGGCACGAAATATTCACACATACAAATTCCACATTCAATAAGCACAGAATATAACATCTGATTATTTTTGTGACTCGGTTTTGGGGTTCCAAAACCACTTTCGACTAGGGTCAAATTAGGGGTGTCACAAATCCCATGCAACAGATATTAATAAAAGCATATCATGTAAAATACAGTATTAATCAATCATGCAGTTTAGCCAATTTAAACCCTAGGGGTATATCGGTAATTTTACTCTTTAGGGGTAATTCTCGTAACTTAGCAACTACACAAGCTACTTCAGTAATTTTCAACAGTTTTATGCAGTTTGGTTCCACCATCTAACTAACAGGCTAATTTGCCCATCTCTTACCCATATTGGTCCGTAAGCCCATTGGGCCCAATTTTTGGCCCATCGAGGCCCTCTTTTTCTGAAGTACATTAAGACGTCACACAAACTTACTTACCACCTTGCGGTGCTAGGTCTAACAATTACTCTATGTCTCGAGAGCATTCGCATACTCACAAGCCCATGAAATGCCGGAATTTCGGCATTTCAGCTTTTGCCGAATTGAACTAAGAAAGGGTGTTCGGTACACACCTGATTCGCGACGACTGCTACCGAGATCCCTTTCGATGTCCTACAATTGATTAGTACAGTTCTTATTTACAAACCGTAATCACTAAACCCAAAACTTGCTTAACCAAAGTCGAACCATGTTCCTAAAAAGCCTTTGAACCCTTACCTTTTTGCCAAAATCGATAGCTAGCTCCGAATCTGATTGTTCCAATGATTCACGCTTTTGATCCAATGCTTAAGAAGACTCTAATCACCGAAAGAAAACATCAGTTACAAACCCTTAAAGCCTTATGCTCAAATCGACAGCCTCCCTAATTTTTAGGGATTTCGGCTTTTCCTAACATCGTAAAATAAGAACAGATCTGAGATGATAAGTACTTACCCCTTACTCCTACTTGATTTCCACGCAATCCGGTGCAGATTTATCCTTAGAACAATGGTAAAACCCAAATCCAAGGGTTGAAGAAGTTTCGGCTATAAGCCCCTAAACCAATGGTTCTTTCGACTTTTGGGTGGTGAAGGAGATGACGATATGAGGCTATGACCTTGAAGTAGAATTACCGTCAGGTATCTAGGATTAAGAAAAGATAATCGTAGATTTAATAAAAATAAAAGAACATAGAAGGACCTGGCTTTGAAGAAATCGGCACAAGCAGTGATCACAGGATTTCGGCTTTTGCGACTTCGGCAAAGGTGCTGATGAATAGCAGGTTTGATGGATGGCTTTGGAGAACGAAGTAGAGAAAGAAGAACAGGATAGGTGAAAGTGTCGGCTAGAGAGGAAAAGAGAGAAAAAGAAAACCCTTGTGGTGCCTGAGCAGAAGAAAAACGGCACCTCACAAAGCCCTAGGTGCCGAAATATTAACCTAAACCCTCTGCCAAATTTTCCCTCTTCAATTCCCTAAATTCGGCCAACTCCCAGCCTCTCACCCAATCCTTTAAATCTCTCCCCTTATCACTCCTTAATTCAAGCATTTGGACTGATTCAAACTTTCATTTAGCAGAATCCACTTGGACTCCAACACTTACCCCTCCTGCACTTAAAAAATAAATGCATCTATTTGTCAACACAGGGAATCGATCCCATGCCTTCCCCAATGCTCCACACGCCACCTTTTTAGGAGCCTAGTGGCGTCACCCTTGCCACTTTACTAAGGCTCTTTTTGTGATACAATTTACCCATCACTCCACTTAAGGGCCACTTAGCCAGAACCCCTAACTCTTAAGTTCAAAAATTCAAAAATTCAACCAGGTTTTGGCCAACACATGGGCCCTCTATAAGCCCATTTACCTACTCAAAATATTAATTTCACATCCAAATACAAAATTTTAAAGTCTTTACAAAATATTGAAAATCACGAATAAATCCGAAAATCAGGATGTTACAACTCTACCCTCCTTAAAGAAATTTCGACCTCGAAATTTTACCTTATTAGAACAGTTGAGGGTACTGTTGACGCATAGCCTCCTCAGTCTCCCAAGTAGCTTCTTCTTTGCCATGGTTCCTCCAAAGTACTTTCACTAGTGGAACTGATTTCCTTCTCAACACCTTGACGTCACGATCAAGTATTTGCACAGGTTCCTCTTCGAAAGTTAAATCTGACTGTACCTGGATTTCTGCGACTGGTATGATATGTGTTGGGTCAGATCGATACCTCCTCAGCATGGATACATGAAAAACGTCGTGGATACGCTGCAGTTCTGGTGGTAACTCTAGCTGATAAGCCACTGGTCCAACCCGCTTAACAATTCGGTAAGGCCCAATAAACCGCAGGCTCAACTTACCCTTCTTACCAAATCTCAAAATTTTCTTCCAAGGGGAAACCTTCAAGAAAACCATATCCCCAACAGCGAACTCAATCTCTTTGTGCTTCAGATCCGCATACGACTTCTGTCTATTGGATGCCTCCTTTAACCGATCCCTTATCAGCTTAACCTTGCTTTCAGTGTTTGCCACCAATTCCGGTCCAAGCACTCGTCGTTCACCCAACTCTGTCCAACACGTCGACGTACGACATCTTCGCCCATAAAGCGCTTCATATGGTGCCATCTGAATACTTGCTTGGTAGCTGTTATTGTAAGGAAACTCCGCCAGTGGCAAGTAGTCCTCCCAACTTCCACGAAAATCAATGATACAACCTCTTAACATATCTTCCAGAACCTGAATAACCCTTTCTGACTGTCCATCTGTCTGTGGGTGAAAAGCAGTGCTAAAATCCAATCGTGTACCCAACGCTTCCTGTAACTTCCGCCAAAACTGAGATGTAAACTAGAGTCTCGATCAGAAATTATCGACACTGGCACCCCATGCAGTCGCACTACCTCGGCCACATATAACTTGGCCAACTTTTGCAGTGAGTAGTCGGTACGAACAGGTATGAAATGAGCAGATTTTGTTAACCTATCCACAACCACCCACACCGAATCTTTCTTGGTGGGTGTCAAAGGTAACCCACTCACAAAGTCCATTGTTACTCTTTCCCACTTCCATAGCGGAATTTTTACAGGTTGCAATAATCCCGAAGGCAATTGGTGCTCAGCCTTAACCTGCTGGCACATCAGACATTTCCCAACAAATTCAATCACCTCTCGTTTTAATCCGGGCCACCAGTACACCTCTCGCAAGTCTCGATATAACTTATTCCCCCCAGGATGCATGGCACAGAGTCCACCATGAGCCTCTTTTAGAATTAACTGCCTCAATCCGGGGTCCTTTGGAATACAAACCCTTCCACGAAAGCACAGAACTCCTTCAGTGTTCAACCCAAAACCCTCGTGCTCACCATTTTTAACTTGCTGGAACCGAAGAACTAATGAATCGTCCTTCAACTATTTTTCCTTAATCTGCTCAGTCCGAGTAGGCCTTACTTGCAGTTCTGCCAACAAGCTTCCATCGTCGTACAGACTTAATCGTGCGAACAAGGCTCTCAAATCAGTAACAACCCTTCGACTCAACGCATCCGCCACCACATTAGCCTTTCCTGGGTGGTACTCTATCGAACAGTCGTAGTCTTTAAGCAACTCCACCCATCTTCGTTGCCTAAGGTTCAACTCCTTCTGAGTCAACAAATACTTTAGGCTCTTATGATCTGTGTATATGATGCACTTTTCCCCATATAAGTAGTGTCTCCAAATTTTTAATGCAAAAATCACCGCTGCTAGCTCCAAATCATGCGTAGGGTAATTCACCTCATGAGCCTTAAGGTGTCGTGATGCATAAGCGACCACCTTGCCCTCTTGCATCAGTACGCAACCTAACCCCACATGCGACGCATCGCTGTATACAGTAAAGTCCTTCCCAGACACCGGTTGAATCAATACTGGCGCTTCGATCAATACCTTTTCAACCGATCAAAAGCTTTTTGCTGTATCTCGGTCCAGACAAATGGTACTCCTTTCCTTATGAGTTTTGTCAAGGGTGCCGCCATTACCGAGAAACCCTCACAAACCTTCTGTAGTAACCTGCTAACCCTAGAAAACTCTGAATTTCCGATACTGACCTAGGTGGCTTCCATTCCAGAATTGCTTCAATTTTACGAGGATCCACCTTAATCCCCTCGGCAGAGACCACATGCCCTAAGAAGGTTACCTCCTTCAACCAGAATTCACACTTGCTGAATTTCGCGTAGAGCTCATTTTCCCTTAACACTTGCAGCACAATACGGAGATGCTCATCATGCTTCGCCTCTGTTTCAGAGTATACCAGGATATCGTCGATAAAGACGACTACGAACCGATCCAAGTAAGGTTGGAATACTCGGTTCATCAGATCCATAAAAGTTGCAGGTGCGTTCGTCAGCCCAAACGGCATGACCACAAACTCATAATGTCCATATCGAGTTCGGAATGCTGTTTTATGAATATCCCCTTCTTTTACCCTTAGCTGATGGTATCCAGAACGAAGATCGATTTTGGAGAATACCGAAGCTCCCCTCAATTGATCGAACAGATCGTCAATCCTTGGTAGTGGATACTTATTCTTAATCGTCAGTTTGTTCAACTGGTGATAATCGATGCACATGCGCATCGTTCTGTCCTTTTTCTTCACAAACAGGACCGGTGCTCCCCAAAGAGACACACTAGGCCTAATGAAGCCTCTATCTAACAACTCTTGAATTTGAGCCTTCAGTTCCACTAACTCCTTCGGTGCCATCCTATAGGGTGCAATAGATACTGGAGCTGTTCCCGACAATAAATCGATTCCAAACTCAACTTTCCGATTCGGAGGTAATCCAGGAAGCTCTTCCGGGAAAACATCCCGGAATTCCCTAACAGTTCTGATGGTCTCCACAGTCAGATCCTCAGTTTCAGCTTGGCTTACCAAAGCCAGATATGCCTCGCACCCCTTGCGCATCAGTTTCTCAGCCCTCAACGCCGATACTACATTGGATAAGTAATCCCTCCGTTCTCCAATAATCATTACCTCTTCATCATTGACAGTCCTTAACACCATCCTCTTAGCTGCATAATCTAAAGTTGCCTTATGCTTGGTCAACCAATCCATCCCTAGTATCAAATCGAATTCTTCAAGCGGTAACTCCATCAAATCCCCACAGAAAACCCCGCCTTGAATCTCCAGAGGCACCTCCTTGAAGAGTTTCTCTACCTTAACCGAATGACCTAAAGGACTTATCGCAGACACCCCACATACAGTCTCCTCGGAATGCACACCCAGTACCCCAGAAATGTTATATGCCACATATGAATGGGTTGATCCCACATCAATCAAAGCAGTATAAGGTACACCATAGATAAAAAACGTACCAGTTATGACATCAAGTGTGTCACCCTCCTCGCGGCGACGAGCAACATACACCAAAGCTGGCTGACGAGCATCCGCGTTACCAATACCCCTGCCATGTGCCCCACGTCCACGGCCATTACCACCGCGACCTTGTCCACGACCTCTTGGCAGCAGCGGTCCATCCCTCACAGGTTGAGCCGGTCGCACAGCCCCTTGTTCGGCCAGCTGAGCCTGAGTGGCCCTCCTAGGACAATCCTTAATCCTATGCTCCTTAGACCCACAACGAAGACAAGCCCCAGAACGCTTCCAGCACTCTCCTTGATGCATTCTGCCGCAATCCCCACAAGCTTGCGGTCTACCTGTGTTCATCGGAACTGCTCGAACCGGTTTCTCCATCCTAGCTCTCTTAGCATTTCGATTTGCAGCACCCGCTGGTCCAGCATCCCTCCTGAACCGATTCCGATCCCTATCACGATTCTTCCGTTCGGTTTGTTTCACCTCCTCGGCTATCTTAGCCTTCTCTACTAGTGCAGCGAAATCTCGCTCTCTTTCCGGAGCTATGAGCACCCTTAACTCATCTCTGAGGCCATCCTCAAAACGAACGCTGCGCTCGTATTCGGTGGAAACGATGCCATTAGCATACCGACTCAATCGTAGAAACTCCGCCTCATATTTAGCAATGGTCTTATTTCCCTGAGTCAAATTCAAGAACTCCTTTCTGCGTGCGTCCACACAGCTAGCTCCAACATATTTTGCCTTAAAGGTCTTTTTAAACAGCTCCCATGTTACCCTCTCAGCTGGGGTACCCTCTCTCACAGTAATCCACCACTGATACGCTTCATCCCGCAGCAACGAAATCGCCCCTTTCAACTTCTGTTCTACTGAGCAGTCCAGGTCATCCATGATCCACTCTGTGGCTTCCAACCAGTACTCAACCACATTTGGGGCCACTCCAGATACACCCCTGAAAATCTCAGCTCCGTTGGCCCGAAGTCGTTCAGAAATGGACCCCCTATTCATGGGCCCGACATTAGCTCCAGCCACCCTTTCCAAAACCCTCAACATGGCCTGAGACAAAGCGTCATCCCCTGCGGCCCGGTCATACGGCCCATTTTCGTTAACCGGTGGTGGACGTACCTCGCCAGCTGGCATGTGTTTAGATGACGCAGATCCAGCTTGAGTGCTACCTCGGCCTCGACCACGGCCTCTTCCTCGAGTAACCCTTGTACTCATAACGATTTATCTGCTTACGAATTTTATGACATTAGTTTATTGGTTCCACTGTTTATTACAGAATGTCTTATGATCAGATAGAGTTTCAGAGTTATTTTCGCACAATCACAATTTAGCTACGGTCCTAGTCTTGTAGCCCTAATACTACATTATCAATAGCACTATCTCTAAGGCTCAGTACTATCTACAGTATTATTTCCAGTCCAGTTCCAAATAAATATTTAAAGCAGAAAAAGAACACTTACAGACTTGGTGCCAGGGATTCAGTATGCCACTTCCTTATTAGTCCATTTAATTTTTTTTTAAAATACCCAAGTTTTCATTTACCGAAAATAAAAAAGATTTGATTTGAAAACACTTTTATTTTAAAACTATTGATTTAACCCCGTTTAACAATAGAAAAACTTTGAACATCTTCGAAAACTTATAGAAAAAACTTATTGAAAACACTTTTTTTTTGAAAAGATTTTCGGACCCGATCCACAGCCGAGTTGTTGCAACCTGGCTCTGATACCACTAAATGTAACACCCCAAACCCAGCCTAGACGTTATGACCGGATCTGATGCGCCACATCGAAGCGTTCAAAACATTCCGTATTACTTAGTTGGAAAACTTAGTTGGTGTTGTAAAAGACACTTTTAAAAGTAGGTTAAAGTGAATGGAAGCTGTGCACCAGGTAGGAAACCAGGAAGAAGAGGAGGTGAGTCTGTCGGACTGCTTAAGTACCAAGCTCCCTTTGGATCCAATCCTAGACATGCACACCGCCATTGCCACACTCTAACATCTCGTATAATTTTGAGAAAACCATTTGGTTAGGTCCATCTTAAGAAAATGATTAAGGTTGAAAACGTTTGCTTAGCGGAAGTCTTACTCATATTCATGTTATTTTGAAATCACTTAATGTTTTTGAAAACGCGTCCTAGAGCTAATCTATTTTGTTAGTTATCATAGATCAGTTTTAACATAATAGAATTAAATAATAAAGAAACAACCCAAACCATAAAAATAATTAGCGGCCTTATTACAAAAAAAACCCAAAACCATAAACGAAAATATGGAAAATCTAATTCACCAGAAGAAAACAAATTTGCAGAAATCGTGTGGCCACTCTGAATCCCGCCCAGCTCCAAGTCCACCAACTAGGGCTCACCTGCAAGGATGGAAGAAAAGGGGGTGAGTTTGGGAAAACTCAGTGTATACAGAAACCCATCCAAAGCCCAAATCAGCTCGAGCCCATTGGGCCTAAGCCCCATTCAGATAACAGTACACAGTGGACCGAAGCCCTTTTCAGAATACAGTAGCAAGGCCTTAGCCCCTTTTTACATAACAGTGTGGCCCATAGGCCCAGTACAGTAACATAAGTAACAATAGTAGTAATGCATGCAAACCCATCTGGGGAGACTACTCAACCCACCAACTGCTACACTGCCCCGTACCAGCCCTACACTCCATGTGGGGAATATCTCAACCCACCCAGCCCTACACTCCACAGTTGCAGCAACGCTGCTCAAATATCAGTAAGTTGAGGCAAAGCCTCCAGTACATGGATGAATCACTTTCAATACTTCCTCCATCAATACCCCAATCCCATGCAACAGATATTAATAAAAGCATATCATGTAAAATACAGTATTAATCAATCATGCAGTTTAGCCAATTTAAACCCTAGGGGTATATCGGTAATTTTACTCTTTAGGGGTAATTCTCGTAACTTAGCAACTACACAAGCTACTTCAGTAATTTTCAACAGTTTTATGCAATTTGGTTCCACCATCTAACTAACAGGCTAATTTGCCCATCTCTTACCCATATTGGTCCGTAAGCCCATTGGGCCCAGTTTTTGGCCCATCGAGGCCCTCTTTTTCCGAAGTTCGTTAAGATGTCACACAAACTTACTTACCACCTTGCGGTGCTAGGTCTAACAATTACTCTATGTCTCGAGAGCATTCGCATACTCACAAGCCCATGAAATACTGGAATTTCGGCATTTCGGCTTTTGCCGAATTAAATTAAGAAAGGGTGTTCGGTACACACCTGATTCGCGACGACTGCTACCGAGATCCCTTTTGATGTCCTACAATTGATTAGTACAGTTCTTATTTACAAACCGTAATCACTAAACCCAAAACTTGCTCAACCAAAGTCGAACCATGTTCCTAAAAAGCCTTTGAACCCTTACCTTTTTGCCAAAATCGATAGCTAGCTCCGAATCCGATTGTTCCAATGATTCACGCTTTTGATCCAACGCTTAAGAAGACTCTAATCACCGAAAGAAAACATCAGTTACAAACCCTTAAAGCCTTATGCTCAAATTGACAGCCTCCCTAATTTTTAGGGATTTCGGCTTTTCCTAACATCGTAAAATAAGAACAGATCTGAGATGGTAAGTACTTACCCCTTACTCCTACTTGATTTCCACGCAATCCGGTGCAGATTTATCCTTAGAACAATGGTAAAACCCGAATCCAAGGGTTGAAGAAGTTTCGGCTATAAGCCCCTAAACCAATGGTACTTTCGGCTTTTGGGTGGTGAAGGAGATGACGATATGAGGCTATGACCTTGAAGTAGAATTGCCGTCAGGTATCTAGGATTAAGAAAAGATAATCGTAGATTTAATAAAAACAAAAGAACATAGAAGGACCTGGCTTTGAAGAAATCGGCACAAGCAGTGATCACAGGATTTCGGCTTTTGCGACTTCGGCAAAGGTGCTGATGAATAGCAGGTTTGATGGACGGCTTTGGAGAAGGAAGTAGAGAAAGAAGAACAGGATAGGTGAAAGTTTCGGCTAGAGAGGAAAAGAGAGAAAAAGAAAACCCTTGTAGTGCCTGAGCAGAAGAAAAACGGCACCTCACAAAGCCCTAGGTGCCGAAATATTAACCTAAACCCTCTGTCGAATTTTCCCTTTTCAATTCCCTAAATTTGGCCAACTCCCAGCCTCTCACCCAATCCCTTAAATCTCTCCCCTTATCACTCCTTAATTCAAGCATTTGGACTGATTCAAACTTTCCTTTAGCAGAATCCACTTGGACTCCAACACTTACCCCTCCTGTACTTAAAAAATAAATGCATCTATTTGTCAACACAGGGAATCGATCCCATGCCTTCCCGAATGCTCTACACGCCACCTTTTTAGGAGCCTAGTGGCGTCACCCTTGCCACTTTACTGAGGCTCTTTTTGTGATGCAATTTACCCATCACTCCACTTAAGGGCCTCTTAGCCAGAACCCCTAACTCCTAAGTCCAAAAATTCAAAAATTCAACCAGGTTTTGGCCAACACATGGGCCTTCTATAAGCCCATTTACCTACTCAAAATATTAATTTCACATCCAAATACAAAATTTTAAAGTCTTTACAAAATATTGAAAACCGCGAATAAATCCGAAAATCAGGATGATACAAAGCCTGCGGGACTTTGGCCCGGATACATTTCCAGCACGAAGCCTGCGGGACTTTAGTCCGGATACATTTCCAGCACGAAGTCCGCGGAAAGGGACCTATTTTGTTTTGCTGTTTTAAGAAAGGGAAAATCTTATCTATCGAATCATTGTACATTTAAATTTGAATTTTGAATTAGGAATTACAACTAATTATAACTTCGAATATTCAAGGAATATTTGTACATTCTCTTCTAGCTCAAACAGAGGAATTGAGGTTTCATTCATATTCTTATGGATAGGCTAATAAATAAAAAGAAATAAAAGACAATACATCATTGAGATTCTCGATTTTTGAAGAGACTTTTTTATTTATATTTATTTTATTTCGGACGAGCCGAGACAATAGGATGAACAACAAGGGTTCTGTACCGGATATATTTCCAGCACGAAGCCTCCGGGACTTTAGCCCGGATAGATTTCCAGCACGAAGCCTGCGGGACTTTAGCCCAGATACATTTTCAGTGTCTTGCATATTTATTCACATGTTAACACATTTCACATAACATTTCACATTAGCAATTTAATTGCTTCATTCGAATATAAGCACAAAATGTACACCTACCTTTTAACTTTCGGTTCAATAATCATACACAAGGAACACATAATCTTTTCATTATCCTAGTTTCACTTTTAATAACCATTCGACTATATGCCATATTCACAAATTATTTCACACACAACCTCGATCAAGTAGGAACAATAGTCACAATTCATCTATTATACAAATATCCCATTCTTTGACTTTGTTTCATAATAGCTATTCTGTCACCACATATATACCATTCAATTCACATTCGACTTTATACAAACAAGGACAATAAAATTGTATACTCATATTACACACTTTCACATCATCACTTAATAGTCATTCGGCCACATTATATACATAAATCATCCATTTCATATTCAGCTTTATAGCCGAAATTCAATATACTTATTGCAATTCGAACTTGTAAACGTCAAATAATTACTTATCATATTATATAATCTTAAGCGCGCAGCAAGTCAAATATAATTACTTAAGGACTTACCTCGGAAGACGATAATCAGATCGAGACGACTAATCGACCATTTTGATTTTCCCCCCGATCCAAATCCGAATTCTACTTTTGCCAATCTAATTAATATCAAAATTAACTCACTTATTCAACATTTCATTAAATTTTATCTAAAGACACATAATTTGGGCATTTTTCATTTTATCCCCTAACATTTCACATTTTTACAATTTAATCCCTATTTCAAAAAAACACAAATTACTCAAAATTTCATCAAACCCATGTTAGGCCGAATTTACCTTAGGTCTCTAGCAACCCATTTCTTTTATTTATTTCACGTTTTGACCCCTCAATTTACAAATTTCTAAATTTAGTCCTTAATACACATTTTTATCAAAAATCACGTAATCAAACATGAAAATCAAACATCAAAGATTTATTACTCATCATCAAACAACAAGATACTCAAACATTCAATAATGGAATCATCCAAATACTTTAACAATTTTAAAATTAGAGGTACGGGCCAGCTAGATTACGAAGCAACGATCTCAAAAACGTAAAAATTATTAAAAACCGAGACGACATGGACTTACATGCATGAACAACCATGGCTGAACCTTCAAAGCTTTGAGAACATTATTTTCTTTCTCACATTCGGCTATTGATGAAGATGATAGCATGTAATTTGGCTTTTGTTTTATTTTATTTTATTATAATTACCAAATACCATATTTAACCTTGATATACATTAATAATTTCCATTATACCAAGCCATGGAATTCCACTACCAACAATTATGGAATAATTACCACTTAAGGACTCCCACTATTTAATTCCATAGCTATTTAATATCTTTAACTTATAGAACACAACTTTTACGCTTTGCGCGATTTAGTCCTTTTTGCTTAATTAACTATCAAAACAATAAAATTTTTCAACGAAACTTTAATATCATCTTATTGCCACTCCGTAAATATTTATAAAAATATTTACGACTCGGTTTATAGAAATGAGGTCTCGATACCTCATTTTCTAAACCCACTTGACCTTAGGGTCATACCACTTGAGCTTAATAAATCGCTTATAAAACAAAAATCACAATATCAAAAACCTTTTTTTAAACTCACAATTAACTCATAAATATTAAATATAATATTTACAAACCTACTCATCGGATTTAGTGGCCCCAAAACCACTGTTCTGATTAACCCTAAAAACGGGTTGTTACAAGATATATGAACAACAAAGAGCCTATATACATGCCACATCCCAAAACAAAAATACCAAAAGCTATCAAATGACTAGATAGTGTGAGCCTTCAATTGATCCATCCAATCAATCTGCAACTTTGATAACTACAAAAGAACACATTTGACTAATATCAAAGTATAAAGAGATAAATTTACAATTACTGATAACCAAATACACATTTGTAATTCATATTAGTTCTTGTTCACATAATAACATAAATCATGATAATACTCTTCTCAAATACCCCAACCATTCCATAACATCTTTTCATCAATATAAATATGCTCATATATATATAAACAAGTAATTCGTTGAACCTTTGATGCTTTCTATTATCTTGAATATGCATTAACATTCAAAACCACAAATCAACTATATTTTCCATTAACATTTAGCTCGATAAACTACGTAACTTGACTTGGATACACGGGTAACTACACGTCACCAAAGGCATCATAGATGCATAATAGGGGCATCGACGTGCATACAAAGGCACGAATGAGCAAGCAGAGGCATCGTAGTGCGAACAGAGACACCGAAGTGTATACAGAGGCACCGAAGTGAAAATCTTGTAGAAGCGCGCATACTAACCTTATTGGCATGCCAATCGTATCCTACGCAATTACTATGTTCAACCGAGCAATACACATAAATCCATTACTTTAATACATTCTCATCATACAGAAGCACTTTATCATTTCCGTACGTATACTATATCCTTAATACATTCTTATATATATAAATATACAACTTCAAACCAAACTACTAACTATTGTTTCCTTTTAATTTCAAATCAATAATTAACAGAATTTCTCGTACATTCAATAACTAATTAGAAAAAAATAGTATATTCACAAGAATTTTATTTTATATAATAACTCATTATGAACTTACCTACGATTCAATTTCGGTTAACACGCAATGACTATTCTGCAATTTTCACCTTTCCTCAGTTATTGTCTTTTTGGCTCGATTCTTGATCTATATAGTAATTAAATTCAATATATTAAAATTCACATTCAATTTAATGCATAAGACCCTTAACTTTTCATTAAATTACACATCTTCCCTAAACTTTTACATTTTTCACAATTTAGTCTTTAAACCTGAGATTTCTAAAATTAACAAAAATTTGTAACAAAACATACTAACCGAAGTTTTACTCAACTATATTAAGCCTCATTTATTCTAATTTCACAAAATACTCTATCAATTTTTAATATTTAATCAACTTAATCCTTTACTCAAAACCTAACAAAAATTACTTTATAACTAATTTTAATCATTAACTAAAACTTCCATTTCATCATTTAACATCCAAAATAATAAGGATTCATCAATTGTGAAATCCACAATTGTTAACAGATTCAAAAACGAAGACATGGGTTAGCTAGACCTAGTTGTAGCGATCACAAAAACATAAAAATTACAAGAAACGAAATTGAAACAAGCTTACATGCAAGAGGAATGTAGTAATCGAACTTAGAGCTCCAAAAATGGTGACTTCTCCCTTTGATTTTCAATGGAAGAATATGAAAAAGAGATAGCCATATTTTGTATTTTGTTTTTCTTTAATCTAATTGCATAATTACAGGTTTAGCCTCAGTTATAACCTTATAATTTTAACAATTAAAAGGCCCATAACCGTCCATCTTTCAACCTTATAGACTATTTATTTCATAAGTCCTCTTATATTTAGTAATTAAACTATCAAGTCAATACAATTCAATAGTTACTAAGTTTTGTGTCTTCGACAATTTAGTCCTTTTATTAAATTAACTAACTAAACATTGAAATTTCTTCACCAAAACTTAATATGACTCTAATGTAACTCCATAATTATTAATTAAATAATAAACACAACCTCTAATATCTGAATTGTGGTCCCGAAACCACTTTTTTTTACACCACTGAAAAACAAGATATCATAGATATGTTATGCTTTATTGATATGAATCATCCAGGTTTAAGTATTTCAAATAGTTGAGATGATGATATACGGCAAAGAGTTAGTAGTATTACATTTGTATGATTTGTAGTTAAGTTCATAGGTATGTCATGTTTTGTTTACGAACTTACTAAGCTTTTTGCAGGCTTACTTTATTTGGTTTTATTTCTTTGTAGATTTTCAGACTTTTGCTATCGATTGGAACGTTGTTGGAGATCAAACTATCTAAAAACTCATTCAATAGATATTTGTTTATTTTGGCTCGATTATAAGTGGCATGTAAATAGAGATTTGGTTATGTATGGTACAAGTACTATGGTTATATGTTGTGCCTTTTGAAGAATATAGCGTATGTTTTGATGTAAATCTTAATTGGCATGTTGGTTAGTTGAGGTATGTCATGGTGAACGAATGATCTTGTATCTAAATGCACTTTTAATGGTTGCTTTGGTATGTTTATGTTAATAAGCAACTTGAAATGTTTTGTGTTTAGTTGAAATGATCAAATTGGTTATGGTAAGATATGAACATAAGATGAGATATATGTGTCTGTGATAATTTGGCATATGTAGTTGAAATTTGGCTTTTGGCATCTAGAATTTGGATGATGATTGAATTTCACTTGTGGTATATGTTTTGGTTGAATGATTGTTGTTTATGTTTTAAATTGTGGTGCCAATGAGGGTATATTGGTTAGGTTGTAACACCTTTAACTCGTACCCATCGTCAAATTAGGGTTTCAGAGCATTACCAAAACATTCAGAATATTTTTCCATTAAACCACGTAAATTACTATTCATTTTCAAAGTCATCCATAACGTCCCTTGATTGGGCCCTCGAGACCCAATACGAGCATTAGAATCAAATCGGGACTTAATCGGGACATCTAAGAATTTTTCACGAATTTACAAAATATTTCCAATGTGCAAGGCTTACATGCCCGTGTCACCCTAGGACATGCTTGTGTTAAAGGTCGTGTTTGACCCCGTGTAACTCTCTAACTTGCACACATGGCCATGCCACACACCCGTGTGCTAGGCCGTGTGCATAATTAATTTAATTTGAAATTAGGTGCAGTTTTCACATGGCCGAGACACATGCCCGTGTTCTAGGTCGTGTGACACACTGCTGAGACACACGCTCGTGTCTCTACCCGTGTTCCCAATTCTGAGCATTCTATTTCTCAAAATTAAGGTGCAGGGGACACACAGCCTAACCACATGCCCACGTCACCAGGTGTGTGTGACCCAAGACCTAGACATACGCCCGTGTGTCAGCCCGTGTGGACAAAACGAAGCCATTCTAGCTTCATTTCTCACCCAAGACCTACACTTGAAACACACAACCAATACCAACCATTCCAAGCATTCAAAATAGGTAGTTTCATCATTTAACATGACATATCATTCCAAGCACAAGTGTTTATAAACTTACCTTGGATTAATTTAGGCATCCACAACATTGATCACATATTCATTGTAACAACCCATTTTTGAGTCAATTCAGAACAGTGGTTTCAGGACCACAAATTCAAAGTTAAAATATTTATTTTATTATTTTATTAATGTAGTAACCCATTTCTGCCCGGGCCCATAATTAAATAAATAAAACCAAAAAAAACAAAAAAAATGTTTATTTTAAACCGTCCATTTACAATAAAACAGGCCTCAAGGCTTGATAAGCCCAAATACCTAAACCTTATGTCCCTTTGTAACCTGATACACCCTTAGCCCAAAATATACAAGGCCCGGATGGCCCAAATGGATAGCAGAACACGGAAAGACCTAGGGTTTCTGAAACCCTAGGCGCCGTAGGAACACCAAAGGTCACAACCTCTCGTTTGGGCGTCGTTCCAGTTACCCTCCATCGGCGCCGTAAGCTAGTGCGCAGTCAGTGCCTGGTCCGTCGCCACCATCGTCAAACCTCCATCATCGCCGAGATTCTCGCATTACCTGCAAAAGAAGGAAAGAAGCAGCAGCAAACAAACAAAACAAATATGGAAAGAAATAAAAGATTTCTTCCCAAAATATGTAATAGAAACAGTGGCTATAAAAGCCTCTTTTGTAACCTGTAAAAGGAGAGGATGGTTGACACAGAGATTCAATAAAAAAACAGAACGCATTTTTACACTAAAAATCAACAGTCAACGAAAGAATACTAAGGTGATTATATTTTTCTTTTTTTTCTCTTTAAATACGTACTAATATTGTAGAAAAATAAAAGAAAAAGAACGTACCTTTAATCTACGTTGGAAAGCAAGGTTTTTAAAACCTCCAGCCACCGTATGCGGTGGGGTCGGCGACGGCGTGTGGGCGCGTGAGTCCGATGACCGGTGCTCGGCTCGACAGAGACCGGAGCCCGGAGGACTGCCCTCTACTCTCTTTCAGAGAGTTTTCAGAGTTTTTTTTTTTTAAAAACTACTAACAAAATAAATTTTGGGCTTAAGTTTTAACATATATAGCATTACAAAAACGGTGTCGTTTTGGCTTAGTTCAATAAGCACTAAAACGGCACCGTTTCAACAGAGGATCCGCGTGTTGATCCGATGACTCGAGGAGGATCCACGTGTTTTCGATAAATGGGAAATTTGCTCCATCGATCCTTCCGCATTTTTTAATTTTATAATTACATTTTATTTTTATTTTAAATTAACCTTAACCTTTTATGTTTGTTTCAATTTAGTCCCTCTGGTCATTATAAGGCTTATTCTGAAAACGGTGTCGTTTTGGGATTAGGTCGAATTACCCAATGAGTCCCTCGACTTCCAGTGCGCGTTTTAATCAGGGCCAATTTTTTTATTATTTTGCAATTAACCCCAGATTCTTCAATTAAATTCAACTTTAATCCATTTATTTTCAATACTTTATTTTTTTTATATTAGTTATAAAATATTACATATTATTTTATTATTACATTTTTTATCATATATATATATTTTTGTTTTGTATATTAATTATTCTGTTATATTTATATTTTTATTATATGTTATATATTTTTATTATATTTTATTTATTCTACTATATTTTTATATGTAAAATACTTGTTATATCATTATTATTCTATATATTCCTTGTAACGCCCCCGTACCCAAGACCATCGCCGGAGTCCAGCACGAAGTGTTACTAAACTTAATTCATCAATTAAACAACTTAAACAACTTATTACCAACCATGCATGACAACCAAGCATATGCACATCACTAATATCAAACATAACATAAATAACTAGAATTATAAGTCAGAATCATTAGCTCACTAAAGACCAATATATTTGGCCAAATTATAATAACACATGTTATAAAATTAGGTCCCTATACATGCCACTCACTTGATAATTCTAGCATATGTGTTTATACTGTCCAGGTGTTGGCTTGATAGTGTGATGTTACCTCCGACGGTCTCCAACCCTGAGCTAACCTGACAACACTAAAAGAAATGGAAAGGAGGGGGTAAGATTTATGCTTAGTAAGCTCACATGAAATAATAATAAGCAATTTACTAACATGCTTCCCACAATAAAACTAACTCATTTGTACATTTACACATGTTCTGGTTAAGCTGTTTTCTTGAGTAACAGTAACTAAACCACTTATATTTAGAGCTACGAAACTCAAAATTACGATCCGTAAATTTTTAAAAAAACGAGACTCATATATATTTCCACCATAGAATTTTCAGAATTTTTGGTCTAGCCAATAAGTACAGTTTATTATTCAAAGTCTCCCCTGTTTCACTATTTAACAGCTTCGACCTTTCTTCACTAAAATTTATTTATCTCATAGTACAAAACTCGGATGATGTTCTCGTTTGTTTTTATTAAAATTAGACTCATCCAAGATTCTAGGCATATAAATTATACCCCAAAATTATTTTTATATAATTTTTAACAATTTTTCCAAGTCAGAATAGGGGATCTCGAATTCATTCAGACACTGTCTCACAAGAATTCAAATATCACATAATATGGAATTCTTTTGCTTCCCCTGTTTCTTTTATGTGAAAATAGACTCAATAAAATTTAAGTACATATTTTATTTGAAATTTAATTCAACTTCCACAATTTTTGGTAAATTTTCAAATTCATGCACTGCTGCTGTCCAACACTGTTTTACTACTAGAGTTCACTTTTGCACAATTTCACTTAATCCATTCCATTTTACCGAGGTTCGCTCAAATATCGAGCATATTGCTCATAAATTTAAATAAACATATACTTGCACTTGTTCATCACATAATCACTTTCACATTTATTTTCACTTAATCGATTTCTCGTTGAACTCATCGGAATAATAACAGATACACAATTGCCTGCACATTTTCTCATTTCCACACTTGTAGCCGAAGCTATCTGGTACGCATAGTAGCCTGAACTTAGAACTACACATGCGACCAATTATCCAGTACACATAATAGCCTGCACTTAGTACTACACATGTGACCTAACCATCTGATACACGTAGTAGCCTGCACTTAGTACTACACACGTGATCAAAGTTATCAGGTATGCATAGTAGCCTGCACTTAGTACAACACATGTGATCGAAGTTATCAGGTACGCATAGTAGCCTGCACTTAGTACTACACACGTGACCTCACAATAGCTCATTTGTATCGTTTCTATTCCGAAGGTTCAATCGGGAAATTCCTCACTTTTCAACATTTTATTAAATTGTCCGTAATCAATTTAAATTCATAATTTACATCAAATAACCATTTGATAGGCAGCCACATTTCATATGATATCAAAATATATTAACATAAAAAGAATCGATAGATTATTTATATACGAACTTTCTCGAAGTGTCGATCTCACTATCCATAGTACCAATTGTCCATTCATAGTATAATAAGACACAACTCAAATAGAAAATCAGCTTTTAAGAATTTACATAACATAAATCACATATTTCATATATCACTTGTCATGTACCATCATTTTCTTGCATTCAATGTAATATTCTTTCATGTCATATTTCCACATCATAAACACCATTCCATCAACTTTTCCAATATATTAAATCATACAATATATGCAATAATAGTAAGAAATATAATTCAAACATAACATTGCATTATTATTATCATACGAACTTACCTCGATACAAAATATTAGCAATCGAGCCTATTCCTTGTAAACTTTGTTTTTCCCTCGATCACGACTTAAATCTCGTTTCTCTTGATCTATAATACCAAATTAATTTATTTAATACACACATTCATCAAAACAGCCTTTAATACGAACTTTGGTAAAATTACCATTTTGCCCCTAAACTTTTGCATAATTACACTTTTTCCCCTAGGCTCGGGAATTAAACTTCATCCCTTATTCTTATGTTTTATGACATGCTAATCATTTTTCCCTTCTATGACAACATCAAATTCTCACTCTAACATGCACTTATGACTATTAGGTATTTTTACCAATTAAGCCCTTTTACTCGTTTTCATTTAAAACCGAGTAGCACACGTTGTCTAACATAATTTAAAACCTCATATTCTATCATAAAACACCAAAATACACAAATTTCACCTATGGGTATTTTTCCAAATACGAACCCTAGGTTGAATTATTGCTAGCATAAGCTTAATCAAGTTACCGGGATTCTAAAAACGTAAAGAACTTGAAAAACGGGGCTAGAATGTACTTACTATTGAGCTTGGAAAGCTTGAAAATCTCTAGCCATGGCTTCCCCCATGCTAATTTCGGCCTCCATATAGAGAAGATGACCATTTTGTGTTATTTTTCCCATTTTATTTCATTTAATGTACAAATGACAAAAATGCCCTTACTACTAAACTTTCAAAAAAATTCCATCCATGTCCAATTTTTGTCCACAAACTTCAAAATGGTCTAATTACCATTTAAGGACCTTTGATTTAAAAAATCATAATAATTAAACACTTCTAACATGTAAAACTCAACTTTTGCACCTTTTACAATTTAGTCCTTTTGACGAAATTGAGTGCCCAAACGTCGAAATTTTTGAACGAAATTTTCACGAAATCATTCCGTGAAATCGTAGACCATAAAAAAATAATAAAAATGAAATTTTCCTTGTCGAATTTGTGGTCTCGAAACCACTGTTCCGACTAAGTCCAAAATCAGGATGTTACATTCCTTATCATACTATATTTCATTATATTTTATCTACATATTTTTATTACATATTATATTTTATTATATATTATTCATTATAATATCTTTCTTTCTTATATATATATATTATATACATTTTATTATATATATTTATATATTATTTATTATATGATTTATATATTTATATATTTTATTTGTAAATTATGTTATACACTATATATATTTTACCATATTTCCTTGCATTAGTTTTATTTTATTATAAAATATATATTATTTTATTACTTATTAATTATATACATTCTTAAATTTTTTTATATAAATAAATGTAATATCAATATTTAGTACATTTTTATAGTTATTATACCCAATAGTCTAACCTATATATGTATATATATCATTTTTTTTAAAAAAAGATTCTCTTTTATCATTCTTATATTATTCAACATATTTTTAAATATCTTATTCTATTTAATTTTTATACATTTTAATTTACTTATTTATCTTTGGTTTTCTCTTATTTTGATATTGTTTAGTTGGTTAAATGTTACATATCATTTATTTTGTATATTAGCATGAAATTAATTATTTATAGTGATTTGCATAAGACATTATCATATATGTATATTGCAATTTATATTTGTTGTATTTATTATGCATTATATGGTGTTTAGCATGGAATAATAATACATGAACATTTATGTTGTTTATGATGATATATGCATAGAGTGATAATGTATATTGTGTAACTTATGCCATTATTACTATTTTTTATACTATATTTGCATGAAATGATAAAACATGTATATTGTAATTAGATTTATTTAACTCCTTGTGATATACAAAACACATCATTATTTTTAAAACCAAAAGATATATTTCACTTAATTCAAAAAAGAATTTTAAAAGTAAGGTAATGTTTTGATGTTTGGAAACTTCGAGAAAGGTAGTGCCCTAACTTACTGGGTTGCGATTTTTCTTGTTGAGTTCGAATAGTCAAGCACCCTTCTAAGTTTTAAGGTTTTCAAAATACAAGCAACCGTCTTGGAATTTCAAAGCGTTGTGTCTTAACTTACTGGATATGGCGTTTTGTCGTTTCGAGATAGGGATTTTCAAAAAGGGCTAGCTTAGCTTCGAATGTCTTAAAAATATTGCTTCCTAACTTATTGGATATAATATTTTGATTCATTTGATACAAGTGAACCCTAATTTTCAAAATTAAAATATTCTAAAGAGGTTTGCATCTTAAAATTTTCAAATTTCCGACATTAAAGACATTTGATAATCAATTAGGTACCAATTTTTGGGCGTTACGAGGGTTGCTAACCCTTCCTCGTACGTAACCGACTCCCGAATCCATTTTCTCGACTTCGTAGACCAAAATTAATGTTTTAAAACAAAACATTTTATAAGGTGATCCAATCACACCTAAAAAGATTGGTGGCGACTCCCGTTTTTGTTTTTCTTGAAGTCGATTCCCATTTTCCAAAACTCGATTTAAAAATGGTCTCGACAGCTTGGCGACTCCACTAGGGACTAATAAGAGAGTCAAGCCGTGTAATTGATTATCTCTTGTCTTAATGTCAGAAATTAAAAATTTTAAAATTTAATCCTATTTGCATTACATGTGTTTGTATTATTGCATGTGTTGCTATATTCTGATATGTATTGCATTTGCATGATCGTTGTGGTCACACCCTTAAGTGGGAGTGAGAAGCTACGCCTTCATGAGGTTTTTGCCTCCGTACAGGATAGTGGATCACTTTCGGGATACATCTGTACCTATGGTTTCGTGAAATTTTCATCTCCGTGTAGCCATAGGGAAATGTATTCCCCTGAACTGAACTCGATTCAAATGAGCCTATAATGGGTGAGGATCGAGGAATCTGCTAGTTTGGGTACCTCAAACTTTAGAAACAAACCACATATAGAAAAACCGTAAGAGCTCAATATAGATAGAATTATACTTAGGTTATCTTTGTGTTTATTAATATCATATGATACTGACTGTTTTCTTTCTTTTGTGCATGTCATTTTGCATTTAAAAGGTATCGATTCAAGTTCAATTTCTAAGTTAGAAAGTTTTATTATGGAGAACGGACTTCTTAATAGAGTGGAGGGATACGCTAACGTCCATAGATGGTCTGAGCAAACTCAGCTAGGAAAAGGGGATAGCATAACTGTGGGATATATGTCGGAGCTATCAGACTACACTCGCATCAGTGCCACACAGAATAATCTGCAGGAGCTTAAGGCGATTTGGGATCAGTGGGGCAATGAGACCAAGCAATCATTCTATGGTAAGTACGGAGATTTACCCTATTTGTTGGATATTCAGGTTGATGAAAACTTGTTTCGAGCTCTCGCTCAGTTTTGGAACCCAGCATACAGTTGTTTTACCTTTGGGGAGGTAGATTTAGTGCCTACTGTGGAGGAGTACACAGCCTTACTTCGGTGTCCTAGATTTCAGTGTGATAGGATTTATTCTCAAGCTGCTTGTGTCCCAACCTTTGGTAGGAAGCTGATGAACATTACGAGGATGAGCGAGTAGTGGATCACGACTAGAATTAAGGAAAAGGGTGAGAGTAAGTGCATTCCGTGGGGAGCTTTGAAAGATCTGATCCAGATGCATCCAGACGAGGCAAAGAGGGCAGGCATTTTTGCCTTAAGCTTATACGGATTGATGGTTTTCCCCAGGGCCTTGAGATATGTGGACGAGGTGACTACGGATCTCTTCCATTGACTTAGCAAACGGGTCACTTCTGTTCCTGTGATTTTGGCGGAGACATTTAGGTCCTTGAATGCATGTAGGAGGGCCAGTGCAGGCAGGTTTGTTGGTTGTGCTCAGTTACTTTTAGCTTGGTTCTATAGTCATTTCCGATTGATAGATAGGGTGGTTTGTCGGGTCTTCTTTGAGGATTACTCCTCGTTGAAGGACATATTAGTTCAACTAGGAGAGTTGATATTCCTGAAAAGAATTGGATAGCGCTACTTCAGAACCTTCAGTCGAAAGATGTTAAGTGAAGGGCTCCGTGGATGATTCCTGGTGAGATTCTTTACTGATGCGGCAGTTTTGATTGGGTTCCTCTGTTGGGAATTTGGGGTGCCATCGGTTATGCCTATTTGCTGGTGTTGAGGCAACATGGATTGAGGCAGTTCGTACCAGCAACTTATGGATTGGCTCAAAGTGAGTTCTTGTATAGAGGAGCTGATTACAAGAAGAAGGTTAGTGAGATCTCTAGTGCTTGGAACCAGACTTGTAGATTGAAAGGAGTAGCCATTAACCCTGCTACGCCCTTGAGTACATTGAGTGGAAGAGTAGAAGGGTTAATGACAATATCCCTAGGGCAAGCATGGAAGGAGCTCGACCGATGGAGGAATATTTGCAAGTGATGCCCTCGGAATTAGAGATCATGAAGCAAGAGTTTGAGAGAAAGAACTTGGAGTTCGAGAAGAGGATAGCAAAGCTTGAAGAAGAAAAGATGTACTTGAGCCTAGATGTCGACGTTCAAAAGATGGAGGTCGAGAAAGAGAGGAAAGAAAAAAAGAAGATCGAGGAGGACCAAGACGATTTAAAAGAGCACTACAAAAGGGCACAAGTAGCTTTGAAAAGAACAGGGTTAGGAAGGTTTTCAGATCAGGAACAAAAAGAGGTCCAAGAGGAAAAAGCTAAGGCCGAATATTGGGAGAAGAAGTTCCAAGAGATGCAATCATGGAATTTGACCTTAGAAAAAGAAAATCAGGGTTTAAAGACTAAAGTAACTGAGCTCGGGCGATCCCTTCATCTGCATCGAAGTCGTGATTCTACGGTCAAAGTAAAGAAATTAAAAGACAAGGTTGAGGAGTTGGAATCAACATTGCAGGATAGCAGGCTCCTAATCAAGTAGCTTGGGGTATGAGAAGATCACTTGAAGGGAGAGCTTCATCAGTCTAGAGGACAGGTCAGAGAAAGGGATCACGTCATTGAAGAAGCTGTCGCCCAGATTCGAGAGGTCGCTGAGCACGCGAAAGACTTGGCAATACGAGCTGATGTATTGAGTTTGATGTATGAGTCATCGTCGGATAAAAGACGAGAGTTAGCCCTTTTATTAGATAGAGTTAAAACTTTGGGCATTAGGGCGAAAGCGTATTTGTAATCCTCTTATATGTAAAGATATTCTTTTTTTAAATAAAGTTTTCTAAATGAGATTGAATTGATGTCCTTTTTGCATTCATTTGCATCTCATAGCATTTCATCGCATCATTTGCATTCAAAGTTATAGAAAGACCCTAATTAGTTAAAATTACCACAGAAGTAGAAAAGAAAATCTGGAAACCATGCATCAGTACGGAACTCGTGCAAAATCTAGGAATATGGATCAAAGGATTGAACAGCTACAGAAGGACAGGCAGGACAAATTGCAAGAGCAATTGGCCAAAATGCAAAACGACGTGAGGGAGCAAATGCTAGAGGCTCAGAGGAATATGATGGATAAGATGGCTCAGTTGCTGAGGGCCACTGATAAGGGAAAGACCCCTATAACAATCACTGGTGAGGAGGAAGAAGATCATCCTCCAGGCTTTACTCCACCCCATGGGCCTACACAAATCGAGGCACTTTCTAGGAGGCCATCTTTCACCATAAGGCCTCAACATGGGCCGGTTGATGCTGGGATTCATATGAATTACCTAGCTGGCTCGGGATTCAATTTGGGTGACAACCCTACTAATCCTCTCATTCCTAACTTGGACGTGGCTGAAAAGGAATATTTGAGAGCCGAAGCTGAAAAACAGTTGGAGGAATGTTGCAGATGGCTGGAGGAAAAATTTAAAGCTTTAGAGAGTGCTGATGGGCATCATGGAGTTGATGCCAAAGATCTAAGTTTGGTCCCAGATGCCGGAGTTCGAAAAGTACAATGGTACTACTTGCCCAGAGGCCCACATCACAATGTTCTGTAGAAGGATGACCGGGTACGTAAACAATGATCAACTGTTGATCCATTGTTTCCAAGATAGTTTAGTGGGAGCAGCAGCTAGGTGGTACAATCAGTTGAGCTGGGCTAGAATAAATTCATGGAGGGATCTTCCGTAAGCCTTCATGCAGTAGTACAATCATGTGACTGACATGACTCTTGATAGGGTCACTCTGCAAAACATGGAGAAGAAGCCTAATGAGAATTTTAGGCAATATGCGCAGAGGTGGAAAGAGGTGGCAATACAAGTTCAACCACCACTGCTGGAGAAAGAGACCACCATGTTATTCATCAACACCCTAAAAGCTCTATTCATTACTAACATGATTGGAAGCACTACCAAAAGTTTTGCGGACATAGTCATGGCGGGAGAGATGATTGAGAACGCCATAAGAGGGGGCAAAATTGACGGTGAAATGACCAAAAGATCAGCCCCAAGGAGAAAAGATAATGAAGTGAATAACACAAGCACTTTCAATACAAGGGCAATCATAGTTGGTCAACCAAAAACAGCTGCGGTCGAGCAACAGAGTTCTCAAAGGAAGGAGTCAAATGCAAGGCAGAATTCTGAAAGGATGCAATTCACACCTATCCCCGTGACGTATCGTGAGCTTTATTAAAGCTTATACGATGCGCATGCTATTGCTCCTTTCCACTTGAAACCACTATAGCCTCCATATCCTAAATGGTATGATGCAAATGCCAGATGCGAGTACCACACTGGAATATCATGGCACTCGATTCAAAATTGTACCGGATTCAAGAAGGCCGTGGAAAGGTTGATCAAGATAGGGGTTGTGAAATTTGATAGTACCCAAAATACTGAAAACCCGCTGCCAAATCATGGTGATCAAGGAGTGAATGCCATTGGCGAAACCAGTGAGAGAAGAGTGAAGGAAGATGTTGCTGAGGTGAGGATGCCTATGAATGTGGTCTGGGAGGAGATGATGAAGAGAGGTATGTTAACCTCTAAAAATGAGAAAAGAGAAATAAGGAACTATAGTGAGTTCCATGAGAAAGAAGGATATGAAACTCAAGACTGTAAAGAATTCAAGGCCTTGGTGCAAGGCTTTATAGACAATAAAGAGCTACAGATTTTTGAAGGTAGCTCTAGTAAAAAACAAGTATGTGTGCTGGAGGATGAACAACAAAGAACCAGTCGGCCAAAGATTATTATTTCCTTGCAGGGGAATAATGAAGTAAGGGCACAAGTGGTGCCTAAGGTCATAATCCATAAACCTGTGCCCTTTCCTTATAAGGTTAACAAGAAGGTACCATGGAGTTATAACTGCCATGTGTCATTGCCGGAAAAAGAGGATATAGCCAGTACGTCCAAGGATGTACAAATTGAAGGTTCCCATACACGGAGTGGGAAGCGGCATGATATAGTGGGCGTCAGAGAAGAGCCCATAAAAACAAAGAATGCTAGTGTGGAGAAGGAAAAAGAAGCTGAAGTGCCCGTCAAGGAGCCAATAAAGGAGGAGGAGGCTAAGGAATTTCTAAAGTTCCTTAAGCATACGAGTATAGCGTGGTTGAGCAGTTGCGTAAGCAGCCGACTCGCATATCAGTATTGGCTCTACTTCTGAGTTCCGAGGGCATAGGGGGCATTGATGAAGGTGTTTAACGAGACATATGTCACCCATGACATATCTGTTAACAAGCTGGATCGGTTGGTGAACAACATTAGCGCGAATAATTTCATCTACTTTAATGATGATGAAATCCCACTGGGGGGCAGGGGGTCAACTAAGGCCTTACACATCACCACTCGATGCAAAGGGTATACACTCCCAAGTATGCTTGTCGATAATGGATCAGCTCTGAATGTTCTACAATTTTCTACATTGAACAGATTACCCATTGATGATTCTCACATGAAAACGTGTCAAAATATGGTAAGAGCTTTTGATGGTACAGAAAGGAAGGTGATGGGAAGGATTGACATCCCCTTGGAAATTGGGCCGAACATATATGAAGTAGACTTCTTGGTGATGGATATCAAGCCTTCCTACAATTGCTTGCTAGGCAGGCTATGGATACACTCAGCGGGAGCAGTGCCCTCATCATTGCACTAGAAATTGAAGTTAGTGATGGATGGACGGTTAGTAACCATCAATGCAGAGGAGGACATTATAGCCACAGTCACTAGTAAGGCCCCTTATGTCGAGACAAATGAAGAATCTATTAAGTGTTCTTTTCGCTCTTTAGAATTCGTAAATGCGATTTTCATTTCGGAAGGGAGCGAGCTATTGGTACCAAGGATAGCAAGAGCTACAAGGATGGCTCTACAAATGATGGCAGGAAAGGGAGCCTTACGAGGAAGAGGTTTAGGAAAGTATCTGCAAAGAGGGACTCAGATCCCAAAGTTGATTGAGAAGAAAGACCGCTTTGGTTTGGGCTTCAAGCCAGATTATAAGCAGAGAAGGAAAGACATCGAGAAGCGCCAAGAAAAGAGAATGGCGCGTTTAGATGGAAGAGAAGTGGGGTGGGAATCGATGACGTTCCCTCCTATATCCAAAACCTTCATATCAAGAGGGTTACTTGTAGAGAAGAGTCATCAAATTAATGCTGCACACAATGAAGGATCGGAGCAAAGGAACCTTGAGGGATTCGCCCTTACGAATCGGGAAGCTCTTTGAACAATTGGACTGTGGAGGAACTTCCTGTAGTCTTTAGGAATTCTTCAGAGTAATTCTCGAAACATTCTTGTTACTCTAAAACCTAGGAGTAATAGGATTACATTTGTGAAAATAGGCTTACGTTCATCTATTATTATTTAAATAAAACATAACTTTTATCAATTTCAACGAGCATTATTTCATTTTTTATCAACCAATATTTCGTTAAAATTTTAATTCTTATTCTTTCATTCATAGTACATAAATAATCATTCTTCAATTCATTCATTCTTTGTATATTCTTTATACCTCACAGGTCCCTAGATATCAATGACATGAGCATTGATATTACAAATCCTGATTTTTCTCGCAAGCAAGACATGTGTTTAGAGGAATCTCAGGATTTTGAAGATGTCCAGGATTGCGATGTGTCTCTAGATCTCTGTTGAGAATGGTAAAACAGGAGGAGAAACAAATTATGCCCCATGAGAAAGAGGCAATAGAGAATGTAGCTCTTGAGGAAGGAAAAGAGGTGAAAATTGGGACACTTATTACCAAGGACACAAGGCAAGGACTGATTGAGTTGCTACGTGAATTCAAGGATATCTTCGCATGGTCCTATCAGGATATGCCAAGGTTAAACACTGATATTGTGTTGCAGAGAATGAGGCCAGATATTGTTCTGAAAATAAAGGACGAAGTTAAGAAGCAGTTTGATGCGGGTTTCTTACAACAGGTAAAGTACTCGGAATGGGTAGCTAACATTGTGCCTGTTCCTAAGAAAGATGGGAAGGTACGAATGTGCGTTGATTACCGAGATCTGAACAAAGCTAGCCCAAAGGACAATTTTCCTTTGCCACACATCGATACTTTAGTAGACAACACGGCAGGATATTCGTTGTTCTCTTTCATGGATGGTTTCTCGGGGTACAATCAGATAAAGATGCATCCAGAGGACATGGATAAAACTACCTTCATAACCTTGTGGGGTACCTTTTGCTACAAAGTGATGCCGTTTGGGTTGAAGAATGTGGGGGCAACATACCAACGGACCATGGTGAACTTGTTCCACGACATGATGCATAAGGATATTGAGGTGTATGTTGATGATATGATTGTCAAGTCGTGAACAGAAAAAGAGCACATTGAGGTCTTGAGAAGATTGTTTTTGAGATTGAGAAAGTTTCAGTTGAAGCTCAATCTAGCAAAGTGTACCTTTGGAACTAGATCAGGAAAATTATTAGGCTTCGTAGTCAGTGAAAAGGGAATTGAAGTTGACTCAGACAAGGTCAGAGCCATATGAGAATTACCTCCACCACAAACTCAGGAGGAAGTTCGAGGATTTCTAGGAAGACTGAATTACATTGCTCGGTTTATTTCACAACTAACTGAGAAGTGTGATCCCATCTTTCGCCTCCTTAGAAAGCATAATCAAGGTACTTGGGATGAGGAATGCCAGAATGCTTTTGAAAAGGTCAAACAATACTTGTTGAATGCTCCGGTGTTATCTCTGCCCAGTCTAGATAGACCACTAATACTGTACTTATCAGTATTCAACAATTCCATGAGATGTGTGCTTGGTCAACATGACGAGTCGGGAAGAAAGGAGAAGGTGATATACTACCTTAGTAAGAAATTTACAGAGTGTGAGATGAAATATTCACCAATTGAGAAATTGTGTTGTGCTTTAATCTAGACGACTCGAAGGTTAAGACAGTACATGCTATATCATACTACGTGGCTTATTTCAAAACTTGACCCTTTGAAGTATATGATGGAGTCAACAGCGTTGAATGGGAGAATGACGAGATGGCAAATTCTGCTTTCAGAGTTTGACATAGTCTATGTGAGTCAAAAGGCTACAAAAGGAAGTGCGATAGCAGAATTTCTGGCTAGTAGAGCTCTAGAAGACTATGAGCCATTGAATTTTGATTTCCCAAATGAGGAGTTGATGTGTGTAGCAACTACAAAGGATTGTCCTTGGAAGTTGAGCTTTGATGGGGCATCCAATGCAGTAGGAAATGGAATTGGGGCAGTCCTGATATCTCCAAATGGTGATTATTATCCATTCACATGCAAGTTGGATTTTGATTGCACAAACAATATGGCCGAGTATGAAGCGTGCATCATGGGACTCCGAGCAGCTATAGAGCGAGGAATAAGAACCTTGGAAGTATATGGAGACTCTGCATTGGTAATTTACCAGCTTAGAGGTGAATGGGAGACCAGGGATCCTAGATTGATCAATTATCAAAAGATAGTTTTGGGATTACTTGAGGAGTTCGACGACATCATTTTCAATTATATCCCGCGAGATGAAAACCAAATGGCAGATGCTCTAGCAACCTTGGCTTCAATGATTAAAGTGCATAAATAGGAAGAGATGAGACCCATTCAGATGAGTATCTTTGAAGGTGTAGCTCACTATTGTAACATTGAGGAAGAAGAAAAGGATGATAATCCTTGGTATCAGGATATATTGCGATATGTGAGGGATCGTAAATACCCAGAACAAGCAATTGAAAACGATAAGCGAACTTTAAGGAGAGTGGCCTGCGATTACGTTTTGGATGGGGACATCTTGTACAAAAGAAGAAAAGACCAAGTACTGTTGAGATGTGTTGACGCTGTGGAGGCTAAGTTAATCTTGGAAGAAGTTCACGAGGGTGTTTGTGGGAAGCACGCTAATGGTTTTACAATGGCTAGACAAATCATGAGGTTTGGATACTATTGGTCTACTATGGAAGGGGATTGTATCAACTACACCAAGAAATGCCATAAATGCCAGATCTATGGAGACAGGATTCACATACCACCTTCACCTCTACATGTTATGACTTCTCCATAGCCTTTTTCCATGTGGGGTATGGATGTCATTGGGCCAATATCACCAAAAGCTTCGAATGGACATCGCTTTATTTTTGTGGTCATTGATTACTTCACAAAGTGGGTAGAGGCTGCTTCTTATGCGAATGTTACTAAGTCGGCTGTAAGTCGGTTCTTGAAGAAAGAGATCATTTGTCGGTATGGGATGTGAGAGGATCATATCAAACAATACATTGAACTTGAACAATAAAACGATAGCAGAAGTTTGTAGTCATTTCAAGATTAAGCATCATAATTCATCTCCATATCGCCCAAAGATAAATGGAGCAGTAGAAGCTGCTAACAAAAACATCAAGAAGATAGTGGGGAAAATGACTGAAACCTACAGAGATTGGCATGAGAAGTTACCATTTGCACTCTTAGCTTATCGAACGTCCGTCAGAACTTCTTCAGGGGCAACTCCTTTCTTATTGGTTTATGGGATGCAGGCAGTATTACCCATTGAAGTGGAAATACCGTCTCTTCGAGTCTTGTCAGAGATAAAGTTGAATGAAGCTGAATGGATACAATCGCGATATGATCAGTTGAACTTGATTGAGGAAAAGAGGCTAAAGGTCATTTTCATGGTCAGATGTATCAGAAGCGAATGATGCGAGCTTACGACAAGAAAGTCCGACCAAGAGAATTCCACGAGGGGGATCTTGTGCTGAAAAAGATCCTTCCTATTCAGAAGGACTTTAGAGGAAAATGGACGCCGAATTGGGAAGGGCCGTATGTCGTAAAGAAGGCTTTCTCTAGGGGTGCATTGATCTTAATGGAAATGGATGGGAAGAGTTTACCCAATCCAGTGAATTCAGACTCAGTCAAAAAGTACTTTGTCTAAAGGAGAGGAGAATTCAATGTGAAAACCCGCAAAGGGCGCCTTGAGTTTTCAAAAAAAAATGGAGAGGCCAAGGTGAAAACCCGCAAAGGGCGTATTGCGACCAAAGGGGTGTTGAGTTGAAAACCCGAAAGGGCAGCTCAAATTTTGAAGAGCACATGGTAATCTTGCTATATCTGATTCAATGAAGAGTGAAGCGCGTTACATATCGGGGCGTCAACAAAGTACTTTGGATCTTTTAAACACATGTTGAACTCAAGAAAGTCTTCATGGAGCTGGCGTATAAACGCTCAAGCGGCGATATTTAGGGTATCTAACTTTTGTCCTGTTTGCTATCTTTAGATTCTCTTTCTTCTCAAAGATAGGCTTTCAGATTAATTTCCTTTGTATTTTGTGACAAATTTATTCAAATCTAATTATTCTCAAGATTAAATTCATCTTCCATTATTCTTAAAGGGTGTTGCATTAAATAATGATAGATGAACTAAATAATTTTCACAAATGAAGTGTTACTTATTACTCTGAAAATTTCTAGATAATACAAGAAACTAAAACGGAACAATTGTTCAAGGAATTCACATAAGTGAGGTTCGAAAGAACTCGAGGAAATTCTTTCTTTAGTCCAAAATGATGATTGGGCAAATCAAACAATTTGATCCTAAGAGAGGATTATCTTACAGACAGTTTTGGTGGGTCATAGCATTTGAAGAATGGTACAAACCCACAGGTTGAGTAGGAATGATACTTTGAGAAAAATAAGGATAAACTTCAACAAAAGAATGAGTGGTGACGTCTGGAATAGGGGTCATGTTCATAAACATTTTGCATTATAACAGGTTTAATTAGGAGCATTTGATTCACTTCAATCATAGCATCCTAATCATTAAGCATGAACTCATACACATTATACAAGTTATGTCCTTCAAGGGACAATGAAGATTGATGCGCCTTAACCCTCAAAGCAGTAGGGTAACAGGTTAAGACATAGCAGATCTGACCTTCATTAAAGCAGATCCAAAATGATTTGGCGTCTCTGTATTAGATGGGGAGCAGATCGAAGAAACAGCAGATCTGACCTTTATTGAAGCAGATCCAAGATAATTTGGCATCTTCATATTCGACGGGGAGCAGATCGAAGACATAGCAGATCTGACCTTCATTGAAGCAGATCTAAGATGATTTGGCATCTCTGTATTAGATGGGGAGCAGATCGAAGAAATAGCAGATCTGGCCTTCATTGAAGCAGATCCAAGATGATTTGGCATCTCAATATTCGACGGAGAGCAGATCGAAGACATAGCAGATCTGACCTTCATTGAAGTAGATCCAAGATGATTTGGCATCTCTGTATTAGACGGGGAGCAGGTCGAAGACATAGCAGATCTGACCTTCATTGAAGCAGATCCAAGATGATTTGGCATCTCTGTATTAGACAGGGAGCAGATCGAAGACACAGCAGATCCGACCTTTTTTGAAGCAGATCCAAGATGATTTGGCATCTCTGTATTAGATGGGGAGCAGATCAAAGACATAACAGATTAGACCTTCATTAAAGCAGATCCAAGATGATTTGGCATTTCTGTATTAGACGGGGAGCAGATCAAAGATAGTAGATATCGCCTTCCTGAATTGCAGTGAAGCAGATTGAAGCTGTCAAGATGCCATTTAAAAAAGGATCATGGATCAAGAACTCAAGACTCGGCGAGCCCGGGCAAAATTGGTCCTTTTATAGTCTTTGCTCTATTACCGTTACATGACAATGAGCAAAGAGGGGCAGCTGTAGTAACCCATTTATGCCCGGGCCCATAATTAAATAAATAAAACAAAAAAAATAAAAAAAAATTTATTTTAAACCGTCCATTTACAATAAAACAGGCCTCAAGGCCTGATAAGCCCAAATACCTAAACCCTATGTCCCTTTGTAACCTGATACACCCTTAGCCCAAAATATACAAGGCCCGGATGGCCCAAATGGTTAGCAGAACACGGAAAGACCTAGGGTTTCTGAAACCCTAAGCGCCGTAGGAACACCAAAGGTCACAACCTCTCTTTTGGGCGTCGTTCCAGCTACCCTCCATCGGCTCCACAAGCCAGTGCGCAGTCAGTGCCTGGTCCGTCGCCACCATCGTCAAGCCTTCATCATCACCGAGATTCTCGCATTACCTGCAAAAGAAGGAAAGAAACAAGAGCAAACAAACAAAACAAATATGGAAAGAAATAAAAGATTTCTTCCCAAAATATGTAATAAAAACAATGGCCATAAAAGCCTCTTTTGTAACCTGTAAAGGGAGAGGATGGTTGACACAGAGATTCAATAAAAAAACAGAACGCATTTTTACATTAAAAATCAACAGTCAACGAAAGAATACTGAGGTGATTATATTTTTTTCTTTTTTTTCTCTTTAAATACGTACTAATTTGTAGAAAAATAAAAGAAAAAGAACGTACCTTTAATTTGCGTTGGAAAGCAAGGTTTTTTAAACCTCTAGCCACCGTATGCGGTAGGGTCGGTGACGGCGCGTGGGCACATGAGTCTGATGACCGGTGCTCGGCTCGACGGAGACCGGAGCCCGGAGGACTGCCCTCTACTCTCTTTCAGAGAGTTTTCAGAGTTTTTTTTTTTTAAAACTACTAACAAAATGAATTTTGGGCTTAAGTTTTAACATATATAGCATTACAAAAATGGTGTCGTTTTGGCTTAGTTCAATAAGCACTAAAACGACACCGTTTCAACAGAGGATCCACGTGTTGATCCGATGACCCGGGGAGGATCTGCGCGTTTTCGATAAATGGGCAATTTGCTCGATCGATCCTTCCGCATTTTTTAATTTTATAATTACATTTTATTTTCATTTTAAATTAACCTTAACCTTTTATGTTTGTTTCAATTTAGTCCCTCGGGTCATTATAAGGCTTATTCTGAAAACGGTGTCGTTTTGGGATTAGGGTCGAATTACCCAATGAGTCCCTCGACTTCCAGTGTGCGTTTTAATTAGGTCCAAATTTTTTATTATTTTGCAATTAACCCCAGATTCTTCAATTAAATTCAACTTTAATCCTTTTATTTTCAATACTTTATTTTTTTTTAATATTAGTTATAAAATAGTACATATTATTTTATTATTACATTTTTTATCATATATATATATTTGTTTTGTATATTATTTATTCTGTTATATTTATATTTTTATTATATGTTATATATTTTTATTATATATCATTTATTGTACTATATTTTTATATGTAAAATACTTGTTATATCATTATTATTCTATATATCCCTTATCATACTATATTTCATTATATTTTATCTACATATTTTTATTACATATTATATTTTATTATATATTATTCATTATAATATCTTTCTTTCTTTTATATATATTATATACATTTTATTATATATATTTATATATTATTTATTATATGATTTATATATTTATATATTTTATTTGTAAATTATGTTATACACTATATATATTTTACCATATTTCCTTGCATTACCTTTATTTTATTTCAAAATATATATTATTTTATTACTTATTAATCATATACATTCTTAATTTTTTTTATATAAATAAATGTAATATCAATATTTAGTACATTTTTATAGTTATTATACCCGATAGTCTAACCTATATATGTATATATATCATTTTAAAAAAAAAATAGATTCTCTTTTATCATTCTTATATTATTCAACATATTTTTAAATATCTTATTTCTATTTAATTTTTATACATTTTAATTTACTTATTTATCTTTGGTTTTCTCTTATTTTGATATTGTTTAGTTGGTTAAATGTTACATATCATTTATTTTGTATATTAGCATGAAATTGATTATTTATAGTGATTTGCATAAGACATTATCATATATGTATATTGCAATTTATATTTGTTGTATTTATTATGCATTATATAGTGTTTAGCATGGAATAATAATACATGAACATTTATGTTGTTTATGATGATATATGCATAGAGTGATAATGTATATTGTGTAATTTATGCCATTATTACTATTTTTTATACTTTATTTGCATGAAATGATAAAACATGTATATTGTAATTAGATTTATTTAATTCCTTGTGATATACAAAACACATCATTATTTTTAAAACCAAAAGATATATTTCACTTAATTCAAAAAAGAATTTTAAAAGTAAGGTAATGTTTTGATGTTTGGAAACTTCGAGAAAGGTAGTGCCCTAACTTACTGGGTTGCGATTTTTCTTGTTGAGTTCGAATAGTCAAGCACCCTTCTAAGTTTTAAGGTTTTCAAAATACAAGCAACCGTCTTGGAATTTCAAAGCGTTGTGTCCTAACTTACTGGATATGGCGTTTTGTCGTTTCGAGATAGGGATTTTCAAAAAGGGCTAGCTTAGCTTCGAATGTCTTAAAAATATTGCTTCCTAACTTATTGGATGTAATATTTTGATTCATTTGATACAAGTGAACCCTAATTTTCAAAATTAAAATATTCTTAAGAGGTTTGCATCTTAAAACTTTCAAATTTTCGACATTAAAGACACTTGATAATCAATTAGGTACCAATTTTTGGGCGTTACAAGGGTGCTAACCCTTCCTCGTACGTAACCGACTCTTGAATCCATTTTCTCGACTTCGTAGACCAAAATTAATGTTTTAAAACAAAACATTTTATAAGGTGATCCAATCACACCTAAAAAGATTGGTGGCGACTCCCGTTTTCGTTTTTCTTAAAGTCGATTCCCATTTTCCAAAACTCGATTTAAAAATGGTCTCTACAATTAAGTTTTACAGCATGATAGAATTATTATATGAAAGTTTCATTAAGAAATTTTACTGTTAAAATGCTTAATTCGGTAAAAATGACTAAATCGCATAAAGCAAAAAATATGAGTTCTATAAGTTAAAGGAACCAAATAGCTATAGAAATGAATTGAATAAGCCTTTCATGGTAATTATACCATTATTAGAATGGATGGACATATTTATACATTGTTTAAATGATTTTTACATGTTTTAGTTAAGGTTAATTTTGTAAATTAGTAAATTATATTATATTAAGTAAAACAAAATGAAAATTATAGTTCTTTTCATCATCTTGACCAAAATTAAAGAGAAGAAATCAGCTATGGTTAGATTTTACATTCAGCCAAGCTTGAATCCTTGATTAAGGTACGGTTTTGACTAAGTTTTTAAAGATTTTTACGTTTTCGAGCTCATTGCAGCTTAATTTAGCTAGCCCGTCCCTTAATTTTTGAATTCGTTCATGATTATCAAAATTTTCCATTGTTGAATATTTGAGTTCTTTTATGTTTAATCATAGATTATGGAAGCTTGATGATAGTTAAACTAGTTTTGTAAAGTGATTTTTGACAAAAATGCAAAATAGGGATTAAATTGTGAAATTGTAAAATTTTGTGGTTAAAAGTGTGAAATAATGAACGATTTCAACTGCTATTAGCATATTAGAAATTCGGCTGTCATGGGTTATGGTCTAATTGTGTAATTTTGCATTTTTATGTGTTAAGGACTAAATTGCAAAGTAGTCAAAAGTCTAGGGTAAAATTGTAAATTAGACAAAATGAATGTTTTAGGCTAAATTGAATTGAATGAAAGTTTGAATGATTTAATTTGATATAATATAGATCAAGATAAGCCAAGATCGAGTTTAGATCGAGGAAAGGAAAGATCGACGAGTAGCCGATAGTTTTATCCGAGATTTCGAGGTAATTTGGTATAATTAGAATCAAACTTTTCTATACTTGTATTTGCTGAAATGAATGTATATAATTGAAATACTTGAAATATGAATGCCTTAATGATATATTGTATTCGTTACCGATCCCCGTTTGAACTATATGAATTTATTGGATACGAGTGACATGTTATTGGGATTATCGTATTAGTTGAGCTCCTTCATTTGTTGTAGACTCACCACAGCTCGTATGAGCTTACTAATTCAGCTCGTAAAAGCTTACTATTTCAGCTCATTGCAGCTTACAGATTCAGCTCAAAAAAGCTTACTGTTCAACTCAATAGAGCTTACCGTTTTCAACTCAATAGAGCATACTGTTTATTGGCTCAGGAGGAGCTTACTGACCATGACTCGAAAGAGCATGTATGATGATGAATTGATGGATTACTGACTTTGTTCACTCGACTATCCTTTGAAGTTTTAATAAGTTCAACAGGCCAAAATACTGTTTATACGGATAAGTTATGGGTTATACGTGATATTAATTTTATATGTATGATAGGTGAATTTTGAGTTAATACAGAGTATTGTATTAACGGATGATTTATGTCTATGTTAAATGACTAACATGTGATGACTATGTGTGAATAGGTGATGGTTAAATTGAGTTGTTGGTTTGATTATGTATACATGGTAAGTTTAATTCTAAATTATATGGGCTTACTAAGCTATAAAGCTTACTCTGTTTCTTTTCTATGTTTTATAGAGGCTCGTTGCTCGCTTGTTTTAGACAAGTCAGAGTTGCGTGTCACACTATCCACTTTCCGATTGGTATTTTGAACTTGTGAATTTATGTAAATATAGCATGTAAAAGCTAGTTTAATAGAAGTAGTTATGTTTTGGTGTCATGATTTGAGAATGATTTTGTATATAAGTTAAACCATATGATTTGGCTTATTTTGGTATCATGTTTTGATTGCATATATGTGCTTAAAGATGGTATGTTTTGGTATGGTAATGTTTGAGTGAAAATATGCAAGTGAGGTATTGATATGAATTTGATGGGTGAATGGATTATACATGAAGATGGATAGGTATTTGGATATGAATTTGCTATGTTTTGATATGTTAAATATTGTGCAATGAAATGGTTATTTTAGTTGTCAATTGGGTTGCATAATGATAGTAAATGCTTGCGTTTTAGGGTGGCAATATGGCTTTGTAAATGACCTATTTTTGTCCACACGGGTAGAGACACAGGCGTGTGTCTCAGCCGTGTGCAACACACGGTTAAGTTACATGGTCGTGCATCCCCTACGGTACCCTACAAATTAAGTCAATATACCCTACAGGTTTGACACGGCTTAGACACACGGGTGTGTCCATTGGCTGTGTGTGTCACACGAATTCATACACGGGCATGTGATTGACCGTGTGACATAAGTTTGTATGCCCCCTAAATGGCACATGGCCTAGTACACAGGCTTGTGAGGCCATTTTGAAAGGCATACGGCCTAAACACACGGGTGTGTGGCTGGCCGTGTGACCCAAATCAGTATCATCTCCAATTTTTACAGGGCCTGGCATACAGGCGTGTCCTCGGCCGTGTGACACAAGTTAGTATGTATGCCCTGTTTCCACACAGTTTATGGCACGGGCGTATCTATTAGCCGTGTGAGGCATACGGCCTGTTCACATGGGGGTGTGATATTTGAAATGTTGAAAATTTTATAAGTTTCTGAAATTTTTTATATGTTATCAATTTAGTCCTGAATGCATGATTAAGGCTTTGTATGCTTGATTTAAGTATATAATGAATATGAATAAGTGATGTTTATTGAAATGTAATGTTATTTGATAAATTATCATTCTAAACTAAGTTATAAGTCTGGTAATGCCTCTTAACGTATTCCGACAACGGTTACAGGCTAGAGGTGTTACATTTGTTGGTATCAGAGTTACGGTTTAATCGATTCTAGGACTAACATAGCATATGTGAATCTAGCTATACATGCCATATATAAAAATATGATAGTGTGATGTCTCCTGGCATTTCCAAATGTGTTTTTATATAGTAATGGATCCTGAACAAGCTGTAGCAAACGACGTAGAAAGTAATGCGCCAGCACCCGCTCAAGAGACAACGCCTTACTGAATCTAGACCTGTGACGAGTAGTCATGGTGGTGAAGTTAAAGAAGCCTTCTTTCAGATATTGAATGTGTGGTTCACACAGTATATTCGTACGAACCCAGCTATTCTACAACCTCCACCCTTGCCTATTCCCCAACCAATCCCTGTAGCTCCTCAAGGTATCGATCCTTTGCGATTAAATAAACCACCTATTGATAGAACACGGAAACACAAAGCTGAAGAATTTAGAGACACTATTAATGATGATTCTAAGAGAGTCGAGTTTTGGCTTGAGAACACTATTTGGGTATTCAGCGAATTATCTTGCACACCCAAAGAATGTATGAAGTGTGTTGAATCACTATTGAGAGATACTACGTATAGTGGTGGAATAACTTCATATTTGTAGTTCTGCTAGTTGGGATTTCTTTCAAGTCGAATTTAGAAAGAAATACATTAGCCAAAGGTTCATTGATCAGAAGAGAAAAGAATTCCTTGAATTGAAGCAAGGTTGTATGACAGTTACAAAGTATGAGAGGGAGTTTGTATGATTGAGCAAATATGCTCGTGAATGTGTTTCTTCTGAAGCTATAATGTGTAAAATATTTGAGGATGGATTGAATGTAGAAATCAGAGTGTTGGTTGGAATTCTTGAGCTGAAAGAATTAGTTGTTCTGTTTAACTGAGCCTGTAAAGCTGAAGAGATTTGTAAAGAGAAAAGAAAAACCAATTCAGAGGCTAGAGAGTCTAGAAAAAGATTTACGGGCAAATCACATCAGTTAACATCAAAGAAATTTAGAGACTATCATCCTCGTTCTACAGCCTCTATGGGAATTTTTATTAGAGATAGAAATGTGAGACAATCAAGTTCAAAACCTCAAGCGACATCTGTGGCCAGTGTGGGAAGTGTTAGAAATGCTAGATCTGAATGTAAACATTGCAATAAGTGACATTACGGTAAATACAGATTTGTGAGTGGAGCTTGTTTTAAATGTGGATCTTTTGATCATTTCCTCTATGATTGTCCAGAAAAGTTCGCCGCTGAAAAAGAACAACCAGTGAAAACAAGTAACACGACTACTAAAGGGAGACTGCCCTCAAATACTAAAAATGTGAGTGGTAATCGAGGTGCTACGAGAGATTCAACTGTTAGATTTGAGGCACGAGCACCTGCCAGGGCTTATGCTATACGTGCACGAGAGGAGGCATCAGCACCAGACGTTATTACCAGTACTTTTTCTCTTTTTGATACTGATATAGTAGCACTGATAGATCTTGGATCAACCCATTCATATATCTATATGAATTTAGTATTTTAAAAAATTTTACATGTCGAGTCTACATAGTTTGTAATAAAAGTATCGAACCCCTTAGGCAAGTTTGTTTTAGTTGATAAAATTTGTAAGAATTTTTCTCTGATGATCTGGGGTTACTGTTTTCATGCTGATTGGATGCTTCTACCATTTGATAAGTTTGATGTGATTCTGTGTATGGACTGGCTGACTATGCACGATGCAGTTGTGAATTGTAGATAGAAGACTATTGAATTGAAATGTCAAAATAGTGGGATTCTTCGGATTGAGTCTAATGATTCGACTGAATTATCTACTGTGATATCGTCTATGTTAGCTCAGAAATATTTGAGAAAGGGTTATGATGCATATCTTGCATATGTACTGGATACAGAAGTGTCAAAATCAAAGATTGAATCCGTATCTATTGTTTGTGAGTTTTCGAATGTATTTCCAGAAGAATTACTAGGTTTACCGCCAATCAGAGAGGTTGAATTTGGTATTGAATTAGTACTGGTAACAACTTCAATATCAATATATCCGTATAGAATGGCTCTAACAGAATTGAAAGAGTTGAAAGCTCAGTTGCAAGAATTGACAAACAGAGGTTTTGTACAACTGAGTTATTGTCCCTGGGGTGCACCGGTATTGTTTGTGAAAAAGAAAGATGGTACTATGAGAATGTGTATTGATTATAGACAGTTCAATAAAGTGACTGTAAAGAACAAATACCCTTTATCGCGAATTGATGACTTATTTGATCAGTTGAAGGGAGCGTCAGTATTTTCAAAGATTGATCTGAGATTGGGTTACTATCAGTTACGAGTCAAAGAGTCAAATGTGCTGAAAACTGCGTTCAGAACAAGGTATGGACATTATGAATTCTTTGTTATGCCTTTCGGTTTAACTAATGCTCCTGCCATTTTTATGGACTTGATGAATCAAATATTCAAACTGTATTTAGAAAGATTTGTTATTGTATTCATTGACGATATTCTGATCTATTCACGAGATGAATCTGAGCATACTGAGCACTTGAGAATTGTGTTACAAACTCTACGTGAAAAACAATTATTTGCAAAGTTTAGTAAATGTGAGTTCTGGCTCAAATAGGTTGGATTTTTGGGACATATTGTTTCAGCTGACGGTATTAGAGTTGATCCGTGCAAGATTTCTACTATTGTTGAATGGAAACCTCTGAGAAACATATCTGAAGTCTGTAGCTTTTTGGGCTTAGCGGGTTATTATCGAAGATTTGTGAAAGGATTCTCAATGATTGCGACACCAATGACTCGACTATTTCAAAAAGATGTGAAGTTTGGATGGTCAGAAAAGTGTCAGCAGAGTTTCGAACAGTTGCAAACACTATTAACAGAGGCACCAGTTTTGGTTCAACTTGAATCGAGTAAAGAGTTCATGATCTATAGTGATAAGTCATTAAACGGACTGGGGTGTGTTTTAATGCAAGATGGAAAAGTTGTTGCTTATGCTTCCTAACAGCTGAAATCACATGAAAAGAACTATCTGACACATGATTTAGAGTTGGCTGCAACTGCGTTCGCATTAAAGATTTGGCGACACTACTTATACGGTGAGAAATGCCATATTTATACGGATTACAAAAGCTTGAAATATCTGATGTCATAGAAGGATTTGAATTTGCGACAACGAAGATGGCTCGAGTTATTGAAAGATTATGACTTTGTGATTGATTATCACCAAGGAAAAGCTAATGTAGTTGCTGATGCCTTGAGCCAAAAATCATTGTTTGCATTACGAGCCATGAACACCCAGTTGATGATATTTGATGATGAGTCTATTTTAGCTAAATTAAGAGCTAAACCAATATTTCTTTAACAAATTTTTGAAGCTCAGAAAGATGATCATGAACTACAAGCTAAACGAATTCAATGTAAGTCTAATTTTGATTCAGAATTTCATATTGGAACTGATGACTGTTTAATGTTTCGAAATAGAATTTGTGTACCGAAAAATATAGAGTTTATTCAGAAAATCCTATTGATTTTCTGTTCATCCAGATAGTACCAAGATGTATAACGATCTGAAGCAAATGTATTGATGATCGGGAATGAAACGAAATATATCAGAGTTTTTATTGAAATGTTTGATTTGTCAACAAGTCAAAGCTGAACATCAATTTACTGCTGCCTGTATTGATTCCTGAGTGGAAATGGGATAGAGTCACTATGGATTTTGTATTGGGATTGCCCCTAACTCCGAAAAAGAAAGATGCTATCTGGGTTGTCATTGATCGACTAACAAAATCTGCTCATTTTATACTGGTACGTACAGATTACTCTCTGGATAGACTAGCTAAATTGTACTTGTTTGAAATCATATGATTACGTGGTGTACCACTATCTATTATCTTTGATAGAGACCCAATATTTATCTCAAGATTCTAGAAGAAATTACAAGAAGCTCTTGGAACGGAATTGAATTTCAGCATAACTTTTCATCCCCAAATTGACGGTTAGTCTAAAAGAATTATATAGATACTTGAGGATATGTTGCGTTGTTGCATTCTCTAGTTTGAAGGTAGCTGGGAGAAATACTTGCCTCTGATTGAATTTGCTTATAACAATTTCCAAACGAATATAAAAATGGTACCGTACGAAGCTTTATATGGTCACAAGTGTCAAACTCCGCTATACTGGACTGAACTGAGTAAGAAAAAGATTCACGGGGTTGAATTAATCAGAGAAACTGAAGAAAAAGTGAAAATGATTCAAGATAGTTTAAAAGTAGATTCGGATCGATAGGAATCCTATGCAGATTTGAAACGTAGAGAAATTGAATTTCAAGTCGGAGACAGAGTGTTTTTAAAAGTGTCACCATGAAAGAAGATTCTCCACTTTGGACGTAAAGAAAAATTAAGTCCGCGTTTCATCGGGCCGTATGAGATTGTTGAAAGAATAGGGCTTGTAGCATATCAACTAGCTTTACCATCAGAACTTGAAAAGATCCATAATGTTTTTCATGTTTCGATGCTACGTCATTACAGATTGGATCCTTCACATGTGATTTCTCCCATCGATGTAGAGATACAGTCTGATTTATCGTATAACGAAGAACCGATCAGGATTCTGGCTCATGAGATCAAAGAGTTGAGAAATAAACGTATAGCTCTAGTGAAGGTTCTTTGGCATAAACATGGGATCGAGGAAGCTATGTGGGAACTCGAAGAAGCTATGCAAAAACAGTACCCTAACCTTTTCACCGGTAAGATTTTTGGGGGCGAAAATTCCTAAGGAAGGAGAGTTGTAACAACCCATTTTTGAGTCAATTCAGAATAGTAGTTTTGAGACCACAAATCCGAAGTTCAAATATTTATTTTATTATTTTATTAAGGTTTACAGCATGATAGAATTATTCTATGAAAGTTCCGTTAAGAAATTTTACCGTTTAAATGCTTAATTCGGTAAAAAAGACTAAATTGCATAAAGCGAAAAATATGAGTTCTATAAGTTAAAGGAACCAAATAGCTATAGAAATGAATTGAATAAGCTTTTCATGGTAATTATACCATTATTAGAATGGATGGACATATTTAGACATTGTTTAAATGATTTTTACATGTTTTAGTTAAGGTTAGTCTTGTAAATTAGTAAATTTTGTCATATTAAGTAAAACAAAATGAAAATTATGGTTCTATTCATCATCTTGACCGAAATTAAAGAGGAGAAATCAGCCATAGATAGGTTTTACATTTGGCCAAGCTTGAATCCTTGATTAAGGTACGGTTTTGACTCGATTTTTAATGATTTTTACGTTTTTGAGCTCGTTCCAGCTTAATCTAGCTAGCCCGTACCTTAATTTTTGAATTTGTTCATGATTTTGAAATGTGCCATTGTTGAATATTTGAGTTCTTTGATGTTTAATGGTAGATTATGGAAGCTTGATGATAGTTGAACCAGTTTTGTAAAGTGATTTTTGACAAAAAATGTAAAATAGGGATTAAATTGTGAAATTGTAAAATTTTGTGGTTAAAAGTGTAAAATAAAGAAAGACTTCGGCTGTCATGGGTTATGGTCTAATTGTGTAATTTTGCGTTTTTATGTGTTAAGGACTAAATTGCAAAGTAGTCAAAAGTCTAGGGTAAAATGTAAATTAGCCAAAATGAATGTTTTAGGCTAAATTGAATTGAATGAAAGTTTGAATGATTTAATTTGATATAATATAGATCAAGATAAGCCGAGATCGAGTTTAGATCGGGGAAAAGGAAGGATCGACGAATAGCCGATAATTTTATCTGAGATTTTGAGGTAAGTTGGTATAATTAGAATCAAACTTTTCTATACTTGTATTTGCTGAAATGAATGTATATAATTGAAATACTTGAAATATGAATGCCTTAATGATATATTGTATTCGTTACTGAGCCCCGTTTGAACTATATGAATTCATTGGATACGAGTGACATGTTACTAGGATTACCGTATTGGTCGAGCTCCTGCATTTGTTACAGACTTACCACAGCTCGTATGAGCTTACTGATTCAGCTCGGAACTATTTAGCTCAATAGAGCTTACCGTTTTCAGCTCAATAGAGCTTACTTTTTTTTGGCTCAAGAGGAGCTTACCGACCATGACTAGAAAGAGCATGCATGGTGATGAATTGATAGATTACTAACATTGTTCACTCGACTATCCTTTGAAGTTCTAGTAGGTTCAACAGGCCTAAATACTGTTTATATGGATAAGTTACGGGTTATACGTGATATTAATGTTATATGTATGATAGGTGAATTTTGAGTTAATACAGAGTATTGTATTCACGAATGATTTATGTTTATGTTAAATGACTAACATGTGATGACTATGTGTGAATAGGTGATGGTTAAATTGAGATATTGGTATTTATATTTGTGTTGCTTTGATTATGTATAAATGGTAAGTTTAATTCTGAATTATATGGGTTTACTAAGCTATAAAGCTTACCCTTTTTCTTTCTATGTTTTATAGAGGCTCATTGCTTGCTCGTTTCAGACAAGTCGGAGTTGCACGTCACACTATCCAATTTCCAACTGGTATTTTGAACTTGTGAATTTATGTAAATATGGCATGTGTAGGCTAGTTTAATAGAAGTAGTTATGTTTGGGTATCATGATTTGAGAATGATTTTGTATATAAGTTAAGCCATGTGATTTGGCTTATTTTGGTATCATGTTTTGATTGCATATATGTGCTTAAAGATGGTATGTTTTGGTATGGTAATGTTTGAATGAAAATATGCAAGTGAGGTATTGATATGAATTTGATGGATGAATGGATTATACATGAAGATGGATAGGTATTTGGCTATGAATTTGCTATGTTTTCATATGTTAAATATTGTGTAATGAAATGGTTATTTTGGTTGTCAATTGGGTTGCATAATTGTGGTCAAATATGATTGTATATGCTTGTGTTTTAAGGTGGTAATATGGCTTTGCAAATGGCCTATTTTTGTCCACACGGGCAGAGATATAGGCGTGTGTCTCAGCCGTGTGCGACACACGGTTAAGTTACATGGTCGTGCATTCCCTAGGGTACCCTACAAATTAAGTCAGTATACCCTACAAGTTTGACACGGCTTAGACACACAGACGTGTCTATTTACCGTGTGTGTCACACAGATTCACATACGGGCGTGTGATTGACTGTGTGACATAAGTCTATATACCCCCCAAATGGCACATGGTCTAGTACACGGACGTGTGAGGCCATTTCGAAGGGCATACGGGCTAGACACATGGGCGCATGGTTGGTCGTGTGACCCAAGTCAGTATCCTCTCTAGTTTTCACACGGCCTGGCACACAAGCGTATCGTCGGCCGTGTGAGACAGGTTAGTATGTATGCCCTATTTCCACACGGTGTAACACCCCTTACTGGTGTCCGAGGCCGGGACAGGATATGAGGCATTACCAGACTTAAACATATATAATCACATAAAATCAACCATAAAATTTTGTCTAAATCAAAAATGTTCAAACATATTTATAACGTCCCTTAAACGGGCTTATGAGGCCCTATACACGCATCAAAGATGATTCAGGACTAAACCAGAAACTTTAAAAACTTCTAGGAAAACTTAGAAAATTTCTTCATGAAACAGGGTCACACACCCGTGCGGGTAGGCCGTGTGGTCACACATTCCCGTGTGGCTTGGGACACGCCCGTGTCCTCAGCCCATATAACTCTCTATTTATGACATCATCACCAAATTAGGGGCACACGGCCAAAGCACACGCCCATGTCCCAAGGCTATGTCCCTCACACGACTGAGACACACAACTGTGTCTCCACCTATGTGACCAATTCGAAGTTAAATTATAAGATGCAGGGGACACACGGTCGGACTACACGCCCATGGGGGCAGGCCATGTGTCACATACAGCTTTGACGCACGCCCGTGTGTCTATCCGTGTGGACAAATACAAGGCTATTTTCCAAGCCATTTGCCACCAATAGTTGTACACATACACTTATACATCTCTATAGCAATTAATATACTTAATTGAGAAATTATATATCCACAATCAAGGCTCAAGCATGGCAACCTCACAACAACACATGCATGCACATGACATTTCTCTTATTCAAGTCCAAACTTACCAAAACACATATAATATATATAATTGGTTTACCTCCAATTTATTCATTTATATCATGATTATCAACATGCCAAAAAATCTAATTTAAATCTTCAAGCATTCATGCCTTAAAACAAAATCTATGCCTTCAAAGCATTGGCGCATACATGTATACAAAATTTGATTTACGACCATTTAAGCCATATAAGCAAATTTGCATAGCTACCCACAACATCAATCTGTTAACTATTACAAGCCAATATATTTGGCTAACTTATAAAGACATATTCATAAAGTGACTTAGTCCCTATACATTCCATAAACTTAAGAGGGTTGCATCCATTTTTACCCAACGTGATAACTTGATAGTGTGATGACATCTCCGGCAATCTCCAACCTGAGCTAGCAAAAATTAACCTATAAGAGATGGGAAAGGGAGGGGAGTAAGCTATAAATTTTAGCAAGTTCATATGAAAATAATAAGAAATTTTATTAATATGCTTTTACCAAATTCTTACAACATACGCTCAAGGTATCACAATTATAATTGCATATTAATCCACAATTTGATCAAATTCCAGTCAAGCTGTCTACTCGAGTCATAAATACTAAATTATTTATATATGGATCTATGGAGATCCAATTTAATATCTGTTAATTTTCCCTAAAACTAGACTCACATATCTACACCATAAAATTTTCATGATTTTTTGTTTATCCAATTAGTACAGTTTATTCTTCAAAGTTACACCTTTTTCACTGTTTGACAATTATAACCCCTCTTCGCTAAAAATTAATTATCTTCTCATACGGGATTCGAATGATGTTCCCGTTTGATTAATTTGAAAATAGACTCATTAATTAGTCTAAGACTATAAATTATAACTCATAATTAGTTTTGGACAATTGTTTATGAATTTCCCAAATCAGAACAGGGGATGTCAAAAACATTCTGACTCTGTCTCATGAAAATTCAAATATCTCATAATATGATATTCTTTTTCTTATATCATTTCTTCTATGTGAAACTAGGCTCAATAAGATTTAATTCAATACTTTATTTGACCTTTAACTCATTTTCTATTATTTTTGGTGCATTTTCAAAGTCAGACTACTGCTGCTATCCAAAACTATTTTAGTATAAAATAATGATAACTAAGTCAATAACACTTTTACCAATTATTCCAACCATCATGGTATAAATACATATCTTACTCATTCGTATCCTTACCAATAATGCATCATAAACCGAATTCACTTCACATGAGTTATATGTAAATACCTGTACCACTCGTAATACGGTCACATACCTTCTCATTTTGAACGTACCCGTTCGATCATTCAGAATACCAAGGGTTACTTGGAAATCTCATACATATAGTATCGTTTCAATGTCATATCCCCGATATAGTCTTACATGAAATATTATATCAACGCCATGTCCCCGACAAGTTCTTATACAAAATCACATACCGAGGCCATATCCCGGATATGGTCTTACACAGAATCTTAATAACCTTATTGTTTTGACATTTGTACCATATTCATCTCTGAGATTCATTCGAGATTTCTCATTCATCGGAACTTCATCATAACCATCATTGATAAATTTCATGGAAAAAAATGTACAATTCATGCAATATCAAAACATAAAATACATAACATAAGATAGTATCATTTACATATGAACTTACCTCGACACCAAGGTTATCAAAAAAGCACCTAACCATCCATTCCTCGTTTTCCCCCCGTTCTAGGTCTGAACCTCAATTTTCTTGATCTATAATGTCACATTTAGTCTAATTATTGGTCACATTATTTAATGTGATCCAAATATCATATTTTAGAAAAATTACATTTTTGCCCCTAAACTTTGTCATAATTACATTTTTGCCCTTAGGCTCGTAAAATGAAATGCACTCAATTTATTTGTTACCCAAGCCTAGCCTAACCATTTCCATAACTATAGCATCTCAAAATTTTCATTAAAACACACTCTTACTACACTTTTTATAACTTTCTCAAAACGGTCCTTTTGGACGTTTTCATCGAAAATTACTTAAAAAAAGATGTTTATCTAACATCCAACATTCATTTTCTACCATTAGACATCAAAACACATGTATGTCATTCATGGGTAAATTTTTAGACATAAGCCCTAGCTTAAAATAATGGTAGAAATAGGTAAATCGAGTTACGGGAACTTCAAAAATGTAAAGAACTTTGAAAACGGGGCTAAGGATCACTTACTATTGAGTTTGGAAGTTTGAACAAAACCCTAGCCATGAATTCCATGGGGGTTTCGGCTGGAGCAAGAAGATGGAGGCCAATTTTGTCTATTTTGGGCTTTTAATTCATTTATTTACTAGATTAACTAAATGCCCCTAACTAAAAAAATTTATTCATTTCACCTATCTCATGCCCATTTTTGTCCAACAAATGTCCAATGGTCCAATTACTATATAAATACCTCTAATTTAAAGTCAATATCAATCTGACACCTTTAACATCTAGAACTCACATTTTGCACTTTTTACGATTTAGTCTTTTTGACCAAATTAAGTGCCTAAACGTTAAAATTTTTAAACGAAAATTTCATGATTTTATTTCGTGAAATCGTGGACCATAAAAATATAATAAAAATAAAGTTTCTTATGTCGGATTTGTGGTCACGAAACCACTGTTCTGACTAGGCAGAGAAATCGGGATGTTACACACGGTCTACGACACAGGCGGCCTGTTCACATAGGCATGTGATATTTGAAATGTTGAAAATTTTATAAGTTTCTAAAATTTTTATATGTTATCAATTTAGTCCCGAATGCATGATTAAGGCTTTGTATGCTTGATTTAAACAATGAATGTGAATGAGTGATGTTTACTGAAATGTAATGTTATTTGATAAATTATCATTCTGAACTGAGTTATAAGTCCGGTAATGCCTCTTAACCTATTCCAGAGACGGTTATGGGTTAGGGGTGTTACATTCATGACATAATACATGTGTATATTTAAATCATAATAATCTACTTAAACATACCAAAATGAACTATTACTAGCCATTCCAATGGCTAGGTTACAAAATGACATTTTCAAACCACTATTGGCTAAGTTTTCCTATACATTCCATTATACCAAAATGATTTTACTAAGTATACCTAAAATGATAGTTGATAGTGTGACGATGGTTCAATGATCTTCCAACCTTCACGAGCTTCCAAGCATTATAAAACAGGAGAAAATAAAATGGGGTAAGCATTACATGCTTAGTAAGTTCGTATAACGGAAACTAAATTTACCAATCTTGTTTATTAAAATCTAGGTATACAATGTTTTGTTTCTATCCATTTGGCTAATTTGCCTAATCACATACATCCAATCAAACATGTTGGTCACAAATTTTCCATAATTAGCTTATTAAGCAATATTCTTTCAAGTTATTAACTCAAGATTTTCACGCCATGTCAAGAGTTTGATATCCGTTGAATCATTGAAATTCTGATGGATGCTCAAGTAGTACACTCGTTGTGTATGATTCAATAATCTGTCAATTTCTTATTCAAGGGTACCCATTAGGGCACCTAACCAAGAAACACTCTCTCGAGCCACATAACATATAACAGGATTACCAGTCTAGGCTAAACCTGTAACAGCTTGATTTAGATCTTATTCGAAACGGTGGTTTTGAGACCACAAATCTGAGTCATAAAAATATTTCAAAATTATTTTATGTGTTTATTATGTGTGAATTTGCATGTGTGAAAGTTTCATATGAAAATTTGATCGTTTGTGTGCTTAATTCAATAAAAGGGCTTAATCGCGTAAATTGAAAACTTGATAGTTTAAAGCATAAGGGTTGAATTGTTAGTGGCTTTTTAAATTGGAGTATTTAAGTGGAAATTTGACCATATTTAAATAGATGGACGGTAGTGGCCATGTTTTATAATGGTTGAATATTTGTTAATAAAGGTTAAATAGGTAAATTAATAAACATGTTATATTATAATAAAACATAAAATAAGCAAACATGCTTTCATCTTTTTAATGGCATGACCGAAACACAAAAAGAAAGAAAAGAAAGAAATTTTTAGTTATTCGGCGATTTTTGTCCAAAATTAAGGTATGTAAATAGCTTGGTTTTTGTTAATTTTTACGTTTTTGAGATTGTTGCTTCGAATACTATCCGACCCATGCTAGAATTTCTGATTTTGATGAACATTTTGAGTTATGCAATTGATGAATATTTGTGTTTTGTGATGTTTGATGATAAATTATGAAAGATATGTTTTGTATTGGAATTTTTGATGAATTTGAGTAATTAGGGCTAAATTGCAATATAAATTAAGGGACTAAAATGTGAAATAAATGAAATATATGGATTTGTATGAATATAAGGAAGATTCGGCCTAGCTATTTGTTGTGAGATTTTGTGTATTTTGTGTTTTATGCAATTAGGACTAATTTGTAAAAGTATAAAATATCAGGGGTAAAATGGTAATTTTCCCATTTATGTGTTGTTGATTAAATTGAATGAAATTGTGTTTGAATGAGATTAATTTGAAATTTTATAGATCAAGAACAAAAGAAATTGAACTTGGATTGGAAAAAAAAACAAAAATAGTCGAATAGTCGATTTACATCGTTCATCGATATCCGAGGTAAGTCTATAAGCAATAAGCATCGTTAAATTTGAATGTATATGATCTTTATATGTTGAATTTAATTGTATGAATTTTTTATAGTTATAGTCGAATGCATAAATGTTTATGAGATTCGGAAATAAGTTCGGTTCAATTGATATATGAATTATAAGTAAAATCAACTTTGTAACAGTGATATAATATCAAGCTTATTACCTAGTAGGCTTTGATGCCGGTGTATGATATCAGGCTTATTGCCTAGTAGGCTTTGATGCCGGTGTATGATATCAGGCTTAATACCTAGCAGGCTTTATGCCGGTGTATTAACTCAGGTTTATTGCCTAGCAGGCTCTGTGCCGATGTATTATACTAGGCTTTATGCCTAACAAATTTTATGTGAGCAACGGTAAAAATAATCAAATGTATTAAATGAGCTAAAGTGATCAGGTACGTGAATGTGGTTTACCTATTTGAAATGAAAGTAAATTGATTGAAAGATATGTGATAAAAATGTTATGTGATGCTATTGAAAATGTATGTAATTATGAGTAGTGTATTCGGTTTTATGATAGGTATAAGTATGTGATTTAAAAACTTGATTCATGAGTATTTATATATGGATAAATATGTATAATTGATTATCTATGATATTATGACTTTGAAATTGGAGAATATATTGATAATTTATATATGTGTATATTCGGCTATGGAATATTTTGGGTATAAATATATGTTTGATTCGGGTCATTTTATTGATCTATTGAGGTTATTAATTTGCTTAAATTGCTTATAACTTACTAAGCTATGATAACTTATTGTGTATATGTTTATTCTTTGTTCTTATAGATTTTGGAAGTTAGTTACAGGCTCGGGGATCGTCAGTGAAGTCATCCACACTATCGTCAACCTTCAGTACTTTTAAAAGTCTTATTTCGAACTTATGGCATGTATAGGTTAATATGTATTTTATCCGATCTTGGATATGTATAATTTAAGCCATGTGAATATGGCTTAACTTTTAAGTTTGAATTTGGTTATGTTGGTCATGGTTTAATCCGTTTTGGTTATAATGTTATATGCTATGAATGAATGGTATATGTGATTGGTGTTATACGTTTTGAAAATGGCTTGATAATGGTTGGTGAACTTGATTGTGGTTGATGAGCCGGTCATGGTGAATATAAATTTTCATAAGTATGGTTAGATGATTTAGTTTTGTTGGACTATGTTTGAGTTCCTTTAGATTATTATGTTATATGTTTTGATTGAAAGTTACATGTGGTATATATATATTGAGTGTTGAAGATGCTTTGTAAGTTTGAATATGTGTATTGGGTTGGTTCGATTATGGTATTCATATATAAGTGATTATTTGTATTTTGGCTGTTGTATCTGGTCATAGTGTTGAATATAAGATAGCATTATAAGTAGTTTGGTTATGTCCGAACATGACATAAGATCATTTTGATATGTTCGTTATAAGATGAAAACTTTTGTAATGGTTTTGATTAACTTATGATTTGGCATTTGACTATATAAATAATTATGCACAAGGATTTGACTTGATATGTATTTTATCTTAAGTATATATATATAAACATGATGATGATTAATGATGTGTTTCAGTTATGTATGAATAGGGAAAGTATATGGTGTTATAATGAGTTATGCATTATTAAGCTAAAAATGCATGTTATTTATAGAATGATATTCAGTGTTTGCTTAATGTGCGTATTAAAATAGGTATTGATTTATAAAATGGATGGACAAGGTTGGAAGTGAACAATTGTCTAACATAATGGAGAATGCTTTATGTTCGGCTTGATGAAATGAAAATGAAAAAATGAATGGTTTATAAATGTGTACAAGTATATGCATGTGATTATTTCGAATATGTGTTCTGACTGGTAATACTTTGTAACCCAGTCCGGTGAAAGAAACGGGTTAGAGGTGTTACAAAATCCTAATCATAACATATGCTCAAAAAGTATTATATCGGGATTACTCGTCTGGACTAAATCTTTTCTATAACAAGGTTATTTGGATTACTCGTCTGAGCTAAATCCCGTCCGCAACAAATGCAGGACCTTATTAGTTTCGGGAAAGCGTATATAATCATTGGAATTCAATATTCAATCTAGACTTAACTCTTTTTCATCATTTCAAGCATGTATTCAATTTTTATTTATAGCAATCAAATAGTTCATATCAAATGATAATAACATTTCATACAATCACAACATTCAATTAAACATATTTACATGCCCGATTAAGTTACATGAACTTACCTCGACACTTGTTCGCGTAAAAGTCTACTAATCCGAAATCTTTTCTTTTCCTCAACCTAACCTTGCATTAGTGTTTTCCGAATCTATATTAATGAATTTAACCATCAATTTCATTCATTTCATATTTAAATGGACTCAATTTACGTCCTAGGCAAAATTATCATTTTGCCCCTAACTTTTTCATAAATTTCGATTTTGTCGCTAGGCCCGGAAAATGAAACTTGTACAAATTACTCCCTATTACAAGCCTAACCAAAGCTCCCTTACAAAATTTATAGCACATGTACATAAAATTTTAGAATATTTCCTTCAATTTCATAAGTTTACATTTTAGTCCCTAATTCAAGTTTTCATCAAAAATCACTTTGCAAAAGTTGTTTATCTATCAATAATCTTTGATTTCCTACCATAAATTTCTAATTTTCATCATAATACATCCATGAACCATTTTCATACCTTGATAACTTTTCAAATTAATCACTCAAATAGAGAGATTAAGCTATCCCGGTTTCAAAAATACCAAAATTACTACCCAATTAAGCCTTGAAAGTTTCCTGTCTCTCTCCTAGGGTTTCCATAAATTTTAGGTTGAAGATGACAATAATAAGATGATATTTTCTTTTATCATCTTTTAATTAATTAAGTATTTTGGTATTTCCAATTTAGTCCTTGCCATTTTTCTATAATTCCATGGATGAGTCACCAAGAAAAATCTACATACTTTTCTTAATGGTCTAATTACCTTATAAGGACCTTAATTTTTAAATTTCATAGCTATTTGATCCTTATAGCTACTAGAATTCAACTTTCACATTTTATGTGATTTAATCCTTCTCGTAATGAAGCATTTAATTGATAAAATTTTTGTTTCAAAATTTTCACATGACATGCCTATTATATTACGGACCATATAATGAAATAAAAATAAATCATGTTTTTAGGTCAGATTTTTGGTCCCAAATTACTGTTCCAATGTTGATGGTGAATTGGTATATTTTGGCTTATTTTGGCACATTTTGAATAAGATTGAAAGTTTTTTAATGCATAGCTTGGAGTCTAAGTTTTGGTATGCGAAATGGCTTGTGTTTGAAGGTCTTTTGGGGCACATACAACTGGTACACAATTTACCACACGACCGTGTGTCCCACGTCGTTGCATGACACGACCATGTGACCTCTTTGATTTTTGGTGCAGGTTTGTCCATAAGGTTTCAGAAAGTTACACGGCCTGGAGATACGGTCGTGTGACCTTGAGATACACAGGCACAAGTTATTACACGATTTGGCCACACGGCCATGTTCTTGAGCCACATGGGTTGAGCCTTGTCACACGGCCATGTAACCCCTATTTTCACTTTCTACTCAAAATTTTGTAAAAGTTTCATTTTATTCTAAAATTGTTCCCGGCTTGTTTTAAATGTTCAGTAAGCTCGATTTAGGTCCTGATTTGATTAAATAGCATGGAAATGAATGGATATGATTTATTTATTTGTTTTTGATTGATATTAAAAAATATATTCAAGGTTTAATGTCGTAACACCTTATAGCTCAAGTCGAACGGTCAGAATGCGAATAGGGTGTTATACTTGAGTTTGTAGAAATACAAGTTATTGGCTAGGAGCGTGTTAATTGGATTTTTTGAATAAATTAGAAATTTAGTTTGATAATAATTGATTCTAAATTTTCTAATTTTAGACTATTTAGTTCAATTCATTACATTGTGAATAGATTTAAGATGCTAAGCATACCACATGATAAATAAATATATAAATAGCATGCATGTTTAATTAACTTATAGGTTGTAGAAATCAATAGACTTTGCTAATATAATTCATGTATTGAATTACCTAGGGACAACCTAAGACATTGTTTGGTAGACAATTTTTTGAGCCAAAAAGTTATCCCGTGAATATTTCCTTAGTACCTATTTTGAGTCTGAATCCATTTTCTTAATGAACCAGAAATGAAACCGTAAGCCTAATAAATAATCTATTTTATCCTTTATTTCTTGGTCCTTGCATATATTTAGACGTTCGACCATTGATATTGAAGGGCTAGGTAAATATATCATGGAGACTTCAAAAGTGAAAAAAGTGAGTGAACTAAGGTATTGTATGGTAAGTATAAGATTTCTTAAGCTTGTAGAAAAATAAAACAAAATGCCAATAGAGAAAATCTCGAAGAAAAAAATAAAAGCAAAGTGAGTTGGAAAAAAAGTACACACATTTTTCAAAAAAATACGAGCTCGGATGATTGTACTCATGAACATTGTACTAGGCTTTAATAATGGAGAGAAAAGGAAGGTGAGATAAGTGGATATAAGGTGGTGATATTATTTGAAATTGGGGAGTATCGAGGACAATACAATGTGCCAAACTACTTTCATGCTTAGCTATTTTATCGAGCCTGTTCTTGAATTCTGAACCAACCTAAGGTGTAGAACGTTACAAGCCGAAAAGTCCTATGTGACTTAGGTAGTACTTTATATGGATGACATTGTGCCAATTTTTTATATTTTTACCACTTATATTCAATTGAACATAATTGCTTGTTTGTATATCTATTTTGATGGAAACCTATACTTAACATTCTTTTATTTGTTTGTTTTGTAATTTATTGAACTATATGTTTATTCTAGAATTATATGTTTATTTACATTAATCTTGTTAATATATTTCTATCCAATTTCCTGTATCAAGTTAATTTTCTTTTCTTGCATGTTTATTTTTCGTTTTCAATTTAGTTTGGTTTCAGTTTTTATTTTGTTTTTGCTTAGTTTATTTTAAGACAAGTAAAGACTTATGTGTGGGGTTATTTGACCTGACATCAAATGTAGTAGTTATTTCGGTCTATTTCTGCACTTAAAGAGCTTATTTTCTAGAACTTTTAGTATTTATTATTACATTTTTGGTATGTTTTTGTTAGTAGTAAAAGTTAGTAAAATAAGTGTTTTTCTAACACATTTTGTGAGTGTTGTAACTTATTAGGCCGACATAGGCCTTAGGTAGTGCTAATTTGTGTAATTGAGTGTGTAAGATGATGAATTATAGGCTCAATAGATATAGGAGCAAGGTTGAGTGATCCATAAGCTTCCCAAATTGTCAAAGCATGAAATTAACCAAGGAAGCCACAATTTCCTTAATGTGTCGCACCATAGATTGTGTATGCCGCGATATAGGGTCGATGTTGTACCCAAGTATTTTGGGGTTATTTTTTTCCACACAATAAATTTTATACAAAGACCTATGACGTGTCGAAGACATAATTCGAACTGGCAACACTCTTATAAAAAAACCTTAGGGTTTGATGTAACTAAGTCGTCTTCGACGCATCCAAAAACCCTAGTAGTTTAGTAGTAGGGTTAGATTAAGTTTTCTTTTAATTTTTATAAACTCTTTGTTCTTCTCTCTTTGAATCAATTTCGATCCAAAATTTCTTGTATTTCAGTTATTTTCCTTCTCAAGAGACGATATTTGTTATTTCAATTGATAGATTCACTACTCCATTCTTCAATCGATATCAAATCCAAGATTATTCTAATCTCTTTTCTCTTTCAATTCAATCTTGTTATTTAAATGTTTAATTCAATTGAGTTTGAGATTATGAATAATATGAGTGGAATCCTATAAGAGAGAGTAACGAGTGGATGGGGGTGTGATTAACAAAGGATTTAGGGTTTCCCAATAGGATTAGTTGGTTTAAGTTACGCGTTCCTAAACCCTAGGCTTAACAATCCTAGGAAGTAATCGAAGGTTAAACAAGGTCGAGAGATAAGTTTTGCCAAGTAAAACGTAATTTATCCTGGTTGAGAAAGTGAGGTCGGGAGATAAGCGAGTATCAACCAATTGATTAATCGATTAGAGGCTGAAAGGTAATATTTTGTTAATTGATAGCTAATCCCCCCTAAAACCCTGATATTAAATTAATTACAACCCCTTAAACGAGTTAATCTTTCGAATTGGTTTTATCTATTTAGTCATTTGTTTATTTTACTGTTTATTTATTTTATTTTATTTCTAATATTATATTTTATGATCTATCATAATATATGATTTAATTATTATTACTTAGTCTTATTATTGTAAAGAAGTTTTCAATAGATTTAATCCATACTCCCTTAGATATGATCCTTAGAATACTTCCCTGTGTTCCGTTGTAAACACAAATACTATATTACAATTTAACTCATATACTTGCGGACACCACCGATTTAATTTTATATATTTTTGGTGTGAGATTTATACAATAAGCAATAACAAACATAAGTTGGATGAGGAACTATATGAGGACAATTTCTACCGACTGCCTTAATAATCATCGGTTGATAGTTTTGCATTGGTCTATTCCTGATGTAGGCGAGATTAAACTCAATACAGATGGGGTAATATCACCAACTAGATCATATGCTTCCATTGGAGGAGTTTTTAGAGATGAGAATAGGACTTGGTTATATGGCTTTTCAATAAGGCTTGGGGATGACACAGTGTTCAAGGTCTAAGCAAGGGCGATACTTGAGGGTCTAAATTTAGCATAGGATAAGGGGTTTAGACAGTTGGAATTGAAATGTGACAATGTCCTATTAGTGGACACGATTTCAGCTGGTGGAGCTGCAAATAGTAGACTGGCGAAGCTTCGCCTAATTTATCGACTACTAAATCAGAATTGGAAGGTTCGTATTAGCCATGTTCCAAGAACTCAGAATGAAGTTGCGGATCACTTGGTCAAGTATACTGCTACATGTTTCATGAGATTACAACTGATTGAAGAGCCACCACCTTTAGTGAGGAATCTACTACTGGTTGATTATAATGGTCCTATGTTGCCTTAGTTTGATTTTCATTGTGTAATCCCTTAATGCTAGTTTATTCTACCAAAAAAAAAATCCAAAATAATATTTTAGTTAAAGTCCATATAAATTGTGTGGTCCACATTTGATCACACTAAAATAACCTAATCCAAAGGTTCATATTAATCCTAAATATCAATAACCTTATCAAAATAATACTTCCATAGTAAAATCCTTGAGAATGACCAAAATATCCTTTTATGGAAAAATGGTAATTTTACTATTTTTTTACTCTTTTGTACAATTTTTTCATAAGAAACAATTATTAATCAACCCAAATTCCTTAGTTATCATTTAATACTTGATACACATAATGGGATGCTTTACCCTTTTCTCAATTGAATTAGTATATTTACAATTTAATCTCTTTACTATCAAATCTTTTCAATCTAATCCCAAAAGATATTTGCATTTTACTCATACATATTCCAACTTATTCTTATATAAATTAAACAATAATTCGCATTCCTCATTTTATCAAATTTCAATTTTACCCTTAAACTTTTCAAAATTTACAATTTAATCTTTTCATCACATTTTAACTTCTATAATTCTTTTCATCCATATCAATCTCAAATATCAACTCTGTTTTCATAAAAATTCTTTAATTGACTAATTTTCCAAATTTCTAAATCTTAGCATATCAAATCACAAAACAATGTCTTCTCGAAAATTTCCAGATGTTACGTAGAACTTTCTATGCTATGTGAAATGTAGTTTTAATATTGGTTAAAAAAAAGTATATATAATATTATCATTATTTCAATAAAGCTTAGTTGGTCAAACACTCGAAGAATGTTTTGTATTTCCATCAAGCATTAGTTGATGAAGTTTTAAGATTCTCAACAAGCTTCAACCTGTCCAATGTGGCAAGCAAAAAGATGCAGGGATTGATTTTTCAGTAGATTTAGCTCTCCCTCTCTTCGAGTTTTCCTTTTCCCCTACTGGGGTTATAGCATTATTAGTGGTTGCTTCTTTTAGAAGTGCCAAGTTTTAATTTTAATTTATTTGAACCGAGCTTGGAGCTTTAAATTAATCTGTTGATGGGTATTTGTTAGATTCTAATTTGGAATCAAGAACTGGAAGATAAACTTTTGGTTTGTGGAACTTGTTTTTTTTTTTCTTGATTTCGGTTAGATTTTGGTGATTAAACCTGTAGTCTTGGTCAATTTCCGTGATGGGTTATTTAGGATTTTGTTTAAGTATATGAGCTGGAAAAGGTCACTGTTGGCTTCATCAAATTCGGTGATTGGTTTTGCTTAGCTTTGGTTATAAGTAATTACTTGAAGTCTAAAGAGTAGCAGAGATCGTTGCCACCATTTGGAGTTCAAAAAATGGAGGAAACTGATGAATCCATAGTTGGCGTAGAAGAAGATGAGGAAGACTTTCGTAGCTATTGTGAAGACGAGGATGTATGGAAGGAAACTGAAGGAGTGGTAAAAGAGGAAGTCGATAAATTTTCGGTGAAGATGTTCTTCAAGGGCATCTCTTTAGCTGAGTTTGGGGACTCTTTTTTTGGCTTTTCAGGAATTGGGGTCGTAATGGAGGGATCGGCCAATAGCCCGGTTATTCAAGTGCAGAAAAAGCTTGACTTTTATGTGGACGAATCCGTGGTTGATTATTTAGCTTTAATGGATGGTTTGACAGCGGCCATGCAGAACAAAATCCGCACTGTATATGCTTTTGCTGATTCCTATTGGAACAAAGACAGCAAAACAAGCCAAAAGCAAAATAAAAAACAAAAGCAAAAGAACCGAAGCAAAAATGAATTAAGAGTTTGAATGAAAATGAAAACCAGACAACAACTTAATTTTCATTGATAAATTTGAAATATATGTAAGTTACATAACAATTGGACAGTTACCTAATGATGTAACTGCTCCCACTAATACAAAGCAAATACAATCTTTGAATTACAAGCAAAAGTAAGCTGATATATCAGCTATTACATCAAGTACAAATCAAAAATCTAATCCTACTAACTTTGTGAACAAATTACAAAGAAACTAAACAAAGTTACATAGGAACAAAATAAACAAAATGAATCAAACTAGCTGCTGCACTCGGTTCTGCTCCATTACTGGTCTGCTTGGTGAGCTGCTGCTGTTTTTGCTGCTGGTCACATATTGCATTGCAGGCCAATGCTCAACAATTCCCCGTTGTTATATGATCAGGTCCGTGAACATTAATGATTATGTCGTTTTTATGACACCATTGTTCATCATATGATATCTCTGAACCTTCGTGTAATTTGAAGTTTCATTTTTCTTTCAATGTTTTGGAGTTACAGAAGATATGTATCTCTTGTTGATATTCACCCGCTAGGGAATATGGATTATAGATCAAGTAAGCTGAAATTTTGGTATCTTAAGTTTTGAAATTGGGTTCTTCAAAGCTAGTGCTGAAGCTCACTTTATTGCAACATTTATCTGTTTAATTATTAAATTGACTAAATGCAGAATTGTGTGTCCATTCATTCGGTTAACTAGGGCTAACTGTTAATAGTTGCTTTCATAGATAATAGCTTATTTGAAGTTCAATGTCTATAGTAACACAAATAACTTTCATGTTTTACCTTGAATTATGCTTTACTGACGTGAATTTCTGGCAGATAATGTACAAGAAAAAACTTGATAATCCACTTCTGTTGGCACTGAGGGAAAGGATCCTAGAACTGGCTCATAATTTGGAAGAGTTCGTTCTAAAACTTACCCCAAGCATCAACCTTTTGAGACCGTTGCAGCTAGCTCAAGTAGCAATAGGAGTCATTTCTTCTCCTGCCAATGGAGACAAATCACTTGAAAATTGTTCGATTTGCTGTGAGGACAAGCCAACATTGATGATGATTAACATTAAGTGTTCTCATAAATTCTGTTCCCATTGTATGAGAACTTATGTTTATGGTAAACTGCAGTCGTCCCAGTCCCAATCAGGTGCCCTCAGTTAAGATGCAAATATTACATCTCCACTGTCGAGTGTAGATCCTTTCTTCCACTGGCTTTCTACGAGTCTTTAGAAATGGAATCTACTGTCCTTATCGGAATTGTTCTATCTTGCTTCACCCTCGTGAATGCTTGTCAGCTGGGGCTAGTTTATCTACTCAATCGGATAATAGCTGTGTTGAGTGCCCAGCTTGTCGAAGGTTTATATGTGTGGAATGTGGAGTTCCATGGCGTTCGTCAACGAGTTGTGAAGAGTATCAAAACCTCCCTCTTGAGGAAAGAGATGCTGCAGACATTACCTTGCATCTATTGGCACAGAACAAGAGATGCAAACCTTTCCAGCGGTGCACTAGGATGATTGAACTTACTCAAGGTTGCTATCATATGACATGCCGGTAAGATCAGTAGTGCTCAGTATTACAAAGAACAATGCTTTCATTGATTAAATAATGAGCAGAATGAACTTTGAAAGATGAAAATTTTTATGTTGATTTCCTTCCTACTAGAGGTTAAACATTTGGTGCAGTTTTCTTGCTTTCTTCTGAGGCACATTCTTATTTGCTGCACTTGAATCTAGTAACAGGCCTGTTTACCAAGGACTATCTTTGAATGGTAACTTGGTTGGAATGCTGAAAAAGGGGGTTGTAGGAAAGTGGCCTTTTATGCTGAGATGGTCTCTTGGTGTTGGGACTTTATTTGGTGCATCATATGATATAAAGTTGTAACCAAGTCATCCATGACTTAACTACTTGGTTAATGGAGTTGGCCATCCTTTGAACTAATGAATTCTGTATGCTTGTGTTCAACTCTTGTTTGTTCACATTTGATGTTTTGAGCACGAACAATTTTTCAGTATATGGCTTCGTTTATTATATGGCTTGAAACCGACTTTGCTTCCATGCCTACTTTTCAGGTGCGGGCATGAGTTTTGTTATTCATGTGGTGCTGAGTACAGGGAAGGTCAACAGACCTGTCTATGTGCCCTTTGGGATGAAGATAACTCTGAAGACTTGGTCACCCATTGTGTCCAAGAATCAGAACAATGGGCATGGGAGACTTTCAATTCACTCCCTACGATCATGGATGCGAATTCAGACCAAGAAAGATCACATCGGGCTCTAATCCAAAGGTTCCTTGCTGGGGGTTTTAGTCCAACCGACCATCATCACTCACCTCTCTATACAGATTCTTATGTAGATACCATGAAGGACCTTCATCAGCTTCCTTGGCTCCAATGAAGTGAGTCCAATAAGGTTTACTGGGGCAAAGAATTTCTCACTCTATGGGCTTCATTTTCATTTACACACAATGAGATCATCACTCCTCAAAACTTATCTAGTTCTTGTTAGTTTGCAGGAAGATACTCTGCATGGTAGTTGCTTTCTTCTTGAAGGGAAAAGAAAGATGATAGGGTAAACATCTAGGTGATGTCATCAAATTGAATGGGAAGTTAATGAAACAAAATCTTTGCAATGATATTAATAGCAGTCATCTTATATTGGTTTTGTGGTTGTAAAGTGTTGTTATAAGTTTATTAACCATTCATTTTATGGGAAAAACCTAAACATGCACTGCCATTTTCAGTCTACATCAAGGCTCGCTCCGACACTTACCTATAACAGCAAATGGGATTTCTTTTTTGATTTCTCAGCAAGGACACTATAATATTTAGAATTTTTGGCAACAAGAAGTTATAATATAGGCTTTCTCATTAGAGTGAGGCTATGAAATGACCCTTCATTTTCTACCTTTATGTATGGCCAAAACATACATATATGTATCAAACAAAAAAAAGAAGTTATGAACCCTCTTTATGGGCTTGATGGCTGAGAGATGTTTATTTACTGACTATGCAAGCCTTTCATGAAAGTAAGTAAAAAATAAGTTAAATAAGGTATTAGAAAAAAATGAGGGACATGTTTTCACTTAACTACAACTCCTCCCATCATTTGTCATAATTGAACAGCGCTGCCAACGTTGGACCTACGTAATGATAATGAAACTAATTCTTTGATTCTAAGTGAAGGCAACAAACGGTGGTGATTCACTCCAACTTACCACTCGAATCCAATCTGGCGAAAAAAAATGACCCCAAAAAAGCTCTTAATTTTATCTATTAGTTGAGGGTGAAGATCATTAAGTTTGATTAAAACATGAACTAAGAGGACAATGGCTTCGTAATGAAATATAGTCTATGAAAATGTAAAAAGATAAAAGACTACCTATCTCAGTATTCAACTGTATCTTGATATTCTCTCATATTGCTATTCTTGATATGCAACCTGAAGGATGAAGTGGGTTAAAAATGGTGAACCTGCAGTGATGATAACACCCGCAGGCCACAACTTAGATAAACTTCAACATGAGATGGCATTAGAACCATAACTAATTGCCTTGAGATTTGAATCAGACATATTAGTCATCCACTTCTGCGGAGCATTTGATTCCCCTGGTATATTATATGCATAAGATGGCCATCGAACATCAATGCTACATGAGCTTGTGATGCCCATTCTAATCACCCTTTGTGTTCTCTCAAGAACAATGAGGCTAGAAAAAGTGGAAAAGCTGTTGCCTACAAATGTATCAGCTCTTGAGCACACCTCATAGTCGATTGCTGACTGAATCAGATATGGATGCTTCTTGTAAATTCCATCTACCCCTAATTTCTTCTTCTCGAAAGGAACCAACCCTATTTTCCAACCATCCAATATTGAAGAATCATTAAGGAGGCTATCGGCAACCGCGAGATAAACAATGGCCGTAGATTCTAAGCCCACAATATTTCCCACTCGTTCCATAATCTCTTGCTTGCTACTACAAATTTGGCTAATCCTTGATCGTTGCTCCAACTTCTTACAATGAATCATCCAGTCTATTTCTACCCTCATATGGATGGCTACATAAGGAGCATATGACAGTGAAGAACCCTCTGCTCCGAAATTGGTTTTGCTCCTAAGCTTTCTTCCAATCCGCCTAATCTTGGACACAACTTTATCTGCTTCTTTAGCAATCTCATCAACCAACACAAGGCACTCAAAGACCCTTGCATAGTCCTTAACGGGCCAATGATCATGCCAAAGAAACGGATTCTTTCCAGCTATACTAATCACTTGGTACTTATCAATAGGACCTCGGCTGCTTTGCTTCAGCTGCTCCAGGTCTCTCTCAACTGTCCACTTTCTTCCACTTCCCTTTCGGAGATCATATTTTCCTGTTTGATTCCCAAGGTCCGAGTAACGACCCAACCGTACAAATCGGTTACAAAGTGAATTAAACCTTTCATATTGGAAGACTTGATCAAAGGAAATAGGGTGCAAGAGGTCAATTTCCTTGTAGAAAAGTGAACCACTTAAGCTAGGCATCAAAAGAGTTCGGTTCAACACTCTAGCTGTTAGACAAGCTCTTGCAAATGATATCTTCTGATTGTTTAGTGTTGGATCTAAGTGCTACAGCAGCAAGCTTCAACAGAATGCTTGTCGAGCAAGTCTCGTGACTTGCAGCAGAAACAAAGCAGAAACCTCAAAAGATTTTGAAGCAAAACTAAAAATAGAGAGCATATAGATGAAAACTTGTTGAATTCATTCAAAAAACTGAATATGGCTCAAAGCCAATACATAAACAAGCTTACAACTTGACAAAACAGTAGGTTAACCTAAACTTCACCTACTACCACTAACAAACTTAGTAACTTGAGCTAATTAACTTGTACAAATCAACAAAGCTGATTAATCAGCTCAATCACCATCAGTTTTACATCAAATATAAACCTAACATAGTTGAAATACAACTAAGTTACATTGCATTAACTTAAAAATACAAATAAGTGAAAACACAGCTTGCTGGCTTGATGAACTTGCAGCTTCTGCATGTAGTGCCCTCGACAGTCTTGGTTGCTGCATGCTGACCATTGCTTCAACACTCCTCCTTGGTTAGCATGTTGCAAACTCCCATCTTAGTTCTTAGGTGTTGAAACTTGGAAACACTGAGTGTCTTTGTCAAAATGTCAGCAGTTTGCTCTTCAGAACTACAATGAACTAATTTGATAACATGAGCTTGCTCCATTTCTCGAACTGCATGAAGTTTGATGTTGAAATGCTTGGTCCTTCCATGAAAGACAGGGTTCTTTGCAATTGCAACAGCAGATAGGTTGTCACACATTATCTCTGTTGCTTCCTTTTGCTCATGGTTAAGATCAGCTAAGATTTTTCTAAGCCATATGGCTTGATTAACTGCTGCAGCAGCAGCTATATATTCAGCCTCTGCAGTAGATTGTGCTACTACTGCCTGTTTCTTTGAACTCCAGCAAATCATACCAGAGCCTAGGTTGAGTGCATAACCTGTTGTGCTCTTCATATCATCCAAAGAACCTGCCCAATCACTATCACAATAGCCAACTAACTTTAAGTTCTCAGCCTTGGTAAATTGCATTCCATAGGACAAAGTTCCCTTGATGTATCTTAGAACTCTTTTTGCAGCTCTAAAGTGACTTTCATTTGAGCAATGCATGAACCTTGAGAGTAGACTCACAGCATACATTATATCAGGTCTGGTAGCAGTCAAATACAACAAACATCCAACTAGACTTCGATAGGTTGTTTCACAGACCTTTTCATGCTTATCTTGGCTCGAGAGTTTTTCTCCAACAGCAATTGGTGTGCTGGTTGCTTTGCAATTCTCCATTGAGAATTTGTTGAGAACCTTCATAGCAAAGGTCTTTTGACTAAGCCAAATTCCATTTTCAGCTTGAGTTACTTCCATGCCTAAGAAGTAAGACATCAATCCGAAGTTAGACATCTCAAAGTGCTGTTGCATTTTAGCTTTAAAGCTGCTTAGCATCTCTCGATCTCCTCCTGTCACCAGTAAGTCATCGACATATATTGACACAATGAGCTGAATTTCAGTACTAGTCAATTTAACATAGAGAGTTGGCTCACTTAGACTTCTCTCGAATCCCAAACTGGTCAGATATCCATCAATTCTGCTATACCAGGCCCTTTGGAGCCTGTTTCAAGCCATACAAGGCTTTGTTGAGTTTGTACACCATTTCTTCCTTGCCAGACACCTTGAAACCTTGAGGTTGCTCCACATAAATCTCCTCTTCAAGGAATCCATTCAGAAATGCTGATTTTACATCAAGTTGGTGTATCAGCCACTGTTTTTGAGCTGCTAAGGCAACTAGCAGTCTGATGGTGTCTAGCCTGGCCACTGGTGCAAAGGTTTCCAGGTAGTCTGATCCATACCTTTGACTGAAGCCTTTCACAACCAATCTAGCCTTTAACTTGTTTAGGCTACCATCAGCATTGTTCTTGACTCGATAAACCCATTTGACACCAATAATCTTCCTGTTTGTTGGTCTATCAACCAGACTCCAGGTCTGATTCTTTTCAATCATCCCGATTTCTTCAATCATTACTTGCTTCCAGTCCTCCTGGCTTTCTGCTTCTTCAAAGCAACTTGGTTCAACAGTAGCCACTTGTGCTCTTTCATAAACATCAGCCAGTGATCGAGTGCCTCTGATTGGAACATCATCTACATCCATTTCAGGTGTGTTTTCATCATTTTCAACTTGGTCCAATGCCAGATCTTCAGCCACTGCCTCTGGTTCAGCCTTCTCCCAATTCCAGTGTCCTTTTTCATTGAAAACAACATCCCTGCTAACCAATATCTTATTTGTAGCAGGTTCTAGGATTCTGTAGCCCTTTTTAACCAAGCTATAGCCGATCAGGATCCCTGCTTGAGCTCTTTTATCTAGCTTGCTTCTCTTCTCAGCTGGAACTTGAGTGTAGCACAGACAACCAAAGGTTCTGAGATGAGCCAGTGATGGCTTAAACCCAAACCAGGCTTCAAATGGAGTCTTCTCAGCTAGAGCCTTGGTTGGGAGCCTGTTTTAGAGATAAACTGCTGTGTTAACAGCTTCAGCCCACAGAGTTTTGGGCAAATTCTTCTCAAACAGAAGACATCTTGCCATGTTCATCAAGCTTCTGTTTTTCCTTTCACTGACCCCATTCTGTTGGGGAGTATACATATTAGTCAACTGGTGTTTGATACCTGCTTCTTCACAGTAGGCTTGGAACTGAGCTGAGGTGTACTCAGTTCCATTATTTGACCTCATTGCTCTAAGTTTGCAACCAGACTCAGTTTCAACAGCAGCTTTATACTTCAGGAACACAAATGGAACTTCTGATTTCTGTTTTAGAAAATAAATCCAGCAGTATCTTGTAAAGTCATCAATAAATAGAATAAAGTACCTGCTTCCTTTGAGAAACTCAGTCTTCATTGGTCCACAGACATCTGTATGCACAAACTGGAGCTTCTCTGATGCTCTCCATGTTGTGCTTGTTGGAAATGGCAATCTTGCCAATTTTCCTTGCTGACATATCTCACAAAGCTCATCATTCTTCACTGAATCGATGAAATTTACTGCCAGACCTTCATTGACCATGCGGGCTATGGATTTGTAGTTTGTATGTCCAAGCCTCTGATGCCAGAGTCTAGAGTCATCAGTGGAGGCTATGCAGGCTGAATGTAAGTCATTTGGCCAGTCTACTTCAAAACATTTATCAGTCATGGTGACTGTTATGAGGTTTGATCCACTTGGATCAAAAATTTGACATTCTTTCTCCTTGAACACAACTGAGTAACCTTTCTCAAGTAGTTGAGTTATACTGAGAAGGTTCCTATCGATTTCAGGTACCAAAAGTACATTTGAAATGATTTTGCCACCTGTAGAGGTATGAATCAGCACATCTCCTCTTCCTTCAGCATTAATCAACTGACCATTTCCAATTTTTACCTTGGTTTTGCAGGTTCTGTCCAGGGTTTTGAAGATTGTTGCATCTGGTGACATGTGGTTTGTGCACCCACTATCTAGAAGCCAGCCCTTTGAACCCTTCTTCTGATTTGCTGCACATGACACAGCAAAAACATGTTCTTCTTGATCACTACTTTCTTCAGCTACTCGAGCTTCTACCTTTTGTTGCTGAAATTGATTCTGTCTTGGTTTGCTTCTATTCTTGCAAACTTTTTCAACATGGCCTTTTTTCTTGCAGTGTTGGCATACTGCATCTAGTCTAAGCCAGCATCTATCTTCTGGATGACCAGCTCTTTTACAATGTCTGCAGAGTTGGTCACTGCTCCTAGCAGCATCAAGCTTAGGCCTGTTTTTCCAGAACTTTTTGCCTTTGTGAGTTTTGATGCTCGAGGCTTCTTTGGCTTGAAAAGCCCCTTCCTGGTGCTCCTCTTGTCTGCTGGCTCTTCTTTGCTCTTGTGCATACAAGGCATTGATTAGCTCAGTTAAGGAGATAGTTGTCAAGTCCCTTGAGTCTTTGAGGGATGAAATTTTAGCTTCATACCTCTCTGGTAGAGTGGACATGACTTTCTCAACTATTCTAGCTTCACTGAATTGCTCTCCTAGGAGCCTTATGCTGTTTACAACAGCCATAATCCGATCTGAGTACTGCTTAACTATTTCTTCCTCTTTCATTTTGAGATTTTTGAAATCTCTTCTCAAGTTGAGCAGCTGTTGTTGCCTTGTTCTCTCAGTCCCATGAAATTCTTCTTTCAGCTTGTCCCAAGCCTCCTTTGGTGTTTCACAGGCCATGATCCTCATAAAGATCACATCTGTCACACAGTTTTGTATGCATGACATGGCCTTGTGCCTTTTTGTTCTTTCATCAGTGTGTTGCCTTATTTGAGCAACTATTGGATTAGCTCGAAGAGGTGCTGGCTCAGTATCTGAGTTAACAACTTCCCATAGGTCGAATGCCTGCAGGTAAGTCCTCATCTTAACTGCCCAAATGTTGAAGCCCTCTCCATTGAAGACAGGTGGTGAAGCTGGTGAAAAACCTGATGATGCCATGGTTTTGATACTGAACTACAACAGGTGCTCTAAGAATATGGCTCTAGATACCAATTGTTGGATCTAAGTGCTACAGCAGTAAGCTTCAACAGAATGCTTGTCGAGCAAGTCTCGTGACTTGCAGTAGAAACAAAGTAGAAAACTCAAATAGATTTTGAAGTAAAACTAAAAATAGAGAGCATATGGATGAAAACTTGTTGAATTCATTCAAAAAACTGAATATGGCTCAAAGCCAATACATAAACAAGCTTACAACTTGACAAAACAGTAGGTTAACCTAAACTTCACCTACTACCACTAACAAACTTAGTAACTTGAGCTAATTAACTTGTACAAATCAACAAAGCTGATTAATCAGCTCAATCACCATCAGTTTTACATCAAATATAAACCTAACATAGTTGAAATACAACTAAGTTACATTGCATTAACTTAAAAATACAAAATAAGTGAAAACACAGCTTGCTGGCTTAATGAACTTGCAGCTTCTGCATGTAGTGCCCTCGACAGTCTTGGTTGCTGCATGCTGACCATTGCTTCAACATTTAGTCCCCACACAATTTGAGGAACTTCCAAGAACTTATCTCCACGAATCCCTTCATGAGATTCCAAGTGTACAGAGGGGCTTAGAATCAAGCGTAGGTTATTCGATTTGATCACACCGTATCCAGAAAATGAATGAAGAAAGATAGCTCTAAAAAACAGAGCAATAGTGACCAAAGCAAGGCAACATTTGCATGTTAAAGGAGTGAAAAAGCAGCCGAATAACCTCGAAAGCTTACGGGTAGAGGACAAGTCCATTTATAATTCACAAAATTTTACATCCTTCTCATAACCAACCTCATTGAATAGGAGAATTTAACGACGGGTTTAGCACATACCGAGTCTTATAATCACTACAACCTTGGGAATTACAGGCATCTAGAGTTGAGAAGACATCAAAAAGGTCACTTGGATATCACAATCTGCATAATTCACAAAAGAAATTATCATCAGAATCTATTTAAGCAAGACGAAATAAGAGATTGGATGATGATGAACGCCAAAAGAAAACCCTATCTACCATATTTTTCAAAAAAAAAAAAGGAGAGACGGAAGAAGATGATGAAGTAGGCTAAAAAATTTACCTTGCTGTGGAATCTGCAAGTAGAGGCAAAAGGAACTTGAATTTCGAGCAAGATCCAGGATTGAAAAAGACAACAAAATTTAAACAAAGAACGAGAAAGTGATGATCATGCATGGGAAAGAAATACAGAAAAGGCTGAGTTCACATGAACCAAAATCAAGCCAATCCATGGCCATCACCATCATATGACAACCAAGAATGGATCAAGACATGATTAAAGACATGTCTATTTTCTTTTTAATATTAGATTAAAAAATAATATATAAAAGATTCAAAAGAACGAATTGAGGACAACAAAAAAGAATAAATGTTGGAAAATAGGATAGTATATGTTGGTTTAGTAAAGACTTAAATGCAATATAGAACTAAAGATGAAATGAAGGGATAATTTCATTGACAAACAAAGCAGCCCTTATATACAAGTCCCAAGTAACAACCTCAATAAAAATAAATTTAAATTGCTACTAATAAGCTTACAACTCCTACTCCTACTAACAAGCTAATAAATCCCCCTAAGACTTAGTCTTATTATTTTAAAAATAGCTGCAGCCTTGAGATACTAACATTCCCCTCCTAACTCAAGTGCTGCAGACACCAAATTTATTCTTAAGAAACTCAAAACGACTAACATGAAAAATGTAGTAAAATATCCGTCATCTGATCTCTGAAAACCAATTTCTTCAATATTCGCATTCTATGAATTCCTTCTCGACTAGTGTAGCTTTAAGAGTTGCCTCTAATTGTTTCCTAGCATGCAATGCCATCTAAATCAAAATTCCATAATTCAAAATCATCACAAGTTGCTCTAGAAAAGTCAAGAGAGTGGCCAGAGTGCTTTCCCTTCTTCCAAGATCTTGTGTTGTCACTATACTTGCGATTAATACGATTTATAGTTTGATTAACCAATCTTCTCGTAACTAATTATTCCTTTTTCAATTTTGTATTTTGCATTGAAAGCTTAATCACCTTACCAACTAAATTCTTAAACTCAACAACATCTACAGATGTCAATTATTTCGCATATGAAGCTTCTTTAGTCAGCTTTTGATTTTAGAAACATAACCCACTATTCTCTTCTAAAAGTTGCGCATTACTCTTGATCTCCTGAGATAGATTCTTTTTCTGCCGCTAATCAGCATGTTCTTAAGATATTTCATGTGCAAAAGATGATAGTTTATCAGAGAGAGATGTCATCTACTGCTCCAAGAAAGTTACCTTTGCATGCAACTCCTCATTCTCAAAACACTTGATTTGCAGTTGTTCTTGCATGATAGGATTATCTTCCTGACACTTGGATGCCACTTGCTCCTCCTCAAATGGATTCAATGAGAACCTCTTCTTCTGCATCTTGATCCTAAACAATTCATTGCCACTAGAGTCAAGGATCAGACACATTCCCTCTTCGAACATCACCTTGAATCTCTTCTCTACCAACTGCCCCACACTCAACAAGTTTTGATCAATCTCAGGTGCAAATAGAACATCTAAAATCAACTTAGTTCTAGCACGTTCTCTATTGCTACTGTGCCTCGTCCCTTCACTTCTAGGTATTCTCCATTTCCTATCCTGACTTTCCACTTCAATGACTTGTCAAGGTCTTTAAACAGCTTCTCATCATAAGTAATGTAATTGGTACAACCACTATCAACTAACCAACTGTCACATAAAATGTTTGATGGGACTGCAAGAGACGACAAACAAATGATCCTCTTCTTCTTCAACTACAGCATGTACTTCACCCTGCTGTTGATTTCTCCATTCCTTGCAAAACCTCTCAATGTGCCCCATCAAGTTACACCTTCTGCATTTCACATCTGGCCTTCTCCAACACATAAAATGGGGATAATTCTGTTTTCTACAATACTTATATGAAGAATACTTATTATACTTTTCAGTACTATTACCTTTTGCGACAGTTTTTGAACCACTATTACAATCACTCTTCTTCTCATTCCACTTCCGTTCATCTCCTTTTTTGCCTTGTTGCATCTTAGCCTTCAATGCTCCTTCTATACTTCTTTCTATGCTTCTTTCCTGCCTCATTAGCCTCTCTACTCTTGTTCTTGTAAAGCACTGATCAACTCCACTACTCTCAATTGAGTCAAGTCCTTAGTGTTCTCAAAAGAGGCAATTGTTGCTTCATATTTCTCAAGTATGGAGACAAGTATCTTCTGCACCAGTCTAGAATCAGAGAGATCAGCCCGAAGAACTCTTACCTTATTGGCAATATCTATCAGCTTGTCTGAGTATTCTTTGATTGACTCAGACTCATTCATTTGTAGCCTCTCGAATTCGCTGATCAAGTTCAACACCTTCATGCTCTTGATCCTCTCATCTCCTTGATACTCAGCTTTGAGGTAGTCTCATATTTCCTTCGTTGATCCAAAAGACATAATTCTATTGAATATGGCTGGCGAAACCGAAGCATAAAGACAAGACCTTGCCTTAGCCTTCCTGGTGGTTCTCTCCTTGTGCATTTTGATCTGATTCATAGTTGGATTATTAGGAAGTGGAGTCACCTCATAGTCTTCTTCGATAGCTTCCCAATAATCACAACCCTCCATGTATGCTTGCATTCTCACGGCCCATGCTTGATAATTCTCTCCATCAAACACAGGTGGGGCTAAGATGGATAGGTTACTCGATCCCGATTCCATTTTCCTCAAAAAAAAACCTCACAAGTGTATCTCTCAAAAAAAAATTTCTCAGAACTCTCACAAAACTTTTCTTACAAGTCCCTCAAGAAAAATGGCTCTGATATAGTAAAGACTTAAATGAAATATAGAACTAAAGATGAAATGAATGGATAATTTCATTAACTAACAAAGCAGCCCTTATATACAAGTCCCAAGTAACAACCTCAACAAAAATAAATTCAAATTGCTACTAACAAGCTAACAACTCCTACTCCTACTAACAAGCTAACAAATCCCCCTAAGACTTAGTCTTATTATTTTAAAAATAGTTGCAGCCTTGAGATACTAACAGTATAGCAACAGAATGGAAGTGCAAAGGAGTCAGAAGGCTGAGGAAATTGTTGGGTTTTAACAGCAAAGGAGGAAAACAGAAGCAAGTAATCCGGATGAAGTATGAAGCTCTGTCTGGAAATAGAGCAACAATGTAATTAACCCGGATGAAATATGAAAGAAGTTTGAACTTCAAAGACTTGAGACTTGCAGTGAAACTACCAACAAAGCAGAAATTTTTTGGAAGAAAATAAATTTTTCTTACTTTTTATTTCATCCGAGTAAAGTATATATGTTACAATAAAAATGACAGTTACCTAACATAACTACTCCCATAAATGCTTGTCAAAACTTAGCTAAAATTACAAACAAAATGTAGCAGACATACCAGCTATTAGATTCAAATCATTGACCAAATCCTACTAACTTAAAAGTTAGATTACAAATCAACCAAATCAAGTTACAAATAAACAAAATTATTTTGCTTCATTTGGTTCAGCTCCAATGCTGGTTTGCATGTTGCATTGCAGGCCAAAGCTTAACACTCCTCATTGGACTATATGTAACAATCTCCAATCTTTCTTCTCAAAGCTTCAAATCGTGTGGCACTGAGAGACTTAGTTAAAATATTAGCAAACTAATTTTCTAAGTTGCAGTGAACCAGATTTACCTCCTTCGATTGTTCAGCCTCTCGAACAAAATGGAATTTAATCTTAAAATGTTTGGTTTTACCATGAAAAACAGGATTTTTAGCTATAGCAACCACTGACTGATTATCAACCTGATCTCAGTTGCTTCAACTTGTTCTTCATTCAAATCACACAAAAGTTTCCTAAGCCAAATGGCTTGATTAACAGCTGCAGCAGTTGCAATGTATTCTGCTTCAGCTGTAGATTGAGCAACAGTTTGTTGCTTCTTTGAGCTCCAACAGAAAACTCCCAAGCCAAGAATAAAAAAATATCCAGAGATGCTTTTCATGTCATCAATGGACCCTGCCCAATCATTATCTGAATACCCTATCAATTTGAGCTCTTTTGCCTTATCAAAAATCACTCCATGATTCAAAGTTCCCTTCAAGTATCTAAGAACTCTCTTTGCTGCTTTAAAATGGACAACATCACAGCAATACATGAATCTGGACAGTAAGCTCACAGTATGTATAATATCAGGCCTAGTAGCTATTAAGTAAAGCAAACAACCTATCAAGCTTCGATATTCCTTCTCATAAACCCTTTATTGATCCTCATTACTAGTCAGCTTCTCCTCTTGAGCCACTGGTGTGCTGACTGTTTTGCATTTTGACATACAAAATCTATTGAGAATCTTCAAAGCAAAGGCATGTTGGCTAATGAAGATGCCTTGATCAGATTGATTCACTTTCATGCCAAGGAAGTATGTCATGACTCCCAAATCTGTCATCTCAAAAAACTTCTTGCATCTGCACTTTGAACTCATTAATCAACTCTTATTTGCTTCCAATTACAAGTAAGTCATCCACATAAAGTGAGACAATCAGAAGAGTTTCATTTTCTGACTTCTTTATAAATAGTGTAGGTTCACTAACACTTTTCTCAAACCCAAGCCTAGATAGGTACTCATCAACCCTATCGTACCAGGCCCTTGGTGCTTGTTTTAGGTCATACAAGGCCTTTTTCAGCTTGTAAACTTTGTCCTCCTCACTAGGAACCTTGAACCCCTCTGGTTGTTCAATAAAAATTTCTTCTTTTAGAAAGCCATTTAAGAATGCTGACTTGACATCGAGCTGGTGAATTCTCCATTGCTTCTGTGCAGCCAAGGCAAATAGAAGTTTAATTGCGTCTAGCCTTGCTACTGGAGCAAATATCTCCATGAAATCAATGCCATATTGCTGACTGTAGCCTTTCACCACAAGCCTTGCCTTGTGCTTGTTCAATGAGCCATCAACATTGTACTTGGCTCTAAACACCCACTTGACACCTATGACTTTCTTATGATCAGGTCTGTCAACCAAATCCCAAGTGTCATTCTTGTGGATCATATCTAATTCAGCTTCCATGGCCTTCTTCCAACATTTATCCCTTGTAGCCTCTTCAAAATCTGAAGGTTCAACTATTGCAATATCACATCTTTGGTAGATATCAGCGATAGTCTTTGTCCCTCTCACAGGTGCTTCATCAAAATTATCATCAACTGGTCCTTCTTCAGTTAGTTCCAAGCTGTTGTATAGCTGATCTTCTTCAATCAATCTTGCATCTGTATCATTCCAGCTCCAAACCTTCTCTTCATCAAGCCTTTCATCCCTACTCACCAAAATCTTCTTTGTTGGGGGATCAAATACCCTATAGCCCTTATTGATGCTGCTGTAACCAACAAAGATTCCAGGCATAGATCTTTTGTCAAGTTTGGTTCTCTTTTCAGTTGGTATAAGAGTGTAGCAGACACAACCAAACACCTTTAGGTGTAACACTGTTGGTTTGAGATTATGCCAAACTTAAAAAGGAGTTTTGTCCTTGACAGCAGTGGTAGGCAGCCTGTTGAGCAGATACATTGAAGTGTTTGCTGCTTCAGCCCAAAATTTGCTTGGCAATTTGCTTTCAAATAATAGACATCTGGCCATATTGAGCACTGTTTGATTTTTTCTTTCACAAACTCCATTTTGCTAAGGAGTATAAACTGTTGTTAGCTGATGATAAATTCCAGCTTGCTCACACAACTTCTGAAACTTCTCGAAAAAATACTCATCACCATTATTTGATCTCAAAGCTTTGATCTTGCAGCTTGATCGGTTCTCAACTAGAGCTCTAAATTTGTTGAATGCTTTAAACACCTCTGATTTTTGCTTTAAAAAATAGATCCAACAGAATCTACTGAAATCGTCAATAAACAGTACAAAGTATTTGCTGTCATTAAAGGAGGAAGACCTCATTGGTCTACAAATGCCAGTATGAACTAATTCGAGCTTGCCTCGAGCTCTCCATACCTTATTAACTGGAAAAGGCAATCTTGCCTGCTTACCAAGCTGGCAAACTTCACAAACATCATTACTGACCTCAATTTTGGACATGTCTTCAACCAAATTCAATCTATTCAGTAAACCAAGTGACTTGTAACTGACATGGCCTAACATTTTGTGCCATAAGCTAGCTAAGTCAGCAGCATTAGCATAGGCCTTTTTCTCTAACTGATTTACATCCAGCATAAAACACCTATTAGTCATAGCTACTATAACCAGTACTTGACCAAATGCATCCTCAACAACACAGGAGTTATTCTTGAAAACTAGTAAATAACCCTTCTCAATTAGTTGACCAACACTAAGTAGGTTTTGGTCTATGTCAGGCACATAAAGTACATCAGAAATAACTTTGTTACCTGAATGTATGTTGATCACTACATCTCATTTGCCTTTGGCCTCAATAAGGTTACCATTTCCAACTCTGCCTTTGGAAGTAAACCTTCTGTCAAGATTCTTGAACAGCCTTTCATCTGAAGCCATATGGTGAGAACAACCACTGTCAACTAACCAGTTCTTACTGATTTTGTTTGAGGTTGGATAACAAGATGTAGAGAAAACATGCTCCTCCTGAGCTTGAAGGTCTTCAGCAGCCTTAGCTTGTATTTTCTGCTGACCTTGTACCTTCTTTTTATTCTTGCATACCTTCTCAACATGACCAAACTGTTTACATCTCCAGCACTGAACATCTAGTCTATGCCAACAGTTCTTCTCTAAATGTGTAGTCTTTTTGCAGTGAATGCATGGTGGAAAGCTCTTTTTTTCAACATCCCTTTTTGATTTCTCCCATTTGTCAAGCCATGGTTTCTTCCCTTTCTGACTTGAACCTGAGCCTTCTTTAACTTTTGCTTGGAAAGCTCCTTGAGGATGCTCTTCCTGCCTATTGGCCCTCCTTTGCTCAAGTGCATACAAGGAATTTACCAACTCAAATAGTGAGATGGCTGATAAATCCCTCGAGTCCTCCAATAAAGAAATATTTGATTCAAATTTCTCAGGGAGAGTTGTAATGACCTTTTCAACAACTCTGCTCTCACTGAAATCATCACCAAGGAGCCTAATGTTGTTGACTATGGCCATTATCCTATCAGAGTACTGCTTGATGGTCTCTGACTCTTTCATCTTCAAGTTCTCAAAGTCTCTCTTAAGGTTGATCAACTCCTGCTGCCTTGTCTTTTCTGACCCTATAAACTCCTCTTTTAGCTTCTCCCATGCTTGCTTTGGTGATTCACATGCCATTATCCTAGTAAAAATCACATCAGATACTCCATTTTGCAGGTAAGCCATAACCTTATGCTTCTTGGCACAATCTTCACTATGTTGCCTTATTTGTGCAATGGTGGGATTGGCCCTCAGTGGAGGTGGTTCAGTATCATTCTCTACAACATTCCACAAATCATGTGCTTGGAGATATGTCTTCATCTTCACTACCCAGATGTGGTAGTTTTCTCCAGCAAACACGTGGTGGTGGTGGTGTAAAACTCATCTTGCAGCAACAAAAACAACTTCAACTTCTTTCTCTGTAAGTTTTCTCCACAAATAAAAATACCAACAATAGAGGCCCTCAAAGATGACAAGCTCTTGATACCATTTTTTGGGTTTTAACAGCAAAAGAGGAAAACAGAAGCAAGTAATCTGGATGAAGTATGAAGCTCTGTCTGGAAATAGAGCAACAACGTAATTAACCCGGATGAAATATGAAAGAAGTTTGAACTTCAAAAAGACTTGAGACTTGCAGTGAAACTACCAACAAAGCAGAAATTTTTTGGAAGAAAATGAATTTTTCTTACTTTTCATTTCATCCGGATAAAGTATATATGTTACAATAAAAATGACAGTTACCTAACATAACTGCTCCCATAAATACTTGTCAAAAGCTTAGCTAAAATTACAAACAAAATGTAGCTGACATACCAGCTATCACATTCAAATCTTGACCAAATCCTACTAACTTAAAAGTTAGATTACAAAGCAACCAAATCAAGTTACAAATAAACAAAATGATTTTGCTTCATTTGGTTTAGCTCCAATGCTGGTTTGCATGTTGCATTGCAGGCCAAAGCTTAACAGAAATAATATGATCATTGATATACGCCCTTTAACCGTCTCATTAGGTCAAATCCAAAACAAGGATTTACTAAGTTGATCGTTATCTATTAATCAAATTAATTGAGAAGTTATTTGGTTTATAAAATAATTTTATATTTACACACAAATATTAAAACTATATATAATATGCAATGTTATACAGAAACTTTAATTTTGTGTGATTTTATAAATAAAATTTTGATTTGATTCAGTTTTCAAAAATCACTAACAATATTATCGAATTAGCATCATTTTACGTTTATATATTGCATTCACAAACATTTATATTAATCCAATCTGAATATACATGTATGTATTCATTTCTTTAAATGTGTATAATTGAATCAAAATTAAATTTCATAAATACATATTAATCAAAATTCAAACTTCTTGTGTATAATTACTTCAAATCAAAATTCATGTATCAAATTGCACATTAAATCAACTTTTATGAATAATTTTGAGATTTATCCTAAAAATTTATCATATTTATAAATAAAAATTCTTATTCTTTCAAAAGACTTTTGTTATAATAAATTTATAATAAATAAAAATATTATATTTTGTAGAGAATTACTTCATATTTAAATTATTATTTTTTTCATTAACCAAAAAATTAATATAAATATATATAACACTTTAGTTTTAAATAGAAAAAAATAATGGGTTCAAAGAATCTTTTCAACAGACTAAAATATAATTTGTTGTTAATTTATATTGTTATATTGACATTAGAATAATATTATATTATAATTATTAAATTTTGAATATTAAAAATTATTTTATTAAAGATAAATTTGTATTACTTATCAACATTAAATTATATACTTTCATATTAGTTTAACTTTTAAGGGCATTTTAATAAGAAAAATTGATAGTGTTAGAGTTGTGTGACTCAAATTTTATTAAAGAAATAATACAATGATAAAATTAAGGTATCTGTAGAGGGCTTAAGGCCGAGGGCCGAAGTAGAATTTATATAGAACTGCACTTCGTCTATTTGACATTGATTAGAATAAGATTTTTCAACCTTTGAATAGATTTAGTTGAAACTCTTTTTGTATTATTCGATTTTCAACATTAGCAAATTTTATTCTCTTCTACTGTGGTTTTTTTGGGAAAATGTTTCCACATAAAATCTATATAGTTCTTAGTGCTTTGCGGTCATTCCATACTATCATTATCAACGTTCAGTTATTTCAATACAACAACATTTTTAAGTAACTAAAAATGAGTTAGAATTTAATTTTCATTGTTGTAATTTTTTAATTATTAAAATACTTTTATATTTAATTATGTTAAGCAATTATAATAATATTACTTTACATGTAAGTAATTAATAATAATCATGTAAAATCACGTTAAAAGTATATAACATTAGATGAAAACGAAAGCTCCAATTTTTTTTATGCCGTACAGATATGTTTTAAAAAAAACAATCAATATATATACTTGTAAAAGGAAGGATCTCTCTCTTTTATAAGAAAATAGTTAAATTTCAGTTTTGGTCTCTGTCATATTTAAATTTGAGATTTCATTTTTAACAATTTGATCATATTTTTATAAAGTTATTAATTAATTAAAATATATATATTGTTAATTTCTTTTACTAAAGTATCATGTGGTTATATATAATTCCAATGCATTAAAAGTCTTAGAGATTGACATATTGTTTTCTATTTCTTTTAAGTTTGCTTTTTTTAAAAAAAAATTATAAAATAATAGTCAAATTTTAATTTTATCCGCCCATTCTATGATGAAACTTAAGATTTAATCTATATACTTTAATTTTTTTATATAATTTGATTCTTCTACCTTTATAATGTTATTAGTTAGTCTAAATAGTTAATATTGTTGACTATTTCAATCAAAACGATTACGTCAATTTTTCTTAAGAACACAACTCCAATAAAAAAATTATTTTATCATGACGAGTTCAACAAGGTGTTTTTAAGAAAAATCCTAATCAGTATTTTCAACATTTTTTTTAATGTTACATGAATACCAAGTGTTAACCTGAAACAATTGTTAAATAACAAGTTAAGTGCTGGTAGAAGTGACCAGGGAAGTCGACACTTCTCCAAGCACTGCAAAACACAGAACAAAAAACATGGTACACAAAAATTGTTTATACAATTCGATTTCCCTATGTCTGCTAAGCCTAGCTCAGCGGGAAATATCCATTATTTTCAAATACTTATAACAAGTGAACCTAAACCTATCACGTCTCCAGTGACAATTTCCTCATTTAATTTGCACTTTTGAATACTAGAACTCTCACCACTAAATTCACTTCCAAAAACTTAGCTTTTAAAATCACAACACGAAGGTTTTATAATCAAATGCACTCACAAAAATAATGTTTCTCACTTGAAAATATTAAGTGATCTCTATACTCAATACATTACCTATACAAGTCTCTTAATTATATAGAGTTTTTCGAGACTTACTAACATAATAAATATCTATCACAATCTTTATTAAACAACAACTAAACTAGTTGAAAACAATATAATAATAACAAACAAGGTAAACATGGATTGTTGTAGAGCTAAGACTTCAACATTCCAATCCAATCCAATTTTCTCAATCCGAGAAATTAAATAGACACGATCTGATCTAATCATGTTTCTCCAAGTTATATGATCTTCATTGATGGATTAGATACTATCCATGATTTCATCTCAACCCAAAAACCCGATTCAATAAATTGTCAATCACATAAATATGGAAAGTTGTTTGTTGCAGTGAGTAAACAAGTGAGCACTTATGCATATATAAGCAAATTCATATTTTTGAAACACCAAATTAATATATATTATAATTTCAAAATGTTAAACAAATAAATTTAATAGAAGAATTTTAACAATGGTAATAATTGGACCTAATTTCTAAATCCAAAATGTAAATGAATTAAATTCCTAAAATAAAAATAAAAGTAGGAATTAAATTCTAAATGTATAAAATATATAGAAACTTAAAACATATTTTAATATTAAAATTTTTACTCTATAATTTATTATAAACAAATAATCAATTTAATACGAACGACACAATGGAACCATTTAAGAAGAGAAAAATAAATTTATATCTAATTTTATTTATTTGAAAAACAAGTACAAATAAATACTAATATTTATTTTTTACTTATATTTTAAGAAAAAAGGAGAACTTTACTTTTATGATTTATAAATAATTTAATCCAAAATATATAAAAAAAATCTGATTGACAGTTGGGACCCGGAGCAGGTGCCTGTGTAAATTCTCGTGACTTCCCAGTTGGCAAAAGTGAAAAAATTAAATTAGACATGTCTGCTTTTTAGTGAAAAAAAAATCAAATGCAATTATTCTCTTTATTTAAACGGTATAATAATTAATAATTTTTTAAAAAAATAGGTCATATTTTTTACAGTAATTAGTCTAACGATTTTTTTAGAGAAAAATTAATTAATGAATTTTATGAATAATTTTATTATAAGTTTTGATTATATTTATTTTTTTAGCACAAGGTTTAGAATAACTCATAGTTTCTCCCTAACACATAAATAATATGATAATACACTACAGTGCATTCGAACTTATGTCTTCTTACATTGATAATAATACTCATACCAATTAAGTTAAAACTCAATCTTAATAATTCTTAAATGAAAAGAAAATGGGTGAAAAATGTTTCACTGTTTTCAATTATTTTACACTAGAACTCGTCGTAAAATTATTTTTTTATAAAAAATTAATTATATAATAAATTGAAAATTAAAAAAAATGAAAAGAGGTGATTTTTAATTGAATGCTTATAGTAGTTATTTATTAAATTTTAGGAGTCATTGAAACTATTTAATAATTAGATTTAGGTGTAATTATTTGTAATTAGATAGAAGTGGTATATTTGGATAATTATTGTAATTGAAGTCTCCCATTAAATTGGGTATAATTGGAGGTGTTTAGTTTAAGGGTGAGATTGGTTCAATTCAATTTTTTTGAACTATATCGGAGTATTCGAATTTTTGTTTTCCTAATTGAAACTGAATCTGTGGGCATAAAAAATTGGTTATTACTAAATCGTACTAAACCGATTCGGTTTGAGTTTCTATTTATTTTTTGGGCTTTATTTAGACAAAATTATCTTTCAATTTGAACTTTTCAACTTTAATTATATAAATTTTTCTTTGCTTTATGTTTCTTAGACTCTATTTGACAAATTTAATTTGTTTTCAATTGTACATAAAATATTAATTAATATATTTATCTAAAAAATAATTTGTAAAATCTATAATTATAAATGTTTATTAAAAATCTAATTAATCCTTGTTTTAATCACGCTCAATCTTCACTGAACATAATCAAATATTAAATTATTTGTATTTTATAATTCTTAATGTGTAATGACAACAAAAAAACACCCAACTTGAACAGGTTAATAATGATAACCAAAATTTTAGAAGTTTTAACAAATATAATAATAGAAAAAAGAACACAATACATAATAAGTAAAAAAGAGATGAACACATGAATTCTTGGAAGTTTTAAGAACAACAATAAATAATAAATGCATTCGTGAGAAATAGACACTAAAATTAGATTTATGGTTTATTTTTTATTTTTTATTTAATTATAAAATATGTAAAAGTATAATGAAAGTTATATTTAAAATTTAGAAGCAATGAGTTTTGTTTTGGGTTTTAAATGGGTTTATATATTGGGATTATATGTTCAAAAAAATATTGGGTTTTTTTTGGAAATTTTAAACTTTTTTTTTGGACTTTTTAGTGTTCAATGGAATAAACCGAAACTTAATCGAATTGATGTGTTCAATGATATCATCTAATCGAAACTGAAAAGAATTATAAAAAAACTCGAAACAAACCGAATCCAATTACGGGTTTGACTCGGTTTGATCGTCTTCTTTCTTTTTTTTTTTACTTAGCCCTAATCCAATTATATTTTCGAATACTTATCAAGGAGGATGAGAATTGAAGTAATTACGTGAGTAATTACACTCAAATCAAATTATCTTATGGCTTTTCAAACACTAATACATAATTTAACTTTGAAAAATTATTTTTTATAAGAGTTTAAGTTATAAAAATAATAACTGAATCCACAGTAGTAGGTTGGATTAGATATATTTTGAGTTTGTATATAACTATTTCATTTTATAAAGATATAATAAAAAATATATATTAATTAAATCCTAAAAAAATTTAAAAGTTATGGCCAAACAATATATTGTAGGAAATAATTTATTTGTTATAAAACTGTTATAAAAATTGTCACAATATATTTATTTATAAAAAAGTGTGTCAAAAAATATGAACATAACTTATTTATGTGTCTAGACTATATATTATAAAAAATATCTTTCTAAAATTATGAAAAAAAAATTATTTATAGAAAGTGTTCTGAAAACTATTAGACATTTTATAAAACATTTTATAAAGCTTATATATATCATAAATTTTATATTACTTTTTACCCGATTTATATATTATAAAAGGTTAGAACCTAGCATAATTTTTCACACCAAATTAGGTTTATATAAATTCTTATAATCCAAGCCATAGATTATGTAACGCCTTCAACCCGACTAGATTCGTCGGGTTCCAATCTCGGGTGTTACTACACATATTATTTAGAAAAATCTATGGAACAGTTTACAATTCTTCTTTTGTCTAATTATTTTATTTATCGTTTTAACTGAAAAACTTATATGAAACAAATGAAGTATTTTAAAATAAATTGTTACATCAGATTTGATACAAATCTTTACAATATAAAAGTTTGTTATTAAAGACAGACACTGAAGGCGTATCCCCATACTATACCACTTTTTCGCTGTATACATTATAGCCCACTCCGCCACTACCTTGGTGTACTCCTAGCATTGTCCCTCTAGGCGAAGTCTATTTCCAAATAACTGAAAAACAATAACAAACCTTGTAAGTACAAATGTACTTAGTGAGCTTTATTACGACAATACCTTGATGAATACTTTACATTCTTATTTGAATTACTGTGCTCCAAACATTCTTCTGTACCATTATTTCTGACTGATACCACTACAATTTTATCATACTTTTATACGCCACCTATCATGCTCTTATCACACTCACATCTTCCTTATCTAACTAACTGAATATCCTTCTAAATTTTTCATAAATCTCTTTGTCACGTATTAATTTCTCAATAGAACATAACCTAAGAGTCCACTTCCTAAAAACCATGCCTTAACACATACACTTATCTCAAAATAGTTGTTCACTGACATTTATCACAGGTAAATATATATATGATTGACGAATACTTACGCAGAACTAAATAACATCAAATTCACACCCAGACATACCCTGGTTCAATACCACACATACTTATACTGAAAAAGTATTGCATAGACCATTTAGATGAATTTCATATAATTTTATTACGGAATATCATAAACTCAAGATAACACTAACTCAGTCTAAATAATTTTAGAAGAAGATACAATACAACTTAGACATAATGAATTTTGCATAACTCGGATTCAACCCTCACATAATACGAATTAGATCATTTAATAATTTCTTAAGTCTCTCATAACTATGAATACACTCAATTTCAATATTTACAGATTATCACGACGGATACTCTTCTTAACATACAGACACGCGTCTCTTTTCACGAAAACACTTAAGACTTATTCAGTTAAATTACAAATCTTATTCAACTCTTAACCCTAAGTATCATAATACATTATCTTAGCTAGAACTAACATAATTTATTCATATCTTACTATAAAGACAAACATTCAAATCTTACCAGAAATTCTTGATAGATCACGCCACATAGGCTAAACAAAACAAGCCATAAAGGCGTCATACAGAATATCGTGTTTACTGTCCCGGCGAACTTCACGAAAAATGCCATGGGTCTCACCCTCATGGTCTTATACAAAGTTTCATGTATCGTGATCTGCTATTTCAATTTAAACATTATCGAAGGCTACATCACGAACATATATACAATCATATCATATCATGCTATGGGTCTTGACCATATGGTTTTACACACATTCATGTATCGTGTTCTACCTACTAGAAGTGGCATCATGAATGGTTCCAAATCATTTCAAGCTGTCATATACCTCTACCTCATGGTCTTACACTCGTTTTCAATATGTGATATACCAGTCTTATAACTGCCTTACCAGAGGCTTCACAATGGGATATTTCTCATTACTTACTTACCCAGATGTGATCGTATTCCTGACTGACATTCTTTTTGCATCACAAATATATCTGCATTCTTGCCAATCAGAATTCTTCTCAACAGAACCTTACACATATCATCATAACCCTTACTTCATCTTTACTATGATCATACATTTACCGATTATTATAGATATCATCATCATTTATATATAAATACTTCTACTTAAAAAGTTTACACAAGCGAGTCAAGGTAAAGACTTACCTGATTCTCACCTACTGTAGTTCTAAGCTCCAGACCCAAACATCCCTCTCGAACCAACAACAACCACTTCTTAGAAACATAATTTCACTATTACAACTCTTATGCATACAATTGACTTATCATCTCAATCGTTGACAACCTCATGTAAAACCTTACACTTACAACTTATTTTTCAAAAACCACATACAAATTTACTCATTCATAACTTAGCATGTAAAGCTAAAACACTTACCCTGATATGAAATAACCACTAATTAAACTCAGAACCTTAGATTCCAGTTTAGTAAGGAAGAGATATCAAAGAGAATCAGGAAATAATATTTTGGGAAAAAAAAGAAGAAGAACCTCCTTCAAGACCCATCTCATACATATAAATATGACCCAACTTACTTAATATAACTTAACAAGTGCCACACATTTTCAAAACATGTCCATCTTAATGGCTTATGATGGTCACTAAACTAACTATAATTACGATAAAGGCAAGTGCACCTATCGAACAATAATATAGCTATGGTGAGTAAGGAATATCGTATCCACAGGACTAAAAGTACTAGTAATTACCGTTTTCCTATTATTTAGCCGATAAATTGAAATGATTGTTTTTAATCTAAATTTACTAATCTAATTTAACTACGAATGCAGCAGAGAATGAAATGGGAAAATAATTGAAGATAACCAATGAAAAAGACAATACCCCAGAAAGAATCCACCTAGATTTCACCTATTATTTTGAATCTGAATTAAACAATTTATTCACTTGTGTCTTGATCCGTAGAAATCCCTAAATTATGTTCATATCTCTTTCGAGAGTAAGAACAACTGACTCTAGGTTGATTAATTGAAATCTCTTTCTAATTAAAACCCCTATCTTCATATTAACTCGATCTATGAATTCCCCTATTAGATTTGACTCTAATCTGGTAGATTTATGTCATCCTATTTCTAGGATTGCATGCAACTCCACTTAATTGTGCTAGATCTACTCTTAAACAGTGACTTTTGCTCCACTAAAATAAACACATTAAACATGAATTAATATCCTAAAAATATTAAAACAAGAAATAAGCATACATAAATGAGAACAAGAATCAAGTATTTATCGTGTAAAAACAGAAATTAAATAATAAAATTCATCGTAGGTTTCATCTTCCCTAGGTATCTAGGGAATTTAGTTCATAATTCTGAATAGAAACATCTTCAAGTTAGGATAACCACAAGACATAAAGAAATTCAATAAAACTTCTAAAGAATTTAAAAGGAGATCTTCAATCTTGAAGGAGATCCACTTCTGAGTTGGCTCTTATGGTGTTCTTCGAGTGTTTTCTTTGATCTTCTCTGAGCGCCCCCTTAGGTTTTTCTGCATATCTAGGAAGCAGAGTGCGATATCGACGCGAGCTGGCTCATGGGCGTGTGGCCAACCCGTATGGAAATGCCTAGGCCGTGTAGGTCCTGGAAATAACCCTATTTGTCCAATTTTGGCTCGTTTTTCCCTCGTTTCACTCCCCTATGCTCACCTAAGTATAGAAACATGAATTTAGAGGATTAGGAGCATCAAATTCACTAATTTATATAATAAATCATCCAAAAATGCATCAAGAATAGGATTAAAAATATGTTACTTTTATAGCTTATCAGCCTACAATTCCGAGGGAAACATAATTAAGTTCCTTACATTTTTAATTATCAAGTTAAACTGTACAGTTGATTTTTAACCAAGTTACTTATAATCTAACAGCACAATATTCTAGACAAATCAAGTGTACTATACATTTGGCGATAACTTATTCCATACTTACCATTTTATCACCTAACACAAACTTCTCCTTAATATAGAAAAATTTATAACATGAAACCAAATCCTTCTTATGTGGCGGATACTGAACACCCATACGTATACACTAAAATAATCATTTGGGCAGATAACACTTCGCCAGATAGTCTGTTAACTACTATACGCCAAAACCTTAAATTTGCCAGACCTGAGATGCTATAGATTATTTGCACTATGAACCCAAATATTTTGTAGTAGATGCTATACTGCAAATAGAAAAGGTTTTCTTACACCATATTGTTGGATATAATACTATTTGGGAGAATAAAGCCAGACACAAACACCAGAAAAGCTTGTGGACTCTTTAAATTGAGACATTTCAAGCTTCAAAATATAATTGAGAGAACATTTGTTGTTACAACTTTTTTTTCTCATATTAACAACATTACCTCAATATAACATAAAAAGGTTGAATCATAGTAGTATATTGCATACTTTATTACTTCATTCATAGGTAAAATGGGGATAATCCACACTTTGAAGAGTACATGAAACAAGAATATGTTAATAATATTAATGATACAAATTCAAATTCAGATGATGAAAAACTCGGTTGAGGATCAATAGATCTTAATAAGGAATATAAGTTAAACTTTAAAGAGGGTGTGACACTTCACACTCGACCCAATCATTGGGTCCGAATACGAGGCATCACATTCATTGCCGGAACAATTCGAACAATGTTAATTATTAATCAAGTTGAGAAAAAATTTTTAATTTTTTTTATAGAATTATGAAAATTAATTAAAATCACTTATAGGCGTACAAAATCAACTTCAAAACACTTTAAAAATAGTTTTAAGGTGTTCGAAGGTGATCAAGACCAAGTAAGGGTCTTTAGGGGTTGAAACAACTCATAACAGGAGAGGCATCCCTATCTTGCAACTGTCTGTTACTGTACAATTTTGCACACTAAACTTACTTGTTACAGTACAACTAAATACTTATGTCGATACAACTATGAAAAAACCCAAAAATCACCCCGAAAACTTACCTAAATTGACCCCTAACACTATCATATCAAAACCAAGACTTGTAATACATAAAAACCAAGTTCAAAACACATACACTTAGCTTAAATACAACTTCAATAATGCAATCTATCCAAAATCAACAAAAATGGACTCGGTCAACTATTTATAACTTAGGTACAAGCAAAGACACTTCTATTAATTGAAATAAGCAAAACAAACTTTGGTGGAGTTGAGCTGTAAAACTTTGGTGTTAGTATAATTTGAATTCATTGTTGGGCCTAATGCCCTAAGTGTAGTATATTCGTTTGTAAACTTGTTATTTTTTCGAATAGATTGGTTAACAAAATATTTTATGGATTACATTTATATATTTTGTATAATGTTCTCATGTGGTTTTTGCATGCAAAGAAAAATAAAAACAAATATTGACTCACTAGTTGTATAATATTTAAACTAATATTAAGCGGTATTATGTGGTCAAATCATGATATAGAAAGGCAACTTATATTAATTGATGAACCTAAACATGTCCTTAGTCTAATCGAAATGACCAAACCGATTGAAAGACTAATATGTTGCCTATCAAGTCCAATCGAGGAGATGTCTTATCATGGGCATCGGATGTAACCTCCCTAACACGACCTAGACATTATGACTGGATTCTGAAGGCTATCTTAGCCACCAAAATGCCTAGTAAAATTATCAGAGTTTTTAAAACAATCTTTTGAAAAAAGTTATTTACCTTAGAAGAACTCGTCCATCCCTAAACACCACGTTGTGGATAAACCACCAGTAATTTGCAAATAAACTGCCAATAAAAATTATAGGTAAACCACCATTATTTTCAAATAAAAAGTTTGAAAATAAATTGCCAATAAGTTATAGATGAACCACCAATGTTTGCAGATTATTAAACTGCCAATACTTACTTCATTCATATCGTTCCACCCTATGCAATGTAATATGACATGTTTGTAACAGAACAATGCGGATACAGTAGACATGCTTAACATGTATTCGATTCAACAATAGTAGTAGACATGCTTAACATGCACTCAGTATAACAGAAGCAATAATAATAGAATCGAATTATCAAAAATACAATGACAGTAGGCATGTAACGATTACATATCATACATTATAACAATAACAATTTAGCCATTAAATCATAGGTTTTAGAATAAACATAATATCGGGGACTCAATTTAGTGAATAAGAACTAAAAAGAAAAAACAATTCTGGGAGTTACAAGGACTAACTTGAACAATTCAAAAAATTTTGGGCAATATTGTAAAATAAAGGCACACGGCATTGTGGAAGGCTGTCGCTATGTGGGACGGGGTACATGGTTGTATAATAGCTTAAGGTCATGTGAAAAATGATAAATTACCCTACAATAAGGACACGGTCATGTAGCAGGTCGTGTAATAGGATAAGGTCGTAAGGTTTACGAACTACCTTAAAATTTATAGGTGCACATGATCGTGTGGTCCACACACCCAATGGGAGACCATGTGGCCCTAAAACTGCACACGATTGCCACCAATTCACTTGGAAAAGACATATTTCACAACGGGTTTGATGGGCGCTCCTCACGATCGATTTTGATCTGATTCATTTAGATCCAATCCTTTAAATGACAACCATAGAAGTATTCATATATTAAATTCGTCGGTTGGGATTTCGACGAAATCCAAAAGAAATTGATTTACGAGTTGAAAAGATTTACGTCGAATTATGATATTATAAAAATACGGGATCTAATCATTGAAACAAAGTGTACTTACCAATTCTTGGTAAATGTAATGGTTGTTATCGATGACAATTCTAAATATTGATAGAAAACGATTGAACGGGGGACGATTTAGCATGGGAAAGAAAATAATTAACAACATAAAAAAGGAAAATATGGTGCAAGATTGAGAGAAAAGAAGAGGAAAAAGAAAGTGGAAGGCAAATTCTATTAGATTTATGAAAATAGGTAATATGCAAGGTCTAATTAGGAAAATAAAGTGATTAAATACCTAGGGTTTGTAAACCCTAAGGGCTACACATGTAATTTTCCCAAAGGCTCGTAAAATTCACAAAAATAAAAGGGAAAGAGAAGACTCGAACTTGGGTCTCTAGGGAAGGGTACTAACACTTAACCGTTGAGCCTATAGCTTATTTCTTATTTAATCTTAATTCCTAACCATATATATTTCAAGGTGTGACATCGAAGAAGATGACTTCAGAAGATAGGGACACAGATGTGATTGATTGGACTGACAATACATCGGTTTGAACCCAAGAAGAATAAATCTTGAATCCATTTATGGATTTATTCACTTTTGATGTTCAAAGTGTGGCATACCTTAATCTTAAGTGGATGATGGATTATGTATGTGTGATTCATGAGTTCAAATAGATAAGGAACCAAAAGCTGATGCATTGGGTATACGACTTTTACAGTATGTAGCGTCATTCACAATAGTGGAATTCATGGCTTGAGATATGGGTAAAGGATATCCTCTCATTGGTATTACATGGTTGATGAAAAGTAAAAGTGGCCACAAGTCGTTCGTCTTTGTGATGAATGACTTGATTACTATTTGATCGTAATTGATTTTGCATGAAAGAAAATGTAATGATTACCATGAGATAAAATAGGATCATATTGGGAGAACATATTTATTCCAAAGAGATTAAGGATATCCTATGAGGGTAACACACCTATGACAAGGTCATTGAACGAGCACTGGTCGAGTTACTTTCGAAATAGTATGCCATTAGGGAGAGCTCATTCATGATAATATAGTGGAATGAATTCATGACTAAATGAAGTTGAAACTTAATTATAAATCGTTTGAGCCCTAATCACATATGTCCAATTAACCCCTCTACTAGCTCGTTGAAATAAAAAATGAATTACATGATGAATCAAATGAACAAAAATGAATAGAAATGGTGAAGTTAGAGAAACGAGAAACATTTGGAAATGAATGTGATTTTCTCTAAGTGGAAATGACCTGGAAAATTAAATTTATGGTTTTTCAAATTATTATTTAATTAAGTGATTAAATGATGCGGTCGTTGAGAGCACCAAAAATATCTTATTCCCTATAAAATAATGAAAAAGAACAGTAAAGGGAAAGTAGGGTCGAATCCTCAGGGATCGAATTATACGAATGCCTGTTTGTCGAAATCCTGAGCAGAATCGTGCCCAAGAAAACTTGCGTGACAGAAAAATAAAAAAAATAACAAAATTAAAGATTTGATTTGGAAAAAATAAAAAACAGAATCTAAAGTTGACTGAAATTGTTATTACAAAAATAATAAAAATAATAAAGAGAGTTGAAGGAAAAGAAATTCTTATTGGTAGATTCCAGCCTCCAGTTGTCTCATTCCGCCTTGGGTTCGATCCTCAGTTTTTAAATGACCCTTCTCAACTCAAGTAAGCCAGTTATAGTGGACGAGGACGCCTACGACCACCAGCTCCAAAGATTAGACTTACGATTTTTAGGGAACCTGACTCTAGCCAGTAATCTATGCTAGATCAACGCTTCTCAATGACGAATACCACGCCATTTCGTCTCTTTGGCTCGCCAACCTCTGACGCAGTAAGTTAACGAACCGACTATACAATCCTTCCAAAACATACAAAGCGGTCGCCTTTGCATATGCTGAAAAGTAAGGATTCTAGGCCTCAAGAACCCTTTTTGGGGAATATTGACAACTTTCGACTAGATAGGTTTTAGTGGCTCATGATAATGGTGGAAAAAGAAATAAATATAAAAATGGAAAAGGGAATTTTATTGAAAGAAAATATGAAGAAACAAAAGCCTAGACTTTCAGGGGGAGAGTGTTTACAGAAAAAGATGAACACCAAATAGAGTCACTTCAACCCTTATTTATAGTGCTAGAGAGATAGTCTAATTTAACTTAAATTCTAAAAAGATAAATACATTTTGTAACATTCCGAAATAGGGCCTAAACGGAACAATGGTTGCGAAACCACAAATTTGAGGTAGAAAAAAATTTATTTTATTATTATTTTGAGGTTCATGGTATGATTACATGATTGTGCAAAAATTTCGTGATAAAATTCTATGCATAAAGTGCTTAAGTTGAGGTTAGGGACTAAATCGAATAATTTGCAAAACTTGCATTCTAGAAGTTTTTAGTATGAAATTATTTTGGAATATTAATTAGGAGATATTAAATGGTAATTTGACCAATTTTAAGTTCATGGACAAAATTAGGACATGGAAGGAATTTTTGAAAGTTTAGTAAGAAGGGGTATTTTGGTCATTTGGTTATTAACATTAATAAAAAGGTAAAAAGATGATAAAATTGTATCATCTTCTTCAAGTTACCAGCCGAACCTTACCTCTCTCCATAGCTGGGGTTTCTTCAACTTTCAAGCTTTATAGTAAGTGATTCCAAGCCCCGTTTTTAATGATCTTTACGTTTTTAAGTCCCGATAGCTCGATAAAGCTTATGCTAGCAATAATTTAAGTTAGGAATCAAATTTGGAAAAATACCCATAGGTGAAATTTGTGTATTTTGATGTTTTATGATGGAATATGAGGCTTTAAATTATGTTAGACAACTTGTGCTACTTGGTTTTAAGTGAAAACGAGTAAAAAGGCTTAATCGGTAAAAATACCTAATAGTCATAAGTACATGTTAGTGTGTGAATTTGATGTTGTCATAGAAGGGAAAAATGATCAGTATGTAATAAAACATAAGAAAATAGGATGAAGTTTAATTTTACGAGCCTTGGGGCAAAAGTGCAAATATGTGAAAGTTTAGGGGCAAAAATGTGATTTTTCCAAAGTTTGAGTAAAGGGTTGTTTTGATAAATGTTGATATTAAATAAGCTAAATTTGCTATTATAGATCAAGAAGAGAGAAATTGGGGAGTAGATCGGGGAAAAGAAAAAGTAAAGGACTAAATTGTAAACTTTAGTCACATTTTGTATCGAGGTAAGTTTACAGTAAATAAATGCAATATTCTTTTATTTTACATTATTATTGTCAATTTCCAGCATTTATATATTTATGTTATGAAAATATTTAAAGTCAAATTTAAGGTGAAGTGATAGAGGAAAAGTGTTAGAAAGCCCCGGTTGAACCCTAGGAATGTTAGGATATTAGGGTTGACAGGACAGAACAGAAATGAGCCATGTAAGTCTATATTAGAAATATGGCTTTGGAGACAGGATTGAGCAATGTAAGTCTATATTAGAAATATGGCTTTGGAGACAGGATTGAGCAATGTAAGTCCATATTATATATGGCATTAGAGACAGGAATAATTCATGTAAGTCCATGTCAAAGACATGGCATTGGCAGGGTATTGATAGACAGGAATGACCCTAGTATCCTTAGTATTCCGAGAGGTTCAACGGGTCAGAATACGAGTTAAATTACAGTGAATTAACAGCAAAGGAAAAGTAGATTATATTTATGAAAAAGGAAAGGTCAGGTAAGAAAGAAGGTAAGGGAATAAAGAAGAAGATAGAAATTGAGAAGTAAAGAAATTTATGATGTTAGATGATATTATGCATAATTATCCATTATGTTGAATGTTGTGATTTATTTGCTTGTAAGCTTACTAAGCCTAGTGCTTAATCTCTTTATTTTCTTCTTCTTATAGTACTTATCTAGCCACTCGGGGATCGAAGGAAACGTCGGAGGCCGATCACACTATCAAAGAAATAACTCGGTATAATTAGACGTTTTGTTTTGTGTATGGCATGTATAGAAACTTAGCTACTTTTGGTATAATATGAACAATGAATGATGTGTAAATACTTGCTAGTGATTAGCTAATAAAAATGGCCGATGATATGCATGTTTATTAATATGTATGATTGAATGGTGATTATCACATGAAAATTATGAAAAATGTGAAAGTGACCTAAAAACAGATTCAAGTAACAGAAATGACGTAACTTTGAAAAATCACTAAAAATTGTAGAAACATAGTTTGAAGATGAATAATATATTAAATTAAATCTTATTATGTCTATTTTCTTATGGAATAAGAAAAACAGGTAAAGGTATTATATTATATGATATATCTGAGTTTTAGTGAAACAGGGTCAGAGCAATTTCTGGATCCCCTGTTTCAACTTTGGAAATTCACCATAAATTGTAAAAAACTAATTAGAAGGTTTACTTTATATGGTTATAATCCTTGTTGAGTATAGTTTTAATATAAACAAACGGCTTAGTGATATGTATTTTGTACAGGAAGAAACATGGTCCGTAGTAAGAAGAGGTTAGTGCAGTCGAGTTTTGAACCAAGGGAAATTTTAACTAATAAACTGTACTAATTGGCCAAGTAAAAAATCTATGAAAAAAATTAGTGGATAGATATATGAGTCTAGTTTCAGGAAAAATTTACGGATCTTAATTTTGAGTTTTAGAACTCAAGATATGAATTTTTAGGCGACTACGACGCAGAATGGCAGCACATTCCGAAAAGCTTAAATAAACAATTTAAAACTATTTAAGTGATAGATTAAGTTTAGTAATGCCTCGTGCTCGATTCTGGCAACAGTCTCGGCTAAGGAGTGTTACATTTATTGGTATCAGAGCAGTTTTAGTCGGTTCTCGGAACAGTTAGTGTGAGAAAAAGTCTAGCTATACATGCCATACTTGTATTTTGATAGTGTGACGACTCCTGACAATTTTTTTAATAAACATTTTGTTTTATAGTAATGGATCCCGGGCGAGCTGGTGATGATGATGTAGAAAGTAATGCGCCTGCTTCCACAGAAGGGGCAGCGCCATCTGAGAATAGGCCAGTAATAGTTGATCAGGGAGGAGTGACTCAAGAAGCTCTCTTCCGAGCTTTGAATGATTTGTTTGCCGAGTTCGTTCGTACGAATCCGGCAGTTAGACCTCCACCCCCTCATGATTCTCAGGCTACCCATGCAGCTCAAGCTTCCCCAGTCACAGGTACAGTGGTAAGAGAAAAGCCACCAGTTGATAGAATCAGGAAACAAGGGGCAGAAGAGTTCCAAGCAACAAAAGATGATGATGCAGAAAGAGCAGAATTTTGGTTAGAAAATACTATCAGAGTCTTTGACGAATTATCTTGTACACCCGAGGATTGTATGAAATGTGTAGTATCACTTCTTAGAGACTCAGCCTACTACTGGTGGAAGACACTTGTATCAGTTGTACCGAAAGAGAGGGTCACTTGGGATTTCTTTTAGGAAGAATTTCGTAAAAAGTACATCAATCAGAGGTTTATTGACCAAGAAAGAAAGGAATTCCTGGAATTGAAACAAGGCAATATGACGGTGACCGATTATGAGCGTGAATTTGTCAGGCTCAGTAAATATGCTCAAGAATGTGTGTCCACAGAGGCTATCATGTGTAAAAGGTTTGAGGATGGGTTAAATGATGATATCTGACTGTCAGTGGGAATCCTAGAAATAAAAGAGTTCGTTATATTAGTTGAGAGAGCCTGTAAGGCAGAGGAGCTATTAAAAAGAAAAGGCAAAGTTGAGACAGAGACACAAGATACAAAGAAGAGGTAGATGAGCAGATCATTTCAGGCTACATCCAAGAGGCCCAAAGAGTTTTCTACCAGATCTAGCTTTTTGGCAGGGCAATCTAGTCAGAATAGAGGTAGCAGATTTAAGGATCCGAAGGCTCAGACCACCTCGACTACGAGTGTAGGTAATGTCAGACAGGGTAGATCAGGGTGTCCATGGTGTGGTAGACTTCATTATGGTCCTTGTCGGGCAGGCGAAAATGTTTGCTATAAATGTGGTGCTCTAGATCATTTTGTACGAGAATGTCCAGAAGTGGCTAGCCGAGAGGTAACACAGAGTGCTAGATCCGGAAATGCTCCTACTAGAGGTAGATCACCGAGGCAACTAGAAGTAGGAGCAAGTAACAGAGGTACCTCTAGAGATTCGGCTGTGAGACCAGATGTTAGAGCCCCTGCAAGGACTTATGCTATTCGTGCACGCGAAGAGGCATCCTCCCCCGATGTGATTACGGGTACATTTTCTCTACATGATATTAATGTCATTGCTCTGATTGATCCGGGTTCGACTCATTCTTATGTTTGTATGAAATTGATGCCTAGTATAAGTATGCCTATAGAATCTACAAAATTTGTGATTAAAGTATCGAATCCATTAGGCAAGCATGTATTAGTAGATAAAGTATGTAGAAATTGTCCTTTAATGATTAGAGGCTACTGTTTTCTGGTCGATCTCATGCTATTGCCATTTGATGAGTTTGATGTGATTCTTGGTATGGATTGTTTGACTACTCATGATGTGATAGTGAATTGTGGAAAGAAATTCATTGAGTTGAAGTGTGAAAATGGTGAAATTCTTCGGGTTAATTCAGAAGAGTCAGATGTTCATTTCCCATAATTTCTGTTATGTCTGCTCAGAAATACTTGAGAAAAGGGTATGAAGCTTATCTTGCTTTTGTGTTGAACACTAAAGATCCAGAATTGAAAATTGAATCAGTGCCTATGGTATGTGAGTTTTCCGATGTGTTTCCTGAAGAACTACCAGGTTTGCCTCCTGTTAGAGAAGTTGAGTTTGGTATTGAGTTGATTCCAGGTACCACGCCCATTTCTATTGCTCCTTATAGAATGGCTCTATTGGAATTGAAAGAATTGAAAGCTCAGTTGCAGGAATTAACAGATAAAGGCTTTGTAAGACCCAGTAGTTCACTATGGGGTGCACCAGTGCTATTTGTGAAAAAAAAGATAGATCGATGAGATTGTGCATAGATTATCGGCAACTTAACAAGGTAACAGTAAAGAACAAGTATCCATTGCCTAGAATTCATGATTTGTTTGATCAATTGAAGGGAGCTACTGTGTTTTCCAAGATAGATTTGAGATCCGGATACTATCAGTTGCGAGTTAAAGAGTCAGATGTCCTGAAGACTGCTTTCCGGACTAGGTATGGTCATTATGAGTTCCTTATGATGCCATTTGGCTTAACTAATGCTCCTGCCATTTTCATGGACTTAATGAACCGAATTTTTAGACCATACTTAGATAAGTTTGTAGTTGTGTTCATTGATGATATTTTGATTTATTTTCATGATGAGACTGAGCATGCAGAGCATTTGAGAACAGTTTTACAAATTCTGAGAGATAATCAGTTGTATGCCAAGTTCAGCAAAAGTGAGTTCTGGTTACGAGAAGTTGGATTTCTTGGACATATTGTCTCAGGTGAAGGTATTAAGGTTGATACGAGTAAGATTTCAGCCATTGTTGATTGGAAGCCTCCTAGAAATGTATCAGAAGTTAGAAGTTTTCTTGGTCTTGCTGGATATTATAAGACGATTTGTGGAGGGATTTTCCATGATAGCTACCCCGTTGACGAGACTGCTACGGAAGGATGTTAAATTTGAATGGACTGAGAAGTGCCAACAAAGTTTTGACAAGTTAAAGGCATTGTTGACGGAAGCTCCTATCTTAGTACAGCCGGAACCGGGTAAAGAATTTATGATTTACAGTGATGCATCCTTGAATGGGCTCGGTTGTGTACTCATGCAGGAAGGAAAGGTAATTGCTTATGCCTCTAGACAATTGAAGCCACATGAGAAAAATTATCCGACACATGATTTAGAGCTAGCTGCTATTGTATTTGCATTGAAGATTTGAAGACATTATTTGTATGGTGAAAGGTGCCGGATATTTACCGATCATAAAAGCTTGAAATACTTGATGACTCAAAAAGACTTGAATTTGAGGCAAAGAAGATGGTTGGGATTGCTTAAAGATTATGAGTTAGTGATTGATTATCACCCAGGTAAGGCAAATGTAGTTGCTGACGCTTTAAGCAGGAAACTTTTATTTACATTGCGAGCTTTGAATACCAATTTAGCCATGTCAGATGATGGTTCTATTTTAGCTGAATTTAGAGCTAAACCGGTATTTCTTGAAGAGATTTGTGAAGCTCAGAAAGATGATAATGTGTTACAAGCTAAAAGAGTTCAATGTGAGTCAGGCATAGAATCAGATTTCTGGATTGGTTCTGATGGTTGTTTGATGTTTAGAGACAGAATTTGTGTACCAAAGAATGATGAGCTTATTCGAAAGATTTTACAGGAAGCACATAGCAGTTCTTTATCTATTCATCCAGGCAGTACAAAAATGTATAATGATTTGAAGAAATTGTATTGGTGGGTAGGAATGAAAAGAGATATTTTAGAGTTTGTTTCTAGATGCTTGATTTGTCAACAGGTAAAGGCCGAACATCAGGTACCCTCAAGATTATTGCAACCTGTGCTAGTTCCGGAATGGAAATGGGACAGAGTTACTATGGATTTTGTGACAGGATTGCCGTTAACACTGAAAAAGAAAGATGCAGTATGGGTTGTGATTGATAAGCTAACTAAGTCGGCTCATTTTATCCCAATCCGTATGGATTATTCACTTGACAAGTTGGCCGAGTTATACATTTCAGAGATAGTTAGACTACATGGAGTGCCATTATCGATCATTTCAGACAGAGATCCAAGATTTACTTCACGGTTCTGGAAGAAGTTACAAGAGGCTTTAGGTACGAAGTTGAGTTTTAGTACGGCTTTTCACCCTCAGACCGATGGTCAGTCAGAGAGAGTTATTCAGGTACTTGAAGATATGCTTAGATGTTGTGTATTAGAATTTCAAGGTAGTTGGGAAAAATACTTACCATTGGTAGAGTTTGCCTACAATAATAGTTATCAGTCAAGTTTGAAGATGGCACCTTATGAAGCTTTGTATGGACGTAAATGCCACACACCTTTATATTGGACAGAGCTTAAAGAAAGCCAGATTTACGAGGTTGATCTAGTTAAAGAAACAGAAGAAAAAGTGAAAGTTATCAGAAATTGTTTAAAAGCAGCTTCAGACAGGCAGAAGTCGTATGCAGATTTAAAAAGAAAAGAGATCGAATATCAAGTTGGTGACAAAGTTTTTTTGAAAGTATCCCAGTGGAAGAAAGTTCTCAGATTTGGCAAGAAAGGCAAACTAAGTCCACGTTTTATTGGACCGTTTGAAGTGATTGAGAGAGTCGGACCATTAGCATATCGGTTAGCTTTGCCGATTGAGTTAGAGAAGATTCATAATGTATTTCATGTGTCTATGCTACGTCGTTATCGTTTAGATCCGTCACATGTGATTTCTCAGACAGAGGTTGAGATTCAGCCAGACATGACTTACGGTGAACAACCGGTAAAGATTCTAGCTCGAGAGGTAAAGCAATTAAGGAACAAAAGTATTGTACTTGTGAAAGTACTATGGAATAGACATGGGGTAGACGAGGCTACATGGGAACCCGAAGAGGCTATGCAAAAACAGTACCCATATCTCTTCACAGGTATGATTTTCGGGATGAAAATCCCTAAAGGGGGGAGAAATGTAACATTCCGAAATAGGGCCTAAACGGAACATTGGTTGCGAAACCACAAATTCGAGGTAGAAAAAAAATTATTTTATTATTATTTTGAGGTTCATGGTATGATTACATGATTGTGCAAAAATTTCGTGATAAAATTCTATGCATAAAGTGATTAAGTTGAGGTTAGGGACTAAATTGAATAATTTGCAAAACTTGCATTCTAGAAGTTTTTAGTATGAAATTATTTTGGAATATTAATTAGGAGATCTTAAATGGTAATTTGACCAATTTTAAGTTCATGGACAAAATTAGGACATGGAAGGAATTTTTGAAAGTTTAGTAAGGAGGGGTATTTTGGTCATTTGGTTATTAACATTAATAAAAAGGTAAAAAGATGATAAAATTGTATCATCTTCTTCAAGTTACCAGCCGAACCTTACCTCTCTCCATAGCTGGGGTTTCTTCAACTTTCAAGCTTTATAGTAAGTGATTCCAAGCCCCGTTTTTAATGATCTTTACGTTTTTTAAGTCCCGGTAGCTCGTTAAAGCTTATGCTAGCAATAATTTAAGTTAGGAATCAAATTTGGAAAAATACCCATAGGTTAAATTTGTGTATTTTGATGTTTTATGATGGAATATGAGGCTTTAAATTATGTTAGACAACTTGTGCTACTTGGTTTTAAGTGAAAACGAGTAAAAAGGCTTAATCGGTAAAAATACCTAATAGTCATAAGCACATGTTAGTGTGTGAATTTGATGTTGTCATAAAAGGGAAAAATGATCAGTATGTCATAAAACATAAGAAAATAGGATGAAGTTTAATTTACGAGCCTTGGGGCAAAAGTGCAAATATGTGAAAGTTTAGGGGCAAAAATGTGATTTTTCCAAAGTTTGAGTAAAGGGTTGTTTTGATAAATGTTGATATTAAATAAGCTAAATTTGCTATTATAGATCAAGAAGAGCGAAATTGGGGAGTAGATCGGGGAAAAGAAAAAGTAAAGGACTAAATTGTAAACTTTAGTCACATTTTGTATCGAGGTAAGTTTACAGTAAATAAATGCAATATTCTTTTATTTTACATTATTATTGTCAATTTCCAACATTTATATATTTATGTTATGAAAATATTTAAAGTCGAATTTAAGGTGAAGTGATAGAGGAAAAGTGTTAGAAAGCCCCGGTTGAACCCTAGGAATGTTAGGATATTAGGGTTGACAGGACAGAACAGAAATGAGCCATGTAAGTCTATATTAGAAATATGGCTTTGGAGACAGGATTGAGCAATGTAAGTCCATATTATATATGGCATTGGAGACAGGAATAATTCATGTAAGTCCATGTCAAAGACATGGCATTGGCAGGGTATTGATAGACAGGAATGACCCTAGTATCCTTAGTATTCCGAGAGGTTCAACGGGTCAGAATACGAGTTAAATTACAGTGAATTAACAGCAAAGGAAAAGTAGATTATATTTACGAAAAAGGAAAGGTCAAGTAAGAAAGAAGGTAAGGGAATAAAGAAGAAGATAGAAATTGAGAAGTAAAGAAATTTATGATGTTAGATGATATTATGCATAATTATCCATTATGTTGAATGTTGTGATTTATTTGCTTGTAAGCTTACTAAGCCTAGTGCTTAATCTCTTTATTCTCTTCTTCTTATAGTACTTATCTAGCCACTCGGGGATCGAAGGAAACGTCGGAGGCCGATCACACTATCAAAGAAATAACTCGGTATAATTAGACGTTTTGTTTTGTGTATGGCATGTATAGAAACTTAGCTACTTTTGGTATAATATGAACAATGAATGATGTGTAAATACTTGCTAGTGATTAGCTAATAAAAATGGCCGATGATATGCATGTTTATTAATATGTATGATTGAATGGTGATTATCACATGAAAATTATGAAAAATGTGAAAGTAACCTAAAAACAGATTCAAGTAACAGAAATGACGTAACTTTGAGTAAAGGGTTAAAAATTGTAGAAACATAGTTTGAAGATGAATAATATATTAAATTAAATCTTATTATGTCTATTTTCTTATGGAATAAGAAAAACAGGTAAAGGTATTATATTATATGATATATCTGAGTTTTAGTGAAACAGGGTCAGAGCGATTTCTGGATCCCCTATTTCAACTTTGGAAATTCACCATAAATTGTAAAAAAAATAATTAGAAGGTTTACTTTATATGGTTATAATCCTTGTTGAGTCTAGTTTTAAGAGAAACAAACGGCTTAGTGATATGTATTTTGTACAGGAAGAAACATGGTTCGTAGCAAGAAGAGGTTAGTGCAGTCGAGTTTTGAAACAAGGGAAACTTTAACTAATAAACTGTACTAATTGGCCAAGTCAAAAATCTATGAAAAATATTAGTGGATAGATATATGAGTCTAGTTTCAGGAAAAATTTACGGATCTTAATTTTGAGTTTTGGAACTCAAGATATGAATTTTTAGGCGACTACGACGCAGAATGGCAGCACATTCCGAATAGCTTAAATAAACAATTTAAAACTATTTAAGTGATAGATTAAGTTTAGTAATGCCTCGTGCTCGATTCTGGCAACAGTCTCGGCTAAGGAGTGTTACACATTTAATTAAAGATAATTAAAGATAATTAAAATAAAATCCTAAAATTAAATAATCCTAATAATTATCTTAATATTAATTATCCTAATATAAATAAAATGGAGTCTTATAAAATAAAATATCTTCTTTTTTCATTTTTAGTCCTTGTGTCTTCCATGCTCGTACTTTTGGCACAATCTTCTTCCTGTGTCACATATCTGCCCATTGTGTCTCCAAATTCGCACTTTTGTCCTTTAATTTTGCTTTTACCTCCAAATCAGTCCCTAATCGATAAAACGGCATAAATAGCTCAAATTAGTAGGATCAAGCTCAGAATAAACACATGATTAATACATAAAAATATATTATTCTAGAGCATTATCATTAAATAATTGAAGTTCAAAAATTGAAATAAATTTATTGGTCATTGTGAATCCATTGAATGTAGAAATATTAAATATTTTTTCTCAGATTATTTTACTGTAAAGTTTCCATGATTTTGACGGAATCAAAATTGAGTTGAGAAAATTATTTAATTGGGAAATTAATTTAAGATGTTTATTGTGGGAAATAGAAAAGCAAATATCAGGTTGGATTGAATTATAAAGTACTGTAATAAAATTTCAGGAAGTACTTGTAATTGGACCCGATATAGAAGAAGCCCAAAAGTCTCTCATGTTAATGCTAGGGACGACAAACCCTAGTTTTTTTAACTAGGGTTTCCACCCCACCTAATCCTAGTTAAACTAGTAGTTTAGTTTTCTATTGAAATAGACTTTTATAATTCAACAAGAGTTTCACCTCTTCTCCCTATAAATAGATGGCACCGATAGGGCTAAAAACAAACTTTGAGATATTGTTATTTTGCCCAAAAAACAGTGAAAGTTTATTCTCTAAGTATTAATTCTATTTTATGAAATAACAATTCTGCCAGTTTCTATTGAGAGAGATTTTGCTTTTACACTAAAAGTAAAGGAAATTATTTGTGTGAAATGTGTAATTGCCATGTAAAATACTGATCACATATCTGGGAAATATCTTATAAGAACTAAGTCCCATTTGAACTTTGGAAATTCGATGGATACAAAAGACAATCATGTCATTAAGGGTTCCTGATTGGTTGTGATCCTGCATGTGTTGCAGACACACCACTGCTCTTATGAGCGTCCTGATACTTGGCTCTCATGAGCTTCCCATTATTTAGCTCTTATAAGCATCCTATTATATGACTCTCTTGAGCTTCTTGATTTATAGCTCGTATGAGCTTCCTGATAATTGGCTCTCAAGAGCTTCACGATAAAAGGCTCTCTTATGAGTTTCCTGATTAATAGCTCTTTGGAGTTACACGATATTGGCTCACATGAGCTTCCCGATTATGGCTCTTATGAGCTTCCCGTTACATGACTCACATAAGCTTCCTATTATGGCTTGAAAGAGCTACCTATTTATATGCTCACATGAGCATTCTGGAATATGAATTGACAGATATTATATAAATTGACGAATTATAGTTTTGTACACTTAGTGTGTACTACCTGTGTATCCATTGACATTTAAAATGGTTCAATGGACAATATTCTGATATAAGAAAATGTGAACCCGATACGATTTGTTATCTGTATGTATATGAAATTACATGGAAATGAAAATACATGATATATGGAAATTATGAGATGAGTGATACATGCATGGAACTTGCTTGGTGAACTTATTCATCCATGATTATGGATTATTATATGTGATTACTTGGCTAACGTGTTGAGGATATGTGCTTAGGCTTTTGGCCAAGTTGTTGGAATATGTATTGTATGCTTACCTTGTATGTGAAATAATGGTAAGTTAAATTCCATGTTATACGAACTTACTAAGCTATAAAGCTTACTCTGTTCTATTTCTCCTGTTTTATAGTAATTCAAAAACTCGTTGGGTTAGAAGCTTGGTAGAGATATCTCACATTATCCATCAACTCATTTCGGTATAAATAGTAAATTAATTTTGGTTATAATGGCATGTATAGGTTAATTAGCCAATGTTGACATGTAAATGTTTTGTTGTGATTAGCCATTTGAATGACTTATTGATGATACATTTTGGTATATAAGTGTATGGCCTTATCATGGTAGAAGTGTTTTTTGATATAATTAATTGATGATTAAATAATAGACATATTGAGGCATGGCATGAGTTGGTATATTTGGTACAAATATGTTTATATATGTAATTGATCAATTTGTTAAGCATGGATACTTGGTCATATATGATGATATGGATACTTGGTCATATATGATGATATGTCATGTATAAGACTTGGTTTTGGCTTGGTTTAAATGTCTTGTATTGGTTTGTGAATATGTTAAAGTGTTAATATAGGTGGAAGGTAAATTTAGGTGAGAAATGTGGCCTGGAAATAGCCTATTTTCATTTACACAGGCAAAGACACGGGCATGTGTTTCAACCGTATGTGACACACGGTCTAGTACATGGGCGTGTGTTTTGGCTGTGTGTCTCCTGCATCCCTTAAATTACAAAATAGAATGTTCAAAATATTCACATGGCCTGGCACACGGGCATGTGGCTTGGCCGTTTGACCCCTACACCTATTTAATACAAGTCAGTATGCTCACACGTCCTAGCGCACAGTCGTGTGGCTTGGCTGTGTGACCCAAGTCAGTATGCTCCCAAATTTGGACACTGGCTGGGACACGGTCGTGTGTCCCTATTTCAAATGACCATACTGACTGAGACAATGGCGTGTCTCTTGGCTGTGTGAGCCACACGACTTGACCACACGGGCGTGTGTTCCCTGCAACTTTGAAAACTTTTGATGTTTTTTGAAAAATTTTCTGAGTACTCGGTTTAGTCCGATTTATTTCTAATATGTAATATGGGGCATCGATGTCTCATATAAGGGAAAATATGATTGATTTTACTTGGTTTCTGATATGAATGCTAGATGAAATGAAATGTCTATTAATTGATCTGTAAATTCTGGTAATGCTTCGTAACCCTGTTCCTGCGACGGATATGGGTTAGGGGTGTTACACTATTGCAAGGTTTTGTTGGCTAAGAATTGAATTATGAACAAATTGGCTAACTGATCAAAAGTGGAATGAAACCCTTCGGTGATGACAAGTGCCATGTCCAAGCTGTATAGGTTAGGGTCATTGAGAATACCCTATATTTAAGCTTATCCGAGGTACCAAAAATGTTTATATGGTTGTTACAGTGAGTGAAGTGGTCCTTTGGGTCTCCTAAGCCTACGTAGGAAACCCTGGAGAATTTAAAGGATGATGGAGGTGGTATGCCAAGACCGCTACAGATAGTGTCCCGTTGGCATAGCTCCATGAAGCTTCATCATGCTCGGCACCTCAGAATTCCTACAAAAATTCTATTTTCATTACTTGCATTTGCTCCTCCAAGAAAGCATTTTAGTCATGTGGACCATTGTCCTAAGAGTCAACTAGTTAGGGGTCATCTTGAGGTTGGTGTTGGGGATCACTTGGTGTTTGTAATAGCCCATTTTTGCCCGGCCCATTTCAGTATTTAAAATAATAAACCCCCAAAAAATAAAAATAAAACAAAGTCCAAGTCCAGTAAAAAATTACAAACATATAATTTGGCCCAATCAGAATGGCCCATTACTTGAAAAGATTTAAGGTCCATCTATAAGCTTGACTCATATGGAAATATAATCTTTAAGGATATGCAATCTTAGATATGATATGCAATCTTAGATATGATACAATCTTAGATATGATATGCAATCTTAGATATGATATGCAATCTTGAAGATATGATCTTGTAATTTTGGAGATTTAATTTGTAGATATCCTTTAATCTTAACCACTGATGTAATTGATCAGTACCGTTGGATTTGGGGAGGCTCAACTATAAATAAAGGCCTCTCCCTTCATCGTAAATCACTTGAGTTTTGGGAAGCAGTAAGAATTCTTAAGAGCATTCACTCAAATTTCTCTACCTTTTGCATTCTTACTCTCTGTGGTTTGTTCTTATTTTATTCTTCATCTATCTTAGTTTTTCAACCCTTTTTTTATTTTAATTTCTTCATTTTACAAATATGAATATTTATTCCTATCTTTTATACATTTGATTATGTATTTTATATATTATAATATTTAACCTTTTTATATAGTTTATTTTCAAATATATATTTTCTATGCATGTATATATATTATATTATCATTTCATGTATTTTGAACTATTGCATTATATTTTTATAATTTGTAAATGTTCTATTTATTCATTTTTTTAGTGTATGTCATTTATCTTATTTGTGCATAGTTTCATTTTTTTTATATGCTATGTTTAATTATTTCTTTTATATGCTATTTTATGATATATATTGTTGTATAATTTTTGCATTTATTATGTTTTTCTTTTAGTTTACTCATATTTTTATTTGTTTATTATCTTATATTTACCCTAGTATGATTTTTTTCATTAAACGTATGTTCATGTTATTTAGTTTTGTCTTAATGATATTATTTATGTTTGTATGGAAATGTTTGTACATCTATGCTTCATGATGCATTAATATATCATCCTAAAATGTCATTTAAAATAATATTCCAAGGTTTTTTTAAAAAAAATAAAAGGCAATGCTTGATGTTTGGAAACTTCGAGAAAGATAGTGCCCTAACTTACTGGGTTGCGACTTTTCTCGTTGAATTCGAATAGTCAAGCACCCTTCTAAGTGATTTTGAGTTTTCAAAACTTAAATAATTATTTCGAGATTTCAAAACATAGTGTCCTAACTTACTGGATATGGCGTTCTGTTGTTTCGAGATAGAAATTTTCGAAAGACGAGCTTAGTTTTGAAGGTTTTAAAATGTTGCGTCCTAACTTACTGAATGTGATGTTTTGACTCGTTTAAAATAAGTGAGCCTTAATTTTCAAAATTGAGACATTCTAATTAAACGAGGTTTGCATCTTAAAACTTTCAAATTTCTGACATTAAAGACACTTGATAATCAATTAGGTACCAATTTTTGGGAGTTACGAGGGTGCTAACCCTTCCTCGTACGTAACCGACTCTTGAATCCGTTTTCTCGACTTTCGTAGACCAAAATTAATGTTTTAAAACAAAACATTTTATAAGGTGATCCAATCACACCTAAAAATATTGGTGGCGACTCCCATTTTCGTTTTTCTTAAAGTCGATTTCCATTTTCCAAAACTCGATTTAAAAATGGTTTCGACAGTGTTCATCGGTTCTACTGCCTCTAGAGGAACGAGTGGGCAATTTACTTCCCCTAGCCTGGTAGGTAGGCCTTGGCAGAGTCTTTACCAATTGTGTGCTCTTTGATAATTTTTTCATTTTTGGCATTCTATTGGTCCAACATGTGAATCGTTCTATTGTTATTGTTGTTGCTCAAAGAGTTGAGCTTTATGGCATGTCATTTTCTCTTACATCTTAGTGAACTGTTGGGACCAAGAGTTGCGGTTTTGGGATGCTTTGTTAATGGATTGAGTGGTGGCATTTCCCTGAGGAGGCTAGGCGTATCACCAAGGTGGAGGGGGAAACTAGTTTTAAGGTGGGTAAGTGAGAGCGATACATGCACGAATAGGGTGAAATTTATTAAATACCATTCACCGGAGCTACCAATTTTCAAGTTTGGAAAATCAATTGAATTACGACGAGTTTTTGGATGGGATCTACATATTTTTGGGTTGAGATGTCTTCATAATGCTCGAAGATCTATATCTTAGCTTCGAAACGTACTTTGGATTTTGTTTTAGTGAAGACTACACGAGTAGAAATTCTAAACGGGATTATTACAAAAATTACAACTTTCAGGCTTTTAATTTGAATTTAAATCATATTGAGTTCGGTTTTTAGGCTTAATTTTTATTATATATGATCCCAATATTGTATTTATTAGGTCTTATTATTCCATTACTTATTTATTCCAGATTTTAGATATATTTTTAAGTATTTTACGTGATTCAGGAGTTTTATGTCAACAAAAAAGTTTAGTTTAAAACTACTTCTTGTTTAGGTTAATTAGAGTTTCATTATACTTGAGAATATTATTTGGATGTACTTAGCTAGCATATATAAAGACCTCTTCATTGTACACAATTCATAATTCATTCAACAACTTTTCTTTTTGAGTTAATAAAATTCACTTTGAGTTTTTGTCTTCAAGAATTTCTTTTGAGTTTTCTTTTAGAAGAGTTTTAACAATATTTTTAGATTGTGGGGATCATATTCATGTTTTTTCTTGCCAAATTTTCTTTATTGGATGGAAAATTAGTGTAACAACCCACCCGACATAGATCATACCGATATGCTATTGGTGGTAAGCTAAGGTAGAAAAAGGGGTGAATTATCTATTCAGTGTTTGGATATCATATTGTGTAAATTTGATAATACGCCCTTTTGGGGGATGCCTTGCTAGAATTCGCCATTTGACAAACTCTAACGTTTGGCGAACTCTAGGGTTTGGCGGACTCTTTTATGAGACAATCCGTCAACTTCAGATGTTCTAAATGAACTGGTTAGTTCGCGGAGCGATAGAATTATTTTACATGGAAACGATAGCTCAGTGAGTATCGTTGAGTTTAGTTGAGACCTAGTTGGAATTGAACTAAAGTACTGTAAGTGACAGCTTGATATGGTTAGGTAGCTGAGTGACTTGCTTAGTTGGTTGCTTAAGTGTACAAGCAATGTTTTACCTTTTTGACTAGCCATTTGGCAAAATATTAGACTTCAAATTTTGTTAGGCAAGTTTAGTATCAGATTTCAAAGGTGATAGTGAGATTTCTAACCTTCCCACTAAGCTTATTTTCTATTGTCTATACTATAAAAGGATGCTTATAACTGACATGTTTCACTTTTGTTTTCTCTCTGTGTTCTTTCCTACATATCTAAGAATTTTTAAGTTATCTTCGCTAGAGGAGACGAGGAAGGTTTGCAGAACCTCGTCAAAGCGCCATTGGTAAGTACCAGCTAACTGGTAATTTTCTAGTAAACCCTTAAGTTGATGACAAGGGGATTTACATCTTTGCATTAGCGTATGCATGATCAAATTTTAATAGATAAGTGTTTTGATAGTTATGATTTTTTCTTATTTAGCTCAAGGAGCTAGTGAAGGTTCGAGCAATTAAGGTAAAGGACCAGTAGAGTAAATTCTATCCTGAAGTTTCTAGTGAGTTCCTTCTTACTTCCTTTAATTTATGAAAATTCTATGATTTGTGGGTTGTGTAAAGTAAGTTACCTTTACTGAAGATGGGTCGATATGTTGTGAATTAACATGTGAGTAATAAACCAGTGTTGTATGTGTGAGCATGGCCATTGTCGAGGTAAAAATACCCACTTGTGGTTGAGCCGAGTACCAGACTATCTGTGACATGTGAAAATGTGGAAAGAAGCATTATTTGTGATACCTCTAGTAGGGCAGCTTTATTGCAAATCGGACTGATAGATCACAGCCCAACCTTGTGGGAGAACACAAGTTCAATTTAATAAGGAATATGAATATAAATATGATTATGGCTGATATGCGATTCTGATTTCTGAAATATGGGTCATAGGTAAACATATATGATTGAGGGAAATATATATATAAGTTGGCGGTATGTATCCACCAGGGATATTGTGTACGTTATAATGGCTAAGTGTTGTCACCAGAAAATTGTACTAACAACTTGGTGCAATATGTCTGTAAGACTAAGTCTCAAAAATGTCTTTATTTTTTGGTTGATTATTGGCAACCTGATAATGATTTTGTCTGCTTGGAACTCACTAAGTTTACTTGAACTTTTCTGTTACTTTTCTTTCTCAGACGATTTATTAGTAGAAGAAGATCAATAGAAGGGGATCACGCCAGAGCTATGTTTGCAAGTGAGCCACTTGTCTATTTTTTTATCATGCATGACTATTTAGCGGATAAAGTATATATATTTTTTGTACTTAAATTTTTCTTTTACCCCAAAGTTTCATTGTTTTGTCTTAAAATTGGAATTGCCCCTTATTATACATGTGTACACGAAGTTCCCTTAATTTGCAGTTTACAAACTTGTCTTTTCTTTTAAGTGTATTCACCATACATGGCAGTGTATGATTAATAGATTGCCTTTATTAATTCCTACTACTTTCCTTAAAGATGTGTTACTAAATAAGTAAAGAATAATGGTTTTTAACAAAAAGGGGAACCCTTACAACTGTTTTTTCTTTAAGATTTAAATTAAGCCAAAGGATCTGAATCTGTTAGTAATGCCCTGGTCCATTGAGTATTTTGTTTGGTTATTTGATACACGCTATGTCATTCCGGTGGGCTAAGGGGTATTACAATTAAATTCATTTGAAGGGAGTTGTTGATTCATTTGGTTTCCAAGGCTCCTTAGGACTTTTACATGCCACTTTCCATCTTTTTCATCTATCTTGTTTCATTTCTTTATTGTTATGTTTTGTTCTTGTTTAATTGTTTCTAATCTTTAATTTGGTTTCGGTGTTCTTTTTTTAATCTTTTATTACTTGTTCTAATTACTGTCCTTTTTTAATTCTTAGATCTGACTTGAATTTGATTGCGTTTCAGATTGTGTCAAAATAATTATATCTAAAATTTAGAATAAATAAATAATGAAATACTAAGACCTAATAAATACAATATTGGAATCATATATAATAAAAATTAAGCTTGAAAATTGAATATGATTTAAACTTGAATTAAAATCCCAAAACTGTTAATTTTCGTAATAATCTTGTCTAGAAATTCTGCTCGCACAATCTTCATTAAAACGATCATAACTTGAGTTCACGAACTCGATATCAAGTGATCTAAAGTGCGTTTCGAAGCTAGGTCATCTCAACCCAAAAATGCCTAGATCCCATCCAAAAAGTTATCGCAAGTCGACTAATTTTCTAAACTTAAAAATTGGTAGCTTCGGTGAATGGTATTTAATAAATTTCACTTCATTCGTACATGTATCAGTGATTATCTTAGGGAAGAGTGGAGGAGGTACCTAGTGGAGGTTGGGACTGGTTCTGTGCTATGTTGCTTGCCAAGGATGAGAGGTGGTTGTTGAGTGGCTTATTGAGTCTGATGTGTTTTTGGTTCGGTTGAAGGGAGTTATAGATTTTAATTTGTGACATATTCAAGGACTACAGTGGAAGAATGAATCATGGTTCATTCCACGCTCATTGCACTAGTTGTTGATACGAGTATTCAACAATGAGAGAATAAATAGGAGATGTGGTGGTGATTGGAGGGCCGATTCACTTGTGACAAATGGAAAGTCGAAGATTGAAGGAGGAGGATAGGAGAAGGAATAAGGAATGAGATATTTGGGGAATACTTAGGTTTGCTTAGTGAGGAAGAATGATCATTTGCTTTTATGCTCTAATGTATATATAAAAGAGGTTCCCCTTGTTTGGTAGTGCCATGTCGTCGACCATACGAATGGTAGGCCTGCTCGTGTGGTTGGCTATGTGGTAGGTCGATTACATGTCAATTGTCGTTATGCATGGTACTATGTAGTCTTTCTTTGACATTCTCCTTGCTGATGCTATACGAGATTGTTACGCTTTAGTGATCCCTTAATGATCCCCCCTTAAAAGGTTTGTAGTTGGTGGGCTATGGGGGATGGCCTCTCAACTAGCTTAAGCGAGATTTGCGAATAGTTGGTTGCAAGTGACTCTAGATGGAGGGTACAAGACAAAGGACCACTTGCAAGTCACACCTAACGAGGGTCCTCATCTAGGTTCTTGCCAAGTCATCCATCGTTTTGCCACATGTCATTTTTGGAGTAAGGATATAACAATTAGAATGGTGTGGAAATATGGAAATACACTTTGTGGAGTACGGGTCTAGCAATGTCCTTTATATATAGAATTATGGTAAAAAGAAAAGATGCTTTGTGGTAAAGACAAGAACTAGCGATTAGTGAAGTACTGAAAAAAAAAAGGAAAGGATGACCCTAAAAAGGACGTATAAAAGGACATTTTAGCTACTCCATAGCTTTAAGGAGCTGTGGGATAAAATGTTTTGAACTTGAAGGGTGTCCCATGTGAATGTTGGTTCAATTATAGGATGCTACCAATACAAGATGGTTGTACACTTGTAGGATATTTTTTAGATGAAAACTACCATATCCAAATCTCACTTTGCCGCATGTGCTTGGGGTTTGGTTCAAAGTCTTTTGGTCTTTCTTTGTGTTTAGTGCAGTCAGTTATTCAGGTGCATGTCCTAAAAGTTGCAAAAGCTATAAATCCTTCATCCCAGAAAACACTTGGCTCACCTTTCTAGGCGGGGTGGCCTGGTTATATACCATATCATATGCCTCCAAAATTGGAGCAGAGGGACCCCTTTAGCTTTGGCATCTCTCCTCCATCTGAATTTCGGAGTAATGGCCCCTCTTTTCAATTTCCCTTTTTCTTCTTGGCAAAAGAACCTTTCCTCTATTACTCTCTCAGTGACTCTTAGATTCCATTAGACATTAGCTACATGGCTCATAAATCTGATTGCTATTACTCCCTATTGGTCCCACCGTGATAGACTAGTTTTTGGTAGAACAAAACATCTTAGGATTTGGTTGGAAAAATGAGCAATTTACTAGTTCAATCCATTTCAAGAATTAAAACTATGTTACTATCATTTGTACCGTTATAAGGGAAGCTCCCCCATCTACACCCCAGCAAGAGAAAATATGAGCTAATTGGCTGCTTGAGTTAATTTGACTTATTAAGTTCAGTGTTTATGATAATTTATTTCATTTGAAATGGTTGATATAATTAAATGTAACTTACAAAAAATATGAAAATAATGTAGTAGACATGATTCTCACAATAATACATATTTATAATATTCATGTTTAAGATTTTGGGACATATAATGATTGTGTTATTTTTAATTTTGCCTAGTTGACAAGAAAAATACAAGATAAAACATTGATACACGAATTTTCAAATCCAAAGAATGCGTTGCTTCAAGGTTGAGACAAGACAAGTTAGTATATTGTTTTCAGTAATCCAGATAATTGAACAATAATCATCAAACTATATTTCTGACGCTTGCAATGCATAATGTCGTGTGCTGTCAACTTACAGGTATTGAGCATTCCCACGTTCTTGGATGAAGCTAACCATCTTTGAACAAATCTTTGCTTCTTGGATAAATTCTAACGTAAAAGCTGGTCCAGACAACTAGGTGACTACAATTAGTGGAACATAAAAGTTTAATACGGAGATACAGATATGAAATTCTGCAACGTGCATTTTCTTCTAAAGGAAATACCAGCAGCAGATTCATCCTTGGTGTACAACAAGATCATGGTGTTGGAGTTAATTCTTGTTCACAGTAAGGAACGGTGTTTTGGATATGACATGAAAGCAAGTATGCCTACTAGCGAGGACATGGAATTCAATGCCACCTTCAACACTTCTTCTGAACAACCTGGTTTAATCATTATCTTCACCTGCAACATACCAAGCTCTAGGTTAACCTCAGGGTTAGACTTATTTAAAAGTTGTAGAAGGTTTTTAATTTACACAATTTGTTTCACAAGAAGCAAAACTAGATATGCCCCAATATTAAAAATATACATACATAATGCCCATCCTGAGAAAACCAGATCATTGCAGTCAAATTTTGATATAAAATACGGACTGTGAAAGATACAAGAAATTAAGCCTTCTCAATGAACAGAAATGTACCGGTTGAGTTCAAAGAGCATGAATCAGCAAGGGGTTCAAAACTCAAAACATTATAGTAAACATATTTCCAAGCTGAAAATGTTCATATCTGAACTAAAGAAGGCAGTAATCTAATCAACGTGGATACTGCTACACTAATCTTCTTTCTGCCCGTCAATAAAAGGAATCCATGTTTGCTAGCCACACAATTACCAACAAAACACAATCCAAGAACTAACAGAATTTTCACATGCCAAAACTTTTAAAAGATGAAAAACAGAAGGGGTAAGTGGGAATAAGTATATATATACCTTTTGAAGGTAATCCTGAAATTCCTTTATCTTTCTAATGTGATCTTCATCCTCGCTGTGCGTATCCATAAGCTCCATACTGGAATCTGGTTCTTCCAACAATGTGATTCCTGCTTCTCGATAGAGCTCATCCATTACATTGTTTATGTTATCTGATTCCTCTGTCTGCTCCCAAGGTACACAATTGTCATAGGGCATCAGTATATTGGATTATCTTATGGATTGTGTCAAAAGACAGAGAGCTATTGCCACCAAACTTCATATGCTTGCTATTGACTAGGAATAAGAAGAAATGAAAAAGAAATGAATAAAAACTAAGGAAACAAGGAAAGAAGATTTTGAACGAGTTATGCAGGAGTAAGAACATACACCATAGTCTCAAACAAAGGGCTCAGTGACAGGGATGTTTATGTCCATCTCAAGCAAATTTGACTTTATTTTGCTTGAGAACCACAGAAAAACGTTTTTCATTGTAATATGAAGGACAAAAAAAATCGGTTTTTTAAAGCTTAGCAAATTGTGTAGCTGAAGGATTTATTACACAACAAAGGAATCTCTCTGTTATTGTGTAGCCTAAGGATTATGTACCAGACATGGCTATTCAAATCTCCCATATCACAAAAAGTTCCTCCAACCACGCTAAAACTCTCCTTAGCATCTAGAACATCAATAGTGTGTAAAGCAATAGACAATTTAACAAGTAAATTTTTACAAGTCACCATGAAATCCTCAGATTCTAGCATAAAATAAATTTTTTAATCATACTCAAGATAGACTAACTTGGTATCAGAAAACAAATCATTCAAATACCTTGAATACAAAAAAAAATAATAATAAATAAAGTAGTATGATTTATAATCCAGCCAGATAAAGTAGGAAAATAAATTGGGGTTCTTTCTTCTTTGTGGCATTCTGCCAATGGGAGTAAGTTTTCAGATTAATATTACCAGTTAAAATTGAAAAAAATTTAAGCCAAATGAAAACGTACCATCTTACTAGAAGAACCAAGCGTATCAAGCGAATCCATTCTCGTCTAAAAAAAGAAAAAAAAATTGTTTGAATTGGGCAATCCTACCTGCCCTTCAGCTCCATGCAGTTTACTTATTTTTCATATTTTTGTCAGCCTATCTCCATGAAACATGCGCAAGTTACAAGTTTACCCCTAATTGAAAATGATTTAACATGGGCTAGGCCCAAGAAAATTGCAATTCGAGAGTCGAGATTATATTGGCATTCCTTTGAAAGCCCTTTTTCTTTTCCTTTTTATTTTAACCAAGAGATAATAAAATAGGCTTGAGTTTGAAGGCTGGCTAGAGCCAATTTGATATTAAGTTTGATCAAATCTATATCAACTTAAAAAGTACAATTTTGAGGGATTAAGTATTGAATGTAGTGGTAAGATACATCGTATTTTCAATAGCCTTAAAAATGATATTATTGGGAAGGACAATCCTAAACCCTAAACATAAATTATAAAAGTATCCAAAAAAAAAAATTTTGAAGCTTTAAAATATTTAGAATTCAAGAAAACATGAGTTGAATAAGATTCAAACTTAAAACACCCAAACTTTTAACCTATTTAGTTAAGGCCGAAGATAAAACTAATCTAAAATTTGAAAATATAACCCTCAAATTTATACCTAAAAAGCAAAAAGCACATTAATATAATTATATAATAATGATTTATTAACAATAAAAGTAATTAATAATTAATTTTATGTTAAATTATGAATTTAGAAAAACTCTAGTTATGAATTATATTTTTTAAAATATAATCATCATATATAATAATAAATATGCAAAATTACCATTAATTCAAATATACAAAATTCAAATAAATTTTTTTCAATAGTATAATCATAAATTTCATGTATAGGCATATTATAATTTTTCATTAAATTTTAAAATACGATATAGCATTACATGATATAATAATATACAATTATTATATTTATATTATAATATATATCTTTATACTATAATATATTAATTCATATTTTATATATTAAAATTTTAGCTAAACTCAGTCATAGGAATATCTTATTAATCATGTTCATAATGTACACATACATATAATTACCCTATAGTAAAACAGGTTTTTAGCGGTTTTTGGATAAAAAAAACCTTATAGATTGAGAACTAGCAGTGTTTTTTGAAAAACGTCGCTATAAAAAATGCCACTATAGATCTAGTATTAGCGGCGCTTTTTTAAAAGTGCTACTATAGGTAGACCATTAGCGGCGCTTTTCAAAAAACTCCGCAAAAAATTTAAGCACAACACCGTGTTTGAGCTTTAGTGGCATTAGCAGCGCTTTTTAAAAAACGCCGCTATAGATCGAGTATTAGCGACGCTTTTTGAAAAACACCGCAAAAAATTAAACAAAACCACATCGTTTTATGTTGAGCTTTAGTGTCACTAGCGGCGCTTTTTGAAAAACGCAGCTATAGATCGAGCTTTAGTGGCACTTTATCAAAAACGCCACAAAAAACATTTTATCTATCTATTTATTATTTAATTGGTTTATTTATATTAATTAAAAAATAATTTATTTTTAATTGAATACTTAAATTCTTCAAAAAAATAATGACACGTTGAAAAAATTTGAGAGTAAAAACATAGAAAAATATATGTTAAAAATGAAAAAAATTGAAATATTATTATTTAAAATAATTTTAAAGTTTTTTGTGTATATGACTGATTGTTTTTTAATTATATATTAAATAATTTTAAATTCTAAAGATTTCAAATTTTAAATAATTTTCAAGATTTCAATTTTATCTAATTATTTTAAATATTACTTAAATTTTAAAAAATTATTTATTTAAATGAAAAAAATCAAAATACTATTATTTAAAATAATTTTAAAATTTTTTGAGTATATGACTGATTTTTTTTAATTTATATTGTTTTTAATTTATATATTAAATAATTCCAAATTTTAGAGGTATTAGCAGCGTTTCAAAAATGCCGCAAAAATTATTTTGTTCTAATCAAAATGGTGTCGTTTTATTTACTTTTTTTAGTGGAGTTTTCGGTAAAACGCCGCAATTTTATCCCCAACCCAGATACCCGAACAAACTTAATTTTTCCCCTAAAAATTCCCCCAACCTTAAATTTTCCCCAAATCAAAATTCCAACCCATCTCTACATTGCCGAACCCGACCATCTGCTGCATCGCCGTCGACTTGACCATCTGCTATGTTGCCGTCGCACTTCTCTGCCGCAACCAATCGGTACGCAAGACACAGCGAGATTAACCCAAAACCCTCACTCAGCTCTTTTTGCCATCTTCTTCTCAGTTTTCATTCGCCTTTTTTGGTGGAATATCTTATTGTTTCGAGGGGTTGTTGTTCAGTTTCAAGGTTTCTTGCTTTTTTGTTTTTACAAGTTTCAATCTGCAGCCATGGGAAAAGCAAAAAAGGCCCCCAAATTTACTGGCATGAAGAAAATAGTCACTCAAAAAGCTATTAAACAGCAAGTGTTTTTCCCCGTTTTCTTAATCCTCTTTTTTTAAAATAAAAAATAAAAAAAATCTTTTCCTTCTCTTTAATTTACTTTGGTTGATATAATCATCTGGATTGATTGTTGTTTATGTAAAATTTCAGTTACAAGGACCAAGTTTTGAATCCTAACAAGAAGGACTTCAGTAAGGAAAAACTCCCCAGAAATGTGTAAGCTTATTTATATTCTTGTATGCTATTTCTAATTCTTCTTTCCGTCGTTTTTTTTTAATTTAAGAATTTATTGGTTCCTTTCCAATTTTGTTGATTGTTATATGGACCAGGCCGAACATTTCTTCAACTCTTTTCTTTACACACAATACCTCATTGGGACCGCCTTATTGTGTTTTGGTTGATACCAACTTCAATTTCTCCATCCAAAACAAAGTAAGTGCTTCGTAGTTCTTGCCCTCTTGAATTTTGTTTTAGGGTTTAATTTGATTGTGATAATAGTAAAATTAGGTCTGTTATAAAATGTTTATAATCCCCTCTTACAAAGTAAAAAAATAAATAAATTGTAATGTTAATTTTATCCACGTGCTCTTTTCTTATGATTCCTTTTCGTGTCATTGATAATTCTTAATATTTTTTCCCCTTTGGTAGTTGGATCTGGAGAAGAGAATGATGGACTACTTATATGCAAAATGTGAGTTATGGAGTTGGTTTTCCTTTTAAACATTACTTTGAATACATTGTGCGTTTTTCTTAATTGCTAAATCTGTCATTTTTAGTTACAATCCTAGTCCTTTTTATTGTTGAAGCTAATCTGTTCTTTTGCATTTGAAGGTACTCCTTGCATCACAGATTATGTGATGGCTGAGCTTGAAAAGCTGGGCCAAAAGTACCGTGTAGCTTTGAGGTAAAGCCTCCATTAACCTTTAATATGCAATATCTCTTTGCAGTGTCTTATCTGGCTAAATGCATCTAAATGTTAATCTTTGTTTCTTAATTTGCCCTCAATCTGTCTTTGGAACCTTGATTCATTTGTTGCCATATGACTTGGTTCAATGCTTCTGAATGTTAGTCTTTGTTTCTTAATTTGCCCCCAATCTATCTTTTGGACTTTACACTTAACTGTCCTATCTCTATTCTACCTTGGCTATTCGTTGCTTTTTATGTTACAGGTGCAGTTTCATGAACTTTTCTTGTAACACCCCTAACCCGTATCCGTCACTGGATTAGGGTTATGAGGCATTACCGATCATAACATAGTTCATACAATTATGCATTACATTTTATAACTCGAAATATTAATGACATTAATACTCGCAACTTAATATATTATTAAGCTTAAAAAAAATCATATCATTCATAACACGGCATAATTTAAAACATGATCCAACATATGTTAAAACAAACTATATATAGATATAAAACATATAACAAACCAACAACTTTATTAATTTAATATCAGACCCACTATATTTTTATTTTAAAAGGCTTGCGTATATGCGAATTACATGCCAAACAAAACAAGTTTCAATACTTCATTTATGCAGCATGATTACATTAGTTAACATGAATTAACATATATCATACATTAATACAAGTTAATACATCCATTTGAATATATACAAATAAAGGCATTTAATCACATTTGAAATAAAGCTTTCTGGCAAATCATATTTACGGTTTACTAAACAACCATCATATAGCAAATGCAACATGTTTCACCAACTCAAGCATATTTCACCATTTCAACTTAAAACTATTTTCGAACATAATAACAACTTAATACCAAAACATGCGAAATTCACTATACTTTCAATCTGACATTTAAGCACGAATAACAACATCTGCATAAGCTATTAATAAAACCAATCGAAACATAGTACATAATTTAATATGCAATCACATATACATATTTAGTACATTATAACTTAGCCGAATATGCTATTAATGCATATATACATGGTGCGCATCTTACCCTAAAAATAAAGGCCATATTTATCATTTGATACATACCAAAACAGTTGAGAAAACAATGATGGGACACATTCATTATGTACCATATAACAACCGAACCTTACAAGCTATTATACAATCATCCATCACTCTAATTATATCATATCTCATAATTCCCTCATGAACTAACTACTATACCAAATACATATTAAACCTATTATTATTTGTAGCTGAATCCTATTACTAAAAACCATATAGACATCCAACATTTCCATTACCGAATTACCAAAACCAAACTCATAAAATATTATAACTAAGCACACATAAGACCAAGTCTAAACATATTTAGCAAGCCATTTTTGCATGGCTTTAAATACATAACCAAAATTCAACATTTCAACCAAAATTCAACATTTCAAAAGTATGTTCCAGCCTATACATGCCATAATTCGAGTTTAACTTATAAAGGTACCAAAACAGTAGATAGTGTGATGAACTTTGCTGACGATCTCCGAGCTTGTAACTTGATCCAAAATCTATAAAACAGAGTAAACAAGAACACACAGAGTAAGCTAACTTAGTTTAGTAAGTCATAAGCAAATAAACAATCCAATGATATATTCAACTCATTTTAACTAACCGAGTTATATTAACATTATCACACTTGACCTCAAACTTACAAATGAGATAATTAAGACATTTTCATAGACAATTTTCCCACTTGGCCGAATACTCACATAGCCATTTTAACATATTAATAATCAACTTCCAAAACCATATAGTTAAAACGATACACATACATACTTATATGCGTAAGCTCAAAAATCATAATATAACATCACATATATATATTATCTATATGGCCAAATAAACATGGTCACACATATGCGCATAATTAAGAATCATTTCATTGATACTCAAGTTATTTAGTCAAAAGGCTAAATACACATACCAATCTCACATATATTCATCATTAGCATTACACATGACTTGTAACAAATATCAAGTTATATACTTACCTTATTACTAGTAGCCCATAAGCTAGTTCATACCTGACCATTCAGCTCATTTTACCCATCCGTACACGATTTACCTTTGCCCGATGAACCATTCAGAATTGGATAGGACACTCGAATAATCACGCATATCGTACAATGCCAACATCCCTGACGTGGTCTTACATGTAATCACATATCGATGCCACTGTCCCAAACAGGGTCTTACTCGCACACATATATTGGAATCACATATCGATGCCATGGTCTTACTCGCACATCACATATCGGAACCCTATGTCATGACATATGTATCCTAGCTATTCCTAAGGTTCATACAGGACTTTCGGACGTCGTAAGTCGATCGAAGCGAAGTCGTAAACATAGTTGCCAAGCTTATCAATATTCGACCATTGCATAAATAAATTCATATATTTCATTTTAGCATAAATACTTTGCATTTAATTAAAATTAAGTACATCAATTTACTTATAGACTTACCTCGGACGAGGTAAAACGGAACGGGACAGCTAGTCGACAATTTTCGTTTTCCCCAGATCCAAATCTGATTTCTTTGGTTCTTGATCTAAACATATTCAAATTAAGCTCACTCAAACATATTTTAATTCAATTCAGTCCAAAAGCACATAAATGGGAAAATTACCATTTTACCCCTAACATTTACACTTTTACAATTTAGTCCCTATTGCACAAAACACAAAATATGCAAAATTTCCCCATACCCATGTTAGGCCGAATCTTAACCATATTCATACAAGTCCATATATTTCATTTATTTCACATTTTAGTCCCTCAAAATATTATTTTTGCAATTTAGTCCTAATTACTCAAAATAATCAAAAACTCCAATACAAAACATGTTAATCTAAAACATATCTTTCCTATTTCATTATCAAACAAAAAAAATAACAAGCTCTCAACAATGGCATAACTCAAAATATTCACCAAAATAAAAAATTCAAGCAAGGGTTTACTAGTACTCGAAGCAACGATCTCAAAAACATAGAAATTATCAAAAACTGAGCTAATTGATTGAGCTTGCAAGTAGCAGAACCCTAAGTTTCTTTTCTCTTTTCTTTTTTTTTTAAGTTTCGGCCAAGATCATAAGAATATAAAACCATATTATGAATTTTATGTTTTATTATACATATATTATTTCATATTTTACCATTATAACCTTAATAATTTAATTAAGAAACCATATATAACATGCCCATTACCATCCACCTAAAAGCACAATGGTATAGTTGCATTATAAATACCTCCACTAACAAAGACAACAACAATTAAGCACTTTCACATTTAACTACCAAATTTTCATTTTACGCGATTAAGTCATTTTATTTAATCGGGCACTCAAACGACAAAATTAAATTATGAAAATTTCACACATATTAATTCACACATAATAAACACAGAAAAAATTTTAAAATATTTTTCTGACTCAGATTCGTGGTCCCGAAACTACCATTCCAACTGGGGTCTAAATCGGGCTGTTACAACTCTCCCCCTTTAGGGATTTTCGTCCCCGAAAATCTTACCTGCGAATAGGTTCGGATAACGCTTTCTCATTGCATCCTTTAGCTCCCAAGTTGCTTCATCAACTCCGTGTTTATGCCATAGTACCTTTACTAATGAAAATTTCTTATTTCGCAATTCTTTAACCTCACGGCCAAAAAACGAATCGGTTCTTCCTCATATGTCATATCGGACTTAATCTCACTTTCAGACAGAATAATCACATGTGAGGGATCTGATCGATATCTACGAAGCATCGAAACATGGAATACATTGTGGGTCTTTTCTAACTCAGGTGGCAACAACAATCTATAAGCAACCGGCCCACTACGCTCTATAACCTCTATAGCCTAATAAATCTCGGACTCAATTTGCCTTTACGATCGAATCTGAGTATTTTCTTTTACGGTGATATTTTCAAAAAGACTTTGTCTCCAATCTGAAACTCTATATCTTTTCGTTTCAAGTCTGCATACGATTTCTGTCGATCTGACATTGCTTTCAGACTTTCACGGATCACTTTTAATTTCTGTTCAGTCTCTCTGATCAAATCGACCCAGTGTATCTTGTTTTCACCAGTACAATGGTGTACGACATTTACTGTAACGCCCCCACGCCCGAGACCGTCGTCGGAGTCGAGTATGAGGTGTTACTAAGCTTAATTTAACATATTAGAACTTTGGATTATTTATTTCTACATTCACAGCTTTTAAGCTACTTGCATCACAGTCACAAGAAAAATCATATCTCGAGTTACGAAACTCGAAATCAAGATCCGTAAATTTTTCCTGAATCTAAACTCATATACCTATCTAAAAATTTTTTTCTAGAATTTTTTGGTTGGGCCAATTAGTACAGTTTATTAGTTAAATTTACCCCTGTTTCAGGACTTGACTGATCTGACCTCTGTTTACTACGAACCATATTTCTATCTGTAAAAAATTCATATGACTATGAGGTTTATTTCTTCTGAAACTAGACTCAATAAGGATTCTGAGAATATAAAATAAACCACCTAATTATATCTTTATAATTTATGGTGAATTTCTAAAGTCGGAACAGGGAATTCAGAAACTGCTATGAGTCTATTTCACTAAAATTCAAATATCTTCTAACATATAATTCCTTTACTTGTTTCATTTGTTTCATGTGAAACTAGACATAGTAAGCTTCAATTTTATATGTAGTCCATCACCAAATTCAATTTCTATTATTTTTAGTAAATTTTCAAACTCGCGTCAGTGTTGCTGCAGTATCCTGTTTATGGCAAATTTCATCCCTTTTATGAGTTTTTATGCACTAAGTATCTTATTAATTTTCCTTACATCAAACATAATCTAAACTAACCATTTTCATAATTTATCATTATCAAGCATTTCCTCAACCATTCCATCACCATACCATAAGATCATTTACACAAAAAAGGTATATTGCTATACATGCCATACTTAAATTTACAAGCCATTACCAAAAGTCTTCCGGATAGTGTGACTGAGCCTTCGACCTATCCCGACTCCTGAGCTGGCTTGTCCAAAACTACAATGAGTAAGTAGGGAGTAAGCATAAATGCTTAGTAAGTTCATATGCAAATAATAAGTAACATAACAAACAATCATACCAATCAACATTAGCATGCATCACTAAAACACATATCACATTTTTAATCATTTTTCATCATCTTATTACCTTATCGTGGTTGTATCAATACTCAACCCGAGGGTTAAATACATACCTGTCCAAAATATCCATTTCATATCACTTACCAATACGTCTCTTTACATCTCGAATAATCCTCCATTTGAGTAGAACTTTACCTGTTGAACACATCGGAATATAATTCGGATACACGGATAACTTGCACATAAGTGCCATATATGCAATCAAGCAATCATGTAACCCGCCCATAAGCGAACTCGGACTCAACTCAACGAGCTCGGGCGTCCGCATCCATAAGTGAACTCGGACTCAACTCAACGAGTTCGGATGCCTAGTTACATCTCACGAACTCGGACTCAACTCAACGAGTTCGGACATTCGCATCCATAAGTGAACTCGGACTCAACTCAACGAGTTCGGATGCTCAACCATCCTAGTGACATGTCACTTGTATCCTAATCTATTCCTAAGGTTCAAACGGGCTTTTTCCTCGAACACTTATCCTTGCCGTCTTCCGTAGAATGCCGAAATCAATACTCGGTAACAATTATATTTAACAAGTAGCTTACATAATTTACATATTATTTGAAATTAACCACAAAGCATACATTTCATAATAAAATTCAGCATAACATATAATTAACATCAATAACTTGAAAATAACAATTATGCTTCTTTATTTACACATGAACTTACCTTGGTACCAAAATACAAAGATTTTGCAATTTAGTCCACAATCTTTTCTTTTCCTCGATTGAGGTCGATTCCACGTCTTTCTTGATCTAAAATAACACATTTACCTTATTTAATACTCACATTATCAAATTAATCCTTAACTCAAATTTTGGCAAAATTACAATTTTACCCCTAAACTTTTGCATATTTACATTTTTGCCCCTAGGCTCGGGATTAAATTTTATTCCTTATTCTTATGTTTTACAACATGCTGATCACTTTTCTCTTCTATGGAAACATCAAATTCTCACTCTAACATGTACTTGTGACTATTAGGTATTTTTACCGATTAAGCCCTTTTTCTCGTTTTTGCTTAAAATCGAGTAGTACAAGTTGTCTAACATAATTTAAAACTTCATATTCTATCATAAAACATCAAAATACACAAATTTCACCTATGGGTATTTTTCCAAATATAAACCCTAGGTTAAATTATTGCTAACATAAGCTTTATCGAGTTACCGGGATCTCAAAAACGTAAAAATCATTAAAAACGAGGCTTAGAATCACTTACTATGGAGCTTGGAAGCTTGAAACAAACCCTAGCTATGGAGAACCCTTGAAATTTCGGCTTAATGAAGAAGATGGACAAAAATTGGCTTTTAATTTTGTTTTTAATTCATTTTAATAACTAAATGACCAAAATACCCTTACTACTAAACTTTCTAAAAATTCCTTCCATGTCCTAAATTTGTCCATGAACTTAAAATTGGTCAAATTGCTATTTAAAACCTCTTCATTAATATTCCAAAACAATTTCATACTAAAAATTTCTAGAATGCAAATTTTGCAACTTATTCGATTTAGTCCCTACTTTCAATTTAAGCACTTTAGGCATAGAATTTTATCACGAAATTTCACACAATCATGAAATCATATCATATTCATCAAAATAATTATAAAATAATTATTTATATCTCAGATTTTGTGGTCACGAAACCACTATTTCGACTAGGCCCAAAATCAGGATATTACAACTCTCCCCCCCTTTAGGGATTTTCGTCCCCGAAAATCTTACCAGAAAAGTGGTCTTCACTTTTAATCTCATATTCGGTGCCGAAGAACTTGCACTTAGACTGTACCTCCAATACATCTCTTCAATTTCTCATATGATCTAAAAGCTTACAGTCTCAACTCTCAACTGTTCTTAAATTTTCAACTCTTCTCAGTTTCCCATGATATCATGACATAAAACCCGGATCTTAACTTGATTAATGGAGACCGGAATTCCAAGAAATCCAACAATCAAAGAGACCTGAAATTCCATGAATCTGATGAGTAGGACTTCATTCAATACAGATATGATTTATAGATCTTGCCAAACATTTAACAATAGGATACATCACATTTTCCTCTTTCCGCCATGGAAATAATTCTGATATGGCCTCAAGAATAATCCTTCTCATTTCCATCCCAATATCAACACTGACAAGGATAATTTTGATAGATCCCAATGCTCGGCTTTAACCCCTTTAACAACTCCGATTTTATGTAACATCGAATGCTCTAAACTATCACATTACCTCACTGTCTTGAAACACATCACAATTCATACAACAGTACATTACTGAAAATCAGGAAGTCTTTACTCAATGTAGACTAGTCTAGTTCAGACGCTTCGGTTACCAATATTCTCATCTATCCAAACTTTGTCAACATGTAATAAACTTTTCAGCTTTCACAAGACGAAAACCTTATCATTCGTAGTGATTTTAACTAATATCCAACTCTTTCTAATAAATATACACTTCTCGTTCAGACTATTTACTCTTTTATCCGTACAAAAATGAAATTATATTATCAGACTTGAAAAAAAATAATCCTAACATAATTGTCACATGAAATCTTTCAAATAAATAATTCACCATACTGACTGAAACTCGCGCTTTTATCACCTATGCCTTTACTGATGTCAAATCCTTACACAGAAATTAGAAAAATCCCGATACTAAAATCACCACATTACCAAGATCAAATTAGAAGTATAGTCATATTTGACATGATTATCACGAGCTGAAGAACGTACTTCGAACATGAGTCATAATTGACAAATTATAGAACAAAGATAACAAGAAAATCGAATAAAGAAATCCAAGATAGAGAAACCCGAAATAAAGAAATCCAGAATAAAGAGATCCAGGATAAAGAAACCCAAGATACGATACTTGCCAGAGAATCGAAAACCAAACTCATAGAGAAAATACGGAATACCCCGATAACTCTTCAAAGAAAGAAAGTCCAGAACAAAACATCATTTAATCCCACTGAAATAAAATATAACAAGATCAATATATCTTCCCAAACATATATATCAGATGAAGCATCAAGTAGAAGAAACAGAATCATAATATCATATGTATTCTCTCATCAATTCTTATCAGACGAAATGAAATAGAATACTCGATGAAATAGAGCAATATAAATTATAAACCAGTCAGACTACCAATACTTTCATCCAACACCAGAATTAGAAGACATTCCCATATAACAAGAATTTCTTCAGAAGATCAATAGCCATAGAAATATTTCTGAGAACGGGTAAACACATAGAACATCTCAAAAGACACTGCTAAATCTGTCCAGTCATAACTGTCACACTCAGATAGTTCACTTTTCAAATATCATTTCCTCAACTAGTTCTGTCGTCACAAATTTCATATTAAACCATTCACTAAAGAAGGCCAATTCTGAATAAATTTTGATTTACACTTGTCTCGACCTTGCACCTGAGTAATTCGATTTACCAAAGAGAATTCCTTCTCTAACTGGGACAGTGCATAATTCCAATAATCTTTATATCAATCCGATACTTTACTGGCTCTGACTTTACATATCAGCTCATTTTCAATCTCTAATCATACTTATAATTATTCTATCACTGAACTCTTTGGGTTCTCAACCGGAAACTTATTCAATACAAATCTCATGAAATTCCATTATAAGTACCACTTCGGTAAGGGGGAGGGGTTGTAGGACCTCTTACTCGACTTTCTTATACATACACATATGATACAACTTCCATCATCATAGCAACATCATCAAAATCATGTCATTCATTCAGGCAATGAATTAAAGTTAAAGTTACCCCTGTTTACTATCTTTATAATTTTTCCTGAATCTAAACTCATATACCTATCTAAAACTTTTTTCTAGAATTTTTGGTTGGGCCAATTAGTATAGTTTATTAGTTAAAGTTACCCCTGTTTCAGGACTTGACTGATCTGACCTCTGTTTACTATGAACCATATTTATCTCTGTAAAAAATTCATATGACTATGAGGTTTATTTCTCCTGAAACTAGACTCAATAAGGATTCTGAGAATATAAAATACACCACCTAATTATATCTTTATAATTTATGGTGAATTTCTAAAGTCGGAACAGGGGATTCAGAAACTGCTATGAGTCTATTTCACTAAAATTCAAATATCTTCTAACATATAATTCCTTTACTTGTTTCATTTGTTTCATGTGAAACTAGACATAGTAAGCTTCAATTTGATATGTAGTCCATCACCAAATTCAATTTCTATGATTTTTAGTAAATTTTCAAACTCGCGTCAGTGTTGCTGCAGTATCCTGTTTATGGCAAATTTCATCCATTTTATGAGTTTTTATGCACTAAGTATCTTATTAATTTTCCTTACATCAAACATAATCTAAACTAACCATTTTCATAATTTATCATTATCAAGCATTTCCTCAACCATTCCATCACCATACCATAAGATCATTTACACAAAAAAGGTATATTGCTATACATGCCATACTTAAATTTACAAGCCATTACCAAAAGTCTTCCGGATAGTGTGACTGAGCCTTCGACCTATCCCGACTCCTGAGCTGGCTTGTCCAAAACTACAATGAGTAAGAAGTAGGGAGTAAGCATAAATGCTTAGTATGTTCATATGCAAATAATAAGTAACATAACAAACAGTCATACCAATCAACATTAGCATGCATCACTAAAACACATATCACATTTTTAATCATTTTTCATCATCTTATTACCTTATCGTGGTTGTATCAATACTCAACCCGAGGGTTAAATACATACCTGTCCAAAATATCCATTTCATATCACTTACCAATACGTCTCTTTACATCTCGAATAATCCTCCATTTGAGTAGAACTTTACCCGTTGAACACATCGGAATATAATTCGGATACACGGATAACTTGCACATAAGTGCCATATATGCAATCAAGCAATCATGTAACCCGCCCATAAGCGAACTCGGACTCAACTCAACGAGCTCGGGCGTCCGCATCCATAAGTGAACTCGGACTCAACTCAACGAGTTCGGATGCCTAGTTACATCTCACGAACTCGGACTCAACTCAACGAGTTCGGACATTCGCATCCATAAGTGAACTCGGACTCAACTCAACGAGTTCGGATGCTCAACCATCCTAGTGACATGTCACTTGTATCCTAATCTATTCCTAAGGTTCAAACGGGCTTTTTCCTCGAACACTTATCCTTGCCGTCTTCCGTAGAATGCCGAAATCAATACTCGGTAACAATTATATTTAACAAGTAGCTTACATAATTTACATATTATTTGAAATTAACCACAAAGCATACATTTCATAATAAAATTCAGCATAACATATAATTAACATCAATAACTTAAAAATAACAATTATGCTTCTTTATTTACACATGAACTTACCTTGGTACCAAAATACAAAGATTTTGCAATTTAGTCCACAATCTTTTCTTTTCCTCGATTGAGATCGATTCCACGTCTTTCTTGATCTAAAATAACACATTTACCTTATTTAATACTCACATTATCAAATTAATCCTTAACTCAAATTTTGGCAAAATTACAATTTTACCCCTAAACTTTTGCATATTTACATTTTTGTCCCTAGGCTCGGGATTAAATTTTATTCCTTATTTTTATGTTTTACAACATGCCGATCACTTTTCTCTTCTATGGAAACATCAAATTCTCACTCTAACATGTACTTGTGACTATTAGGTATTTTTACCGATTAAGCCCTTTTTCTCGTTTTTGCTTAAAATCGAGTAGTACAAGTTGTCTAACATAATTTAAAACTTCATATTCTATCATAAAACATCAAAATACACAAATTTCACCTATGGGTATTTTTCCAAATATAAACCCTAGGTTAAATTATTGCTAACATAAGCTTTATCGAGTTACCGGGATCTCAAAAACGTAAAAATCATTAAAAACGGGGCTTAGAGTCACTTACTATGGAGCTTGGAAGCTTGAAACAAACCCTAGCTATGGAGAACCCTTGAAATTTCGGCCTAATGAAGAAGATGGACAAAAATTGGCTTTTAATTTTGTTTTTAATTCATTTTAATAACTAAATGACCAAAATACCCTTACTACTAAACTTTCTAAAAATTCCTTCCATGTCCTAAATTTGTCCATGAACTTAAAATTGGTCAAATTGCTATTTAAAACCTCCTCATTAATATTCCAAAACAATTTCATACTAAAAATTTCTAGAATGCAAATTTTGCAACTTATTCGATTTAGTCCCTACTTTCAATTTAAGCACTTTAGGCATAGAATTTTATCACGAAATTTTCACACAATCATGAAATCATATCATATTCATCAAAATAATTATAAAATAATTATTTCTATCTCAGATTTTGTGGTCACGAAACCACTATTTCGACTAGGCCCAAAATCAGGATATTACATTTACGACCGTACAAAGCCTCATAAGGTGCCATTTTAATACTCGATTGAAAGCTATTATTATATGCAAATTCAATCAGAGGTAGGTATTGTTCCCACGTACCTTTGAACTCGATAATGCAACATCTCAACATATCCTCAAGTATCTGAATGATTCGTTTAGACTAGCCATCTGTTTACGGATGGAAAGCTGTGCTGAAATGTAACTTTGTACCTAGTGCATCTTGCAGTTTCTTCCAAAACAGCGATGTTAACCTCGGATCTCTATCCGAAACAATAGAAATAGGCACACCATGTAATCTCACAATTTGAGAAACATATAACTCATCAAGCTTATAAGTGAATAATCTGTACGAATCGGAACAAAATGAGCCGATTTAGTCAATCTATCCACAATAACCTAGATTGCATCTTTCTTGCTCGGCGTCAACGGTAAATCGAACACCAAATCTATCGTGACTCTATCCCATTTCCACTCAGGTATCATAATCAACTGAAGCAATCCAGAAGACACCTGATGCTCGGCTTTTACTTGTTGATAGACAAAACATTTCAAAACAAAGTCAGAAATGCCTCGTTTCATACCATGCCACCAGTAAAGCTGTTTCAGATCATTATACATCTTTGTACTACCCAGGTGAATAGATAACCAACTGATATAAGCTTTGTTTAAAATTATCTGAATCAATTCGAGATTTCTTGGAACACACATTCGATTTTTGAACCTCAAACAACCTTCAACATCAACTCTAAACTCTGAATCAATATTTGAATCACATTGAACTCGTTTTGCAATCAAATCATCATCAACTTTCTAGGCATCATAGATTTGCTGAACAAATAGCAGTCTTGCCTTTAATTCAGCTATTATCGAACCATCATCAGACATAGCCATATGCATATTCATTGCACGCAAAGCAAATAGTGATTTTCGACTTAGAGCATCAGTAACAACATAAGCCTTTCTTGGGTGATAGTCAATCACAAGCTCGTAGTCTTTTAACAATTCTAACCATTACCTTAGTATATTTGCATATACTTAATAATAATCTTGTGTCAACTATGTAACACCCCTTACCCGAGTCCGAGGCTGAGACTGGGCATGAGGCATTACCATACTTAATCACATGCATACAATCATTTTCGAGTCACCAAGACTTGATCAAATTTAAATTTAAACTCCTTAATGTGGGCCTACGAGGCCTCAAACTTTCATTGGAAACCATATGGAACCAAACAGGTCCTTAAACTGACTAAATAAAAATAAATCTTAAAACAGGGCATAGGCCCGTGTGGAAGAGCAACATGCCCATGTGGTCATTATAACATGGCCGTGCTGATGGCCCGTGTGACACACACGGCCTAAGCATCTAGGGACACACTCATGTCCCATGCCCGTGTAAATTAAATTCTAAATTCAAACCAACAGGGGTTTTCATACGGCCTGACACACGCCTGTGTCTATGGCTGGTGTCCCTCACACGGCCATGACACGCCCGTGTCTTAGCCTGTGTCTAAGAACCTTGACATTCTATTTCTGACGTCAGCACCCAATTTGGGGCACACGGCCAAAGCACCCGCCAGTGGCCAGAGGCCTTGTCCTCCACACAGCTGAGACACTCGGCCTTGTCTCTGCCCATGTGTTTACTACCATGCATTTTGACTTGCAAATTTTACGTACAAAGGGCACATGGCTGAACAACAAGCCTATGGGGCTGACCGTGTGTCTCATAGGGCCTAGACACACGCCCGTGTGTCTACCTGTGTGGACAATATAAGGCTATCTACCAAGCCTTTTCCATCCTGAAACACAATCTAACATCAACCAACATATCAAAGATTAACTTAATATGATTTCTCAACCAAACAACCATAGTCAAAACCTATATACATTACATATATTCAACCATGCCAAAAAAATTTGCATTCATAATAGACTGGCTTGCATTCACATAAAAACTTTCAATATTATCCATTTTCCATGGCCTTATACAAAATGAATCAAGTACTAAAGTAAGCCAACACATTTAGCCAATTAACAATGACACAAAACTCAAAAGTCAGGGTCCTATACATGCCATAATCAAAACAAAAGATCTAACTATACCAAGTGCTACTGGTGATAGTGTGATCGATGCCTCCGACGTCCGATGGTTCTCGAGCTAATTAGGCGGCACTATAAGAAAATAGAAAGGAGAGGGAGTAAGCATAAAGCTTAGTAAGTTAATGCAATAAATATAACAACAACTTTACCATTCATCATCATGCTCATAGTACTAAAGTAGGCATAAGCACAACTTACTCACCACTATCAAATACAATTCACATAACATATATTGAGCTCACATATCATACTTTTCAAATAGGTACCTGTATCACTCACAAAATGGTTATACTTTCCTCGTTTAACTTAAACTGTAACTCTCACTGTTGAACCATTTGGAATGCTATCAGATATTCATTAAGCCTCAAACATAGGGTGTAATACCGATGCCATGTCCCAGACATGGTCTTACACTGGCTCATCCATCAAGTCGATGCCATGTCCCAGACATGGTCGTACACTGACTATCGAAATCGAGGCCAATGCCATGTCCCAGACATGGTCTTACATTAGCTCTCACATATCCATGCTGATGCCATGTCCTAGACATGGTCTTACACTAACACCTCTATGCGTGCCGATGCCATGTCCCAGACATGGTCTTACACTGACACATCTCGTACTCGATGCATATCCCAGACATGTCTTACACTGGCTTACATCTCGAGGCTGATGCATGTCCCAGACACGTCTTACACTAGCTCTCATCTCAATGCAGATGCCATGTCCCAAACATGGTCTTACACTGGCTCTCATAATGTGGCTGATGCATGTCCCAGACATGTCTTACACTAGCGCACAAATGACCCAAATGTTATGGCATGAATATCTGATTTGTTCCTAAGGTTCATCCCAAATTTTTATTATCTCTATTATCATCATGTATTTTCATTACCACAATTAAGCAATTTATGCTATAAAAATTCATGCACAATTGATAACAATGTAGTTGCATTATTTATATACAACTTACCTCGGTAATCAAAATGTAGGTGACTAGTCGGTTTTAGTCCGCTAGCTTTGTTTTTCCTCGGCCTAGGCCCGGGTTGTGTAATTCTTGATCTAAAATGAAAATTCACAAGTTTAATTATTTTATAGATCTAGGTACTGAACAATTCATAATTGGGAAAATGATCATTTTGACCCTAGACTTTCACAAAATGACCATTTTACCCCTAAACCTGAAAATCAATTTTTATCAAATTTCTTTGTTAGCCAAGCCAAACCGACCATTTATTTATCTTATAACAACCCCAAATTCTTAATATTTCACAACATTATTATATATTTTACAAACTTTACAAAATGGTCCTATTAGGGTTTTCATGAGAAGTCCCTTCACAAAAGTTGTTTATTTCTCAACCATGATTCATTTTCTTCTATAAAATTTTAGAAAACAAAATGAAAACTCTCATGGTAAAACCCTATACTTTTAACCATTTTACAAAATAGTCCCCTCGTTTGAAAGCTCATGCAACAAGGGTTCTAAAAATATAAAAATCATCAGGAAAGACCATCAAAATCACTTACTTGAGAGGGTTACAAGTTGCTGAAATTTTCAAGCTCTCAAACCCCAACAATGGTTAAATTTTCAGTGGAGAAGAAATGGTGAAAAGGGATGATATCATCTTTCTTTTATTTTATTTCTATTTTAGTCAAATAAGCTACCAAAACCCACCTAATTTGACTTTTTGACCATTCTTGTCTCCATGACCGGCCAAGCACTCTTTTTAGGGTCTATTTGCTCTTTAAAGACCCCAATTTTGGTTCTCTAGCTATTTGACACCCTTCACTATCAAAATAGAACTTTTGTACTTTATGCGATTTAGTCCTTTTTCTCGATTAAGCTCTCGAACCCTAAAATTAATTCACCAATTTTTTCATGCACCTTTATAATCATTTCATCAAACATAAAATAATATTAAAATAATTTCTACGGCTTCAGAATAGTGGTTCCGTAACCACTGTTCCGACTAGCCCCAAAATCGGTCTGTTACAAACTAATTATTCTATTTTTTTTATTTAATTGTTTTGTTTTCAACATTTTATTTTTATTTGAGTTGAAAGAAGAAAAACACGAATTACAATTTTGACTTAGAAAAGAGAATATTCATTAGAAGCTTAATCAATTTAAATAATTAATGTTGATATTTCACATGGAAATAGATATTCAAATCTTATATTTTACATGGTTATGATTTAAGTCCTTATTTCATTTAAGTAACTTCATTATAATATCTTATTTTATTGATATCTTTATATTTAATTTAATTTTTATTATTTATTTTAGTTTTGATTCTAAATTTTTATTTTTATTTTAATATTTAAGATAACTTGAGTTCTAGCTTTTGGATTTTAATTGTGTTATTAATTTATTATTTTAAATTCTAAATTTAAATTCATTAATTTTTATATTTAGTTTTAAAGTTAAAATTTTATTAGAAAATTTTAATTTAATTAATATTTTTTATCCTTAGAAGTATATAGTTTAAAGTTCAAATTTCAAAAATAAAACATAATATAATATTTATCATAGAAATAAATATAATTTAATTAAAATATTTTTTAAAGGTCATATTCTTTATCGGCATTTGTGGGAAAAGCACCGCTAAAGGTCTGTTCTATAGCGGTGTTCGTGGGAAAAGCGCCGCTAAAGGTCATGTTCTATAGCGGCGTTTGTGGGAAAAACGCCGCTAAAGGTCATGTTCTTTAGTGGCATTTGTGGGAAAAGCGCCGCTAAAGGTCATGTTCTTTAGCGGTGTTTTTGGGAAAAGCGCCACTAAAGGTCATTTTCTTTAACGGCGTTTGTGGAAAAAGTGCCGCTAAATGCCATGTTCTTTAGCAGCGTTTGTTGTAAAAGTGCCGCTAAAGGTCATGTTCTATAGCGGCGTGCAAAATATTAGCAGTGTTGTCTTTAACGGCGTTTTTTTTGCAGCGCTTATAAAGGCCACTATAGGCCCCAAAAAAGCGCCGCTAAAAATCTATTTTGCTGTAGTGATTTTCGCTAATCATACATTATTATAAGATATAACATAGTTATAGTATTTGGTAGATTGCAGTAAACTATAGTGCTGTCATGATATAATTTTCATTAGTTTATATTATAATCATACACATTCTCAAATTTCAGAAAGATGTGTAGAATCAAGCCATCAACAGAGGTTGAGACATTAACGAGTGAACACCAAATTTGGGGAACTTGCCTGACGTACCCGAGTAAGACATCAATAAGCGTAAGTCGAACCTGCCGAAGTCGTCGGTCCTTCAAACCTATCTCCTTATCCAATAAGGATACCATGGTGGTGATCAGGACCAAACCCAACTTTGCATAGATGTTAACCCTAATATGTAGCTTATCCACACTTACAAGTCTCGTCAATGTTTCTAGCTTGCTTGTAAAGAATTAATGTAGTTACTATAATACCTCTTATTCGTTCTAATGTTCAATACAAATAAATAGTGTTACTACAACACTTTTAAATTTAAATCAAAATTTTCTTTTAATAAACACCATTTGATAGCTCTATAAAAGTCTTAAAAATAATATATAACATTAAAAAGAGAATAAAATGTGATTTGAAATCATTTTGGGTCATTGAATATATGATAGGACCCATTTAAATCGTAAACCAAGTGTTTGGGCCTTATCGACTTAAATTGGGCATGTTCAATTTGAGAAAAATAAGAGTTTTATCGTAATTTAAAATTTTAAAAATACTTTTATAAAATCACTAATCCAAGTTTAGGACAATTATAAGACTTTATAGACGGTTTAAAATAATTTTAAAGTCGCTTGGGGGTGTTTGGGACCCAAAATAGACCCCGAAAAGTCAAAACAGCTCAAAATGTGTAGTAGCATGAATTTGGGGCACTTGTTGCAGCACAAGTCCCAAATAGTGGCGATAGAAGTCCCTAGAACTGTAGCAAATTGCTCCTTATTGAATGTAATTAAAAATTTGATTTCAGATCGAAAATTAAATTAATTAATTAGTCATCACAATTTTACTAAATAAGACAATTAAATTTATTTACCCATATATTCTAATATAATAAAGCAGTCATGACTTAGACGAAATTAGCATTAAGTTGAAAAAATTAATTTAATTGGATTAATTATTTTTTATTAATTAAATAAATAATATTTAGGGAATAGAAAAACTAGTTATTGAATTGGATAATTGTATGAACTTGTTTGAAATTTAATTTAAAATTAGATTCGACATATAATTGAACCCAATACATGAATGGCCCAAAGAGCCCATTTGTCGAGTAGGTGGGTGGCATGTATAGGGAGTATGTCCTATGCTTGTTGCTTGCCCTTGTTGGAGGTTCTAGTAGAAGCCCAGTTTTTCAATAAAATATTATTTTCCCTCTCCTCCTATTGTAGTATAACTCTTGTAATATTTCCCTATATAAACAGACTAAGGGTGTAACACCCTTTGCCCAACCGGATTACTAGGTCCAAGTTATAAGATGTCACATTTGTTGCCGGAGCAACTACAATTGATTTCAACACAATATAACCATTCCAACATGCTAACAAATATAAAATACATTCACTAGTATTGTACAATTATTTACGGGTCCTATACGAGTTTACAAAAGTTCTTTTCATAACCCAAGACCATCGGAGGACTAAACTACAAAGCTTCAAAATATTACAGGTTGGAGTCAGGATTTCAGTGGTTCGATGTTGCAACCTCCAAAACAATATGTTGCCGTCACAACTCGAGGACTAAAATATAAAGTTTCTAAACTTCACTGAGTTGATGTCGCGACATCAAGGGTACAATGTCGCGAGATAGAAGGTTAGTGTCGCGACATACATGGGGCGGCGTTGTGACCTTGAGAACAATCTAGTAGAAGTTCATATCTTTTTTCATCTAGTGTCATGAAATCTATGTGGTGGTGTGTTGACTCTATAAGCAGAATACAATAATTTCAATCCCTTTTGGATTCAACCTATCATCTCATATAAGATGCAAATTTGGGACCTTTAATGACCATCATCACAATGAAACTTCATACGAATTTCATAAAATCATTATTTCACGCCAATTTATACCAAATAAAGCATATGAACATTTGAAATCATATATTTAATAGGGCACCAAACACATGATCCACATCTAGGCATATCCAAAGACCTTAATCAATCTTAATATACCAAGTTACTTCACTTCACAAGATTTAACATATAAGGCATATGCAAGCTTGAAATCATGAAACCAAATGACATCACACATGATCAAAACTAAACACAAACTAGGTCGTATACCAAGCTTAACAAGCAATTAAACCTTAGCCATATTTACAACATTGGCATTCACAATTGGAGATGACCATTTACAAAATAAGGACCCTATATACATGCCATAATATTACGACTCAAAATGAATATAATTCTATCATCTTGTTGATTGTTTGTTATTCGCACTGATTCAGCTTGGTTTTGCAAGTTGGGGATCTATATGTAGGAAAAACAATGATAGGTAAGCAATTAATGCTTAGTAAGTTCAAATGGAATTTACAACACTTACCTTTCTCATAGGTGAGCATGTTACTACCAAAGATTGGCACACATTTGGCTAGAACATATCACATGATGTCACCACAAAGTGAGCATAATATGCATAGGTACACATAAGTGTTAGGCATTATAACATATCCAAAACATCACTAATTCATACCAAACTATATAAGATCATTACAATTTCATATACAACCATCAACCTACCAATTCATGCCATTTCAATTTGAGTCACATATCATTATAACATATCAAATTCGATTCATATCTTCTTTTTTTCCAATTATAAGATCCACTTTCAATATTTTGCCCAATGGAACCCTAGTAAAACGGACTTGGACAAACGGGTGAACTACACCACACCAAAATAGCTAGTATAAGCATAAACTATAGCACACCAAGACACTAAAGTGCAAAGCTCGTAAGCCTAAAATGTTTAAACATACTTAAAATCCTTCAACCACACAAAGGTCTCTAATGGGACAATGAATAGTCGATGATCCACAACAGATGTTGGATCCTAAAATAACCTTTCATAATATTCATATCACCAACTATGCTATACACAAGTGCATATAACCCTATTGGCATGCCAATTGTGTTCTAGTCATTTATTAAGTTCACATGGGCATAAATCATTCATATTGTATATACATAACTTCTAACTGTCACATATCATTTTCCGAATCCTGACGATTGAATCTAAACATGAATTATACAGAAAGTAATGATTTTTACCATTCTTCTAGTTACAAACAACAGACATAATATCAACCACTTATCTCGTTTCATTTCAAATTCAATCTCATTATTAGCCAAGTATGCCAATTTCCACCAAAATTTCAATATGTGTTCAAACATAAATAAAAATGGAAATAACATAAGCAAACTTATTAAACAAGGAAGGGTAATAAGTTCCATAAGAACTTACCTTTCAAAACACAAAACAGGTAGATTTCTTAAGGTCTATTCTACAATTTTAGTTTTTCCTCTATCAGCTCCACTTGTGCCAATTTTTGGTTCTAAACAATTATATATATACCAATCAATATCATATGTTAACACACAATAGCCATTAAATGGCTCGCAAAAACAATACCATGAAATGCATTATTAAAATTAATCCCTATTTTAATATACACATATTTTTCATTTTATTCAATTTATTCCCTAAAATCGGGATAATCATAACTTTTTATTCCAGGCTTTGAATTAAAATCTGATTTCACATATTTTCACTATGGGCCCTATATTTTCTATTCCTAGTGTAATTTCATGATATATTTCACATTTATTCAATTTGGTCCATAATGTTACAAATCTAATAACAAAGCTTAATGAACTTTGGAATATAGTCTTTTTCATAATCTAAGCTCAATATCTATAAATTCCAAGCCTAATTTATCAACAACAAGAACTTGCTAAAATTTTAACAATTGATCAATTTGGTACATGGGCTAGCTAAATCAATCTCCCATTATCATAAATCTATAAAAATTACAAGAATAAAACTTGTCTTTCTTACCTAATTTAATGGTTGAATGGTATAAGGGTTTGAAAGCTTTTCTTCATTAATTTTATTTCTTCTTGGACAGCATGTATGAAATGGAGAAGATGACTTTATCATCTCCACTAACTTTAACTTATATACTTTGATTAAGACTTAATTAATTTAATTTAATTAACTTAATCATAATTTAATTAACTTAACTAGTTATTAATCTCACTTAGTGGAAATGACATCATCACCCACTATCTATCATTTAAAAATGGTCTAATTTCCATTTTGTCCCTTTGGTTAATTTCTATTCAAGTCCTCAAGTCTTTTGTTAATTAAAGCTCAATAGCGGTTGGACTTTTACAATTTAGTTCCTAAGTTTTAATTAAGTATTTTATCAATGAATTTACTTGATCATTCTTTAGCATATTTTCATATTAACTCAATAAATATTCTATTTTATCTTTACATACTCAATTTATGAAAATGGGGTTTCGAAATTGCATTTTTCGATACCACTGAAATTGGGCCTTTACAAAAGGCTCCCGAAAATCATAAGGAAAATATACAATGATACTCCATTGAATTTTAGTGTAAATGTATTTGAGATCAAATAAATTCTATTATTTGTGAGATTATAATTGCAAATTTATCGGCTTGAATTTTGAATTTTGAATTTTTTCTTAGAAAAAAGTTAGATTTTCCCTACTAAAAAGTCTCATTTTTCATGCTATGTCTAGTTCTTGAAAAGAGCCCACTCTTTTAGCATTTGATGGTTTGAGAATAGTGAAGAAGATCATTCGATTGAAAGTTAGAAGGATTTAGATGCTAGATACAAGATTCAACAAATCTCCCTAATTCGAAAACACATATACTAAATTTGGTAAATTTTATTGCTATAGATAAATTTCTAGTTTTATGAAAAATTTTAAAATTCTATTGTGCCACAAAACCCTTTTTCATAATAATTTTTTTTTTCAATAGGGAGATGGTTCAGTGGCATCCTAAATGCCAAAAGAGTAAAGAAAAAACTTAGCAAGTACGACCTTGGGGCTAATATGGGAAGAATTCATAAGAAGAATGAAATCTTTCAAGGAATCATAGATAAAAGGAATAATAAGCTCGCACTTTGAAAAGCTAATTGCCTCTCAACAAGAGGGGGGATTAAATTTACTAAATCTACCATTGCTTTCCTGCCCCCTTATTTGTTCTCTACTTTCAATGCCTCAACATACATTTGTGACAAAATTAAACGAAACATCATATCCTTCTGGAAGTGCCACACCTCTACAATTGGGACAGGATTTGTTCTCGTACCCTGGGAAGAGAATTGGGCACAAGGCAAGCAAAATTGATGAATAAAGTCTTCCTCTCTAAGCAAGTTTGAAGAATTATAAACTTGCAAAATTCTCTTCTTGTTTGCATTCTTAAACCAAAGTAATGTAAGTCTAATTCTTTTTGTGGTTGTTAAGGTTAATCTTTCTGACTTATGGATTTAAAAAGTATCTTGCTTGGGAGGGACATTTGTAATCAAGGGAAGGATGCCCATATTTGGAATGGGAATGATTATTGGATTAACATCACTCTTTATATGCTTTATTCCGATATTGTCAAAACTTATTGTTCCTCCTTCCAAGTGCATTCATGCTTTGACTTTAATAACAGAAGTTGGGAAGTTCTCGATTGTCTAAAACACATAGTGAAGGAGTTAATAACCTTTTAACCAACCCTTCTCAATCTTAGGAGGTAAGGATAGGTTGGTATGGACAGTCGAAACCAGTAGGAACTTCTCTACTAAAGGGGTCTACCATTCTATTTGGAAATCCAATCATCATAATAATCTAGCTCGAGTGAATAGTTTCAAAAACTGGAAAGCCCTCTTGAAGTTTAGTCTTCCTTTTAAGCTAATCCTATTTTTATGGAAAATCTGCAACAATTGACTGCCGATAGGGAAGCCCTTCTAAGAAGAAATGTACTTTCTAATAGCTTTTGTCCCCTGGGTCAAATGGATTTGAAACTTTAGAGCAACTTTTCATTTAATGTGATTTCACTCAAGCTATATGGTTAGGCTCCTCACTCTTTTAGTGGATCTTCCAGTGGCTTCAAACTAACGACATCTTCTTTTGCACTTTCTTCATGATTCGAAAAACCAGAAATGACCTCATTTTTAACAAAATCCCAATAAATAAGATAAGTTCCATCCCCAGGCTAAAAGACCAACGTTTGTCTATTTATCTTCCTTCAATAAGATAGTTGACCAAGGAAACATCACCTCTTCCTCTACCTTCATGTTGCAATCGCCTGTGAGATCACTGGAAACTAGGACCAACAACATTAGTTGGACCCTTGTCTCCATATTAATAAGGGGTGATATGATAGGTGCTGCCACAACTATACGAAACGAAGAAAGTGTGTTCTACATTGTCTACAAAAGCTTTAACATCACTCTAAAGATACATGCCAAATTTCTCATTCTCTGCCTATCCTTGTTCGTGCTAAAAGATCTCCAAATCTCATATTGCTAAAGGGTGAAAAAAGAAAGGCAATGGGCCAATCTCTTTCTCAGTAACTCAAAGGTATTATGGAAACCTTTTTAGGCATTTAAGGACATTCCGGACCACTCAAACTTGTCAAAATAATTAAATATGACAATGACAATCATGCTCGAGGAAGAAACCAAATGACGGACAATTTATGCCTCTACTACTAATATTTCTTTCACTTGACCTTAATTCTCCTGTTTACTTTTTGAATTTCTAAGCTTTTTTAGGAATCTTGCTGTATAAATTTTTAAAATTATGATAATTACTCAACTTTAAAATTAATTATTAGAATGACCAGATTTCTATAATAGAGTTGAGTGTCGCCACTTTCCCAGGCAACAACACCCTAAAAATCCCCCCTCAATTATGCTTTAATCATTACAAATAATAAAATAAAAAAATAATTTGTTTGTGCCACTTAACAAATTGGCGGCACCGGATTGAAGCTTACAGGGACAAAATGTTTAAGGACTTGATAAAGTAATTACCCTTTTTAGATTGACAGAAAAAAAAAAAAGGTGTCGCATGATAGTATGGCCGCACCAAATTAAACTTTTGATCTATTTGCATGTTATGTCTGTCCCCCTTTGAAATTAAATTTAAATACCCCTTAAAAGATATAACAATAATAAAAATAAACCCCTCTCATATTTTATTTTTTGAAAACAACAAAGTTAAAAATATATATATAATGCTTATTTAAATTACTCAAATATATCCCTAAAAATGTGTATCTAAATTTAAACATTTTCAATTTATTCCCTAGCATATTTGAATTTAGATAAACAGGGCCGAGCTTGGGGGCATTCGAGGTGCAGTCGCCCAGGGCCCAAAAGATAAAAATATCTTTAAAATAATATTTATTTAAGGTAAGAAGATTCTTAAATATTATTTGTTGTTTGGTATAAATAATAGATTTTTAGTAGGGTAATTATTTTATCTAATATTAATGGAGTAAAAAACTCAACAAGCATATCTAAACTAATGCCAAATGTTTTTTTTTAATTATTATTTTATTATACTTTAAAAACAAATGACATCAATCTCGTCAAAATTGTTTTACTCCAGTAACTATATAAAATAATTATATTTTTAATAATTCACAATTAAATTGAGGTTGGATTAATTCATCATATAGTTAAATAAAATTCTTAAATAATAATAGTATGAATAGATAATTTTTTCTTACTTGAGTACAAAATTTATATTTTTTCGACGCATTAAAATTGAAATTTATGATTTATTGTGATAACCATTATGCCACTTATAATTAGTGTAACACCCCGAACCCGAGACCGTCGCCGGAGTCGAACACGAGGTGTTAACAGACTTCAAACCACTTATTAAAAATTTCCCAGACAAGCTGCCAATCTGCGTACTAGTCGCTTTAAAAATAATATCTTGAGCTCTAAAACTCGAAATCCAGTTCCGTAAATTTTCCCCGGAACTAGACTCATATATCTATATGGTAGAATTTTTGGTCAGGCCAACTGGTACAGTTTATTAGTTAAAGTCGTCCCTGTTACTGGGTTCGACTACTCTGACCCTTGTCCATTACGACTTAGATATCTCCCTTTACAGAGCTCCAATACTTATGCCGTTGGTTTCTAATGAAACTAGACTCAAAAGGGAATCTATACATATAAAGCATGACTTCTAATTGTCTCTGATTAATTTAGGGTGAATTTCTAAAGTCGGGACAGGGGATCCAGAAATCGCTCTGGCCCTGTTTCACAAGAGTTTAATTATCTCATAACATACAGCTCATATGGTCGTTTCGTTTCTTCTATATGAAAGTAGACTCATCGAGCTTCGATTACATAATTTATTCATTAATTAATTCCATTCCTACTGTTTTTAGTGATTTTTAAATCTCACGTCACTGCTGCTGCCAGCATTTGTTACTAAAGCAACTATGCCTATTTCATGATTTCTCCTTGATCTAACTAGTAATTCATCATACATATCACAAATTATGATCATGACTAGCCATGCCAAAGGCTAGTCATTGTCAAACATCTCCCTACTACACTATTGCCATATCATGAATTTTAACACCAAAAATAATCAACCATGACATATGGCATAAAAATCGAATTACCAAGACTTACGACCTAACATTATAGAACCAAATCCAACCGAACATTTATGCCATTTTCGCATGGCTAAAAGTTTACATACCAAATTTCAACAAAACATATTAGCCTATACATGCCGAAATGTTCTCCTAGACCGACTAAAAAGAATATACCAAAAGTTGCTACCCGGTGTGATGACTTCGATGACGGCCCGATCACGCAAAAAGAGACGAGTCCAAGAAACCTAGAATAGGTGACAAGGAAACACCGAGTGAGTATATAACTCAGTAAGTCATAAGCAATGCACTACCATCCATTAATAACATTATCACAAGAGGAAACAAAATGGAACGAGGCTAGTTACTCCATCCATACCGAACCATACCATAGTTCCTTAGACCTATCGGTTCAATCTCATACCAAGTCATGCATTCACATTCCATTTACTAATCAATAGGATATTTGAGGCATTTTCATACATCATTTTATTTTCGTTACAATCATACAACTAAACGACCTTTCACCTATTCCACGATAAATCTTATGTACGTGACTTCAATTATAATTGTCACATAGGTTCAAACTTACCAAGCTCAACTCCAAATATAAACATAGCGCCTATTAGCCATGAACTCAAGGTACTTACCCGATCCGCTGTCCGTAATCAACTCAATAATGTCGCACACTTAGTGTCCATAGTGATTCAAAAATATATATTAAGTCCGCACACTCAGTGCTATATAATCAACTCGCACACTTAGTGCTATATAATCAAACTCGCACACTTAGTGCTGTACAATTTAAACCCGCACACTTAGTGCCAATCTCATGATCATAAATGTTTACACCCGCACACTTAGTGCCGAAACCAACAACTCAATACATCTCACCTCTTTTCTTTTTTATTCAATACTTTCATCACCCCATGCATACATGTATATATATATATTTATCATTCCATTCAGCATCATTACATAGACGTTATGACCATTTAAATTAATACAAAATATATGCTTAATGACTTACTTGTGTTGGGTAAGACGGTTCCAACTCGGCTACTCGATGATCTTTTCTTTGCCTTTGCTCGATTCTCCTCCTTTAACTCCTTGAGCTTAATCAATAAATCAACTAGTTTAACCGCCTTGCTAAATATTTACAATCCAATTACACATGCATATGTATGTTAGTATATTCGGCAATCACCCTTACTAATCACCCATTTAGTCGATTGTAGGGAATTAAATATAATATCTCTAGGATGTACTCTACATGGCCGAATATACCATGTTAGTTTTTTAACATTTCCTATGTAATTACATATAGGTTTTTACACCTTAAGTTTCACACATTTCACCTTTTAATGCCTATTGCTCATCCCTTTGATCTTAACCTAAATGACAACTCCCTCTCCCCATATCTCAACCGAATTATCCATAACATCAAGACTAAAATTTTGCACCTTGAACTTCATACATTTATAAAAACTTCCATAACTCATTCGGCCCTATCAAGAACCATTTAACATGCTAGGAAAAATAATCATAGAGGAAGAAATTAACATTCTCAATAAACTCACCTTTTGACTGAATGTACAAGGAGCCTCTAAACTACTCATCCAAAATCTCTACCCTATTCTAAGACTTAGTCATTCGGCATATAGCCCAAATCACCATGAAAAATCTCAACTTTCTTGACATTACCAAGAGTGCATCCACAATTTAGCTTAGCATATTATAAATCCAAATCAACAAATTCAAAGCTTACCTCCTATAGCTAAAGATGAATGCCGACTTGCTCTAGGTAAGTTCTCCTTATTTTTCTTCCTTGTTTCGGCCTTGGCAAGATGGAGAAGAAGATGAACACTCCTCTTCCCTTTTTCTCTTTTATTCAATTTTATTATAATTATTTTAAGCCATTTGTTAACTAAACAAAACATATTAAATTAGAATAAGTGGAGAACCATCACCCCTTGGCCGGCCACTCTTCATCTTTTGGGTAAATTGACATGCAAAACCACCCTTTTTGGTACATGCACTAATAGACCATTTTAAATTAGCCTATCATATTTTACCATGTCTCATATCGATCCCTATTTAATAATTTCTCATGCAATTGGCAAAATTAGAGAATGAAACTTCCACATACTCATGTACACACATAATAAGCATAGAATATAGCAATTAATTATTTTTATGACTCAGTTTTGTGGTCCCGAAACCACTTTCCGACTAGGGTCACACTAGGGCTGTCACAACTCTCCCCCACATAAGAAATATTCGTCCCCAAAAATCTTACCGGTGAATAATTTTGGATATCGATCCTTCATAGAGTCCTCAAGTTCCCAAGTGGCTTCTTCAATTCCGTGTTTATGCCACAACACCTTCACTAATGGGATTTTCTTATTTCGTAACTTTTTTACTTCACGCATCAAAATGCGAACCGGTTCTTCTTCATAACTCAAGTTAGGCTGAATCTCGATCTCAGATGGAGTGATTACGTGCGACGGGTCAGACCTATATCGTCGAAGCATCGAGACATGGAAAACGTTGTGAATCTTTTCAATCTCAGGGGGCAAAATTAATCGGTATGCAACTGGTCCAACTCGTTCGGATACCTCATACGGACCGATGAACCTCGGACTTAGTTTGCCCTTACGACCAAATCTAAGCACCTTCTTCTAGGGTGAAACTTTGAGAAATACTTTGTCTCCAACCTGATATTCAATGTCTTTTCTTTTCAAATCCGCATACGACTTTTGACGATCCGAAGCGGCTTTCAAACTTTCACGAATTGCTCGAACTTTCTGCTCAGCATCCTTAATCAAATCAACCCCAAAAATTTTACTTTCACTAAGTTCAGTCTAAAATAATGGGGTACGGCATTTACGACCATATAAGGCCTCGTAAGGTGCCATCTTAATGCTTGATTGAAAGCTATTGTTGTAAGCGAATTCGATCAAAGGCAAATATCTTTCCCATGAACCACAAAACTCTAAGACGCAACATTTCAACATATCCTCGAGTATCTGAATTATTCGTTCAGATTGGCCATCAGTCTGGGGATGAAATGCGGTGCTAAAATGCATCTTAGTACCCAACGCTTCTTGTAAATTTTTCCAAAATCACGATGTAAATCTTGGGTCTCTATCCGACACGATAGAAATAGGTACCCCATGCAATCGAACAATTTGGGAGGTGTATAATTCTGCCAATTTATCGAGCAAAAAATCTGTACGGACAGGGATAAAATGAGCAGACTTGGTCAATCTATCAACAATAACCCAGATTGCATCTTTCTTGCTTGATGACAATGGCAATCCAGATACAAAATCCATCGTTACCCGATCCCACTTCCATTCGGGTATCATGATCGGCTGAAGTAATCCTGACAGCACTTGATGTTCCGCTTTTACTTGTTGGCATATCAAACACCTTGAAACAAATTCGGAAATGTCTCGTTTCATACCGGGCCACCAAAATTGACGTTTCAGGTCATTGTACATTTTAGTACTACCTGGGTGGACTGACATTCGACTACTGTGAGCCTCGTCCAAAATCATTGAAATAAGTTCCGAATTTCTTGGAACACATAATCGACCTCTGAACGTCAAGCAATCATTGTTGTCAATCCGAAACTCTGATTCCTCATTCGAAGCACATTCAGCTCGTTTAGTGACCAATTCAGCGTCGACTTTCTGGAATTCAAGTATTTGACGAATCAATAATGGTTTGGCCTCTAATTCAGCTACTAGCACCCCATCGGGTGAGACGGACAAGTGAGCATTCACCGCTCTCAAAGCAAACAGTGCTTTCTGACTTAAAGCATCGGCAACCACGTTAGCCTTTCCCGGGTGATAATCAATAACAAGTTCATAGTCTTTCAACAACTCAAGCCAACGTCTTTGTCGCAGATTTAGATCTCTTTGAGTCATCAAATATTTAAGACTTTTGTGGTCCGAATAAATATGACACCTTTCCCCAAACAAGTAATGCCGCCATATTTTCAGGGCGAACACTATGGCCGCCAATTCAAGATCATGGGTCGGATAGTTTCTCTCATGCGGCTTTAATTGTCTCGACGCGTAAGCCACAACTCGACCTTCTTGCATCAACACACAACCTAGCCCAAGTAAGGATGCATCACTATAAATGACAAACTCTTTGCCGGACTCCGGTTGTACTAGCACTGGAGCTTCGGTTAAACAGGTCTTTAGTCGATCGAAACTCTTCTGATAGTTCTCTGTCCACTCAAACTCAACATCTTTTTGGAGTAGTTTCGTCAACGGTGCAGCTATCATCGAGAAACCTTTTACAAATCGTCGGTAATAACCGGCGAGCCCCAGGAAGCTCCGAACTTCGGTAACATTTCTTGGAGGCTTCCAGTTAATTATGGCTGAAATTTTGCTCGGGTCAACTCGAATACCCGATGCGGATACCACATGACCCAAGAAGCTAACCTCTCTTAACCAGAACTCACACTTACTGAACTTAGCATATAACTGCTTATCCCGCAAAATTTGCAACACTAATCTCAGGTGTTCAGCATGTTCGGTCTCATCTCCTGAATAGACCAAGATGTCATCAATGAACACAACTACGAACCGGTCCAAATACTGTCTAAAGATCAGATTCATCAATCCATAAATACCGCAGGGGCATTAGTGAGCCCGAACGGCATCACTAAGAACTCGTAGTGACCGTACCTCGTTCTGAAAGTAGTTTTGGGTACGTCTGAATCTCGAATCCGCAACTGATAATAACCCGATCTCAAATCTATCTTTGAAAACACTGAGGCTCCCTTTAGTTGATCAAACAAATCATCAATACATGGTAATGGATATTTATTCTTTATCGTCACTTTATTCAGTTGACGATAGTCAATGCACAACCTCATGGTTCCGTCCTTCTTTTTCACGAACAATACTGGTGCACCCCAAGGTGAGAAACTTGGTCGAGCGAAACCTCTATCCGTCAACTCTTGCAACTGAGCTTTCAATTCTTTTAACTCGGTTGGTGCCATACGATACGGAGCTATCGAAATTGGCGTAGTTCCAGGTACAAGCTCAATACCAAACTCTACCTCCGAAAGGTGGTAAACCCGGTAATTCTTCAAGAAAAATATCCGGGTATTCACAAACCACCAGCACAGATTCGGGTTTCTTTTCTAATTCTTTGTCATCAAGTACATACGCAAGGTATGCTTCGCACCCTTTTCTTACATATTTCTGGGCCAACATTGCTGATATTACAGCTGGCAACCCCCTTAAGTCCGTAGACTCAACTCGGATTATCTCGTTATTTGCGCACCTCAAATCAATAGTCTTGCTTTACAATTCACAACCGCATCATACGCGGTCAACCAATCCAAACCAAGAATAACATCAAATTCATCAAACGGCAAAAGCATCAAGTCCGCCGGAAAACAGGAATCTCGAATTACTAGGGGCATTTCTTACACACTTTGTCGACAAGCACGTAACGACCCAAGGGATTTGACACCCGAATTACGAACTCAGTAGACTCAACAGGTAGAGTCTTACTGGATGCTAAGGTTTCACATACATATGAATGAGTAGAGCCAGGGTCAATCAATGCAATCACATTAGTATCAAAGAGAGTGAAGGTACCAGTGATGACGTCAGGGAGGATGCCTCCTCTGTGCGCGAATGGCATATGCTCTAGCAGGAGTACGGTTCTCGGCTCGAACAGCCGTATCAGAGGCCCCTCTCTGACTACCACCCCTACCTCCTAAAATTCTCGTGGTACCTCTAGTTGTCACTCCACTAGGTCTTGCACCTTGAATCTTATTCTTCTCATCAAGCTCCGTGCAATCTCTAATGAAGTGGTCCTTCGAACGCATCCGTAACAGGCCCTGTTAGTAGACTTACCCCAACATTCACCTAGGTGTCGTCTTCCGCATTGGGACATTCAGGTTTCTCTGACGATATTGCCCACACTAGCTACCGAAGTAGCTCGGAGTCCGTCGATGTCGTGCTCTGATGGAAATTCCCGCAGTCGTCCTCGACTTTAGTGTCCTCCTGAACTTCTTTCAGCTGAGAACGGAGCTTTACCCTCGATCTTTTACGATAGTCTCTAGCTTCAATTCAGCCTTCTTCTTTCCTTCCAGTTCTTCCGCCTGCAGGCTCGTTCGACTAGTGTTACAATTCTTTATCTCCAAAATACCCACTAGTAGCTTTAAATCTTCATTCAATCCTTCTTCGAATCTTTTGCACATAGCAACCTCATCAGCTACACACTCCCGGGCATACCTACTGAGTCTTACGAATTCATGTTCGTATTCAGTACTGTCATACGGCCTTGCTTGAGTTCCAAGAATTCCTTACGCTTTTGATCAATGAACCGTTGACTAATATATTTCTTTCGAAATTCTGTTTGAAAGAAGTCCCAAGTAACTCGTTCGTTTGGGACTATGGAAATCAGGGTCCTCCACCAATAGTAGGCTGAGTCCCGCAACAAGGATATAGCACACTTTAGACATTCATCGGGCGTGCATGACAGTTCATCAAACACCCGAATGGTGTTATCAAGCCAGAACTCGCCCTTTCAGCATCATCAGTAACTATGGCCCTGAACTCCTCAGCCCCGCGCTTCCAATCAAGTCTACAGGTGGCTTACTCAGCCTCACAGGATCAGTAATGATGGCATTACGGGCTCTTGGGGTGGATTATTCAAATTCGGGAATTGTTGGACAGCCGGATTGGTTCGGCATATTGCGCGACCCACTCATTCATCATGGTAAAGAAGGCTTGTTTAGCCCCCTCACCTTGATTATTCGCAGATGACTGAGGTTCAACAGGCGGCGTCCCTTGTGCAGGAGAGCCACTACACTTTCAACGTCATCCGCCAAGGTTCTCTCTACACCGGGATCCATTTACTAATCAAAACATAATTTTAACCGTCAGAAGTCATCACACATTTAAACATTAACATTAAGGCATGTATAGCTAGACTCATACTGCTATGGTAGTCCTAGAACCGACTAAACCATAGCTCTGATACCAAATAAATTGTAACACCCCGAACCCGAGACCGTCGCCGGAGTCGAACACGAGGTGTTAACAGACTTCAAACCACTTATTAAAATTTCCCAGACAAGCTGCCAATCTGCGTACTAGTCGCTTTAAAAATATATCTTGAGTTCTGAAACTCGAAATCCAGTTCCGTAAATTTTCCCCGGAACTAGACTCATATATCTATTATTGTAGAATTTTTGGTCGCCAATTGGTACAGTTTATTAGTTAAGTCGTCCTGTTCCTGGGTTCGACTACTCTGACCCTTGTGCATTACGACTTAGATATCTCCCTTACAGAGTCCAATATATGCGTTGGTTCTAATGAACTAGACTCAAAAGGGAATCTATACATATAAAGCATGACTTCTAATTGTCTCTGATTAATTTAGGGTGAATTTCTAAAGTCGGGACAGGGATCCAGAAATCGCTCTGGCCCTGTTTCACAAGAGTTTAATTATCTCCTAACATACAGCTCATATGGTCGTTTTGTTTCTTCTATATGAAAGTAGACTCATCGAGCTTCGATTACATAATTTATTCATTATTAATTCCATTCCTACTATTTTTAGTGATTTTTCAATCTCACGTCACTGCTGTGCCAGCATCTGTTACTAAAGCAACTATGCCTATTTCGTGATTCTCCTTGATCTAACTAGTAATTCATCATACATATCACAAATTGATCATGACTAGCCATGCCAAAGGCTATCATTGTCAAACATCTCCTACTACACTATTGCCATATCATGAATTTTAACACCAAAATAATCAACCATGACATATGGCATAAAAATCGAATTACCAAGACTTACGACCTAACATTATAGAACCAAATCCAACCGAACATTTATGCCATTTTCGCATGGCTAAAAGTTTACATACCAAATTTCAACAAACATATTAGCCTATACATGCCGAAATGTCTCCTAACCGACTAAAAGAATACCAAAAGTTGCTAGCCGGTGTGATGACTCGATGACGGCCCGATCACGCAAAAAGAGACGAGTCCAAGAAACTAGAATAGGTGACAAGGAAACACCGAGTGAGTATAAACTCATAAGTCATAAGCAATGCACTACCATCCATTAATAACATTATCACAAGAGGAAACAAAATGGAACGAGGCTAGTTACTCCATCCATACCGAACCATACCATAGTTCCTTAGACCTATCGGTTCAATCTCATACCAAGTCATGCATTCACATTCCATTACTAATCAATAGGATATTTGAGGCATTTTCATACATCATTTTATTTCGTTACAATCATACAACTAAACGACCTTTCACCTATTCCACGATAAATCTTATGTACGTGACTTCAATTATAATTGTCACATAGGTTCAAACTTACAAGCTCAACTCCAAATATAAACATAGCGCCTATTAGCCATGAACTCAAGTACTTACCGATCCGCTGTCCGTATCAACTCAATAATTCGCACACTTAGTGTCCATAGTGATTCAAAATATATATTAAGTCCGCACACTCAGTGCTATATAATCAACTCGCACACTTAGTGCTATATAATCAACTCGCACACTTAGTGCTGTACAATTTAAACCCGCACACTTAGTGCCAATCTCATGATCATAATGTTTATACCCGCACACTTAGTGCCGAATCAACAATCATACATCCACCTCTTTTCTTCATTCAACCTTCATCACCATGCATACATATATATAAATATCATTCCATTCGCATAATTACATAGACATATGTCTATTAATCAATACGTAATATGCTTGTACTTACCTTTTGGGAAACATTCCAACTCGGCTACTCATTTTTCTTGCCTTTTGCTCTCCACTTTAACTTCTGACTAAATCGATAAATAACTATTAACCGTCTGTTAATATATATCAAAATTAATATTCATACATAGAACCATGCCATCTTATCTTTCTACCCCATGCTTTTAACTATTGTTAAACCATACTATCACCATTGTCGATAATCATCAAGGAGTATCACAATTGTACACCATATGCCAATGTGCAAGATAATTCAACATCACCTATATACTTAATTAGATGCCGAATATACCAAATTAAACTCAACATTAAATGTCACAAAACCCTAATCTAATTTTCAAATTGCTTGGCCAAAGACTCACAAGTGCCTTATCTATAACCTATTCGCCTTACTACTTAAACTTAGCCTTCATACATTATATCTAATGTCATAGAGATGCCAAATCCTTAAGTTCCAACATCTAACTTACTCAATCAACACATCGAACAACATTATACCGATTTGCTAGCACACAAACCTTTGGCCGAATGTCATTAACCTCTAGTCACCTAAATTTTATTCTTAAAACTCATCCAACATTACATTCGACACCTCCAACCTATAATTTAGATATTCTCAAGTCATTCACAAGTACATTTATATGACACATATAGCATTAACATTTTCAACATGAATCTATAACATGACCGAATACTCATGCACATACATACATAAAGAGAACTCAAATAACACCCAAAAATCTCCTTTCCAAAGTGCATATATACCCATACATACGGCAACTTCCATTCTTATCTCCCAACAATGAATTCATGAATTTAGCTATGGGTTAACTAGACTATACACTTATCAACTTAATCTCAACATCAATTAGAATAAAATCACAATGCATACCTTCCTTTGAACTACCATGGCCGAATGCCTTGGTTTCTTTTTTCAATCTTTCCTTCTCAATTTCAGCAATGAAGGAGATGAAAGATGAGCCTTCCTTCCTCTTGTTTTCTTTACTTTATTTCACTAATATTATTTTTTTCTCACATAATGCCATTTCTTATTTAATAACTTATTAACATATATATTTGCCCATCAACACCCATCTTGGCCGGCCACTATAAAGAAAATTGGGCAATTTGACATGCAAGTCCACCCTTGTTTGACATGCACTAATAAACCATTAAAATTAGTCTATCATATTTCACCATGTCTCATATTGATCCCTATTTAATAATTCTCATGCAATTGGCAAAATTAGGGAATGAAACGTCGACATATGCATGTACACACATAATAAGCATAGAATAACAATAATTATTTTTACGACTCGGTTTTGTGGTCCCGAACCACTTTCCAACTAGGGTCACATTAGGCTGTCACATGTAAGCATACCTTGCGTATGTACTTGATGACAAAGAATTAGAAAAGAAACCTGAATCTGTGCGGTGTTGTGAATACTCGGATGTTTTCCCGAAGAATTACCGGGTTACCACCTATTCGGAGGTAGATTGTATTGAGCTTGTACCTGGGACTACACCGATTTCGATAGCTCCGTTCGTATGCACCAACCGAGTTAAAAGTGAAAGCTCATTACAAGAGTTGACGGATAGAGGTTTCACTCGACCAAGTTCTCACCTTGGGTGCACCAGTATGTTTGTGAAAAGAAGACGAACCATGAGTTGTGCATCGACATCGTTAGCTGAATAAAGGACAATAAAGAATAAATATCCATTACCGCGTATTGATGATTGTTTGATCAACTAAAGGGAGCCTCGTGTTTCAATGATAGATTGAATCGGGTTATATCAGTTACGAATCGAGATTCGATATACCCAAAACTTCTTTCAGAACGAGATACTGTCACTATGAGTCTTAGTGATGCTGTTGGACTCACTAATGCCCCTGCGTATTAGGATTTGATGAATCGGTCTTCAACAGTATTGAATCGGTTTTAGTTGTGTTATTGATGACATCTTAGTCTATTCAAGAGATGAGACCGAACATGCTGAGCACCTGAGATTAGTGTGTAGATTTACGGGATAAACAGTTAATGCTAAGTTTGGTAAGTGTGATTCTGTTAAGAGAGGTTAGCTTCTTGGTCATGTGTATCTGCATCGGGCATTCGAGTTGATCCGAGCAAAATTTCAGCCATACTTAACTGGAAGCCTCCGAGAAATATTACTGAGGTTCGGAGCTTTTGAGACTAGCCGGTTACTACAGACGTTTGTAAAAGTTTCTCATGATAGCCACACCAATGACGAAGCTACTTCAGAAAGATGTTAGTTCGAATGGTCAGAAAAATGTCAGAAAAGTTTCGATCAACTAAAACTTACTTGACTGAAGCTCCAGTACTAGTGCAGCCTGAATCAAGCAAAGAGTTGTCATTTATAGTGATGCATCCCTACTTGGTGGGTTGCGTATTGATGCAAGAGGGTCGAGTTGTGCTTATGCGTCGAGACAATTGAAGCCACATGAGAAAAATTATCCGACCCATGATCTCGAACTAGCTACCATCGTATTCGCTTTGAAATATGGTGACATACTATTTGTGAGAATGCCATGTATATTCGGATCAAAAGTCTCAAATATTGATGACTCAAAGAGACTGAATCTGCGACAAAGACGTTGGCTCGAGTTGTTAAAAGATATGAGCTTGTCATTGACTATCACCCGGAAAGTTAATGTGGTGCGGATGCTTTAAGTCGTAAATCACTATTTGCTTTACGTGCGATGAATGACACTTGTCTATTCTATCGACAATGTTTAGTAGCAGAATTAAAGGCCAAACCATTGTGATTCATCAAATTCGTGAAGCTCAAAAGTCGATGATGAATTGGTTACAAAACGGCTGAATGTTTCGAATATGGAATCAGAGTTCAAATTGATGACGACGATTGTTTGAGGTTCAGAAGTCGTTTGTGTGTTCCAAGGAATCAGAACTTATTTCGATGATTCTGAATGAAGCTCATTGTAGCGAATGTCAATTCACCTGAGGAGTGCGAAAATGTACAATGATCTGAGACGTCAGTTTGGTGCATGGTATGAACGAGACATTTCCGATTTTGTTTCGAAGTGTTTAATATGTCAACAAGTGAAGTGAAACATCAAGTGCCTACGGTTTACTTCAGCCGATCATGATACCTAAATGGAAATGGGATCGAGTCACGATGGATTTATATCTGGGTTGCCAGTATCGCAAGTAAGAAAGATGCGATTTGGTGTTGTTGATAGACTAACTAAGTCGGCTCACTTTATCCCCGCACGTACGGATTTTCATTGGATAAACTAGCTGAATTTTATGTTTCTCAGATTGTGAGATACACGGGGTACCTATTTCTATTGTGTCAGATAGAGATCCGAGATCACCTCGCGATTTTGAAGAAATTGCAAGAAGCTTGGGTACCAAGTTGCATTTTAGCACTGCTTTTCATCCCCAAACCGATGGTCAATTCGAGCGGATAATTCAATACTCGAGATATGTTGAATGTGCATCCTTGATTAGTGGTTCATGGAACGGTATTACCTTGATTGAATTCGCTTACAACAATAGTTTTCAATCAAGTATTAAGATGGCACCTTACGAGCTTTGTACGTCGTAAATGCCGCACACCATTGTTTGGACGAGATCTGTGAAAGTAAATTTTCGGAGTTGATTTGATAAAGATGCTGAGCAGAAAGTAAGATAATTCGTGAAGTCTGAAGGCAGCATCCGATCGTCAAAGTCGTACGCGATTTAAACAAAGATATTGAGTATCAGGGGAGACAAAGTGTTTCTTAAGGTTTCACCTTGAAAAGATACTCAGATTTGGCCGTAAGGCAACTGAGTCCGAGATTCATTAGGCCGTATGAAATCTCCGAATGAGTTGGTCCAGTTGCATATAGGTTGCTTTACCCCCTGAACTGAAAGATCGCAACGTTTTCATGTTTCGATGCTTCGACGTACAGATCTGATCCTTCGCACATAATTAGTCCATCAGAGTTGAAATTCAATCTGACTGAGTTAAGAAGAACCGATTCGTATCCTAGCTCGTGAAGTGAAAGAGTTGCGAAACAAAGGTTCCATTATAAAGGTGTATGGCTCAACACGGAATCGAAGAACTACTTGGGAAATCGAGAACTCTATGAAAGAACGATACCCAAACCTATTACCGGTAAGATTTCGGGACGAAAATTCTTAAATGGGGAGAGTTGACAGCCCTAAATTGACCCTAGTCGAAAGTGTTTCGGGACCACGAAACCGAGTCTATAATAATTAAAATATATTCTGTGTTATATGTGAGTAAATGCATGTTGAAAATTTCATACTTTAATTGGTCATGTATGTGAAATTTATTAGTAGGACTTATGTAGACAATTTAGAAATTGCTGGTAATGCTAAAGTGCCTATTAATATATGGGAAGTGCTTGTACTTGCATGTCAATAGCCAAACTATAGTAGTGCCGGCCATGCTACAAATTATATAATCAAATGTGAATTTATATAACTTAATTAGCTAGATGCCATATTAGTAGGAGGATTAATAAAATAAATAAATGATAATTAAAGAAGGAAATGGGTGAAAGAAACAAGTCTTCATCCATGTTTCTTCCTAGCCGATTCTAAAGAAAGAAAAGAACAAGAGCATTCGGTGATGAAAACAATGTATTCTTTGGTTCTTCTTGGCCGAAATGAAAGGAGGAAGAGGGAGGAAAGCATCGGTCATCTTAGTTAATTAAGGTAAGGTGTTCATATTAGTCTTGAAATTTAGTTGATCTGAGTGAGATATCAAGTTATTTTGTAACCCATGAGAATTTTGATTTGAATGAGTAAGGTTTCGACTATGGTAGTAATAATGGTGAGTTGTTGTTTCATGTTAAGATAGTGAATGATGATAGATGAGTGTTTAAACTATAAAAAGAATCATAGTGAGCATTAGATACTAGGGAAAGAATCGGCTACCTTGTTATGAACTAGGCCGAATGTGAGTTTGGTTGTGTTTGAATATTACGTGCTTGGTAGAATGTGGATGAAAGTGCCGAATGTGGTCTTGGTTGGGCATAAGGAATAATAGTATGCATAGGTTTCGGCTTTGGTAGTTCTTATGTAATTATAATTAGTCATTTGATGGTTGGCATGAGTGATAAATAAAAGTTAAAGGTAGCTTAAGTTAACTGATGCTCACTAATGATTTCGAATTGAAGCTTTGTAAGTTGTGAAATGAGTGGCCGAGAGAGCTATAGACTATTGCCGATGTATGTTGGTTAATAGAGTCTCCAAATTGATTATATGTGTGTATGCTATTAGAAATTCAAGGAATTCTCGGCAAAAATGTGGTTAGGGTTAATCATGGGAACTTGAGGTATTCATATGTGGACCTAAGATTTGTACACTATGACTATGTGAGTTAGGTGTTAAATAACTAATCATGTGTATGCATGACCGAGTATAATCGCCACATGAGTAAAGAAATGGTTAATTGATATGCGTAAATGTTAAGGTTAAACGAATGGAAATGACATCATATTGGAATATGTATACTCGACCACATGAATGAATACATAGATTGTGTTGCATGTATCAGCTATAAGTAAGCATATTGGTGCTTAATCTTGACTTAGAAAATCGGCTAAAGGAGAATATTGGCTAATATGTAAATTTGATTCATGATTTCAAACAATATGACTCTAAGCCTAATATATATGGCTAAGTACCTTGAATTCCTCTTTGATGTTCAAAATGATTAAATCGATTATTTGTTAATATTAAGCTCAAGAGCAAAGGGAACTAAATTCGATAAAGGAAAGGAAAGGTGATCGAATAGCCGTTGAATCGTTCAACAGCATCCGAGTAAGTTTCGATAATGGAACTTAGATTATGATCGATTAGATCATGTTATAAGCAAATCAAAATCATGCTCTTTGTATGTAGCTATTGAGCCGAAAATGATAATGCTTGATAAGTGACTTGTGTTGAATTCTAGTTATGAAATGAAATATAGATGTCATGATTATTGATATGTGCATGAATATTCGGATGATAACCAGGCTAATCCCGAAGCATTTGGCTAGTGACTAATTGGGCTAAGCCCCGAAGGCATTGTGCGAGTACTATATCGGGCTAAGTCCCGAAGCATTTGTGCGAGTTACTATATCCGGGTTAAGTCCCGAAGGCATTTGAGCGAGTAGCTATATCCGGCTAAATCCCGAAGGTACTTGGTTTGGGAATGAGCAATCTTACTGTAATAATTTCAATTAAATGCTCGTAAACCCCAACGATGAGGTATTTTGTATATGCATTGGAATAATTGATTCCTTTTAAATAGTATCGCTCAATCGATTAACAAGCTTCCGGCCTTTAGTCAAGTTGATTCTTATGTATGAATATAAGGTTGGAAATGTGAAGTAGGTAGATTGTGAAATATGTGTATATGAATTATTCGTTTAGTCATATGAATGCTATACTTCAGTTGTGCATGATTCATTACTCAAAACTACTAAGCATTAAATGCTATTCCGTTCTTGATTCTTTTTATAGATTTGGTTCGACAGCTATCGGATTGGAGTGTCAAAGTCGAAATCATCCACACTATCAAAGCCCTTTTGGTACTCTTTAGTTGAACTCTGAAAATGGCATGTATAGACTACCCTTTGTTGTTGGTCATTACCTTTCGGTAATGTATAATTTGGATAGCCATGCGAAAATGGCTTATATATTTGAGAATAGCGTTATAATCATTTGTATGTTGTTCATGGAGTGTTATGGAAATTTGGTAACGATAGCCATTGGAATGGTTAATCACGATCATTTGGTGCTATGTATAACAAAATTTTAGTTGATCCATGGAAAACCATGAAATAGGTAAGTTTACCTTAAAAATAGATGCTGACAGCAGCAGTGATGGATTGAAAAATCACTAAAAATAGTAGGAATGGAATTAAATAGTGAATAAATATGTAATCGAACCTTGATGAATCTATTTCGTATGAAATAACGAAACAATAATATGAGCTGTATTTATGAGATGTTTAAGTTTTCGTGAAACAGGCCAGAGCAATTTCTGGATCCCTATCCGACTTTGGAAATTCACTATAAATTAACCAGAGATAATTAGAAGTCGTGCTCTATATGTACAGATTCATTTTCGAGTCTAGTTTCTTAGAACAAACAGATAAGTATGAAGCCCTGTACAGGAGATATCTAATCGTAATGCATGAAGTCAGAGTAGTCGAACCCTGAAACAGGGAGACTTTAACTAAAAACTTACTAATTGGCTTGACCAAAAATTCTAGAAAAAATTTAGATTGACATATGAGTCTAGTTTCAGGAAAAATTATGGAACTGTTTTCAAGTTTGGAACTCGAGATATGATTTTAAGGTGACAGTGACGCAGTTAGCTAGCTTGTCTGGAAATTTAAAATGGACTGTGCAATAATGAATTAAGTCTGTTAGCACCTCGTGTTCGACTCCGGCAACGGTCTCGGGTACGGGTGTTACAGGTAAAATGTGAGAGAAAAATATAGCAGTGATGTGGGATAAGATAACTTGAAATTGTGCCCTAACATAAAAAAAAAGAAAATTGGCGGAAAAAGGAAATAATAGAAAAATTATAAATAAAATAAAATAATATTAAATGGCTAATTCTAAAATCTGGCCATAATGTGCTTGCAACAACAAAAATAAAGTTAAGTAAAAGTAAATAAACTAAATAAAGAAATAAAAAACAAAATAAATGAATAAAACAATGCAGGGAGAAATATAAGCAGTTCGAAAAGTGAAGGAATATTTATCATGAATTATAGGAGCTCCAAAGTAATGCTTAATTGTTGGCCATTGACTTGAAAGTAAACCAGTCTTACCGCCTTGACTTCCATAGCTCATTAGGATAGACATGCCATCTCGAATGGACTAAACCAACGAGATTTAATTTGCCAGGAAACAATTTAAGCCTGGAATTAAATAGCAAGACTGTTGTCCAGGTCAAATGCCATGGAAAATCTTGTGTCATCCATATTCGTCTTTCTTTGTATAGCTGGCATTCTCATAAGCTTATGCCTGATCTTCCATCCCATTCAACTCCAATATGTGGTAATACCAGTAGCACTCTAATCCATATTCAATTCTTAATTGCCCAATATGTCTTATTCAAGTTCAACGGAAAATGACAGGTTCCCATAAACAACTTGAAAGTGACATCCCCATGGTCTCTGAATGCAGTTCGATATGCCACAAAGCTTCATCCAATCTAGATGACCAATCTTGCGGTGGATTGACTACCTTCTCTAGATTTTTTAATCTCTATATAGAGACTTCGCTTGTCCATTTGTCTGGAATGGTATACCGTGGCAATTTTATGCTTAACTCCATACCTGTTCAAGATTAGCAACTAATTTACATCAACTGTGAACCTTCATCACTAATTAGAGCACGAAGGTACCAACTTGGTAAAAATATTCTTATGTAGAAATTTAGTACTGATTGGCATCATTCTTTGTAGAGCAACAGCCTCAACCCACTTGGAGACATAATCAACAACTACAAGTATGTTACATTGCCCCTAAAAGGTGGAAATGGACCCATAAAATCAATTCTCAAACGTCAAACAATTACATTTAAAAATAGTTTGCAAGGGCATTCATACCTCATCGATAGATTCCAGTTCTTTGACAGCAATCGCAAGCTTGACAAAATTCATGAGCATCTTAAACATGTTTACAATAAAAACTAATTAAGAACTTTGTAGCAATTCTCAGCCCCAAGTGTCCTCCATACATACTGAATGAAAATGATATAAAATACTTGATCTTGTCATCTGGAACACGCCTCTAAATTACTGGTCTTCACAATATTTGAATAAAATGGCTCATCCCAACAATACTGCTTGGCATCAGTAAATTTCCTTCATCTTTGATTGGTGATAAGGTAGCAACAATCCACTAACCAAAAGATTACGATATTGACATACCACAATAATGCCATGGCATCTAAAGTTGCTCATCTGAGAAATCATTCTGAATGCGCTAAATATTAGCATCTAATACCTGATTCAATTCGGGACAATGATCAACCACTTATTTCTATGCCTTTCTTATCTCTAATTCTAGATCAAATTCTACAGTAGTAGTATCCATCGAATTAATCTGGGCTTGCCGTCTTTCTGGTCACCAAGTACTTAATATCAAAGTGTCCGTATAAACCGTAACTTTGTTCCTACTAAATAAGCCTAAATTTTTGAAGAAAATACCATAGCTAACAGCTCCTCAATGGTGGTATAATTAGCTATGAATCTGTCAAAGTACGACTTGCATAGTAGATAGCATGAATACTTTGTCTTTATTCACCCAAGTACTATCGTTACAGCAAAATCACTAGCATCACATTTAGTTCGAAAGGTAAAGTCCAATATGGTGCTATTACTATTGTGCTATGACTAGTTCCCTTTCAATTCCTCAAATGCTTATAAGCATGGCTCATCAAGATTGAAGATCTGTTATGTTCTAATAATTACAAAAGGTTTGATATTTCAAAATACTTTGATAAATCTGATAGAATCCTGAATGGCCAAGAAAACTGTGAAAAACTTAACTGTGAGATGTGGCAATTCTCAATAACTTAATTTTTTCGCACATCCCTTGCTGAATTTATGTCCAAATGGTTATAGACCATGAAGTATATTTCTCCAATGAGAACAATGGTTCTTCACACTAACAAAGAACAATCCATTTTAATATCCAAAGCACACAACACCAAGAAGCATCCATAAAACAAAAAATTCTCCACCATGTCCGAAATATCATATGCAATGCTAAATGTTGCAAGGGCATTGCATAATCCAAATGCATTCGTCGAAACGTAAAATCCATAAGGACAGTGAATGTGTCTCTCTGATCATAGTGCTATGGCAATCTGTTGTAGCCCAAAAACAACCTAAGAAACAATAGAAGGCTCCCCTGCTAACCTATCTAACATTTGGTCGATAATGGTGGAGAAAATGTCCTTCCCTTGTTGCTTTGTGATTTCCAACAGTCCATACAAACCCTCCACCCTGACAATATGAGGAAGTCCATGATATCATTCTACACAGTACACCTTTTTAGGACATATGAACAGGATCACCCAAAACATCAGAGCTGGTAGTAATTCCACATCAACCTTTGGTAATCTTTCTGACACTTCCTCATAATAATGTTTCTCCACTGGTTATAAATTTGCCACGAAACCCTCCAAATTCTGTGCATGAAGATTAGACTATTCCTTGATATCTGCAATCGTTACCCCAATGCCTCTTAAATTCTTTTAAAACTTTCAACAATTGAGCCTCTATCTAATGTTAATGCCACAGACATAACTACTAGCATTTGTTTATCTCCCAAGTAAGCATACTTTAGATGTACTGGTAAAGGCTTCAATTCCAAATAGGAGGTCTTCTATGGATTGTCGAGAAGGTTTAAAGATGGTCTGATAATTTAATGATTCAAAACTTTCCTTGATCCATTTTCAATCTACTTAGCGTCCATCAGTTCACCAATATCTTCAATCATTTTATTAAATTAACTCAAATGATTTTGCATCACATTAAACTATTATGATAAAATCTACAAATTCTTCCTGAACATGTGTCAACATATCAATAGCATGACATCTTCATTGTATCTACACACTTCAAGCATCAAAGACATTAAAGCTTATCTGCTAATTATAAATCCCATTGTTAATTCAACTTTGTACATCAATAATGTCTACCAGTTACTAGAAATCTCCCAAGTATCATGTACCTTTTTATCAGCCTACATTCCAAATAATAAATCTGCTGGAAAAATAAATTTCAACTCTTACCAACACATCTTCGATTTACCTTCTGATGTGTATATGAACGATCAACTAATTGCAATGCGACAGTTGCAGGCCTCACCTGCCTATTCCACTTCCTAAAATCGACATAGCATTAATTTATACTTTCACCAAGTCACATATCTTTCCCTATATGATTTCCAAAAGCAAGGTAACTAAATCCCTAGGTCTTCAATTTAGTGTAATTGTTTTCACATGTTATGCACCCTTTGGTGGAGCAACAGTTTGAACTCCCCAAACCTTCCTTCTTTGATAAATATTTTCATGAATTTTACATAGTGGTATTTGTTCCAATGCTTCCACCATGTATGTTGATATGTAATGCTTCAGGACATCCAATATAACGCCCTGAATTGGCCTAGAGTATTAGTCTTGATATGGAACAGTTAGAGGTTGTTCATAAATGTTTAGTTATGCAGAAAGTGACACATGTTACCTGTTGTAGTGTTTAGTGTTTGGGAAGTGTCGAATCTTGGTTCAAGCCTGGCTTGTGCAAAACTTTGTTTCTTACTGAATAAACCCTATCTCTAGTCAGTAGGCTTCTAAATAAATATGGGATTTATGACAGAAAGGCCTGTGGTCTAGGGTAAGTGCATGTATCTATGCAGAGATTGAGGTTCGAATCCTGTAGTGCAGTGGGTGTTTATTGTTCTTGTCCGTGGAGAGTTATAAGTGACCGAACACTGAAGTGGTTGAGGGGAATCAAATTAGATGTGAAATTAGAGATGATTCGAGGAGAGTTTTAGGAGAAAATCAAGGGATTAAGTGAGGGTGTGTTGCGAATTGGATTGAAGTACTCAAGGTATCCGTTTTGGGTTGCATTTGGCTTTCATTATCGGTAGCTGTCAACTTTGTTTTTTCTTTCTTTAGGTGTCAATTGTGTTGAAGTTGTGGGTAGCCATTCTTGTTTTGCATTTCCTCTATGAGGTATATTAGTGCATCTTAGTACCTTTCATTTTTTGGTCTATCTCAGCTTACTTTCACAAGCCCTATTGACCGATTCCCTCTCTTTACCTTATTTTTTTGGCTGAATATTTCCTCTCTTCTATTTCTGTATCTCTCTCAAATCAGGTATGCTTAGGCTGAATACCTTTCCCCCCTTTCTATAAATTTTCCCTATCTTGCATTTGGGTACTTTTTCGAATGTCTCCTCTTTGGCAGATATTCCATCTCTCCCTCTCCTATCTTGAAGTTCGGCATTGTCATTTGATCAGTCAGTTGATGTGTTACTCTGATGCTCTCTTTCCCTTCTTCCTCTCTACTGTAATAGCATTTCCATCTAACATCTCCCTTTCTCACCATACTGCTAGGATACTGTCCATCCTATGCCTCGGTTTCATTGTGTGCTTGGGTGAGCGATTGCTTGTCCATTCTTAGATACCTTCGTATGTACTTATCATCTTTGTTTGATCATATGTTAGATTATTTGTGGATTGTAGGATACTTCCAAAAGGTTGAACCAGTATTGCAACGATAAGGGATGATCCTCAATCAATCACCAAGCAGTGATAGAAACCGTTTATATGTATAGTAAAGATGTATCCTGTTTAAGGGATATAGTGTATTGGTTTGATCTGGTTGGACGCTTATGGTCTTTGCAACTCTTGCTCAAGTGTGATCACACTGCCATAATATTAATCGGCAAAGCCGATAGGTGACCGTCATGCTACATGAGTATGCGTTCGCTTGTGTGTATCTGAACATAGGCATGGCGTTGATCGTAAGCCACATAGTGATTTCATGGCTTAGACCGTTTTGGCCATTTTGGGCCAAATAGGCATGTGGGCCCTACGTGCACGCGGCCCCAATAGTAAACCATACGAACGTATGGAGAATATTGGCCAGGCTGTGTAATCACATGGCCAAGGCATTTCTGGGCTATTGGCCACACGAGCCATTTCAACTTTTGACTGTAGGTTGCACGGTGCCCGAGGCAACTGTGGACCTTCTATTGGTCGATAAGTTGACCTAGACCACTGATTGATCAAAATGACTGTTTTGCCCTCATTGGTAAATGATTATTTTTCCTTATATGTAATATGTTTTGCTCTTTTGTGGTAAATGACTGAAAGCTCTACTGTAATTGATTGTTTCCCCCTATGTGATAATGTTTATTTTAGTATGCTATTGTTACTGTTGAAACATGTATAATATTATGACATGTTGTATGATGCATGCATGGGGATGAGTTTTTTATAATTGGAGTGACTGTACTGTAGCTCTGCTACAATCACTGATGGCTCTATCCTTATTACTGGTACTCCTGCAAATACTGTTTGTGCCGCAACCAGTGCTATTTTGGTGTAAGGAGGTGGGTTTATTTATCCCACATTGTTGTAGGGCTGCGGAGTATGTGTAGAGGCTGGTTGGGTAGGATTCTGATTGCTATTTGCACTAATTACTGTTACTGCAATGAGCCAAGGCCAACTGATTGTTTTTGTAGTGAGAAGCTAAGCCCAAACTATATTTGTCACTGTTCTAAAAGGACTAGGCCCAAACTGGTTTGTTTTCTGATTGTTGCTTAAGGATACACCGGTTTTGTAACTCCCTATCTGTTTTAATGCATAGTAATCCCCAGTCTTGGCGGGTCGGTGCTACAGGGACTCAAAAGCCGGCTACCAATGCAAGGACTTTTATTAAATTATTTAGAATTAATCTGTATTTGGTTATGTAATAGCCCTCTAATTTTTAACTTTTAATCTGGATTTGTTTGTTATAATTCTATCTGTTAGTTGTAGTTACGAGTTTCAAAGATAAATGCTTTCAAAACACACAAGTACGCAACATATTTCAAAAACTTCGCAACAAACAATGTTTTAAAAAGTAACATCGATTTAATTGATTAAAATTTTTGCTAACAACTGGGTTTAACAATGAACGAGATATCCTAATTTTCGTCAAAGTTACAAAGAGGTTGATATAGAACAGTTTTCCACGAAAGTATGGTTTCTGAAAAACACTACATGTGAGAACGCAGATTCGGCCATAACTCTCAGCCGGGTTTGGGGGTTACATCTAAAATTTCTGAATTGAAACTTGCTTATTTTGGAAACGCTAAAGAAGTGTGATGGCCTCCTTCCATTTGTAGGTTGTTTTGCTGTGATTTTTACTGGAATACGGAGAATCTGCTTAACACTATATCTGGTGTTTCTTCTTGTAGCTTTGCTTCCTACTGGTTTAATTGTTCTAATTGTGAAATCGACTACCTCTTCAATAGTGGTGTCATAAACTATTGAGCTGCGTACCAACTTGTAAGTGTAGTGGCTTTGCCTATCCTTCCCTTGTATTGTGTTTCGGTATCACTTAGTAGTGCTCCTTGTAGTCTGAGCCTAATGCTTGTAATTTGTCCCACTTGATTTTATAAAGCTCTTAAGATGTAGCTTGACTTTTGAATGATGCTCATTCTTGGCCTGTTGCCTCAATAAGCTTCCATAGATGAAGAACTCAGCTAATTTTGTTGGTATTTTGCCATGGCATGGCTGATTGTATCCAGTGGTGCCTCAACATTTTCTGAATAAAATTGCTAGAACTCCCACCCATATACCAATTGACTTGGGATGTTGCTTTCACCTCAGATTATATGTTTTGGTATGGATTTTGTTGCAATAAATGTCCCATATAAACTGAGCTGGCTTAATGTATTCTCAACAACATGATCTCTCCACAATAAACACTTCCCACAGCTCATTTCATTTCAGCATTGTAGCTGTCTTTTCAGTTTTTAATGATATTCGTAAATAACCTAAGTTGTTAGGAAGTAATCGCATCCAGTTCCATTACTCCAGCAATTCTTCTGCTATCCTACTCTTGTATGGTATTGATAATCGTTGTTGCTATCCTCTCCAGATTTTAGCCTATCCTATGATTTACGAGCAAGTCCATTGCGAATACACAACCACTCCTTGTATGTACTCATCCTTGTAAAAGGTTCCATTTGCGTCCAATGTTGAAAACCATGCATTGGGCATTTTAGTTACTCTTGATCACTCCATGCTTTATATAATGTTTCATCCTCAGATTGCCAAAGAAACGTATATCTCCCTTATTGGCAATTCAGTTTGGAGATTATATCTTAGCAGACCTCTGCATGTTCATTCCAATACCACCGTATGGGTTGTATTTAACCATGCTCTAGTACGACCTCTCAATGAATAAGGGATAACTTCAATCTCAAGCATCTTCAGAACACCCTGCTGCTGAATGATCACAGACTTCCATTAGTCTTAAGTGCAACCGTGGATCTTCATAGAATCCACTAAACTGCCTACAGTTTGTAACATTTGAAAAATCAGCGGCTTAAACTCAAATGTTAGCTGAATATGCGGCCTGAAACCTAGATTCATCATTCAAATCGGCACTACATTTATTGATTGACATGTCTTGTCATCTATTATTCGAGAATATCAACACCCTCCATTCTTATGTAATGGCTCTTCTCTACCTATCATTTCTAATTCTTCTATTTCTCCCAATCTTTTCTCATCTCTCAGTTATCTCAATTTCTAGATCAAAAAATACTTTTCGGTGTAGAAAATCTTTACTTATGCACCGAAACAAAATCCTAAAAATAAAACAAAACAACTAATTATCTAAACCAACAATTAAGAGGTGTAACACCAAATTTTCACCAACTTAGTGTATGAATGTGTAAGCGAATGTGCAGTAACATGTGAATTAAGTAATAAAGTGATGAGTGAGTATCTCTACAGGGATCAGAATTAATAAAAAAACGGTTATCTTTACTTAAATTTGACTAATTAAACTGTGCAAAGATAATACACATGATGAACAAAATTAATGGATAATTAATAAATCATTTCAATAAAAATGCTAGGGCAATGGAATATTGTGGCAATTCTTAAGAATAGTGGGAGTGATATGAATTGATAAAGTTGGAATACTCAGGTTTATTTATATAATAATAAGCCATGATAAAATCTTGACCATTCTACTTTAGGATTCACTACTTGTAACTCCCAATTTTCAATCCCGAAACGTGTAAAATTATTTTTGCTTTTATTTTGGTGTGTTTGTGGAATAAATACCATCTGCTTCATGTTATGTTCTGGAGTTGTGAGAATCTTAGGTTCAGCCTTGGCTTGAGCAAATTTTGCTCCTAATGGAAACCCTGTCTCATTGTAGACTTTACTTGATGAAGCGTGGCATACATGAAGGCTTGTTTGGCAATGGCAAGGCCTGTGGAGTGTTCCTGAAGTCTGAGGTTTAGCAAATGCATCTAACCATTTTATTTTGCTATGCGTGGAGTGTCCTAAGTTTACTGAAATTGGTGAGTTTGATGTAGTGAGGTGTGTGTCAAGAATTGATGGATTGGGGACTGGTAGTGTATGGTTGAGGAGAGAAGGTGTGTATAGAAAAACCATTGGTAAAATCGATCATTGGAACTGCCGAATGGTCTTTCTTTTAGGGTCTTTTTCTTTAGAACCAATGGGTATAGAATTTTAGTACATTCTTTTCTTTTGCAATTGAGGTCTTTTCGGTTGTGGTGCATCTTTTCTCTTTAGCCGAACTCTCTAAACTATTTTTATTCTCTCTTCCTTTTCAATTGTTCTTCTTGCACTTTCTTCTGTGGAACCAAATCTACTCTATCTCTCTTTCACTCCTCTACGCCGATTTGATAATAGTATCTACAGTCAGGAGTACACTGCTTCTGGTTTTCTTCACTCTTTCAACTTCGTCAAGCCTCTCCTCTGTCACATTGTTGAACTAAATATTTCTTTTTCTTACTAACTGATCTTCACCTTCTCCCTCTTCTCATGATGACTTTTGGATTCTAACTTTCTGAGTGAAGGAGCAAGTGGTGACTAAGGGTCCGAACCTCCCCTCTATCATCCTAATGAAGGTAACTTATGTATTTAGTGTCAGTGAGGCATGGGCTGCATTTTGTATTGTGGTCAATGCCTCTCCCTTACTAGGGGTTTGGGCTGTTTATGGGTAGATGACGTAAGTTACATAACCATGGTTAACATTATGTTAATGGTTTCAATTATAATGCAGATTTTGATAAAGATAGGATCAACTTTGGTCAGCGACCTAGGAAACTAAGCCACAGTTGGCCATCGGGAAAGTACCAACATTAGTTGAATAGAGTAAGTTGAGGTGTCTAACCCTAATGTTGATAAGGACTAATTGAACTTCTGACTGTGATAGGTTGGAAATCGTGGCTAGAGCGTACTTCTAGAATCAGGTTACCACTATTTCTATGTGAACTGGAAAAAGCTAAAAAACTGGTATTGTTGATGCCACACGGCAGCGCACGCTCGTGTGGTCCATCAATGCTAAACGCGGCATTGATATAGAAACTACCATGACGATACATGGCTTGGGTCATTTTTGGCCACTTGGGCCGAAATGGCTATGGGCAGAGCTGAGCAAACCGCCCGAATTGGTGAGTTTAGGCGCTATTTGTTTACATAGCCAAGGCCATTATTGGCTATTGGCCACATAGAGTGACCCACATGGGTCGTATGGCTGGGCCCATCTACTATTTAATTTTAAGGTTCCAGGTCACACAGAGACTTGGACCTATGCGGGTCGGCAAGTAACCTAGCCCTATTATGAGATGACTTTTACCCCTATGAGGTAAAAGATGGATATACCCCTGTATGTTGTAGACTGTGACATGCCATCTTATTGATGAACATTATATTATGTCATTGCATGGGGTAGGACATATATATTGGATGAGTGTACTGAAAGGCTATAAGCTATTATGCAGCTCTGCTACAAATACTGTTAGTGCTGCAACCGGTATATATTTGTAGTGTGGTGGTCGATTTATCCCACATGGATGTAGGCTGACTGAGTGGAGTGTAGAGGATGATGGTAGGATCTTTGATGCACACGATACTGTTACTGTATTGGCTGGCCCACTTATTGTGACGATATGGCTTAGGCCAGTGTTCAACACGTTATAATGATGTTTGATAAATGGTTTACACATTGGTTTTCTAAACTCACCTTTTCTGCATCTGGCAGGTAACCTAGGCAGTCATGCTACGACGGACCAGGGATGCCACACCACTTGTGTTTGTTTGTTTTTGTAAAGTAGTTTATTTAGTACACTGAGTAATAAGGCCGTTCTAAGTTTATATTTTTTTTGATTTATTTAAATGACTTATCTGTTAGCAGTAGGACACGGTTTCAAAAAGTAAATAATTCAACCACCGCTACACAACTTGTTTTAAGCTTCCGCAGATGCATGATTTCAAGTGTAATAACGAAATATGGATCATGTTTGCTAATTCAACCTAAACTTTCAAATGAACAAAAAGTTAACCTCTCTTAAAGAACACAAGGAGGTTTAACATAAACGGACTTTTCCAGTAAAACTACACTTTTCAACTCACTCCATATGCATCACTGATAGCCTAACATCTAGTAGGTTGGGGTTACATTTGTGAAATCAGTTTAAATTACAAACTGGACTATGGATTGGGTTTTTATCTAAAAAATTTCAAGGAACTGTTTCAATGATAGTAAAGAATTCGAAGTATAACTCGAATTGACTACCAAGTCTCGGCGTCATCTGTAGTCTCTAAAACTACTATGTTTTAATAGAATATTGAAATTATCGTAATAAATAGACTATACTGAAACCTTATTAGAATAACTTGAAACGTAATAAGACTGCAACCTGTGAAAAAACAACACTGAATATGATACTATTTCTTTTCATAAAACATCCGTTAATAAACACGGAACTGTAAAACTTTAAACTTAATAAGGTATAGCAATCGATAATGAGCACTGAGGTACTCGTGGAAGGGTACAAGGCTGCGACGGAGGTCGTGAGGTCTCGGCTGGGTATCGCATCAGCCATATGCCCAACTAGGCAAAAAGCACCGGCTTCACCATGACCAAGACTGGGTACACTATCGGGTAGCTGGGGACGACGTATGTCCCAAGCTATGCTACATTCTGAAAGGTCGTTGGGCCCAATCTACTGGAGCCGGGGTCGGTAACGAACAACTCAAGTTAATGGGGCTAATCTTTAGGGATCGCGAGTCGCCGCTAATTAGCTGAATTGGATGAGGCCACTGGAGAGGATCATGAATGACCGATTGCACCCCCAGCATTACAAGGTGCAGTTCATTGCTCCGAGATGAAGCCTATCAGTGTGGCTTACGTGAAAGAGGGTACTAGCCCGATCGATTAACTTGGGAGTTTTTCAAAATGCATTTCAAGAGAATATGTCGTGCTAGCTATGTGATGCTCGTAAAGGAATTTCTAAATTTGACCTAGGGGATAGTCCGTAACTGAATATGAGCCAGCAATTTTGCGATTGAGCCATTATGCGCGAGGCATGGTGCCACTAATATGACGCTGTTTCGTTCGAGATGGCTTAGAGATATCTGCGAGCTTTGATAGCTCCACAGAGGGAGTGGGATTTGCGTGTTCATTAGAAAAGGCAAAGATCGCTGCATTAGTGAAGGTGTGCTGGCACGCTCCAGATCGATGATGAGATCTGGAGGGAACAGAAGATAGGTCTTGAGAGCCAGGGTTCAGGAACAAGGTGGCCTAGAAAAGGTGGTCGGGCCCTCTAAAGGTTCGGTGCACATCGCCAAAAGGATAGAGACGCCCCAGATGTTATTGTGGGTACATTTTTTATTCGCCATGTACCTTACATTGCATTGATTAATGTTGGGTCTACGCACTCTTATATAACATGCACTATGTCTGAGGCTTTGGGTGTGATGTGTGAAAACACTACGAGCGAGGTTACTGTGTATGGATTGGCAGTCTGTGAAAACACTAGGCAGTCTGTGAGAGTAAACAAACTGTTTAAGAAGGTACCTTTCGAGGTTCAAGGAAGAATTTTTTTGTCAGATTTTATGGAACTCCCTTTTAGGGAATTTGATTTGATACTGGGTATGGATTGGCTAGTTAAGCATCAGGCGTATTTGGATTGTGCTACTAAGCGGGTGGTCCTAAAAACTGTAGAGGGTGACGAGGTGGTTGTGATTGGGAAGTGTCGAAATTATTTCTCAAATGTGATTTCTGTGTTGAGAGCTGAGAAGATGGTTCGTAAAGGGTGCGAGGCGTATCTAGCCTACGTCAACGCTTCTGGTTCTGAGGTTTCTTCAGTTAAAGATATCAGAACAGTTAAGGATTTTTCAGACATTTTTCCCGATAAACTACCAGGGTCACCTCCTAACCGTGAAGTTGAGTTTGGGATAGAGATTTTTCTTGGTACAGCTCTAGTGTCCATCGCCCCTTATAGAATGGCACCGAAGGAGTTTGTGGAACTCAAAGCTTAGATTCAAGAATTGCTAGATCAAGGGTTCATCTGCCCTAGTGTGTCCCCTTGGGGAGCATCAGTATTGTTCATAAAAAAGAAGGATGGAACCATGCGTATGTGTATCGATTAAGGTAACTGAACAAATTGACTATCAAGAATAAGTACCCCCTATGGAGGATGGATGATCTATTCGACCAGTTTCAAGGAGCTTTGGTCTTCTCTAAGATTGATCTCCGATCAGGGTACCATCAACTGAGGGTTAAGGAGACTGATGTATACAAGACAACATTTAAGACTCGTTACTGTCATTACGAGTTCCTAGTGATACCGTTTGGACTAACGAATGCATAAGTGGCTTTTATGGATTTGATGAACTGAGTGTTTCAACCTTATCTGGATCAGTTCGTAGTGGTGTTTATAGATGACATTCTAGTGTATTCGAAGACTGAGGAGGAGCACGACGCACATCTCTATGTTGTTCTACAGATTTTAAAGGAGAAACAACTATATGATAAATTTAGCAAGTGTGAATTCTGGCTTCGAGAGGTAACTTTTCTGGGTCATGTGGTGTCTGTTGAAGGGATTAAGGTTAATCCTCAAAAAATTGAAGCGGTTCTGGATTGGAAGCAACCTAAGTCAGTATCAGAGATTCAAAGTTTTTAGGGTGTGACAGGGTATTATAGGCAATTTGTTGAGGGATTTTCATTTATTGCTGCACCTTTGACTAAGTTGTTGCGTAAAGAGGTACTGTTTAACTAGACTGAGAAGCAGCAAGAAAGTTTGAGAAACTTAAGAAAGTTCTGACTGAGGACCCTATCTTAATACAACCAGAATGTAGGAAGGAATTCACTGTCTACAGTGATGCATCACATGTTGTCTTGGGATACGTGTTGATGCAAGAGGGTAAGGTAGTGGCATATGCGTCTCGTCAGCTTAAGACACATGAAGCGAACTACCCAACATAAGACTTGGAGTTGGCAGTAGTGGTATTCACACTGAAGATTTGGAGGCATTACCTATATGGTATGAAGTGTATCATTTGCACGGATCACAAGAGTCTCAAGTATCTCCTCACTCAGAAGGAGTTAAACCTTAGGCAGCGTAGATGGATAGAATTGCTTAAGGATTATGATTGTTCAATTGAATATCATCCTAGTAAGGCTAATGTGGTAGCTGACGCACTGAGCTGTAGGGCTGTTACTGATTTGAGGGTCATGTTTGCTTGTCTCAGTTTATTTGACGATGGTAGTTTATTGGCTGAACTTCAAGTTAAACCGAAGTGGATCAAACAGATTAAGGGTAAGCAAGTGGAGGATGAGTCATTGGGTCCTCATTTTCGTCAATTAGGGTGGAGAAGCTTTAGATTTTGGGTTGAATAGCGAAGGGTACTGTGTTTCCGTGGGAGAGTCTATATACCAAAAGACATTGACCTGAGGTAGTCTATAATGCAAGAGACGTATAATAGTCCTTATGCTATGCATCTTGGAGGGAATAAAATGTATCAAGACCTTCATGAGTTATATTGGTGGCTGGGTCTTAAGCGTGAGGTTACCAACTTTGTGAGTAAATGCCTTACTTGTCAGTAGGTTAAGGCAGAGAATCAATTACCTTCAGGGTTACTTCAGCTAGTTAAGATTCTGTTGTGGTAGTGGGAGAGAGTGACTATGGACTTTGTTTGTGGGCTACCATTAACGCCTATTAAGAAGGATTTAGTATGGGAGATCGTGGATCGACTGACAAAATCTACCCACTTCATAGCTATTCGTAGTGATTACTTGTTGTAGAAACCAGCCAAGCTGTATGTGTCTGAGATGGTGCGACTGCACGGGTACCGGTTTCTAATAATATCTGATATAGATCCTCACTTCACATCTCGATTTTGGAAGGAGTTACACGAAGCATTGGGTACAAGGTTGGACTTCAGTACTGCATTCCGTCCTCAGATAGATGGGCAATCAGAGAGGGTGATTCAGATACTGGAGGACATGTTAAGGAGTTGTGTGATAGACTTCTGAGGTAGTTGGAAGGATTACTTACCATTGGAAGAGTTTGCGTACAATAATAGCTACCAGTCTATCATACAGATGGCACCTTACGAGGCATTATATGCTCGTAGGTGTTGTACTCCTTCTTGTTGGACTGAGTTGGGTGAGCGGCATGTTCTAAGCACTGAGTTGATTTCTGATACTAAGGATAAGGTGAGGTTGATTCGATATAGGCTAAAGACAGTTTTGGATAGACAGAAATCTTATGCGGATCTGAAGTGTAAGGAAATTCAGTATTCTGTAGGGACTTGGTGTTTCTTAAGGTCTCACCATGGAAAAAGGTACTGAGGTTTAGTCGGAAGGGCAAGTTAAGCCCTATGTTCATTGAGCCATATTATATACTGAAATGTGTAGGACCAGTTGCATATCAGCTTGAATTACCTCCAGAGTTGGTCTGAATTCATGATGTGTTTCATGTCTCTATGTTGAGGGGATATTGCTCTGATCCTTCACACATCGTTTCAACTAAGGAGATTGAGGTTAGACCAGATCTGACCTTTGAAGAAGAGCCAGTTCAGATTCTAGATCGCGATGTGAAAGTTTTGAGGAAGAATTCTGTTCCACTAGTGAAGGTTCTATGGCGTAATCACAATTCTGAGGAAGCCACGTGGGAACCCGAGGAGGCGATGCGACAAAAAATACTCTCATCTGTTTTGACAGGTAAATTTCGAGAAGGAGGGTAGAATTGTAATGCCCCAATTTCTCAAATCCTGAAAGCTGTGTAAAATTATTTTTGTTTTTCTTTTGGTGTGTTTGTGGCATAAAAATCCGTCTGCTTCAGTGGTTATATGTTCTGGGAGTGTTTGAGAAGTCCTAGGTTCAAGCCTTGGCTTGAGCAAAATTTTGCTCCTAATTGAGTAAACCCTTGTCTCCAGTCTGTAGACTTTTAACTTGTTGAGAGTGTGGCATGACATGAAGGGCTTGTTTGTCAAGTGGCAAGGGGCGTATGGAGTGTTCCTGAGGTCCAAGGTTCGAGGCTTAGCAAATGCATCTAAGCATTTTATTTTGCTATCTGCCATGGGTGTCTGAAGTTGATTGAAATTGGTGGGGTTTGAATAGGTAGTTGAGGTCTGGTTGTTGGAGAGTTTGGGCAGATAGGGGGAACGATTTTAGGAGTGTTGGGGGGAGAAAAGTTAGGAGATTCTGGGGGATTGGGCTAGTGTATGGCTGAGGGAGAGAAGCAGGTGTCGTATAGGAAAAACCAATTGGTAAAATCAATCATTGGGAGTGTCGAATGGTCTTTCTTTTTTAGAGTCTTTTTCTTTGGAGAACCGATGGGTGAAGGAAATTTTAGGTACTTTTCCTTTCTTTTGGCAATTAAGGGTCTTTTGGTTGTGGTTGCATTCTTTTTCTCTTTAGGCCAAACTCTCTAAACTTTTTTCTTCTATCTTTCTCTTTCAATTGTTCTTCTTGCACTTTCTTTCATTTTAGAACCCAAACCGATTACTCCATCTCTCTTTCACTCCTTTCTGTGCCGATTTGATAATAGTGCTTTGACAATCCGGTGAGTACACCCGGGCTCTTGTTTTTCTTCACTCTTTCAATTTTCGTCAAGCCTTCCCTCTATCACATTGTTGAAACCAAATATTTCTCTTTTTCTTACTAATCGATTCTCACCTTCTCCCTTTTCTCGTGATGCTCTTTTAGATTCTAGACTTTCTCGTGAAGTTAAGGAGGGCAGTGGTGACTAAGGGGTCCGAAACCTCCCCTCATCATCCTAACTGAAGGTAACTTTATTATGGTTTCAGTGTTCAAGTGAGGCATGCGGGCTTGCATTCTGTGATGTTGTTCGAATGTCCTTCTCCCTTACTAGGGAGTTTGTGGCTGTTTATGGATAGTAGTACGTAATGCTACAAATCATGTGTTAAGCGATTATGTTAATGGTTTTCACTGATAATGCAGATTTTTGATAAAGAGTAAGGATCAACTTTGGTCAGTGACCTAGAAAGATAAGCCACAATTGGCCAATCAAGGCAAGTACCAACATTAGTTGGAATTAGAGTAAGTTGAAGGGTGTCTAACTCTAATATTTATAAGTGAATAATTGAACTTCTGACTGTGATAAGTGTGGAAAGTCATGGGCTAAGAGCGTACTTTTGGAATCAAGTGTGTAATCACACTATTTCTATTGTGAAATGGCAAAAGTCGAAAAAACTGGTATTATCGATGCCACATGGCGTGCACTTGCTTGTGTGATCACCTAAATGCTAAAGCACGAGCATGTGATTGTGGAGACCACCACGAGCGATATCATGGGCTTGGGTCATTTTTGGGCCATACTAGGTCGAAATAGGTCGTGTGGCCCAACAGACTTGAGGGCCCCACACGGGAAAACTACACGGATGTGTGGAGATTATAGGGCCGGATGTGTTGTTTACACGGCCAAGGCCATTATTTGGGCTTATTAGGCCACACGAGCGTGTGGCCCACGTGTATTATGGGATTGGGCCCATTTTCACTGTTAATTGTTAAGGTTGCACGGGTCGCACGAGGCGACTGTGGACCTACTATTGGGTCAGTAAGTACA